>NC_090024.1:232288402-232921214 GCF_037176765.1 Anolis sagrei
TTCCCATATTGAATATAACATGTATGGTGATTTGTTTCATATGAAGAAAAATAAAGACAAGTTGGAGTAGACTTATAGGATCCTAGTGTTAGAAGAGACCGTGGGCCATCCAGTCCAACTTTCTGCCAAGAATCAGGAAAATCGCATTCAAAGCACCCCCAACAGGTGGGCATCCAGCCTCTGTTCAAAAGCCTCCAAAGAAAGTGCCTCCACCACAGTCTGGGGCAGAGAGTCAAAAGGATGAAAATGGGCATAGAGACAGAAGACATGAAGAAAAGTTGAGGGAGTTGGACATGTTTAGCCTGGTGAAAGGAAGACTAAGGGGGACATGACTGCCTTCTTTAAATATCTATAAAGGATTGTTACAGAGAGAGGTGGGCAGGCTTGTTCTCTGCTGCCCCAGAGATATGATGAGGTCTAATGGTTTTAAGTTACAGTATGATAGAGTTTGAGTGAATGTTACAAGGGTGTCTTGACAGTGAAAATATTTAGGCAACGGAACCTAGAGGCGTGATGGGATCTCCTACTCTAGATGCTGTCCAAAATAGAGTGGACAGCTCCCTGGAGGGGATGCTTTAGATCAGTGGTTCTCAACCTATAGGTCTCCAGATATTTTGGCCTTCTTCTCCCAGAAATCCTAACAGCTGATAAACTGGGATTTCTGGGAGTTGTAGGCCAAAACACCTGGAGACCCACAGGTTGGGAATCGCTGATTTAGATGGAGTTTCTGCAGTAAGAAGAAGGTTGGACCCAATGGTCCATGGGGCCCCTTCTAACTCTGTGATTCTGTATTTTCAACAGTATCTGTGTCCTTTTCATCAAATGTGAGAAAGGGGTCCCAGTAGTGAATGTTGGGGGAAATTGGATAGAACTGGTGCAATAGTGAACATGTCTAGCCTTTTTCTGTGCATGCCTATCCCCCCCTTTTCTGACATCTTTTTGGCACATTCCTTTTGACTTCCTCCTTTTTTGAGATCTCTTGTCAAAGATCTGAACTACAGCTTGGAAACATTACTTTTTGGAGGTTGGTGCCAATGGCTGGGCTTGTTGGGCACCTGCCAAGGATGAGACCTGAACAGGGGCATCACTGCCAGCTTATAGAGCAGGCGTGGGCAAATTTCAGCCCTCTGGGTGTTTTGGATTTTAACTCCTAGAAATCCCAGCAAGTTTACTGGATGTTAGAAATTGTGGGAGTTGAAGTCCAAAACACCTGGAGGGAGGGATGAAGTTTGCTCATGCCTGTTCTAGAGCTTGCTCTTTCTCCTCATGGGTTCTCCTGGCTGAGGAGGATTTGA
This sequence comes from Anolis sagrei, assembly GCF_037176765.1. Taxonomy (NCBI): domain Eukaryota; kingdom Metazoa; phylum Chordata; class Lepidosauria; order Squamata; family Anolidae; genus Anolis; species Anolis sagrei. The sequence goes on from NC_090024.1 coordinate 232,289,698, forward strand.
AACCCTGGTCTCCCAGATTCCTAGTCCAACATTGGCTCTAATAATTGTGCCCAAATGGAGAACAACAGTTGAGGATGAAGCGTGCCCCTTCAGAGTATCTCGCCCAAACCCCAACCCAGTGGTCAGACACATAGAATACCTGAAATAGATGGACAGTATCCTCAAATACAGTTCTCCATAAGGATGAATAGCTTATATGAGCTGACTTGAAACAGGTGGCATGATCATGGCAGCCATCAAAAGTAACCTGCTTCATACCCCACTGACATGTGAAGGAAAAAAAGCCTTAACCTTTGCATGGTTTTGTCCCATACTGCAGCTGGTTGACTTTGTCCAATGGGAATTTATAGGAAGTAGTCTATTAATGTCTATGAATTGTCTCCATTTTCTATTCCATTCCTTACCCTGAAACGTTTGTGTAGCAAAAGAGAGAAAAGAGGTTATATTTTCACTACCATGAGTTCCATTTTTGGAGGGGGAGAAGATCAGGAATATAAATCCAATAAATAAGCTCCCCTTGTTGAATAGCTTGAGCCTTCCTGAGGGCTTGAACTGCAAGAAGCATATCAAATAAATGTGACATCCTTTCCACTGACTAATTATTTCATCATTCTTTGTGGCGATTATTAATATACAAATGTAAAGTCCTATTAAACCCTGGAAGGACTTCACTGTCTGAAATTGTGTCATGCTTTACATTATAACGTATGCGGCAGCGGCACGAATTTATTTCAGGGCTGCTGCGTGCTCTCACACGAATTAAATAAAGAAATATTCTTGCTCCATTTCCTTTGGTTCTCCTTCTATTTCTCACCCAGCCGTACTCCCTGGAAACAGAGAGTCTCATTCCAGAATTTGGCTTAAGGCATAGATCAGTCAATCATCGCTTTTGATTTGCTCCTAAATGCCATTTCGCTGATGCGTGCCTACACAAAATCTTTTTCCTCTCTCCAAAGAGAAATGTCTCTGTGGAGGAAGAATGCATTGGGGATGTAATTCTCTTTTTGATTGCTGATTCAGTCTAGTCAGTGAAGCAGATTTCAAACCGCATTTCCCACTCCAGCTTCTCGGGCCTCTATCCCTGCTTGCTGATTGTGGAATAGTCCTAGTGATATTGAAAACATCCCTCTCTAGAGTTTAGAGAGCTGATAATTGCAGAGCCCAAATTGCTGTTCTGATGCTCTGATTAATTTTGTGTATGCACATATCCTTGTATATAAATAGCCAGTTCCAAATATTCTTCCTGCCCTAGTTTTAATAGTGGTCCCAATATACAACTTTGGATTGTGGGTTGAGCATAATTGAACCCTGACTTTCCTACCCAATAAAACAAATATTTTTTACTAGAAAACGAGATCCTAGGTGAGGAATTCTAGACTAGTCTTCATGTGAAGAATTCTAGATTATTCATCACTAGACTATTCTTCATGACCTAGCATGAAAAATATGTTAGGTGAAGAATTCTAGACCAAGGATGTCCAATATTTTGCTTTCCCTGAGCCACATTGAAAGAAGAAAAATTGTTTTGGGCCACACATAAAACACACAAACAAACGCTGAGCAACGCTTTTGTGATATCTGCCACCATAGATAAGCAAAAGAAGTCCTCACATAATAATCTTATGTATGTGCCACTTCATTTGAAGGGTCTTTTAAAATTGTCGAGCAGACCTTCGGGTATAACTGTTTGCAATTATTATGCAAATTATGGATAATACTCCTGTATTTGTAGATGTAACACACTCTGATTATTCAGTTCCATTCTGTTGTCGTCTACAAAGTTTATGCCCAAGAGCCACACAATCTTGTACTGTTTTACTTACTTACTTAGGTGATCCCTCGTTGTCCAAGTAAGATTATCCTCCAAGTTCGGTGTCCTGGTGGTGGGTACATAGGTGACTGTGGAGCCCTATTCTTGACCTGCATGTTCTCCCGCAGTGAGAGCATCAGTTTTCAGGTGGAAGGTGGTCCCGGTCGGGGTTGGCTTGACGCACCTTCCTCTTGGCACGTTTCTTTCTTTTGCCCTTCATTCGTACCTCTTCAAATTCTACAGTACTGCTGGTCACAGCTGACTTCCAGCTAGAGCACTCAAGGGCCATTCGTAAGTTTATGATTTTGTGTTAGGTCACATTCATAGGTGTCCTGGGTGGTATATGGCCTCTGGACCACAGGTTGGACAAGTCTGTTCTCCATTATTATTCATTTCTTTGGAATATTCTTTGGAATATTCAAACACGTGTTTGTTCTTACCTGAGATGTCAATATTTCCAAGAATACTGAATCCATGGGAGATGATTTTGGAAAACAAGCATCTTATCATTGTAAGAGGACATTCCGGGCCAATGGCCTGACTCAGTTGAATGCTACTTCAGTGATAACTTACAGAATAGCAAGGGGTTTCCCCCAGTAATAAAAATATAAAGATAATGCAAGAAACAAATGTGTGTGCCAACCACAACATCTCAAATTAATATTTGGTTAATAATACCTTTGTGTTTTCCACCCAGATGCTGGATGAAAATCACCATCTAATACAGTGCATTATGGACTATCAGAGCAAAGGAAAAACAGCAGAATGTACTCAGTGAGTATGATCTTTATTTGTGTTGATTTATCTTGGCTGTCTTCTTTCTTTGCTAATTGTCAGCAGTTGAAAAGAGCTCTTTCATTGCTGCAAAACTGAGAATATCTGTAAGGCTTTTCAAGCCACTCTCCACTGGCCGCAGAATTTAAAGTAGTCCTCTTGTGCTTGAGGACTTTAACTCCAGGATAATTATGTTGAGAAGTGTGACTTAGCACAAACCTTCAGAGGAAATAAGAACCATGGGATGACATTGCACTTATCGGTAAATATTGTGACAGATTGACTTTGCCCCAAGATGTGTCTACACTGTGCTGTTATAGCAGTGCAATACGACCTGAACTCCATTCAGCAGAATCCTGGGCTTTATAATTTGGTGTGGTATTTATTTGAAAGTGAAAGCATTTTTGTTTTCGAGGTGGAGAATACTATAGCAGGGGTGGGATGTCCTATTCTTTCAGGTGTTGTAGGATTACAACCTCCATCTTCCCTGACCGTAGGTCTTGCTAACTGTTGTTTATGGAAGTTGGAGTCCAACAGTGTTTAGAGAGCCATAGGTTCCTCACTCACATGAAAGAAAGATTCGTGTTGTAATAGAAGCTGTGGATGCCTTTTCTTGCGAAAAAAGGTGGAAGAGAAATTCACATTGAGATTTTTATAACAGACTTATATATATTTTTTGTCATGTCAGGAGCGACTTGAGAAACTGCAAGTCACTTCTGATGTGAGAGAATTGGCCGTCTGCAAGGACGTTGCCCAGGGGACGCCCAGATGATTTGATGTTTTTATCATCCTTGTGGGAGGTTTCTCTCATGTCCCCGCATGAGGAGCTGGAGCTGATAGAGGGAGCTTATCCGCCTCTCCCCAGATTCGAACCTGCGACCTGTCGGTCTTCAGTCCTGCTGGCACAGGGGTTTAACCCACTGCGCCACCGGGAGCTCCAACAGACTTATCAGATCCAGAGATAGATATGTGGAGGCTTTGAGGAGGGACAGAGGAAAACATAGAATGAGGGGAAATTTTCCATTAAAAAAATCAAAAATTGGATTATATTTTCTTTTTCAAAGATAAATGTTTTGGACAAAGTGCTCACACTATTATTTCCGAAAACTAAATAAGAGGAAGGCTTTTAACCAAGACTATATACAGTGTTCATTCTCTATTTATTCATTGCCTTGGTTTCCTTTTTTCAGTCCATTTTATGGAAATTGATTCATTATGTCTGCTTGACACTATGGAGAAATTTGTTGTCAACAGCCGTCAAGTCAACTTCAACTTATTGTGAAATTTCATGGAGTTTTCTTATTTATTTATTTATTTACTTACTGTATTTGTATACCGCCTTTCTCAGCCTTTAATTGGCGACTCTTAGGCAAGGAATTCTCAAAGGTGGTTTTGTTAGTTCCTTCCTCTGAAATTTCATCTACAGTAGGCTTGTGCGTTGATCCCTTTTAGCTATTTTCCTTTGGTCAGTTCGGTTTTTTGGCTTGGTCGTATGGTCATAACAGCAAGAGCCCAGCTATCACGGTTTCCCATCTGTAATGGGACCATGTGGCAGCCAATCATGGCTCCTTCTGACCTGTTCGGGAGCACACGGCACGCAAAGAGACTGCCGTGTGATCCTCCTCACATGGGGTTTCCCTGTGAGCCCTACCTATTGGGCCAATTGGAGTAGAAGAATGCCGTGACATGCCTTATGCAACCTGTGTCTACCTTAACTCCACTGCTGAAACACAGGCTCCCTTGAAGGGAAAAAGGAATGGGTCCCATGAAGGATACTTCCTTAACGCCATTGCTGAAACCCAGGCTCCCTTGAAGGGAAGAAATGAAAAGGGTTCCAGAAACGGAAAGGTGGGTCTCGTAAGTTCCCCATTGCCGCTAGTGGGCCAGATCTAGCCGTATTTTTCGGCTGCGGAACAAAAACAGCTATCCATCTCCTTGCCCGTTTTCAGGAGGCGCATGATAATGGATATGGGGATCTACTGGAATCCAGCCAGGAGAAACGGATTGAGGTTCAGCAGAAATGCACAAGCCTAATCTACAGCACATTTGTTGCATTTGTTATATTTGTATATTATAAACATTGCATTTTAATCTTTCCCTGCAAATTTGTAAGTTTTTTTCTCGAGAGGAAAAAGAAGCAGAAATTTTGCATCTCTCCAGAGATGAATAACTGCATGGGCAGGAGACAGCTTTCACCCTGCCCATAAGTACATTGTTCAACCTGGACACAAATTGCCTCCAGTTTAATACTTATTTTCACCCAGTTGACAGCTATTAATTTTTTTTCTGTTCTGGGGATTGAGGAGGCTGATAAAACAAAACAAATGCATTTATATAGGACTTTTAACAATCTGTAGTTCATTATTTACCTAATTTTTAAAATTGTACGTGAGAGATGTTTGTGACCTGCCGATGGCACACTTTTCTTCTCTTCCAGGATGTAGCCTGTGGTCTCTGACACTGTTAACAAAAGCTCAGACATATCTTTTGGTTTCCTGCCATTGGCAGGTAAATACGAGCACGAGTTCCTTTGTTGTGGTGGTTTCAAGTTACGCATAAGGAAATGCTGCCAGCTAAAATGTTTATGTCTAAAAATGCACACAAGCATGTTGTACTTCAATGAGTGGTTAATGTATTAGTTGGCAGGCCTATGTATAGCTCTGAAGGACATGCCGAGGCAGCCTTCCCTTCCTTCTTTTAGCCAGAACCACAGCTAATCAAATTGCAGAATCCTCGAATGGGCCCAGTGAGCTGATTCAGGCTCCATCAGGGTGGACCTATTTTGGGTTGTGAGCAGGAGAGCTTTTTCCAAATGTTACCAGAAATCTTTCCTGATATACTTAGTTACAGTGTTCCCTCCATCCACACTTACGACTTTTGCTGATTTAGTATTCACAGATTTGATTACACCATTCTGTAGTAAATCTTCTTCATCTTTCGATCCTTCTAACCCCTTGGTGGTGCAACTGGCTAAACCGCTGATCTGCTGATCTTGCTGATCGAAAGATTGGCAGTTTAAATCCGGGAAGCAGGGTGAGCTCCTGCTGTTAGCCACAGCTTCTTCCAACCTAGCAATTTAGAAACGTGCAAATATGAGTAGATTAATAGGTACCGCTTCTGCGGGAAGGTAATGGCGCTCCATTCATTCATGCCAGCTACATGACCTTGGAGGTGTCTACGGGCAACGCTGGCTCTTCTGCTTAGAAATGAAGATGAGCACCACCCTTGAGAGACAGACACAACTAGACTTAATGTCAGGGGAATCTTTTACCTTTACCTTTAAGTCTGCTTCCACTGTCTTTGGCCCAAGGCTCACTGACCTGGCAAACCCATGTTTGGCTAGTCCCATTGTAGACTGTAAATGGGGAACCATATGACCCGACCTCTGGTTTTCTATCAGGTGGAATATGGGGAAGAGTCAGTCAAATGCATACAGATGGGTTACAGCCCAGATATAAGTTTACTGCAGGACTAAAGCTCTCTAGATATGTTTGTACTACAAACCACGGTCACCATAGCCAGAGATTAGGAAGGCTGAGAGTTGCAGTTTGAAGCATCTGGAAAGCTACATGATTTCCACCCCTGGTTTACTGACATAGTGCAAATTAGATCGAAATCTTTGCCCATTCCTTAAACTTCAAAAATCTCTTCTAGTGAACTTTTCTGACTCGTCATCAAACTCTGATAGAGAAAATCTCAGTGACTTCAATGGACAATCCTCCCCACTTTCAGGTTGTTTAGGGTTCCATTCTCTAGTTAAGGGGTGGGCAAAGTGCAACCTATCCCACCTAGACTCTCCAACAGTAGAATTTAGTTTTGTATCCTCCAGGTGTTTTGAACATCGGCTCCCAGAATTCCTGACCATTAGACAAGCTGGCAAGGACTTCTGGGATTTGGAGTCCAAAACACCTGAAGGTCTAAAGGCTATGCTAGTGGTAAAAATGCATTTTTCCATAACAAATTTCTATTCAAAATGCTCCCCAAGGGTCAAGGAATGTCAGAGTCATGCTTCCTAGTCCTCTAGAGGGGCGTTGGATATATTTCTTCTTTGCCGGAGCAAGTACATTGTAGGATTAGCTAATTCTATCAGGTGGGACCTACAGTACTCCTGCCCTGGTATGAGCCATAATGCCTAGTTCTCTATTTGCCACGCTGCAGATGCTCAGGTTTCTCATGAACCTGCCATACATTTTCATAAGGATTATAGCTCAGATATATAGTTTTTGATTCATGCAGAAGATATCCCACCTTAAATCTCTTGCGTTTCCACATCAGACTAGAACAGGGGTAGAAAATATGTGGCTCTCCAGAATTGGCTGGACTGCAGTATCCATAAGTGATACCCAACAGAGCCACTGGTGTGGAAGAGGAAAGGTGCAGTTCAATGAGATCTAAGGCCCTTCCAGACAGGTTCTATATTCCGGGATCTGAACCCAGGCTTTCTGTTTATCCCAGATTGTCTGGCAGCATAGACTCGTATAATTCAGATTAAATCAGAAAACCTGGGATATAGGGCCTGTCTGTAAGGGGCCCCCTAGAGGGTCACACCTTGGCCACCTTTGGGATGGAAAGACCCTTTCTGAAAGCTATGAGAATTTTGACAGGGGATGTAGGCAGTTCTAACCTAGATGGACCAACGAATTTGATCTTTCCTATTTTGAATGCAGCATAGAACAGGTTGTTTTCTGGGTAAATGGACAGAGCCAAGCGAGGAAAATCCTCAACCAGTATTATGCGCCAGTAGTTGGAGTGCTGGACTGGGACCTAAAGAGTTCCAGGTTCAAACCCCAACTGAACCATGATGTTCACCGTGTGACCTTGATTCAGTCACACTCAGTCTGACCTATTTCACAGGGATTTTGTCAGGACAACATAAAGAGAAAAAAGAGACAGGCACCACCTTGAGCTCATTGGAGGAAAGGCAAGTTGTACGTGTTCATAATAAATAATACATCAAAATATGGTTGGGGTTAGAGGAAGGCAATGGCACACCTGTTCTGCACAAATCTTGCCAAGAAAATCCTTTGATAAAGTTGCCATAAGTTAGAAATAAAGGGAAGACACACAACAACAATACTCAGACAGCAGCCTGGTGCAAGTCAGAGATGTTGCAAGTGAATCTGTTATTTTCATCTGAGAAATATTGGAAGTATGATCTTGTAGGTGCTCATATACCTGCTCACATCAGTACTTAAGATGAGTTATTATTTATTTCGTATCAAAAGTATTGCATAAATTAGTATAAAACTGATAAAATAGAAGGTATGCAGGTGGCTAAATATCTTTTGACCAAATTTGGTGTATTATCTTGCCAAGTTCATAAAGTTGAGTTTAATTAGATGCACCCACTCTAAAGGTCGACATTGCACTTTTATTGCATAGTTAATCTGAATCAGATATTAATTATTTTTCTTTTGCCTATAGATACCAACAAATCTTGCACAGAAATCTGGTGTACTTGGCAACAATAGCAGACTCAAACCAGAATATGCAGTCATTGCTTCCTGCTGTAAGTACCTGCTTGACACTGAGTCTAGTCCATTATTTTGAGTGAAATGCTTTGATTGAGATTTCCTACAGGATATGAAATATTTTTGGGAAGAGGAGAAAAGACTTAGGGCGCATGCACGCTGTAGAATTAATGCAGCTTGGCTCCACTTTAACTGTTGTGGCTCAATTGCTATAGAACCACAGGATTTGTAGTTTAGTGAGACACCAGCACTCTTGGGCAGAGAAGGCTACAGACTTTGTAAAACTAGAACTCACACGATTCCATAGCATTGAGTGCTTTCAGTCTGCATTGATTCTATAGTGTATATGCACTCATAGTGTCTAATGGTATGGGGATTATTTTAGGTCAGTATGAGAAGCCTACAATGCCCTTTTTATATCATTGTGTTCCTGTCTCAGAGTCTGTCTCTTCCTAACATTCATTAATGTACAGTTAGTGGGCTACCCAGTAAAATTAGGTAAAACAGCAATGCATTCTCTCTATATAAAAATGAATAATAATATACTGTCTCTGCATATCCAGAATAAACATTACTGTCCACCTCGCAAGAGGTCATGTGCTTTTGGAAGATGGCTGAAGCTAGGGAAAATTATTTTGTGGTCTTCAGTGTCCAGAATCCCATCCTAGGTGGGGGATTTTGGAAATAGCAGTCAAAAGAACTAGCATTTTAATACTCTATATGCCCCCATACATATTATGAAACTGGGGCTAACCAAGATTGAATCTGTCTGTGTGAAATAGCTGCCCCTATTTTTCTGATAACAGAGGGCAAATTCCCTTTTGACTTCAAAGAAAGCATTGTTCAACCCAAATCCAAATCTTCATTTCATGTTGTCTTTCCTCTTTGTGCGCTGAAAACTGGAGTATTTCTGGATAGTGAAGATGTATGGATATGTTGTGTGCTGTTCTGGCAGGCCTCCCATCTGTAAGTGATAAATATAGTCTCAGCCCGCGTGTGTGTTTTCTAATTAACTGACTGCTAATTAAAATGGATTACAAAATATACAGAGCTGCCATTACCCGACACATCTTAGTGTTTTTCCTGCTCCCATCAGTTAACCTTCTAATTTCACGCTAATCTTCTGTAAATATATCTCTCTGTGTGTATGTTTTTAATCCAAAAAAATATGCTTTATCTCTTCCAACCTCCAAAATATGTGCTTGGATTCTTCTTGGGTTGTTTAGATTCGAAAGAGAAGATCACACGTACTATAATAATAGCTGTTGGTTTGCTCCTGATTGAAAATCCTTATTCATGATGTGATTCATTATTCATCACGGCTAACAATAAATCATAATAATGGGAGAAAATCTGCTGGATCAAACGTTCAAAAAACAACAACAGCATCAGCGGCAGCAGGCTCTCCAAAGAGACATCTCTCTCTGAATCTTTCTTCTCCTTGTTGCCATCTCCAGCCACCGACGCAAAACATGTCCCTGGGCCCCGGAGGGATGAATCAGAGCGCATCCAACCAGGCTCTCCATCCACAGAGCAACCTCAGTGATGCAATCGGGACCGGCCTTCCGCCTTCCTCCCTCATGCAGAGTCAGATTAGTAACGGTGAGCTTTCCGAGGTTGCCTGGCAACTCCATCGCAAAAACCCGGGTTTGTTTCAGAAGCTGCCTTTTATGGCTGTTTAACTAGCCTCTTGGGCACGTGGGGAATCTCAAATGTACACACACGTTGTCGGGTCTGCAGCTTGTAAAGGTTGTTGCTACCATGCTCCCCAGCGTGGGCTTCCTGATCAATCGATAGTTGAAAGCCAAGGCCATGAAGTTTGACATCATTGATCCTGTAAAGCATTGACTTCAGTGGCTTGTGAAGTAAATTGTATAAACGCCAGGGATGTCACCCATAAGAATTATGCCAAGTGAAAATTTTCAATTGCTGGCATTGCATAATGTGAGATCTTGAAAATGGTTAATAGGTACACATTCCCTCTGTACGTTTGTAAACCTCATTCCTTTGGAAATTTTCTTAGGGCGTCAAACTTTATTCTTTCCCCTTATCTATATTCCGTATCAATGTTCCCCATAATTTAAGCATTTTGGAGACCATGGAAAACCCCTGAGATTTAAGGGTTTTTGTATCTAGGAATTTGGATTGGGAACTAAAGGTAAACAAATATACATTTAACAAAAATAAACTTCTTGGTTACCTTATGCATTTCTTTGTTTGTTGCCATGTAGCTTCAAGTTGACTCTGTCCTATTGTAAGCTTTTCTTTGCAAGATTTATTTAGAGATTTGCTGTTGCTTTCTTCTAAGTCTGAAAGAGTTTGAAATAACAACAACAACAACAACAAGCCAGTAATGATGTTGCGGTTGATTTTATTTGGTCTTGTTTTATTTTATTTTATTGTGTGTGTTTTAATCTGTATTTTTTGGTTTTGTCCCCTTGTAAGCCGGCCCAAGTCCCTTTGGGAAGATGGTTGCAAGGTATAAAAATAAAGTTGTTGTTGTATTGTCGAAGGCTTTCATGGCTGGAATCACTAGGTTCTTGTGGGTTTTTTTGGGCTATAGGGCCATGTTCTAGAGGCATTTCTCCTGACGTTTCGCCTGCATCTATGGCAAGCATCCTCAGAGGTACCTCTGAGGATGCTTGCCATAGATGCAGGCGAAACGTCAGGAGAAATGCCTCTGGAACATGGCCCTATAGCCCGAAAAACCCCACAAGAACCTAAAGTTGTTGTTGTTTTTGTTGTTGTTATAGGTGGTCCCAATGGTGATTGGCACATTAGGTGCAGCGCCTAAAGACATTGGCCTGTACTTAAGCACAATCAGCACTGAAAAAATGACCATCTGTCAACTGCAAAAGGTCACCCTACTCAGATCTGCAAACATTATTCACCAATACATCACACAGTCCTAGACACTTGGGAAGTGTCCGACGTGTGATCCAATACAACAACCAGCATAGCGATCTTGTTTGCTGTGTACTAATCTTGTTGTGTTTCTGATGATGATGATGATGATGATGATGATGATGATGATAACAACAACAACAACTTTATTCTTATTCCCTGCCACCATCTCCCTGAAGGGACTCGGGGCGGCTTACAAATGGGACGAAATGCCCACAGACACAACTACAAAACAATTCATCAAAGCAAAAACACAATTAACATAAGAACATAGTTAAATATAACAATCCAGATAAAAGCACACATAATAAAACATAAGAGTATAAAACAGCAGCGTAAAAACTCAGTCAAAACAATACTCAACAAAGCCAGTTGCCAGTAGTACAATGGGTGTGACCAGGCTTTAAAAGGGCCAGGCATAGGATAGTGCAAGCAGTGTATAATAGGGCCAGGTATTGGATGAAGTGCAGAGAACAAAATATTATTAGGGAACCTGGGGACTGGGCATTCATAACTAAGGACTAAGCGTTCTCAAATGCAAACTGAAACATCCAGGTGTTCAAATCCCTGCGAAAGGAGGTCAAAGTGGGGGCTTGCCTAATCTTTGGGAGGGAGTTCCAAAGTTAGGGGGCCACCACCAAGAATGCTCGTACTTGTGACAGTGGTGGGAGTGAGAGGAGGGCTTCCCCGACGGAGCCCGTGCTGGTTCATAGGGGGAGATGAGATTCCAAAAGTCATCCAGTGACTTTCTGTGGCTGATGAGAGATTCAAACCCCGGCCTCCCAAAGACTAAGCGACACCTACTGAAACTCCCTCTTCTGGAATTTTACTAGGTGTTGCTTGTCACACAAACAGGTAGCAAGTACACCTGCAGAAATGCGAACATTAAAGGTACAGGAGCCCTTTCTAATTATTACATTCTAATTGTTGTAAGCCATCCTGAGTCCCTTCCAGGAGAGGAGGCAGGGTATAAATAAAAATGTGTTATTATTATTATTGCTCCAGAAAATATATTGTCTGGAGTCAGAATCTGCTTCCACATGAAATTCACCTTCAATTTCCAAATGTCGAGCTTTGCAGTAACTTAAAACTTCAGTAAAACATTCAGAAATAAATTTTAGGTATTATAAGAAAAGGGACAGAAGTTCCCAAGAGACTGCAGGCACAGCAAATGTTAGAGTTCTAAGTGTGAACTATTTTTGGCGTCTCACTGCTGTGCTAGAAATTTGAGGACTGAAGGAAGATTTCTTATTTGGGTCAGAATCCTCAAGGGCCGTGTGAGTAGGTACCCTAATCCTACCTCATGCCCTTCCTGTTCAAGACTAAAGGAAGGTGAAGTCTGAATAGTCTTCAGTGGCATCATTTCTTGTTGTCATTTCCTCTTTGCTTTCTGTGCAGGTCCCAATCATGTGTCTATGCAACAGTCAGGCCAGAACACAATGCCCACGACTTCCCTGAGCATGACTGTCAGCAGCCACGGAACTGGGCCCGGCTATAGCCATACGGTGCCTGCTTCTCAGAATGTACCAATGCAAGGCCAAGGGTCAATAGGCAACTACGTCTCACGGACAAATATCAACATGCAGTCCAACCCAGGTATGATTGCCTAGGTCTTCTTGTTCTTGGAAAAATATGTCATTTGTATAAAGCATCGCAGCTTTGTTGGACTTGGGAGCACTTATTACTCATCGAGGGCTGAGGAGGTAGCTTGAAGAAAGAGGTTATTTCACACGCCACAGTTGACATAGCACTATGAGTCCACTTCTGCAGCCATGGCTGTAGAATCCGGGAGTGTGTAGTCTGACAAGGCATTCGAGTTTTCTGGCTGAGAATTTTCAACATTCCTCTGTGGGTTCCATAGGATGGAACTATGGTATGGGATCATAATGCTATAATTGTGTAAGGTGTAAGTGCTTAGGGAAGCGAATTCAGAATTGGGCTGCCGTTCTTGTGCAACTCTGAGGTTGCTTGGTTTTGGCCTTAATGATTCATTAGTTGAGAACATCTCTTTTTAGAGTTCTCTCAGCACTGTGGGGCTTACAGTATATATAAAAATAAACAGAGAAAAGGGAAATAAATTGAGGTGGAATACACACATGGGGTTTTTAAAGATTAATGGCTGTAAGACAGAGTTCTGGGAGCTAGTTTTGTCCACTATGACTTTCTGCAGGTTGCATCCTTCCCATATGCATTTTAAAATCCAGACGTGATCCTAAAGCAGGAGTGAGAATTATGTGACCATCTAGATCAGTGATTCTCAACCTGTGGGTCCCCAGATGCTTGGGCCTTCAACTCTCAGAAATCCTAACAGCTGGTAAACTGGCTGGGATTTCTGGGAGTTATAGGCCAAAACATCTGGGGACCCACAGGTTGAGAACCACTGATCTAGATGTTGCTGAGCTGTAGTCCTTAGCATTCATTATAGCTTATATTATTTTCTAGTTCTGCTGAGTGTTATAGTTGATCAGTATCTGGAGGGTGTCCAATTAACACTCCTTCCTTAAAGGGAGACCCTTCATCTTATTTTAGAGATGAATTGCCACTCATGGAGCTAATTTGCCTTTTGGGAGGGGCATCCCTCCTTTTCCCATTTATTCAGTAAGCTGACATATCTAAAAGCAAACCAGGAATTCGAAGATAGTCTTGATTGCTATGTGCAGTCTGTGGGCTTCATGATTTCCTAGGTAGGCATTTTGGTTCCCTTAGATCAGTGGTTGTCAACCTTTGGGTCCAAAGGTGTTTTGGCCTACAACTTCTAGAAATCTCAGTTAGTTTACCAGCTGTTAGGATTTCTGGGAGTTGAAGGCCAAAACATCTGGGGATCCACAGGTTGAGAACCACTACCTTAAATTATTATAGGTCCAGGAGAGAGCTTTTCTAACAGGAAGTGATTGTCGGTCACTTATTCTTTACCTTCTGTTTTGAAAAAGGCTTCTGATATTAACTTGGCCTGGATAATTCCCAAAAACATGTCAAAAGTGTCCTCAACTATACCTAGGTGACAAATGGGGGCCAAAGAATTGTTGACAGTTTCTGAGTCTTGGGTAGGTTGCATATCTATGGGTCACACCTTATCCCCCTCAGATATGGATGTAGAATTTGAGGGTCATCGTATGCACTTGTGTACATTACAGTGTCCATGATGCACCAGCAAGCGGCAACGTCGCATTACAATTCTGCGCAAGCAGGAACCCAGCATTACCAAGGGCAGTCTTCCATTGCAATGATGAGTCAGAGTAACCAAGGCAACAGCATGATGGGACAGCGGCCGATGGGCCCCTACCGACCTTCACAGCAAGGTAACACCTTAATACTGTCTGAGCAGTGCTGGATTGCAGCTATGAGACAGGAATTTTGCAGTTTTCCTGTCATAGAGACAGGATTTTTGCAGTTTAGTTTCCATCTAGGATTTTTCTGTGGAAAAGTGTCTAGGAAAAGGGATCAAAAACATTTCATTGTGGAATAGTAGTTAACATTTACCTTTTTTACTTCTGGGTTGAATAATAACTCTAGAGTAGAGGCAAGTGGACAAAGAGAACCACACTGGAGAAATGACTTGGAGCAGCTCTCTTACAGCACCTTGATCGCATCCATATTGGCCTCCCTGCTTCACAGTTTCTTGGACCAAAATTTCAGAGCTTAGATGTCTTCTCCTGGATCATATCTTCATAAAACAAAGAAAAGTTACAGCATAATCCTAAACATGTTCACTTGGAAGTAAACCGCACTACGTTTAATAGGTCTTATTCCCCAAAAGAGAAATCAGCCTGCATCCTTCAATGTACATTTACCAAAGTACAAAATTTTAGCCTTAATCGGTATGCATCTTTACCCGTATTACCATTCCTAGACCCATATTTTTTTATTCATGCTGGGTGGCAAAATGCAACTTTATACATGACCAGGATTATTTGTGCTTTGGCGTACTTCTTTCTCTCTCCCCCTTTCTCTGTTCCTTCTCATTTCCTGCCATAGCAGCTGCAATCCTGACTTCCTTGCTTCTGATTCCAGAGAAGTAACAGGGGTTACTTGGCTACTAAATTCTCCCACCCTGAAGCAATGTACAAGGAGTAGTAAAATTGCCTTTGGGAAACGAAGGTGGTGTGGAAGGGTCTGTCAGCATGTTCTTTATGTGCATGCCAGAAAAGGGAGAGCAGTTTGCATTTGGGATGTAATCAGCAGAAGAGACAGAAGATGAATTCTTGTTGCAGTTGGTTGGAAAGAAAGAGCTATGGTACTGTAGGGTTGCCAGATGCCTTTTATTGTAGAATCTCCCCTTATTTAAGGGTGAGAAATCTCGTCCCTTATAGTGTTAGCAGGTGTTTTTTATTATAAAAGTTGTCCCCTATTAGAGGGTTAGCAAGTTTTTTCCCCGTTTTATAGACTAAACAAGATGTTGGAAAGTCTGAAGTTTTGGATTTGAGCCAAAGACATGTACATTCTGTAATTTATTCAGATGACATTAGGTTAATTCCACAGGAAAATACTTAACTAAGTTAACTAATAATTTGGTTCCCACTGATTTTATTCTAACACCTCTATGAAGTAGACTAAATGATAAGCTCCTTGCAAGCTTTTGTTTGGTTTTTTTTTTTGAGGGATAAAATTGTTTATGTTGTCATGGATATGTCTATAATTTAGGATCTTTAAGAGTGTACCATGCATTCCAAAGCAGGATAAAGCAAACCCACATTCACTGCATGTATATACGAAGCCCTATATGGTGCTTGTCTGCAATTAAATAAAGTTTGGAATGCCGTCCTAGAATGAGAAGCTTTGAGAAGTGAGGGAGTAAACACAGCTTATGGACATATCTTCATCTCAAATACAACTTTGCCCTATAGTCTTGGGTAGTAGTGATAGTGATGATGCTTCCCCCCCCCCCCCCCCCCGTATCAGGAGAGACTTGAGAAACTGCAAGTCGCTTCTGGTGTGACAGTATTGGCTGTCTGCAAGGACATTGTCCAGGGGATGGCCAGATGTTTTACCATCCTGTGGGAGGCTTCTCTCATGTCCCCGTGTGAGAAGCTGGAGCTGACAGATGGGAGCTTACCCCACTCCGGCAAAAGGGTTTAACCCATTGCGCCACTGGGGTCTCCTATGATGCTGATGATACTGATGATATATTTGAGCAAGCAGAGATCTGTATAGGACAATGGTGATTCAGTGAGTTTCATTGCTCATGAAGGATTTGAAAATGGATCCCCCCTATCTTTTTACTAACATCCTAACCATTACAACAGGAGTGGGCAACTGGGAGGCCAGGGGGCCACATTAGCCTTCAAGAATCCTAGGAGGACTGAATTCCCCTACTGTTTAATCCCATAAATATCTATTTCTACCCTCAGTTGTCCTCTAGGGAGCATGGTGGGCATTTAATCATGTTTTAATGCTTCTCTGGGCCACTTCCTTTTCACTTCACATTTTTGGAAAAGTCCATTCTAGGTTTGAAAATGACCTGGCAGGCAAATATGCATAGAAACTGACCTCATTGACCCTTAAAGAAAATTAGTGGGTGGAAACTTTTTGAAAAATGACCTCAGAAGGGGCCACAAAAGCAGCCTTAAAGGCTATTTATTTATTTGTTTGTTTGTTTGTTTGTTTGTTTACAGTATTTATATTCCGCCCTTCTCACCCCGCAGGGGACTCAGGGCGAATTACAGTGTACATATACATGGAAAACATTCAATGTCATAGACACACAACATATATAGACAGACACTCAGAGGCTATTTAATATTCCAGCTTTTCATGAGGGTATTCTGGCCACCAGGGGAGCTGTCGCTTCACCATCCATTTGTGACACTGATTAAGTACTTCCTCATTCTTTGCATGCTTACTGGAGATGTTTATGGCCTCGTAAATTAGTTAAATTAGCCTCCCCACATAAGCGGTACCTAAATTTCCTACTTGACAGATGCAACTGTCTTTTGGGCTGCAAAGGTTGACAGCAAGCTACACAAATTGGTCGGAAGCTCACTCCGACCCGTGTTGGCTTCGAACTCATGACCTTTCGGTCAGTAGTGATCTTAATGCAGCTGACTTCTAGCCAGCTGCGCCACAGTCTCGGTGCTATATCTATATCTGTATTCATTCCATGGGCCACTCCCTCCCTGCACTCCATGAAACTGGCTGTTGTTTTGATAGTACAGAACAGAGACTAGACTCAAACCAGAATCTCATTCTTGACGTTCTACACAAGGTATAGGTAGAAGCAGGGTGTATGGGAATTATTTGCGTTTAAAGAACTATTTTTTTTTGTTTCTTTTTTAACATCACTGTAGATTGATTTAAGATCCGTTTGCTCTGCTTTGTAGGCTCCTCTCAGCAGTATATGGGCCAGGAGGAATACTACAGTGAACAATACAGTCACGGACAAAGTTCATCAGAGCCCATGAACCAGCAATATTATCCTGACGGTAATTTGCTGAGCAGTCTGTCATATGTTTCTAAATCCATTGAAGTGCAAGAGAGTTTTGGGGATCCAGATTGGAATTAGGAAGTGGAAACACGTTCACAGACCTATGCTCCTAAGCCTTTTGTTCTGGAAACTACAGCCACTGATGATAATAGGGGTTATTTTCCAGCAGATTAGAAAGTTAACATCACAGCTGTTAGGAGGTCAAATTGCATGTGCCACAGTAGTTGAATGAGGGAAAAACCAATTCGTAAAGATGGGTGAAGCATCCAAGAAGGAGCCTGTAAAGTGCCACCATGCATGTGACATCATTCATTCAGTTCACCTTTGTGTGAAAGGTATTTTTTTTAATTTAAAAAATTAAATAGCAAGTGTGGCAAACTGGAGAAAACCTTTTAGGGAGTCATGCCAGCAACTGTATAGTATTATCCCATGTTTCTCTTAAGGTCCATTATCCTAACACTGAGATATTAAGTTTTTTGCCAACACAAAAGATATTTTCAAAAGAGTATCCCAGTTCTTATGCTATTATGAGGAAGCGTGGCATGTATTTATTTATTTATTTATGTAACAGTTTTGTATACCGGTCTTCTCACCTCTATCGAGGGACTCAGGCCGGTTTCCAACATCAATATGACATCAATATTACAGACATTAAAGCAAAATGAAAACAATAGTTTTGTTTTGTCGAATGGGGAAGATGGCATAAGGCAAAGCAACAAGAGGCATCAAACAGCTATAAAATTGGGTTGCTGTGAGTTTTCCGGGCTAGATAGCCGTGTTCTAGAAGTGTTCTTTTCTGACATTTCACCCACATCTATGGCAGGCATCCTCACAGGTTGAGCGGTCTGTTGGAAACTAGGCAAGTGAGGTTTATATATCTGTGGAATGTCCAGGATGGGACAAAGAACTCTTGTCTGGTTGAGGCAAGTATGAATGTTGCAGATGGTCACCTTGATTAGCATTTAATGGCCTTGCAGCTTCATAGAATCATAGAATCAAAGAGTTGGAAGAGACCTCATGGGCCATCCAGTCCAACCCCCTGCCAAGAAGCAGGAATATTGCATTCAAATCACCCCTGACAGATGGCCATCCAGCGTCTGTTTAAAAGCTTCCAAAGAAGGAGCCTCCACCACACTCCGGGGCAGAGAGTTCCACTGCTGAACGGCTCTCACAGTCAGGAAGTTCTTCCTCATGTTCAGATGGAATCTCCTCTCTTGTAGTTTGAAGCAATTGTTTCGCGTCCTAGTCTCCAGGGCAGCAGAAAACAAGCTTGCTCCCTCCTCCCTGTGGCTTCCTCTCACATATTTATACATAGCTATCATATCTCCCCTCAGCCTTCTCTTCTTCAAGCTCAACATGCCCAGCTCCTTAAGCCGCTCCTTATAGGGCTTGTTCATTTTAGAGCCTTGATCATTTTAGTCGCCCTCCTCTGGACACATTCCAGCTTGTCAATATCTCTCTTGAATTGTGGTGCCCAGAATTGGACACAATATTCCAGGTGTGGTCTAACCAAAGCAGAATAGAGGGGTAGCATTACTTTCCTAGATCTAGACACTATGCTCCTATTGATGCAGGCCAAAATCCCATTGGCTTTTTTTGCCGCCTGGCTGCTTTCTGCCTGGGGCTATCCTTTGTTGGGAGTTGTAAGCTGTCCCTGATTGTTTCTTGTCTGGAATCCCCCTGCTTTTTGAGTGTTGCTCTTTATTTACTGCTCTGATTTTAGAGTTAACATCAGGTAACACCTCCCAACAAAGGATTCCCCCAGGTAGGAAGCAGCCACGCTTTGAAGCTGCAAGGCCATTAAATCAAGGTGACCATTTGCAACATTCATACTTGCCTAAAGCAGACAAAAGTTCTTTCTTCCACTCTGGACATTCCACAGATATATACACCTTACATGCCTAGTTTCCAACAGATCCCTCAACCTCTGAGGATGCCTGCCATAGATGTGGGTGAAACGTCAGGACAGAATACTTCTGGAACATGGCCATACAGCCCGGAAAACTCACAGCAACTCAGAGATTCCAGCCATGAAAGCCTTCAACAACTATAATAAATATTCAAGAAAACAAAGGTGACCAATGTAAAAAGAAATTAATTCGCCAAGAAGTGTTTCGAGGGAGACTGCTTCTCACAGGCAGAACTTTTACAACTTTAAAATTAAGGAAATTTACCCTGCAGTTTTATCTCTTGCCTCTGTTTTGGAAATGAAGCACTTCTCTCTTTTTACCCATTGCAATTTAGTCATTTTTAACACTACAAATCTAAACAGTTTTAATACTTTCCCCATATTCTTCTAATAGGATCTACATTTCCATAGGGTGGGGCCGGGCAAATCTACAGTCATAGTGCTCAGCCCTTGAGCACACACATCAGTTTCTAGAATTCTTGCAGAAAAGCCTTTTTTGTGTCAGGAGTAACTTGAGAAATTGCAAGTCGTTACTGATATGAGAAAATTGGTCGTCTGCAAGGATGTTACCCAGGGGCGCCTGGATGTTTTATCATCCTGTGGGAAGCTTCTCTCATGTCCCTGCATGAGAAGCTGGAGCTGACAGACAGGAGCTCACCCCAGTTCCCAGATTTGAACCCCCTAACTTTCAGCCCGCAGTCCCATTGCGCCACCAGGGGCTCCCGGAAAAAAGCCATAGTTGTCCCATATATATATATATATATGCACACACACACACACACTTTATACATTCTCTTTTGGTTTTAAAGTCATTGTCATACATTTAAAATGCATATATACCTTTCCTTCTTAATCTCCATTTCTAATGTTCTGTTCTTTCCTGTTTTTAGGCCACGGGGACTATGCGTACCAGCAGTCATCCTATTCCGAACAAAGCTATGACAGAACATTTGACGATTCCACACAGCACTACTATGAAGGCGGTAAGGAGACACAGGGCAGAAGGGTTTCTCAAATGGGGGCAAAATCAGGATATTTACCTCCCAGTTACTTATTCTCCAGATGATAGTACTTCCTTCCAATGTCTATTGAGTTTATCATATTTTCAGCATGCACATCACCCACTCAACATAGTCCTCTGGGCATTTAAAATTAGATATGGAATTTGTTGATGTTATTTGCTGCCAAATTGAGTTCAACCTTTGACAACACTATGAAAGAGAGAGCTCCAAGATCTTCTGCCATCAACTGCCCTGCTTGAATGTTGCAAAGTCAAGATTGTGGCTTCCTTGATCGAACTGACGCATCCTTTTTCTAAAAAATAATGTTTATTGATTGAGAATTTGATTTGATTAAGAATTTGAGCTTGATTTTCTCTAGGGCGCATTCATTTGTATTTTTAGCAGCTTGCAGTGACTATAGGTCTTTCTCCTTTATCACCATATTTGAAAATGTGTGGATTTCTTCCGGTTAGCTTTCTTCACTGTTTACCTTTCACAACAATAGATAAAATAGAAAGATGCAGGATACCCTCCCTGGGAGCTGCATTACTGTTATTCTGACAGCAAGTGGAAACCTGGTTGTTTACAAAAACATTTGGTGCCCAACTTATTTTATACAGATCCACATTCTCTGGTTTTGAATTAAGACATCATTTTATTGTTTACCTTGTTTTAAGCTGATTGTGTTGATTTTATTATACGCTACTTGAGATCTTTAAAGGAAGAGCAGGATATAAATATTTAATAATAATTTAGAAATTAAAATCTCGTATGGGATAAATTGAATAAATGAGATAAACCCAGCAGAAATATACTATTAACATCAACTAAAGAGGCACTAGTGACTGTAAAAGGTATTGAAAACAATTATCAGTCTATTGCTGATGTACAACACATTGGCGAAATTGAAACAAGCGGTTACGAGAGCATGGAGCTCCAGAATGTGAACCGATGATATGCTGGAAATAGTTGCTATTTCTTTAGTTGCAAGCCTCCACTAGTTATTTGTTGTGTTTATAATTCTGATTGCTTACTGTGTTGTATGTGTATGCATTGGTTTGCAGTTTTTCTTTAACTCTTTATTGTGAGAGGGGCTACAGACCATGTGTTCAGGTCTGGGCTTGTTCAGGACTCAGACTCCATATTAGAAACGGTTTGCTTTCAGACACCAGCAGAAACAGTATGCTTTAGACTTCAATGTAGGAACAGTATGCTTAGAGACTATTAGACTTTCAGACTAGACAGAGACTCGTATTAGACTCTCAGAACTTTGGACTGTTGATTATAAGAAAGATGCCCCGTGTTACTTACACAGGGAAACTACTTCAAATCTATTTGTAACTGGATTGATAAGCAAAGTACTTGTATGCTGAATACATGAAGTTTGTGAGTAAACCAACTGTGTTACTTTTAAAGAAGTCTACTTATTTTTGTCTCTTGAGAGCATGATTTAAAGGCAGATATATTTTAAGGGAGAGTAGATGTTTCTGGGCAACTAAAAAGGAGACTTCTGAAACTCTGCTGTACATATAAATGTGTTTTTGTGCATTGGCATATCTATGTCCCTAACAGTTCAAAAACATGCCTAAGTACATCAATTTAATAGCTGACAAACCTAATTGCCTTGCATGAATGTCATTTCCCCAGAAGGCTATGGCACCATTTTTAAAAGATCGTGACTTCTAACAAGGTCATGCCTTTCCAAAGATTATAAAATCTCCAAAAGGTTATTGAGAATTCCATTTTCCCAAAATGATACGTGGATCTGTCATTTTTATTGACAACCAAATAATGTCATTCCTTTAAGAGAGAGAAAATGGGATGAGGATAATAATGATGATGATGATGGTGGTGGTGGTCATTATGATTTTCTCTCCTTAGGGAATTCCCAATACACTCAGCAGCAAGCGGGATACCAACAGGGAGCTGCCCAGCAGCAGACCTATTCACAGCAGCAATACCCAAATCAACAGAGCTACCCAGGACAACAGCAAGGATATGGTGAGAAAACTTGCACTGTCATGTTTTGCTTTGTTGATAATCTGCACATAATTGTGGATTCATTTTTTTTTTTTTGTGAAAACAATTTACTTGGGCAACATCTATCATCATTGAAGTAGGGTGTCATCAGTGTGTTTTGTGGTCTCTGTTTCTCATGGTTCTGCCTAAATATTGTCATTTTCCCAGGTCCTGCCCAAGGAGCTTCATCACAATATTCCAGTTACCAACAGGGCCAGGGGCAACAGTATGGGAGTTACAGAGCTTCTCAGACAGGACCATCTGCACAGCAACAGAGGCCTTATGGCTATGAGCAGGTGAGCTGGAAAGATGCCTGACCCCCTAAAAAGATGGAAGTGGAGTGCAAGAGATACATCTCAAGTGACCCCAAAAGCCTGTTTTGCATCTCCTCACATTCCTATTTTAAAGAGCAGATTCACAGATCATCCTAAGTATTCCAAAGAACCCCACATGCCCACAGAAAATATTAGTGTATGTACATCCGAGAAAACTTGCATTTTGGTACACAGAGAGGTGGATACAGCTGTCTACAGAAGGAGGGACCAAGGCAATTGGTCTTGAACTGTTGCCACCCCTGCCTTACAAGTACCACATCTCTTTGATTCTATGATCCCATCAATTGTAAGATGTATATATGGGAGGGAAAGTGTGTTTTAGAGTCGAAGAAATATGATATAAAATACTTGTGATGGTGATTCCCCACAGAGCAGTTTCTTCCTTTCCCCTTCCCCTTCCCTTTCCCCTTCCCCTTTCTCCCTTCTCCAGCTCTGAGAAGGCCTACCTCACAATGTCTCCATTGCAACACTGGCAATGGTAGGCAGGCTGTCTTTGTGGCCCTTTCCTTCCTTACTCCCTTCCCCTCATACACATGTCCCCTTTCTTTCCCAGTGACATCATAGAGAGCCACTTCACCTAGCAACTATCTTTGTGGTACAAACAAACATACCATATAAACGCGAGTATAAGCTGAGTTTTTCAGCCTTTTGAAGGCTGAAAAGGGCCCTCTTGGCTTATACTCAAGTCAAGGTTATTTATTATTTTACTCTGTTATTATTATTTTTATTACATTTATTATTTTATTCTATTATTGTTATTATTACATTTATATTATTTTACTCTATTATTATTTTGTTACATTTATTATTTTACTTTATTATTGTTATTATAAATTATTATTTTACTCTATTTATTATTGTCATTATTACATCTCCATTATTTTACTCTATTATTATTTTTGTTACATTTATTATTTTACTCTCTTCATTATTATTGGAAGGATACATAAGTACATTTACATCAAAGAAGGTTAGAATAATGGTTTGATCAGAGTTGGACAGTCTTATCTTAAATTACAGTTTTATGTAAATATTCGAAAACATTTAACCTACTGATGCCTCAATTAATGTAATTTTATTGGTATCTATTTTTATTTTGAAATTCCTTCACTTCCCATCCTCAGCTTACACTCAAGTCAATATGTTTTCCTAGTTTTTTGTGGTAAAACTAGGTGCCACAGCTTATATTTGGGTCGCCTTATACTCAAGTATATACGGGTACATACTTTGATGTTTATAGAAAGAGAAAGATGAACCCAGAGGTAGAAATGGATTGGATTGCAACTTTTACAATCATCATTTCGTTTCTTCCTGGATCCCTTGATGGAGAAGACCAGGATAAAGCTTATATGCAAAATTAATGTAGCTGGAATGATAATATGCAGAGGATTAGAATAAAAGCTAATGCTGTCTAGGGTAGGCTAATCAATTCAGTGTAATTTACATAGGTGTGACCTCACCAATTCAGCTGTTGATTCAGTGGATCTCTTCTAATTGAACAATTGAATTTAACTCCTATATATTTGGAAAAAAATGATTATATTTATTCTCTCCCCCTCTCTCTCAATGTTTCTTAACAGGGCCAGTATGGAAACTATCAGCAATAAAAGGAGGAGCACCTGTGTCAAAATTTGTTTCAATATTTATGTCCGTCTTTCAATCCTGGATGTACGGACATTTTTTTAAAATTCACTGTAATATGTTGGTTCCCCCATTAGCACAAAAGGAGCATCTGTATGTGAAATAGTATTCATTTCATGCTGGATATGAAGCAGAGCACTACTGGTAACAAGGCAATGCTTTGATGGTTTGGTATATTTTGGTGCTGTGTATAGTTATTGTATGTTGATACAATGCAGAGATTCTTCCTTCTTTACCCACAAGCCCTTTTGATGTTTTAAACTAGTTTTAGAGGTTGCCTGATGATCAGAGTTCTATGTATCCAATCCCCCCCTTTGAAAACGACAATATTCCAAAACACATCTAATGTGTAATTCAGTTTGTCTCCATTCTCTAGTCACATAGGTAAGGTAACACTGGTTTCTAATACGAAATACCAGCTCAGCTGCCTTGTAATTTCTTTTGTATGTACTCCCCCCTGAAACCCATAAATCTTAATTGGTCCAGAGTAGGATAGGTTTATTTTGTTTGTTTACCTGTAACTCATTCCTTTTCCAAATTGCACATAATGAAATGGATGGATGTAAATTTGATTTGTCACATCCCTTTATCGTGCAGCAGTAATTTTATGCAGCAGTGATTAGGCCTTTCCTAAACTGCATGCCTTCCCTCTGGTTATTTCCTGCTGCCAGTTAATTAACATGGGAAGTGACCTTGTTATGCCCATATATTTACATGTCCCATAATAGGTCAATACCAAAGAAGCATTGAATTGTGATACATTACATTTTAGAGAGCCCGGAAATGTCATAGTGGGTTTAGCCTGGGTACGGATAAGGGATATTTACATTGGTAAGAGGAAATGCTAATTTATTTGTTTCCTGTAATGCTCATGGAAGCGAGTACCTGCTGTGGTTGGAGACACACACACCCCACCTCCGATGTACATATTTTATATGCAACTATACATTTCTACAGAAACTAGGATTAGTTTTAGCCAGGTGTGTAGCTACAGAGTGGCAATGGTCTTAGCCAAATTAGAGCATTGCTCCTCCCCTTTTCCTCTAGTTTTCCATGACTGTGGATTTCAGAAGTCAGGTCAAGTTCAAGGGAAGCTCGAATCACAATCCAGATTGCTCCAAAAGCAATTGTGCAACTTCCTCAAGCATCTGGTTAATTGTCCAGTCATATTCTTAAAAGTTCTTCCACTTCAGATTTTGCAGCTACAAACAAAATAGAAGCAGCACATCTCTGCTCCTATCGTTCTTCCGTGCTGTTGCAGCTATAGCAGTTCTGAAATCGTTTCTGTACTTCCAATAACCCGAACTAACTGTGGACTGTTTCTTTGTGTTTCGTGGAGTGGAGCCCTCCCAAAAAGAGCCTGAGAGGGAGAGTAAGATTCTGGTGTGAGAAAATTGGCCGTCTGCAAGGATGTTGCCCAGGGGATGCATGGATATTTTACCATCTTGTGGGAGGCTTCTCTCATGTCTCCACCTGAGAAGTTGGAGCTGACAGATAGGAGCTCACCCCGCTCCCCTGATTCGAACTACCATCCTTTTGGTCAGCAGTCCTGCCAGCACATTGTGCCATCAGGGGTCCTACCTTAAGGAAATGCAAGAATAGTGGTATTGTAAATGCACTGTCTTTGCTAGTTCACAAGGGTTCTCCTGATGGCACAGAACTGCTGTGACAATACATGAACATCACAGGTATCTGGCCCACAACAGGGAGCAGAGGAGGAAAGGGAGTCGGATCCTGTGACAGATTCCTTCTCCTAGATTAGCCTTGTAGTTTCCCATTTGCTCCCTCCCTGGATTACATACTTGGAACTTATGTAATGCTCTACATGTGGACCAATAGCTGTGTTCATTGGTGGGCTCATTGTGCTAGGTTTGACCTGGTTCTTACTCAGGGTTGATAAATGCAGCCAGTTTTTAAAGACACAACGTAAGACTGCTGCTGAGTTTCTGTTCACTCACAGCTTCCCAAAACCAGAGTCACTAGTCCGCAATGACTGTCTCTATTACAGTCCTTCCTGCCTCCTATCTACAGCATTTCCCTATCTGGGCATCTTACAGAGACGTGCCTCTGGTTTTTATTTGGCAGTTCTTCCTTGAGCTATGTTTGGCTCCCTTCATCTCCTTCACAGGCTGCATCTATACTGTAGAATTAATACAGTTTGACACCACTTTAACAGTTACGACTCAATACTATGGAATCATGGGAACCATAGTTTTACAAGGTCCTTGGCCTTCTCTGTCAAAGAGTTTGATTGCCTCGCCAAAGTACAACTCCCAGGATTCTACAGTGTTGAGTCATGGCAGTGAAAGAGGTGTCAAACTGTGTTAATTCTATGGTGTAGATGCCTCATTAAACACCAACCATCTAGCACCATCTCTGGATGGAGGTTGCTCACGTTGTTTATAGCCATTCTCATAGCCTTGGTGCTATCTCACATGAACTAAAATTCATGTAACCCCCCCCCCCCCCCCCCCAAATGCACATTCATGGTAAAAATGGATATATCGCATACAGAAGACCATTCAACAGAGCTTGCATACCACAACATTCATAACAGATAAGATAAAAATAGGTCCATGTTACCAACTGCAAATAGAGGCCATCCTTCACTTGCAAAGCAGCAGCTTTGATAAGGGGCACAAAAGTTAAATGTAGCTATAATTAACGTGTTGCAAAACAACTTTACAGATTACATAACATAGTGTTGATATTATTAGCCATTTGTTACCCTCTGGGATGATGGTTCTCGCTTTTGGATGAAAGGTGGGATATAAATAAGTGATGGATGAATGTTGCCTGTACATTTTATGTGATGATATTGTATATTTATTATTGTTATTGTTGTTATTATTATTATTATTATTTTAACTGTGAATGAAAAAAAAGAAGATGATATGGAATCTGAAGATGTTTGTATATTAGTTTTACCACAATATTGTTATTCTATTCCTGATTGTGGGCTCATCCAGAAGGGAAAAAATGTCTTTGGAAATACAAGAAATTTCCAGTTCCTTGTTTTGATTTTAGCTGTATATTCCCAGGTTTCCATCAATCCCCCATGCCTTCCTTTCCCCCCTCCAACCGATTATGTGTTACATCTAGACTTCTGCAATATTTCAGATATTATTGTTTACCGGTTTCCAATCCCCCTTCTATATGATTATTATTCAGGTATTATGGTCAGAGTTCTAAGGTACTCTATCGATAGTACTCTAGTTAAGGATTTGGATCATTTTGTTTTGGTGCAAAACATACTGTTATGATGATTCTGTGTCCTGGAAACAATAACTTGATGGTGACAATTTTAGGTAGCCATCTTTATTGGTGGTGACTGTCTTAGGGCCCTTCCACACAGCCATATAACCCAGAATATCAAGGCAGAAAATCCCACAATATCTGCTTTGAACTGTAATATATGGCAGTGTGGACTCACATAACCTAGTTCAAAGTAGATATTGTGGGATTTTCTGTTTTGATATTCTGGGTTATATGGCTGTGTGGGAGGGCCCTGAAATAATACAAATAGACAGCCACTTTATTTCAGAAAATGCTGAATTACTTGCAATGGATCTGGGAACTAGGAATACAAAATTCCCTGGAAATACTTTGGGATGAAGAAAACACGTTGATGTCCAAAATAGAATTGGTTTTGTACCGGAACGAATCCTGGAACTTTGAGAGACTTTTCTTCTCATCTGGAGGACTTCTAAGTTTACGGTCTTATAAGAACTGAATGTTCAGTTTATAATCTGCACTGTATATTGTTTGCAACCTGTATTTCGTTGGCTTCTGTTTCTGCTATAGCCCCCTTTTTTTTCTAAGTGTGTATTTGGAGTTGTTTTTTTTTTCTTTCTTTTCTTATAATCCTGCCCTTAAAGAATATTGATAAGTCAGAGGCAACTTCACTTTCTGGTTTCTTTTCTCTCTGCCCAAAACCCAAGCCCTTTCCCCACATCGTCTAGCCCTATACACTGCTCAGCTCTGAAAGTAAGCCCAGGCTGGCTATCTTATGAAGGAGAAACAAATATATTAAGCAAAGATAATTTTATATCAAATATTTATTTATTGTTTTGACTTTTTAAGTTTGGCAAGGTGCCGATAGCTTGTCTGTCATTCAATTTTTGGACCAAATAATTTAATATTTTTTTCCAATTCAGTAGTTGAAGGGTTTCTTAAATTAAGATGAATGTGAACATTGTCTAGTAGTAAGTGTTTTGCCCATCTATATGATACTGTGGCCAAAGTTACATAGTGCCATGCATTCAGTATGGAGAGATCCGTGCGATTTATGCAAGCTTTCTGCTGCAGGCTACATCTTGTTTGCCTCTAGTACTGAAAGCTTTTATCCCCCTATTACAGCAGATACCATCCAAAAACCTGTTTCCAAAACAGACCTATAAGTAGAAGAAGGATGTAGAGTTCATGGTACTCCTTAAGGAATATTTTCAAAATACCACTTTTCAAACTTCAAAGAATTTTCATGTTGAAGTATCACCTTCTAAAAACTATAGGCCACCAGAAGAATTAAAACGACAACAACGAGCCTAAGAGTGTAAATATGAGATGTTCTAGGTCAGAAACAATCCAGTGTTAGATAGTTGTCTACAGATTAGAGTAGTGATGGCATTGGGTTGCTGTGAGTTTTCCGGGCTGTATGGCCATGTTCCAGAAGAATTCTCTCCTGACATTTCACCCACATATATGGCAGGCATCCTCAAAGGTTGTGAGGTCTGGAACATGGCCATACAGCCTGGAAAACTCACAGCAACCCAGTGATTCCGCTTATGAAAGCCTTCGACAACACAGTGATGGCATTGGCAATGTACAATAAATGGAGTGGGCAAACAGGCACAAACTGGTTTCAATCTGTAATAACTTCTTTTTTGTTTTTGTTTTTAATTTACACTGCTATAACATCATATACAATATTACATTACTTCACAAAGTCTTTTAAAAAACGTTTACAAAAATGATATTAAAACATCAGATGCCTTTGTGACTTTTGGCCCAACCTCTACAAATGTAAAGGGCCCAATAATAATAATAATAATAATAACAACAACAACAACAACTTTATTTGTACCCCACTACCATCTCCCCAAGGGACTCGGTGCGGCTTACATGAGGCCAAGCCCACCGCACATCAATAAACAAAAGTGATAACAAATAATCAATACAAAACAGTTAAAATAAAAACTCAAAAACAAAAATACACAACAAGCAATAAACAATAACAATAACATGCAGCATTTAAAAACCTATGGCCAGGCCGAATGTAAAATTAAAATTTAAAATGCTGGGCATAAACAAGGTAGGGTAAACTAGGATAGGGTTTTCAAAGAAAGATAAGCTGAGTCTCAATGAAAACCTTTAAGAATTATCCTACTATTCTTAGAATATATTCAAAGCAGTTTGCAAACAGTGATGGAAAAAAGCAAAACTGTATTATGATAATAAATAATAAAATCTTCAGCATGATACCACAAGTGTGTGCTGTTTGTAGAAAGTGAAAGGCAACAGAGGCCTCTCAAAACAAAAAGTATCCTGGTATATTGTGTTGTCGAAGGCTTTCATGGTATACTATCCTAGTATAGCTGCTCATTAAGTGGAATATTTTTTCCTTAGTCGTCATTTTTGTCTTCCTTTTCCTAAATCCTCCAATGTGTTAGCCTGGATCCTATCCCAAACTCCAGCTACATGTAGCACTATGGTTGGGTGGCTCTTGATCCTTCTGATGTATCTGCAGAAGGAGACTATCTAATTTGTATGCTATACAATATAATTGGCAAATGTGTCTATGGAGAATATTTGAAAAGGCTTTTGGCAGGAATCCAGAAGCCCCTTGTACCCAATTCTCTCACCAACAACGAACGCAATGGATCTAGTTCTTTGTTGGTGACATTTCCAGTTGTGGGGTCAGTTTTCTTACTCCAAACGCCAGATCTTGGCTCTTTGTGGTGATTTGGAGGAAAGGGTCGCATCAGTACATTTACAAAGAATGAGAGAGAAAAAATGCACTCTGCATTGCTCCTTACCAGCTTTGACATTTGCTTCTCCTGTGTTTTTTTTTAGCATTGTTGAAAATAATTTTTTGAAAGACCACAAGCATTTTAACAAGAACATCACTTCAGTTGGAAATGTCTTACATTAAGAATTTCTTGAATGTTGTACATATATATACACTGTATTTGAAAGAGCGCTTTGGAAATAGTTTGTACATTATTTCCTAATTTATACATGATTTTTAGTGTTAATATTTCTAACTGTTAATAACGGATATTTAAATGTGTTGTCCATATTTATGTATTGATGTGGAAACGAGAAAAAAAAGGTGATGCCAGCATTTTGACTTTTTTCATTACCTGTACCATATTTTCTGTTTTGTAATACAGAATGTTTAAACATGTTTTAGGTTAAAATGAACTGATTGTGAAGCCAAGTAATGGTACCTTTTTTCGTATGATGGAAAGACTTTTAAAAGGACTGGTGTAATCATGTTTGAAGTCTGTTTTTCTTAATTTAATTGCCGGTTGAGTGAAAATGATGCATCAGTCACACGCCATTTATAATCTGAAAATATTTCCAGTAAAGATAATTGCATGAGAAAACAAAAATGCTCATCTCAGTTTTCAAAATGTCAAATCATCTTCGAATTTCAAAATCAAGTACGTAATAGTCCCACTGTATTGTGTGCTGGTTAGGCCTCACTGAGTATTGTGTTCAGTGACACAATAGATATAGACAATTTGAATGAATGAATTATTTATTGTACCAGCCATAGGTGATGACATCAAATAATATACAACCTTTAAAAGTACAATAAGCACTTTTCAATATAAACATTAAAACTTATTCCATTTACTGGCTATTTAAAATTATATGTAGCAGCAGTGACATAATAACAATAACAAATGTCTGATACGTATTATCCCAAGCTTTCTCCATTTCCACTTCTAGCCTCTGCTGTGGACTTTACTAATTTAGCTCAGATTTTTTGGGCCGCGACTGCAAATGTGGCAACCTTTAATATTTTTGAATAATCCGCAAAGAAGTCACAGACAATGGCTGATTGTTTCCATGCTGCCCTTTCTTCCAAAAGGGCTCCCAGAAGATTGTTTCTAGGGCAATGTAACAGATAGTGTATTAAATCCTCTCTTTCCCCAGACCCGCAAATACAAAGTTGTTGGGCATGAGGGATCCCTCTATATCAAGTCAAGTCAAGTTTATTCGATGCATAGACCATAGGTTTTTAACATATAAGGCAAACTAATAAATACATGAAAACCAGATTATTAAATACAACATAAAATACACCATTAAAATCCTAGGTAAAGGTAAAGGTTGTTCCATGACATTAAGTCCAGACATGTCTGACTCGGGGATGGTACTCATCTCCATTTCTAAGCCAAAGAGCCGGCGTTGTCCATAGCCACCTCCAAGTTCATGTGGCTGGCATGACTGCATGGAGCGCCGTTACCTTCCCGCCTATTGATCTACTCACATTTGCATGTTTTTAAACTGCCAGGTTGGCAGAAGCTGGGGCTAACAGCAGGAGCTCACGCTGCTCCCCGGAATCGAGCCTGCGATCTTTTGGTCAACAAACTCAGCAGCTCAGCGGAGTTCAGAATGTTCTTTGATTGTAATGAAACTTCCCACATGGAATCCCCATGACCATCAGAAAATACTGTGTTTTCTTATAGTCTTTGGTGACCCCTCTGTCACCCCCTTGCGACCTCCTTAGGGGTCCCGACGCCCAGGTTGAGAAACACTGTGATAGAGGATTTCCTTGGCAAATTTCTTCAGAGGATGTATGCCTTTGCTTTCACTGAGGCCGAGAAGTCTGTGATTTGCTCATTTAGTGAATTTCCACAGATTTGAATCCTGGTTTCCTAGAGGTCTTCTAGGAAAACGGACACAAAAACTGGATTTGGAGACCACACATTGCCCAGAAATTACACTTTACCCACCTTTGTTCTAAGTGCCGTTCAGGTATACGCAGAGATCCATACCTGGCAGCCTGAGAGACGGACCTTTACGTGTTAAAGACAAAGCTCTTCAGTGCTCTCTTTAGGTTACTTGAACATGACTCCAAACGTCAGAAGATGAGAAGAAGGGGGGAAAGAATGTGGGACGGCTGCCATCCCGGAAGATGGATAGGCAGGGAACGAAAGGATATGGTTTCCTCCACTTTCCTTCATTTGATGAGATCATAGAATCATAGAGTTGGAAGAGACCACATGCAGTGCCTTTCATGTTCCTTGATTCGTGTTTGGGCGCTGCGTTTGTTGGTCCCTATGTAGACTTGTCCACAGCTGCATGGTACACGGTAGACTCCTGCAGAGGTGAGAGGATCTCTCTTGTCCTTTGCTGAACGTAGCATTTGTTGGATTTTCTTGGTGGGTTTGTAGATTGTTTGTATGTTATGTTTCCTCATCAGCTTCCCTATGCGGTCAGTGGTTCCCTTGATGTATGGCAGGAACACTTTTCCTCTGGGTGGATCTTCATCTTGACTCTCGTGGCTTGTTCTTGGTACTGCAGACTACTTCAACCAGAGAAGTCAGCCATAGCAGAGCACCTGATGAACCAGCCTGGACACAGCATATTATTTGAGAAGACAGAAAAGCTGGACCACTCTTACAACCACCATGTCAGACTACACAGAGAAGCCATTGAAATCCACAAGCATGTGGACAATTTCAACAGAAAGGAGGAGACCATGAAAATGAACAAAATCTGGCTACCAGTATTAAAAAACTCTAAAATTACTACAGCAAAACAGCAGAGAGGAAACAACCAGGCACATCTTAACACCTCTCAACAGAACATTTTCCCAGGCTCAGCCAAGCCTTCAAATGCTAATGAAGGTGGTCAGCTGAAACATTCACACCTAGCTTCAGCAGAGGGCTCTTTGCCCCACCCCAGTCATTCCACAGATATATAAACCCATTGTCCTAATTCCAACAGACTTCACTACCTCTGAGGATGCTTGCCATAGATGCAGGCGAAACGTCAGGAGAAATGCCTCTAGAACATGGCCCTATAGCCCGAAAAAACCTACAAGAACCTATTTATTTATTATTTATATCCCGCTTTATCTCTCCATAGGGAGATTCAAAGCGGCTCGCAATCAAAAACATTACAACAAAATATACAAGTATATAACAATAAAACTGAATATCATTATATGTTGTTTATTCATTGAGTCGCTTCCGACTCTTCATGACCTCACAGACCAGCCCATATAATATATTACATAATAATATAATGTTATATATTGTCATTAGTATTATATTTAATAAATTAATATTATTATATTACAATATTATTATATAGTATTATTACTATATTGTATTACATTATAATATTTATATGTCTAAATACAATATATTATTTGCATAGCACAATGGTATATATTATATTGTACTATACCACTATGCTGTAATATTATTAGTAATGTAATATGTAATATATAATATCCAATCATTATTATATTATTATATATTATATTGTACAAGAGGAGGGTTTTTTTTTGGTTGTGTCAGGAGTGACTTGAGAAACTGCAAGTTGCTTCTGGTGTGAGAGAATTGGCCGTCTGCAAGGGCGTTGCCCAGGGGACGCCGGGATGATTTGATGTTTTTATCATCCTTGTGGGAGGCTTCTCTCATGTCCCCGCATGAGGAGCTGGAGCTAATAGAGGGATTCGAACCTGTGACCTGTCGGTCTTCAGTCCTGCCAGCATAGGGGTTTAACCCACTGCGCCACTGGGGGCTCCACAAGAGGAGGGTGACTAAAATGATCAAGGGTCTGGAGAACAAGCCCTATGAGGAGCGGCTTAAGGAGCTGGGCATGTTTAGCCTGAAGAAGAGAAGGCTGAGAGGAGACATGATAGCCATGTATAAATATGTGAGAGGAAGCCACAGGGAGGAGGAGGGAGCAAGCTTGTTCTTTGCTTCCTTGGAGACTAGGACACAATGGAACAATGGCTTCAAACTACAAGAGAGGAGATTCTATCTGAACATGAGGAAGAGCTTCCTGACTGTGAGAGCCGTTCAGCAGTGGAACTCTCTGCCCCGGAGTGTGGTGGAGACTCCTTCTTTGGAGGTGTTTAAACAGAGGCTAGATGGCCATCTGTCGGGTGATTTGAATGCAATATTCCTGCTTCTTGGCAGGGGGTTGGACTGGATGGCCCATGAGGTCTCTTCCAACTCTTTGAGTCTATGATTCTATATTATTATACCACAATATATATAATACACTACCAGTATTATATATAATGTTTTTTCAGATCTTAGGGTGCTCAGTATTGGCAAGTGAAAGCATTTCCCCTTAACACAATGCCTCATCCAGCGGTTATGGACTTCAACTCCCAGAAACCTCAACCAACGTGACAGATGGCCAGGAATTCTGGGAAATGAAGTTCAAAACGTTTCAATCAGGAAAGAGGCTTGAGCCTCCCAAGCTCCGCCTCTCCAAACATTTTGAACCAATGGGAACGCTGCTGCTCCTTCCTTTCCTTTCCTCCAGTCGCATTCAACTCATACCGCGCAGGCGTACTTGCACGGGAGTATGCAACCGCCTCCGCCTTTTTCCCCCCGAGGTGCGTATGCGCAATAAGTGACGCCAGCCTCTCCATTCTTTTTGCGGCTTTCGACACTTCCTTCCTTTCCCTCCTCCTGTGGCGCGCGGTTGTGACGTCACGAGGCTTCCTGAAGCCTTCGAAAGGGCAAGGCCTGCTAGAAAATGGCCGCTGTGGGATGAAAAAGGTGAGATATCATTTCTTTCTATATATATTAAAAGGGAAAGGGCCTGAGGCTGTTAGGAATTGTGGGAGTTGAAATCCACCAATAGGAGCCTAGTGTCTAGGTCCAGGGAAGTCATGCTACCCCTCTATTCTGCTTTGGTTAGACCACACCTGGAATATTGTGTCCAATTCTGGGCGCCACAATTCAAGAGAGATGTTGACAAGCTGGAATGTGTCCAGAGGAGGGCGACTCAAATGATCAAGGGTCTGCAGAACAAGCCCTATGAGGAGCGGCTTAAGGAGCTGGGCATGTTTCGCCTGAAGAAGAGAAGGCTGAGAGGAGATATGATAGCCATGTATAAATATGTGAGAGGAAGCCCTAAACGGTTCTGGCCCGACCTACCTGTCCGAACGCATCTCCTCCTATGAACCAGTTAGGACATTAAGATCGTCAGGTGAGGCCCTGCTCTCGGTCCCGCCGGCTTCACAAGTACGCCTGGCGGGGACGAGAGACAGGGCTTTCTCAGTGGTAGCCCCTCGGCTGTGGAACGCCCTTCCTACAGATATCAGATCGGCCCCCTCCCTATTGGCATTCCGGAGGAGAGTGAAGACCTGGCTCTTCGAACAGGCATTCAACCAAGCAGTGTGATTGAGTGTAATTGATTATTGGAACGAGGAATACTGGACAATAAAACTGGATTCTGATTTCATTGATGAGACGTGATGGATCTGTTATACTGATGTATTGATGTTTGCTGTCTAATTAATTGCTGAACGGCTCTCACAGTCAGGAAGCTCCTGTCCTCTGGAGTATTGGCTATCCCTCCCAATTTGGTGTCGTCTGCAAACTTGATGATCATGCCTTCTAGCCCTTCATCTAAGTCATTAATAAAGATGTTGAACAGGACCGGGCCCAGGACGGAACCCTGCGGCACTCCACTTGTCACTTCTTTCCAAGATGAAGAGGAAGCATTAGTGAGCACTCTCTGTGTTCGTCCACTTAACCAATTACAGATCCACCTCACCGTAGTCTTGCCTAGCCCACATTGGACTAGTTTCCTTGCCAGAAGGTCATGGGGGACCTTGTCGAAGGCCTTACTGAAATCCAGGTACTCTACATCCACGGCATTCCCCGCATCTACCCAGCTTGTAACTCTATCGAAGAAAGAGATCAGATTAGTCTGGCATGACTTGTTTTTGATAAATCCATGTTGACTATTAGCGATGACTGCATTTGTTTCTAAGCGTTTGCAGACCGCTTCCTTAACAATCTTTTCCAGAATCTTGCCCGGTATCGACGTGAGGCTGACCGGACGGTAGTTGTTTGGGTCATCCTTTTTTCCCTTCTTGAAGATTGGGACCACATTGGCCCTCCTCCAATCTGCTGGAACTTCTCCCGTTCTCCAAGAACTCTCAAAGATGGTTGCCAATGGTTCCGAAATGACTTCCGCTAGTTCCTTCAATACTCTGGGGTGTAGTTGATCTGGCCCTGGGGACTTGAACTCGTTAAGAGCAGCCAGGTATTCCAGGCACTGATTCTCTGAATCAGTGCCCCAAATAACCCCAGGGACAGCTATAAAAACCAAAACACCAAGAATTTTGTTGTTGTTGTTGTTGGGCTGTTACGATTATATCAAACAATATACTTCTAAAGTCATTAAGTTTAATCCTTGCAAGTGATTTAAACTGTGATTAAATGATTAAAACTGAGTCCTTCAGATTAGTGCCTTCAATAATGCTGAAACCAATTTAATTTAAATCAAATTAATCTTGTGAAATGTGCATACCTTTTATTCTTGTTTGCAAACATTTGTTTCTTGGATTCAAACCTTATCTCATAGGTATTCCATGAAACATAATGCACTACTAAATAATTTAGTACCCAAATCCGCTCCTTCTCAAAAGGAAAACAACAGTTCTGTGTGAAGTGTTCATATGTTAGGGGAATCTGTGCTTGCTTTTAGATGATGTGTAGAATGGCTTTTATACCTCGCGCCGTGTTATAACTAACCCAGATTCATTTGGATTGGAACACACATGTCTATTAAAGCATCTAATAATGGTTTGTCTCTAAGAGGTGAGCATGGACAGACGGGAAGGAATGACTTCCCGAACCACTCTTGCTTCCTGAAGGTGGGGCTGTTGTGTGAACATTCACATTGTTTCAGTTTGGTACAGTACCTCCCATCCTTTCTCAGAGAGAAACCAGAGACTCACAATGTGCAGTAAGAAAAAGAGCAGGCCCCATGTGCCACTCCATGTACCTTGTGGATCTGGTTCCTTTTCTTCTTCCCGAATCCTGGGAGTATCTGTTTCATCCAGATAAAGGAGAAACTTGGAGAAACAGAAATAGGCAATGTGCAGGAAGAGGAAAGGGAGCAGGATCTGGAAGCATGTGCATGATTGTGTTTTCCTCCTCTTCCTGTGTGCTCTGTGTTTGTTTTGCCTGGGCCATCCCTTCCTTTGCTTGGGTGAAACAGAGATTAGCAGCACATAGAGGAAAAGGTGCTAGTTCTTCCTCCTCTTCTTGTGTGGCACATATTTCTGTTTTTCCCCTGGTATGGTAAGGGAAGTTTGATGACTTCTAAAACAGGCCAATATTGTGTAAAGAATTCTGGAATAATTTAACTGAACCCTCAGAGGCCTTAGGAAAGCACTATATGAACTAGTTTCGCTTAAAATGTACTATGCTTTTCAGGTGATAATGCATGATCAAATAATGAAGACAAGTTTACCCCCCATCAAATAATGAGTGGCTCAACTTTCCTTTTCCTCTGAGCCTTGCAAATTAGGAGCCACCCTGATTTTTTTACCATCAGCCCTTAATGGGTTCTTTAGCCTGCTAAAAGGTACAGAATATTGTGGTCCTGACTTTTATATAAGAATGATATTTTTTTTCCATTTTGTGTCAGGAGTGGCTTGACAAACTGCAAGGTTTAAGCCATTGTGCCACCAGGGGCTCCTATAAGAATAAGATACATTACAGAAGTTTGAAGCAACTAAGAAGTTATTTCACAATCTGTTGAAGTCTGATTGTCCTAAACCCATATTGTCAACATGACAGTTTGATCTTGAGTAGGGTGACAAGGATAACCATTTGGATGAGATAGTTTATTGTGTGTATAGAATAGCAGGCTTGATTTGGGGGAATTCTAGAGTAACAAAAGCAATTGTGAGAATGAACCTATGAGGGCAGCAATTCATCAGAGTTGTTAAGTGTACTTGATTTTGTAGTTCATTTGCAACCACCGCAAATCAGAAATGGATGCAGCTGTGCTTGATTGGTCTTTGCACAAGTGCTCAATTTTGTTATAACCTTGTTTCTCTTGCTCTTAATAGCATGTATCTTTTGTATGTCTGACTTATTTTACCCATTAATCACTTTTTCGCCCTTTCCTAGGCAGAGATGATGCGAATAACAATCAGAGCTTGGTTGGAAAGCCAGTGGATTTGGGCAGATTCACATCAACGGTGTTCACTTTTTCCACAGAAGGTTAAAAGCTGGCACAAGAATCTTAGCACAACCTGCTCAATATGTTCAAAGTCCAAAAGGCTGGAACGTAAAAGGAACCTTTCAGAAAAGAAGCTGGTAAAGTTTAAACAATTGATCAAATTAATTGCAAATGCAGGTTGAACATACCTGATCTGGAAATCCAAAAAGTTCCAAAACCCTCCTCCACCCAGCCACCTTCCTTCCCCCTCCTCCGACACATGTTACCAGGATCAAGGAAGGAAGGTCTCCCTCTTCCTTGTTGCTACAGCCACCAGCATCATTTCCTTCATCTCTGCCCCACTCTCATCATCATTGTGGTGGCATCCCATGAAGTCACATACCATTGTTGGTGAAAAGAGGATCTTCCTGCAAGAATGTTTGGTATCTTTAGTGCAGCAGAGTGCAGTGTAGCCTGTGTGTGTGTGTATGTATGTATGTATGTATGTATATTACCTTATGGTAGAAAACGGGAGAAAATACGCTGGATGCTCTGATAAAAACTTACTTTTATTATTGCATGTAATACAGCTCAGATAAAAGAGTAGATAGACAAATGAAAGTTACCTAACTTTGCTAGATGAGTCCCTAATTCTGACCCTCATGTCATGTCTCTCTGCCTCAAGGCATCTTGAGGCAGAGAGAAACCTCGTGATGCTCCCTTCTCATCAAACAAGACAGTAAAGCATACAGAAGACTTTTGGGAAGAAGGGTGGAAGTGACCTCTTCATGCAGGCAGGAAACAAAACACCTTGAGCTACATAGTTCTAAGAAATGGGAAAATCAGAGAGTAGGTGTGCACCACAGGGTTCCCTTTGTTCCCGATTGCTCTATATACAAGTGTTGATACTTCTGTGCTTTAAACACTTCCCACTCGCCTCACAATGGCACCCTGTTGGTGCCGGCAGCGGTGGCAATACAAAGCTACTTGGCTCCCTTGGTTGCTTTCCCACCAGGGCTCCCCCTTCGCTGCCACTACCTCCTACTTCTTGCCAGCAGGAGATGTGACACATGATGTCCTTTCAAATATTTAAACTTGGCTATCATACCCCATCTCAAGCTTTTCTAGTAAGAATTGGCTTATGTTTCAGAACAGCAGAGCACATGTTGACACCTGCTGGGGGGTGAAAGAAGCCATCTGGTAGCACAAGATATTTTTGTCCCATCTATGAGAGAAGAGGGACCTCTTATTGACCTTATTTGTTTATGTTCCAGAGACTGCTTTATAAAACCTTTTGGCAAGAATTCAACATTCAGGAAAGACAAGTGATTTGTTGCATTGTTTCAAAGTAATTTAGAGGAGCAGTTTGCAGCTGTAACCACTTGGTGATGCTATGTAAATTTTTAAAAGTTGTATTTCCTACATGGTGTCCCAGTTTATGCACATTGTTGGGCATTTGCTTTTTGTTCACACATTTAGCCTGTGTAATTTTCATGTTCAAAATGTGGACTTTTGCAGTAGTGTTTGTCTAACAGCTCTGTTTATTAGACAAAACCATTCAACTGTTTGAGCCTTGAAAACATTCTGGAGCTGTTTGTTAGTATAAAACTACATAATATTTTATATTGATGTTAAGATGCGAATCTTAACGAGTGCAGAGGGCATGACTATTTTTAATAATATGAAAACTGTCTGAAACACTGAAAGTAAAATCAAAACTAATTAAATATAAACTCTCATGGAAGTTACTGCGAATTGGTATTTTCATGATGGAGAGACAGGCTATTACATATTTTTCATGAAAGGTTGATTATTGTTTTAATGTTTCTTGACCTAGATGTGAAGCATCAGGGGGAAATGCCATAAAAGAGGATGGCATTTTTCCCAAGGACAAGTTTTCCCTTTTTTAAATAGAAGAAATGGGAAACCTTGAAGAAAACAGAAAGATGAAGTTTTACATTTGTTGTACTGTTATTAGTGAAGTGCTTTTTATGACAAGATTTGCTTATTCCAGATTAGAGATGCAAGATATTTTAAAGATATGTAAAAAAAACAAACCTATTATGTGGGGAAATGTATATAAATACTTTTAATCAACTTGGGTATGAAACAAAATGTGTACTTTGACCCATCAAAAAGCAAAGATGTCACTATCTCAGTTTTGGATTTTGAAGTATTTTGGATTTCGGAATTCCAGATAAGGGATAATCAACATGTATAGGCTGTATTCACAATTTTGCTTGTATAAAACAAAGCTTTTCTGTATTTGCATTGATATGTCAAATGGCACAATTTTATTTGTTGACTGGATTATGAATGAAACATTTTATTTGGCTAAAGCAGTAATACAGTAATTAATACATTTTACATAGCTTGAGTTTTCCCTCCTCACAAAGGGAGGAATTATGGCTTTTTGCATGGCTTCAGAATTTTTGGAAATACCCATGGTTGAATGAGATGACCACAATTGTCCTTTCTCCCACTGTGGCTTTGTTCTTGGTGTGTTTAAAAGTAGATCTAACCAGAGCCATATATGAAGCATGATTATCTTTCACATGGAGATTGAATTACTAGTGTGTTTGATTTTTTTTAATGGTTTGCTTCTTGGAGGTATTCAGAATAGTGTTTGTTCCATTTCAGTCTCGCTGCTTTGTAGATCATCGAAAGGTGCGACTGACAGCGGGCAAAGGAGGTGATGGCATTAGCTGTTTTCATAGTGAACCAAGAAAAATGTATGGTGGCCCAGATGGTGGAGATGGAGGAGATGGGGGACATATAATACTGAAAGGTAAGAGAGTTGTATATTTTAAAATTGTTCTGTATTTGTATACAATTGAACTATTTCCTGACTGTTTCCCAAACCCAAATTGGGGCTTGGGAACATAAATCATAAATGTGTATGTGTCCACAAATTCTTAAAAATACATGTTTGACACATGCCATCATGTGTACCTCCCTACTGCTATAGTTATTTTCAACCCTTTTTCTGACTCTATACTTTCTCCAAATACATAAGTTTTACATTGCTTGTGCATCTCACTTGTGTTGTTCATCACAGTGACTTATTTGGTACACAAAGCCTCTCTTTTGAGATAGGAGAACATGATTCAGAAACAAAGCATATAATTATCTCTAGAATTCATAGAGGGGAGTAGCAGAGTTTT
This sequence comes from Anolis sagrei, assembly GCF_037176765.1. NCBI lineage: Eukaryota > Metazoa > Chordata > Lepidosauria > Squamata > Anolidae > Anolis > Anolis sagrei. The sequence goes on from NC_090024.1 coordinate 232,331,319, forward strand.
ATTCAATGCTGCTTATCTCTCAAAAACTCTCTTTATCTCCCTTCCAGTTCACAGAGAGACAGCGAGTGTGCAAAGCATCACAGTACAGAGGAGACAGTTCACCTAAATGACAGCTTGAGTCAATTTGATTTCTATTGTTTGCATTTGCCATGGGCATATAGACACTAGATGGTGGATGCAAGATTCCCCTAAATTGCTTTTATATGTGGCAGTGTGTAACGCTGTCTCTCCTGAAAGCAAACACTAGCTTTATCACATCTTACATTATGCTTCTAGAATACATTCCATTATTTTGATGAGGAAGTGCCATAGGAACCTGAGTAGAATTGAATATAATAATATTCAATATTGAAGATACTTTTCAAATGAAAACCTTGCAAGTGCATATTGTTTCAGCATCTGAGAAAATAATTGGGGGAGGGAGGGGAGGCAGCTTTTTTAGTGCTTGGTAGTCAAAATAACAGCAAATTACAATCCCAAGAGGCAGTTTATACATTGATTGATCATATTAGTAGAAGTGCCTTTTGACTATTAACAATTTGCAACTTCAAAACACCATTACAATACAATTAAACATAGTTGTAAAATGCTGCCTTGAGGTGCTAATTATAATAATTTGAGTACCAATAAATACTTTTTAAAGATAGGACACTTGAGAAAGCAGTCTTCCCTAAATGTACATGTGTTCTTATAGAGGTAAAGAAAAATACAATCATCCCTCTACATTTGTGACTTTGACTTTTGGGGATTTGATTATTGACAGATTTGATTAAAATGTCATTTCTAAGAATCTATAGGCCCTCTAATTGGCTTTTATGATCACCTTCCTGGAAAGTTGGCTATAGAGCCATGTGGGAAGAGTTAGGGATTCCTAGAGAAGCATTCTCTCCTGATGTTTCGCCTGCATCTATGCCAAGCATTCTCAGAGGTTGTGAGATCACCTCACAACCTCTGAGGATGCTTGCCATAGATGCAGGCGAAACGTCAGGAGAGAATGCCTCTAGAACATGGCCATATAGCCCGAAAAAACCTACAACAACCTAGTGATTCCGGCCATGAAAGCCTTCGACAATACAAAAAATACAGTGTTTTTATATATGCAATTATACAATTTCTGTAGTGGTCCTGTGCCTCTAATCCCAGCAAATGTGGATGGCTGACTGTAATTGCAACTGGAGGAGGAAGAGGAGAATGTTTGAATTTTAGCTGTAACAGCTACTTGATAAACAAGCTTATCTATGCAAGTAATAATAATAATAATAATAATAATAATAATAATAAACTTTTATTTGTATTCCACCCTATCTCCCCAAGGCGGACTCAGGGCGGATTCCAACATAACAATGGCAAATATTCAATGCTTACAAGATATATATACATACAATATATTATATTATTAGCATAGCACAATATCAGTATTTTATATTACTATATTGTACTATGCTATTATCTTGTAATGTTATTAGTAAGATTACATGTAATATAAAATATATAATTATAATATCGTATTATTTTTAGTAGTATTGTATTACATTGTAATATTATAAATAGTATATTATTAGCATAGCACAGGAGACAAGGTGGAACTATCTTTCTAGCCCCCCTCTCTTTAATGTTGTTTAGATGAGTAAGATCATTAGATTAGATAAATTAAATGATTTTAATTTATAGTTATATGCCAGTGTTTAGTTATATGTATGTTGGCATTGCATTCTTGCCATTAATATGTTGTAAACTGCCTTGATTTCCCCCAGGAGAGAGAAAGGTGGTATATAAATATACTAAATAGATAAATAAATAAATACCTATGTCCAAGCAGCACTAACTGATGTGCAAGAACAGTTTCTGACATTCATGGTGTGTTCTCCTCCAAGAATCATTCATTTTCTGTTTGCAAAGTGAATAACAATAACAGTAACCTTAACTCAATGTTTTATAGTGGATCAGCAAGTCAAATCCTTAGCATCACTTCTCCCACTGTATCGAGGTTTCGATGGCGAAAAGGGAGGGAGTAAAAACTGCTATGGAGCTGCTGGTAAATCTATTTATCTTAAGGTAGGCAATTAATATTTGTGCTTAAATATTCGTTCTTTTAAATGCGTACCAGTATGAATGACTTGTCAGTTGGTTTATTATATGCAGAAAATAAAGCTTGTTTTGCAGCCAGGTGTGTTCATGATGCAAAGCCCTAGTCTTAATTTGGCTCCAATTTGTCTTTGTTTCTAAGGTCCCCATTGGTACTGTGGTTAAGGAGGACAATGAAATTATCGCTGACCTCAACCAGCATGGTGAGGAATATGTTGCAGTCTATGGTGGAACTGGTGGCAAAGGTAATCGTTTCTTTCTGGCCAATGATAATCGAGCACCAGAAACGGCTACTGAAGGAGAGCCAGGAGAAGAGAAAGTTCTTAGTTTGGAGCTCAAGACGATGGCCCATGCAGGCCTGGTACGTACTTTTTCAGCAGCGTATTTGGGAGGAACAATGTGAGGGGAATCCCATTAATTCTGGGTGTGGAAAAGGAAGGGAGAAAGGAAGTTGGATGAGATTTTACATGAAATGATTTGTACTAGATTGTTTTGGATTCTTCATTGTTGTTTTATTTTGCTTTATGATACTTACTTGAATTGCTAAGTCTGTGGGAACATGAAAGAGTAAGAACCTGAAAAGTGTAGGTTTATTTTTCTTGGCCAAGGGAGTGCTTTATGGGATTAGGAATGGTTTTAAACAGGGTTTTAAAAACTTATTTTGATTATTGTTTTAATAAGTGTAATATATAATTCCTTTAGGCTGTATATAAATATAGTAAATAAATAAATCTGTAAACATGACTTAAACAGGCCTTTGACCTTGATTAGAATTTTAATGGTCAAACTCGAGGACTTAGTGATTTGCTTCACTTTGGCACTTTGGATTGCTACTTGAAGCAAGCTTATTTTATCTACAGGAACTGTGGCATATGAATTTTGGATTTTATTAACTAGGATTTATGTGATGTTTTAATGTAAATTGCGGTGTAAATTTTATATTGTGGTTTTAATTGCTTATGCATTGTGTATTCTATGTGTGCAGCACTGTGGAGTGCTTTTCTGAGCTGCCCCAAGTTCCTTCGGAGAGATGGTGGCAGGATATAAATAAAGTATTATTTATTATTTAAAACGCTGACAAAATCACGATCTGTCAACTGCAAAAGGCCACCTTACTTGGATCTGCACGCATCATTCGAAAATACATCACACAGTCCTAGACGCTTGGGAAGTATTCAACTTGTGATTTTGTGATATGAAATCCAGCATATAGATCTCGTTGTTGTTGTTATTATTTGTAGATTTTTAAATTGTATAGTTTTTAATCCCCTTTGCGTCCCAGTCCTGGGAAAAGAGCAGGCTATAAATTATTATTATTATTATTATTATTATTATTATTATTATTATTATTATTTGTTCTCTGCCTCTTCTTATGGCTCAAGGCAGCATACAGCATAGTTTAAAAAGTCCTTTAGTAAGAAAACAGGTTGGAAGATCTATAAGACAGTTCTTTGTGGCCATTTCAGAAGCAGGGAGGTTGGCTTCAATTTTTCTTTCCTAAAGGTCAGACTGACTATAATTCACCCATTCAAAAGGAGTGGTGGGCAAAGTGTGACTTATATCCCATGTCTGTCCCCAGAGTTGTTTTATAGCCCCTGTAAGGTGTTTTTTTTTTTTTTTGGCCTCCCAAAAAACATTCTGCAAGGCCATTTCACCACATTTTAGGTATGCTCTGCCCATTTTATCTTAATAGTAATAATATTCCAGCACAATTATCTCAAATTTCTTCATTGGTAGGTATTATGCAGATCGTTTTCTGATTCTGCAGATCGTGGTAGTAGAAGGAACAGATCCGCTAAATATTGGATCCACCATGTCATGCAGAATTAAATATATGAATGGAAGATGCTTGTGCTTGCTGCTGCTTCACAAACCAAGTATTTGCAGGATGATGTATTAAAATGCCAATATTGTGGTTTAGTGAGGGCAGTTTTACCAGAGTTGGCTACTTTTTTACATATTACATTTTGGGTTGGTCCTTCCAGGTGGGATTCCCTAATGCCGGGAAGTCTTCGCTGTTGCGCGCAATCTCCAATGCAAAACCAGCCGTGGCTTCTTACCCCTTCACAACCTTAAATCCGCACGTGGGCATTGTCCACTACGAAGGCTATGAGCAAGTTGCAGGTATGGCTTTATAAGAATCCCTTTGTGCTGCTTATTAGCTTCAGTTGAGCTTTTTAATGCATTAAAAATGTCATAGCCTGAGTACTCTTTTTAAAAGGCATGTTGCTCTCATCTATCGTCTATAATAGCTGGATATTCTTAGAACAAACAGACCTAAAAGTAAAGATAATTACACAGTATTCTTTGACTTGAAATACATTGAAATAATTCACTCTACTGTCATAAGTGGTCTGTCTTTGAAATACTTTGCTGTATGTTGGCTGTAAACAAACTAGGAACACATTGTTCTGGACTGAACTTGGAGGAGTTATTTTTTTGGTCTGGCCATATCGATAGTATTTTTTTCTAAGCTCCAATCCTCATATTAGTCGTATCCACCAAAGACAACAGTAGGAGAAGGAGATGTCTGTAACGTTGGCTGCTGCCCATCCTAGTTGAAAGTGGGATTGACATTGGGATAGACTCTTGCTAGTCATTGTATGATATGATGCTATGAAATTGGAGTGGGCAGCCATGAAAAGGAGTTATGATGCTTGCAAAAAGAGAAGCTGCTCTGGTCCCTGTCTTTCCAAAAAAAGATCTGTCACCGTTGCTACCCTTTGTTTGTCTTTCAGGATGGAAAGAAGCAGTTCAGACCGCTCCAGACTGCATCTTCCTGACAAAAGAAAAATGCCTTTGCTCTTAATTCCCTTATTATTATGTTTTACAATTATATGCTGCCTTTCAGGAAACAGACATTTGTAGGGCAGTTTCAAATAACATCAATATATGTTTATGAAATCACAGTGAAAAATATTAGCCTTTAAAGAATCATTAGGATCTTTTTTTCACTTGTAGCAGATGACCAAGTGAAGGGAGGGAGAGCCCATCTGGAACAGGATCCAAAGCCTGCTGCTTTCCTCACTCGCTTCCCTATATTGTGCGATTTCTTCTGCAGGACAGTTGAGATCAGATGCTCCCAAATACAGAGGAGTCTTTTCCATAGGGCAGATGGGGAGTAGATGTCCCAGGAGAGGAGAAAATCCAGTTGTTTTTCTCTCCCACAGCTCGTACATTCCCATGGGCATTTTAAATCTTTTACTTTTAGTTGAGTAAAAGAGTTTCCGTTCTTAATGGGTGTTTAGACTCTAATCTGTATCAAATTTAATGTTTTGTGACAATGGTGTTGTATTTTAATCCATTGTACAATTCCCAGAGCATTCATGTTTTAATATATTTAGTAAAAGCAATGAAAAATAATTCATATATTACACCAGTCTTACAAAATTTTATGTCCTTTTTTGCCTCATAGCTCTGTGTAAGATTCCATAATAAAGGATCACATTTCAATATAATAATAATCTAGATGCACAACATAATCAGCATTCAACCAAACTGTATGTTTTAATCAATCCCAGGGGGTAAAATTTCTACAATCAGTGTCATTAATTTACATTAAAGGCAAAGAGATGTGGCCATTCTAATTAGGATACTTCATTTCCATAGAAACTAGTTGATGATATTGCAGATAAGGCATATTTTTAACCTTAACATGTGCCCTGGCTCTGTAGCAAGAAGACCTCCTGGCTAGATTTAACACATTTGTGTGTGTCAGGAGCGATTTGAGAAACTGCAAGTTGCTTCTGGTGTGAGGGAATTGGCCATCTGCATGCTCAGATGTTTTACCATCATATGGGAGGCTTCTGTCATGTGCCTGCATGAGAAGCTGGAGGTGACAGATGGGAGCTCATCCTACTCCCTGGATTCGAACCACGCCAACCTTTCAGTCAGCAGTCCTGCCAACACAAAGGGTTAACCCATTGCGCCACTGGGGGGCCCTTTGTGTGCTGCAGTTTATATATGAGAAGTCTAAACAAGAGTTTGTTATTATTTGTTCTTACCTAAATGTCTTGGCAAAGAATTCAAGACTGCCTTCTCCTCAAGCCCTTTATATTTGCTATAGAGGGCTTGAGATGGAAACAGCATCCTGTTACTTGTGGAGAAATTTGAAGAAAGCAAGACCCGTTCAAGAGAGCTTGTTGATTGTTATCTTTGGTTCTGCAGCAGGAACAATAAAAAAAACCTTATGCACATGCTAAAGCAGGCATGAGCAACTTTGGTCCTCCAGATGCTTTGGACTTCAACTCCCACAATTCCTAGGAATTGTGGGAGGTGAAGTCCAAAACACCCGGAGAGCCGAAGTTTCCCATGCCTGTGCTAAAGGAAAGGCAGAGGCAGAGCTGGTATTTGTGGAATCTGGGGAAAACAGCTGCCAGAAAGATACTTCTGTTTGAGGGTCCACCACCAATATCCACCAAGGTGACAGTTCAAGTATACATAACAATATAAACCATCTGTCCTCTAAAGATATGTCTGAGCAAACTGGGGCTACTGGAGAATCCTCTCCAGGTTTTAGCTCAATCTGTAGAAAAGCTTCCCTTCAAATTGGTTCAGCACTTTGAAAAACTCCTTTAAGGTTCCCACTAAAACCCAGAGCACGTTCTTCACACCCTCCTATTGCAAGACAATAGTTGTGCACGCCTGTGGTGAGATATTTGTGAACAAAATAGGTCCCATCTCTTCCCCTTCCTGCCTGCTAGCTCCTCTTGTCTTTGCTGAATTTGGTGAAGAAACATTGGATACATTTTTCTGAAATTACTCAAAAACCAGCACTCTATTGATTGCTCTGCTGTCTTTTTGCCTTCTTTTTGCAGTTGCGGATGTCCCTGGCATAATAAAAGGAGCCCATCAGAACAGAGGACTTGGCTTAGCTTTCCTAAAGCACATAGAACGCTGCCGGTTTCTTTTGTATGTGTTGGATCTCTCTGTGCCTGAGCCATGGACGCAGCTGCGAGACTTAAAATACGAACTGGAACAGTATGAACAAGGCTTGTCCAAGAGACCTCACGCCATCATCGGGAACAAGTTTGATCTTCCGCAGGCGAAGAGCAATTTGCCTCTCCTTAAGGAGCAAGTGGAACAGAGAGTCATCCCTCTGTCTGCCCTGACAGGAGACAATCTGGAGGAATTATTGTTGCACCTGAAAGACCTTTATGATCATTATGTAAAGACAGAAGAACGACAGAGCTGTAAGCCCATGAAGTGGTAGCTAGCAGGAAAGCTCCTTTTTGGTCACATCTAGGTAGAAAGGGGATGAAGAACAAAATACCCAATGTTTGTGAAACAACAGGTCTTGAACACACCCAAAATTAAAGACACTTTCCCACAAAAGCTGTAGAAACATACCAGTGACTTCCTTTCCCCCCATTGCTTAATTGGGCTCTTAAAGACATAAGGAATAGTCTGTTGGCTCTGGTTAATCTGATTATATATGTTTTTATACAAATGTGGAAACTAATACTAGGGCCAATGGGTATAATACAGAAACTCGCATTCTATCAATATGCCTAGACTTTTCCTTGAATCTTCTTGCTTTGTACTGTCGAAGGCTTTCATGGCTGAAATCAGTGGACTATTGTGAGTTTTCTGGGCTATATGGCCATGTTCCAGAAGCATTCTCTCCTGATGTTTCACCTGCATCTGTGGCAGGCATCCTCAGAGGTTGTGAGGTCAGGAGAGAATGCTTCTGGAACATAGCCATACAGCCCGGAAAACTCAAAACAACTCCGCTTGCTTTATTTCTATTTTATTTGAGAAATAGGCAAGAATGAATGACCATCTGTAATAGGGGAGGCAGTATGACAAGTGATAAATCATTTGAAACAGTGCTATGAAAAGCTAACTGATTTTACTGGTCTGAATCGTGCTTACATTTGTGTTGGATTATGGCCACAATCAATTTCCAGGGCACAAAAAGAACAGAGAATGCCAGTTTTAGAAAATGCATATATTGTGTTGAAGATGTGCATAAAAACACCATGATTGGCTTGCTGTAGCATATTGCTAAAAAAAAGAGAGATTTAATCCTTTTGGCCACATTTCTTTCTTTGTGGACCATGGTTACCCATTAAAATGCTACATAGCTAGGAAGGGATAATAAGAATGTACAAGTCATTAACCATGGATGTCGTATTTCTTCTCTTTTATTTTGCAAGAAAATCCTGCTTTTGTTCTCTGTCTTCAGTTTCTTAATGGAGAGAAATGATAAATTGGGAGGATTTAGATGAATTAGTAGGATGCTTCACTCTGCATAGTGGAATAATAGTAAAACCATATCCTCGGATGCAATTTATGTTTTTCTCAGGATCTGTTCACATGACCTTTAAGACATTCTTCTCAAAGGCCTCATTGTCGGCCGGTTTTGGTTTGAGAACTAGCTAGAGGAAATCAGTGAGCCATTTAAAGATACACTCAAATTCAATTTGGTCTGCCCTGCCCCCCAATATTCCTATATATCTATCCATTCATCCACACACACACACAGGCCCACATATCATATGTGGGATCAGATATTTATGTAATACATTTTTATGTCTTCTAGAACCCTTTATTTTTTTTACTGTCCTGATTTTAGAGGTTTTTAAAAGAATTTTTTAAATACTGGCTACCATTATTTAAAAACTCTAAAATCAGGACAGTAAAGAAAACACAATACTCAACATAGGGGAATTCCAGACAAGAAACAAATTAGGGCCAGCTAATGACCTCCCAACAAATGATTCCCATGAGCTGAAAGCAGCCAAGCCTTGAAGCTAGAAGGCTATTCAATGATAATCAAAGTGATCAATTGCAGCATTCACACTCCACAATCCTACTTGTCTTGTTTCCAACAGATCTTGCAACCTCTGAGGATGTCTTCCATAGATGTGGGCAAAATATCAGGAGAGAATGCTTCTGGCACATGGCCGTACAGCCCGGAAAACTCACAGCAACCTAGAGAACTGTTTTTTCTAAACATTTTCTAGGTCTGCCAGAGTGATTTTGTTGTATTCGTAGGTCTTCGCATATAGATGAAACTGTTTAGTTCGCTTACATAATAAGCAGGCCTATTGTATGTGTATATTAATTACAGAACAAATTAGAATAAGTTGTGTGGAGGAAAAATCCCCTTTTTACAAAAGATATAATTACTGGAAAATAAAAGCTTATTTATTCCTTTCCTCTTTACCCTGATATCTGAGTAGCAAGCGGGAAGGCATAATTCAGGAACCAGTGACTCCTGGAAACAACCACTTCCAGTACAAATGGTAGGTTGAGGATGACTTTCATCAGGACCACAGGAAATGTGTTGTCAAAGGCTTTCATGGCTGGAATCACTGGGTTGCTGTGAGTTTTCTGGGCTGTATGGCCATGTTCCAGAAGCATTATCTCCTGATGTTTCACCCACATCTGTGGCAGGCATCCATAGAGGTTGAAGTATCTACTGGAATTGAGGCAAGTGAGGTTTATATATCTGTGGAATGATGTCCAGGGTGGGAGAAAGAACTCTTGTCTGCTTGAGGCAAGTGTGAATGTTGCAATTGGCCACCTTGATTAGCACTGAATGGTCTTGCAGCTTCAAAGCCTGGCGGATTGCTGCCCGGGGGAATTTTTTTTTGAGGTGTTAGCTAGCCCTGATTGATTTTTGCCTGGAATTCCCCTATTTTTTGAGTGTTGCTTTTATTTACTGTCCTGATTTTAGAGTTTTTTTTTTAAAAAAAACCTGATAGCTAGATTTTGTTCATTTCACAGGAAATGTTCAAACTGCCTTGTATCCATGCACCCAGTTTTTACCTGAGGTGCCGCTTTAAGCAACAGCCACTTGAAATGCAAAGGTGCATTTTAACTGTCCTGGTTCAAACAACATAAGACGGCGACACAAGAGAACTCTGACTGTTGGTCACAAGCCACTTTATATACGAGGGTTGAATGAAAAGTAATGCCTCCATCTTCGTAACTCCTCAACAGATGGCAGTACTGGTATGTGACAGATAGTGGTTTGTTCAGTAGCCTCTCCTTAACAGTTCTATTTTGGCGGGAAGCCTTAGCATTGAACAGTTGTGTTGTTAAAGTGTGAAATATGGAACCCTGCGCAGACGGTCGGTCAATGTGACTTAAGCAACGTGAAGACATTGAATTTTTGACAGCAGAAGGTGTCATCCCAAAGGAGATTCAGCAGAGAATGCAAGCTGTTTATGGTGATTGTGTTGATATGAGTATTGTACATCATTGTGCGAGTAAATTTAAAGATGTTGAGGTGGGAACATCTGACTTGCGTGACAAACAAAGAGTTGGATGTCCTGTGACGGCATCCACCAAGTTTCACAAGCAAAAGGTTGACAGATTGAGTCAGGACGATCGTCATTGTATCACTCAGAGAAATTTCAAGCATAATCGACGTTTTACAAGAATGTGTGGATCACATTATTGCTTTGCTTGGCTATTGGAAGATCTGCACGATGGGTACCCAGGATGCTGACACCTGGAATGAAAACGCACAGACTTCTGTGACGGCTTTCGAAAACTTGTTCATTGTTGGCAGAAATGTATCCAATTGTCTGGTGATTGTATGGAAAAATGAATAGTGGTAATGTATTGTCAAAGGCTTTAATGGCCGGAATCACTGGGTTGTTGTAGGTTTTTTCAGGCTGTATGGCCATGGTCTAGAGGCATTCTCTCCTGATGTTTCACCTGCATCCTCAAAGCATCCTCAAAGGTAGTGAGGTCTGTTGGAACTAGGAAAAAGGGTTTATATATCTGTGGAATGACCAGGGTGGGACAAAGGACTCTTGTCTGCTGGAGCTAGGTGTGAATGTTTCAACTGACCACCTTGGTTAGCATATAATGGCCTGGCATTGCCTAGAGCAAACTTTTGTAGAGAGGTGATTAGATGTCCTTGTTCGTTTCCTCTCTGTTGTGCTGTTGTAATTTTGCACCATGGGTAGCTTTAGAAATTGGTGCGAACCTTTCTTTGTGCTTTGGTTATTGTGATGTTCAAGTATTTGCACTTTCTCTTTGATTTGTCGGGAAAGAAATTGCAGATATAAAAAGCATTTGCGTTTCGAAAGCCGTGCAACAAAGGCTCTGCACCCAGCCATTCCTTTACAAACATGAACGGTTGGGTGGTATATTACCAGCGCTCTGTTCATAACCGATAAGCAGAGGTTCCTGTGGATCTCAGACTTCTCCTGTTGTCCAAAGTGACTCACTTTGTTTGGCCCTTAATCAACACCAGGACTAGATCCCTTTTATATGGCATTGGTGCTAATTCTTTCAAAGGCTGCTTTAGTCGAGAGTGAAGCAGGGCACCCTGGTAGAACGAACAACCAGAAGAGAACACACTGTCTTAGAAACAAGTGGGAGTTTTTTGTTTGTGCGCCTTGCAAGAAGCCTCAGCCTTCACCTTTCAGCAGCCATCTGGTTCTTTATTTTCAATGTTGTGTTTGTCTGAGAAGCTGCTAAATAGTGTAGCAAGAGATGCGACTAAGCATCTCACTGGTGTCTTCAAAGCATATAATCTTCAAACCCCAACAGGATGCTCTCTAATCAAATTAACTTGGAAGACGTTTTGAATGACTGAGACCCATTCATCTTCTGCGGGAGAGTGTAAATGAGTCATCAGTTTTGTTCTCTGATTGAAACATGACAATTGATTAAGATGAAAAGAAGATGAAGGATGGATTGTGTAAGTTATGAAAGCTTCTTAAGGAGCCATAGAACTAGCTCTCTCCTCCCTGCTATATACTAATGTCTTGTCAGTTTCCTATTCTACCGAAAGATTGCCTTCATTCATCAAATTTTATTTTGTTTGTATGTTTCTAATAAAATGCAATGGAAGGCCAGGCAAAGGTGTTTTTAAAACAAAGCATCAAAGACTTTGGCTGGAAAAGAAAAACATCCCAAACAAAATTTAGTTTATTTCAGCTTTCATCTACCATTTAAAGTTTGGAAAAAGGCCAAGGCATCCTCCCTGAGCTGAATGTGCCAAAGTTGGAGGTTTGCAACTGAGAAGGCTCTATATTTGAGGAGAAATTTAGAATTCCCATCAGACCTTGCAAGTATAGCAGGTGGTGAGGTATGCTGGGAATAGCTAGATAACGAACGGGCTTCAAACGATGGAGGCAAGGGGAGACTATAAATATGGAGTTTGTAAAGGTTTCCCCTGACATTAAGTCTAGTCATGTCTGACTCGGGGTGGTGCTCATCTCCATTTCTAAGCCAAAGAGCTGTCGTCCATAGACACCTCCGAGGTCATCTGGCCAGCATGACTGCATGGCGCACCATTACCTTCCCGTGGAAGCAGTACCTATTGATATACTGACATTTGCATGTTTTCAGACTGCTAGGTTGGCAGAAGCTGGGGCTAACAGTCATCTCTGAAGTCTTTGAAAGTCTCTCGCCTTTGGTGCAAAGCAGTGGTTATAAACTGTCTTAGTCTTCTTTCTTGTGAAGCTAAGCTGGTCAAAAGCTTCTGTTGTCTCTGGGATTGATGGTATAAGAATACTGCTGAATGTAGGTGCTAAGGGTGGCTGTTTTTGAATTGCTTGGGCCTAGGACTACCAGACAATTCCCAGGCCTCTATTCTCTGTAGCTCTGTTGCAAAAAAGGAAGGAAGGAAGGAAGGAAGGAAGGAAGGATGGATGGATGGATGGATGGATGGATGGATGGAAGGAAGGAAGGAAGGAAGGAAGGAAGGAAGGAAGGAAGTTCATCAAAGGAGCTCTATACAGGCGAATAGAATAGGCCAATTAACGCTGGCCTTTAGGGTTTTTTTAATGCTCCAACCAAAAACTAATTCAAAGGAAGGTATCTACACTATTGGAAAAATCTATAAATGGGGAACTGAAGCAAAGGAGAGGAAAAGGCAGAACTAAGACTTCACAACCCCTGACAGATGGCCATCCAGCCTCTGCTTAAAAGCCTCCAAACCACACTCCAGTTTCATTTGGTTTTATTTCAGTTTGAAATTTTTGAGCAAACATGCCAAAATCTCGTAACCCATCCACAACCCATTATCCAAAACATGTGTTCCTAAACACTGGGCTGATAGAAAACCCCTTATACGTCATTTATTATATAGCAGGGTGGCAACAAATACCGCTCTCTTTTTAAATAAATAGTCACAAATATCTCAATGAAATATTTTTGACCCATGGGGTGATCTTAAAGGTTGTCTAAGTGTGTTACCTGGATAGCACAAATTAGTGGCTATACAAATGATTGAGCAGGAAGCAAATGTTGCTACTGTTATCAGAATGGACTTTATGATATTTCTTGTACAAAAAAACACAACCCTTCCAGTCTTCTAGGCACCGGAGAAGAGATTCAAACTAATCATTTAGATCCTCTTTAGAAGTCACCATAACAAGCGGTGTCTCTACAATTTGCAGGAAACCATTCACAATAAGTACACTTATCTCTGTAGTTGTTGCTAAGCTTTCAAATAGATTTCATCAAGCATACACATCTCATTGAGTTGCGGCAGTGATCCTGTTGACTGTCCCTCATTTACCTTTACATGCACCCAGTGAACTACCAACTTGAATGATTGGAGAAAAGAAGGCTGTCAAAGATGGTATATCGTGCGTTTGATGGTTATTCTTTATGCTTGACCATAATAATGAAGGTAATGATAACCACTTGTATTTTTAGCGTATTCAATAAGACCCTTTCAATGACTAGTCTTTGTATTCTCAATCTATATAATGTACAGTATCATTTCGGGTCATTTTGCCATTTGGATCCTCCATTTGGTTATGGACAACAAAGGTGCAGAAGATTATTGAAAAGCTATGAGAAAGTATTTCTTTGCATTAGTCCTTGCTGAGGATGCTGTTGACCAGATAGCCAAGCCCGAACCTGTCTGCTAGAGGTCACAAGAAAAGATGCTTGAGGGTGAATTGATAAATTAGAACCGAACAGTCATTGTGTTGTTGAGGAGCTCAGAGAGGAAATGATTAATCTTTTGCAATAATAAAACATTACATGCCACTAGAACAAACCTCCTTGCATATTAATTAGTATTGAGCTGTTTTTAATGAAACAAAAAGTGCAGAAAGCCTAAGTAATTACAGATATAAGTCTATTTATCTGGTTTCTGTTCCACTTCAGCTGACAGACAACAGAAAAAGTCAGCATTATTTGATTGGTTGTTTTAATTATATCCAGCCTTTCACCCTTAGGGGACTCAAGGCAGCTAAGAGTGTAAGTAGAAAAACAAAATACAGTATCCTGCCTAACTTGTGGGGCACTACTTACTTATTTATCATGTCAGAAGCCAATTGAGAAAACAGTTGTAATGTATAGAAGAACTACAAACAAAATTAAAAATTAGGCATTATACTAAATTTCTTTTGACCAGAAGCTGGCCACTTAGAGTGTCCCTGGTGTCGTTGTAAGAAGGTCCCCCATTGTGCATCTGGCAGGGCTCAGACCGCATTGTAGTAAGTGGTCTGTGGTTTGCTCTTCTCCACATTCGCATGTCGTGGACTCCACTTTGTAGCCCCATTTGTTAAGGCTAGCTCAGCATCTCGTGGTGCCAGAGCGCAGTCTGTTCAGCACCTTCCAAGTCTCCCAGTCTTCTGTGCACCCAGGAGGGAGTCTCTCATTTGTTATCAGCCATGGATTGAGGTTCTGGATTTTAGCCTGCCACTTTTGGACTCTCGCTTGCTGAGGTATTTCTGTGAGTATCTCTGTAGATCTTATGATTTCTTGATTTGAGGTGTTGGCTTGCTGACTGATATCCAAACAGAAGATGGGCCGGAGATGTCACTGCCTTGGTGCTTTCCTTGTTGGCTGCTACTTCCTGGTGGATGTCAGGTGGTGCAATACAAGCTAAACAGTATAATTTCTCCAGTGGTGTTGGGCATAGACATCTTATGTCTCATTAAGAACCACATCCACTGTTTTAACGTAGTGAGATGTATTCCACACTAGGCATGCATATTCAGCAGAGTAGCAAAATGCAAGGCCAGATGTCTTTACTGTGTTTGGTTGTGATCCCCAGGTTGTGCCAGTCAGCTTTCATATATTATTTCTAGCAATGACTTTTTGCTTGATAGTCAAGCAGTGCTCTACTTACTGATTATAATGAACCCTACTGAAATTTATTTATTTATCGTGTCAGGAGCAACCAGACATTTGTATTGCATTTTAAACAAAACAAACAAATGAACAGACAAAACACAAAGTTTGCAAGCTTGGTAGTTGATTAAATGTCCTTTGACCAGTATCTGGTCACTTGGAGTGCCTCTGGTGTTGCCGCAAGGAGGTCCTCCATTGTGCTTGTAGCAGGGCTCAGGTTGCATTGCAGCAGGTAGTCAGTGGTTTGCTCTTCTCCACACTCACATGTCGTGGATTCCACTTCGTAGCCCCATTTCTTAAGATTGGCTCTGCATCTCGTGGTGCCAGAGCACAGTCTGTTCAGCGCCTTTCAAGTCGCCCAGTTTTCTGTGTGCCCAGGGGGGAGTCTCTCATTTGTTATCAGCCATTGATTGAGATTCAGGGTTTGAGCCTGCCACTTTTGGACTCTCGCTTGCTTGGGTGTTCCAGCGAGTGTCTCTGTAGATCTTAGAAGACTATTTCTTGATTTAAGTCGTTGACATGCTGACTAATATCCAAACGGGATGAGCTGGAGATGTCACCCTACTGAAATGGACAACTTCTGCTGGAAACGACTATAGTCTCCCTAGAGGATGTAAACATTTCTCTAGGTATCCCTCTAGGAAACTGATAGGTCCTCTGATATGACTCTATAATAGAGAGATGTATGAACACTGTGGAGAGTTGTCACAAAGAATGTTAAATCAGAGCCTTTTAATTCACTTTCCATCATTGCAATCTTATCATTAGAGGACTATTTTTGTTTATGACACAGTGGTGGTATGTCATGTTAATTAATTAATTAATTAATTAATTAATTCTGGATTAGGAGTATATAAAAATAATTATGCACTTTGGCAGCTTTGGTTGTCTCATTTTGCAAGACCTGAATAAAGATACAGGAGTGTGTAAACTGGGAATGCTAATGAGAAGAAGAGAAAGAAAGTCATCGTTGCTTGTCTCATTTAGCTCTGAAGCCGGATGTGCTTTGACAGTTTCTAGATATTTTTCTTCTTTTTTTGTAGACGGTTCCATGAGACAGCAGAAACCGACAGCGCTGGGGCTTTATTATTTGGACGAACTAGTGTTCTTCAATCAGGTCTTTGAAATAATTTGCTCATTGTGGTTGCTGGAGGAAAGTTACCAAACAATCTGCAGGGGAGATTCAGCGTGGAGGAACAGTCATCACTAAAGCTCTGCCAGGAAGGTGGAAGGGGTCGAAGCATAGTGTTTGATGTTCTCTTCTCGACATCTCTCTCTCTCTCTCTCTCTCTCTCTCTCTCTATATATATATATGTCTCTCATTGGTAGAAAGTGGGAAGAGCTCTATGTGTCAACTCTGGGGTTCTTGGACACATGCCCCAGGTCATGAAGAAGGAATGGAAAGGCTCCAAATGATCCATGTCTTCTTGCAATACCTTTGCAGAAGTTGCCCATTTTTATTTCTGTTGGACTCCTGACATTAAGTTAGACAACAGTTGTGGAAGGTTGTTTAGCAGCTAGCAGAGAAGTTGTGAGGTCAGACAGCTAGCTGAGCAATCTCTCCTGTCAAAAAGTGAGAACGAAAACAGCCTATGGCCACTTTCCTCTCAGATGGAGTGTCACAGCTTCACCCCAAAACCAAATTCAGTTTCAGAGTTCTGATTGAAGTCTACATCCCAGGGACAAAGCCAATATGGGTGGGACCAAAAATAGCAAGATCTTATTGAATATTACCATTCCATGCATATCAGTATAATTTCCCTAGGAATAGGCCCGTAGCCAGGATTTTGATTTGTGGGGTGCTGAGTTTGATTCGGAGAGGGGGGGCTGAGTTTGATTCAAAGGGGGGGGGGTGAGGATCTACCCTAGCAAACCTTTTGTATCGTTATCCCAATAGCCCCGTGCATATGGGATATATTGAGCATGGTGATCAGATCATGATATGAATGAACATAACAGTTTAAATAAAGTACCAGTAAGGCCTTCTCGTGAACCACCCTGAGAATTTGGGGGGGGGGGTGAAGCCCCTCAAGACCCCCCCCCCCCCCGGCTACATGCCTACCTAGGAATATCCTGATATCCTGTTTTCATATGCCTTCAAGTCACCACCAACTTATAGTCAGCCGATAATAGGGTTTTTGTTGATAGATTAATTTGGAGGCGGTTTGCTATTGTCAACAGGACTTCGGTCCCCCAAATTATTTGGACTTCAGCTCCCAGAATTCCAAGATGGATGGGATTTATGGGAAGGGTCAGTTTTTGGACCACTGTAGAGATCCATACTATAGTTAAGCATCAAGCTGAATGGTTAGAGGTGGTCAAGACTGCAGATAAGGAACAGACAGGAAGTCAATTGATAGCAAATGACCACCAATGCAGTAAAAATGATGAAATCTATAGATATTTGAAATAATTATTGACTCTTAAAGCCAAAGAAAATGACATTTGCTTGTACTTATTACTCTGGTCTCTCCATAGCATTGTCACTGTGGCAAATGCCACAATTACATCCCAGTATCAGTCTCTATCAACTAATCCCAAAAGTGTTTGTGTGTGTTGGTGTTATGAAGAAATTTTACATTTCAATGATGGGAATCCTTCCACTCTTACTAGATTATTAAACATCATATCAGAATTGGAACAGCCATTGCATTTGACGTTTCGATAACCAATACCGTGCATCCATTGAATCAGGATATTGGCTTTGTTCCATCCGATAGCAAATATATCGGGATGTGTTGAAACTTAAATAAATATTTCTCTCTTTCAAACTAAAGCTTCTTTTCTTCTAATTTTCTGAACTAAATGCAATCTACTGCCATCAGCCACTAAGTATCATGTTCCCACTTATAAATAGCTTCTTTGCACTGATTGTAATGATACACCTAATTGCTAACTATCTTCCACACAAACAAAGACCAGACTGCATATGTCTATGGTTTGTCTTTGGCCATGCACACACAGTTCTGATCCCTACACCATTTTCTGCAACCGAGAAGTGTAGTTTCATTTACTTTTTTGGACCAGGGGTTTTACTCGGAGGAGACAAAAACAGGATCTAATTTCTACACTTGAGTTTTCCATGGCATTTTTGGCATTTTTTTAAAAAAAGTTGTGATTTGTGAGGGAGGTTTTCTTATAAATTTGAGGAGAGAAAAGTAGGGTATAAATATAATGGTGATGGTGATGGTGATAATAATTGTTATTGCAAAGATTCTGGCATAAGCCATTCAAGGTAGTCCTAGTCGTAATTGGCACACATACTGCAGTGCCTAAAGACTTTGGCCTGCACTTAAAAACAATCAGCGCTGACAGAATGGCCATCTGTCAGCTGCAAAAGGCCACCCTGCTTGGTTCTGCATGCATTATTTACTGATACATCACACAGTCTTGGGAAGTATCCGACGTGTGATCGAATACAGAAGCCAGCATAGTGATCTTGTTTGCTGTGTACCTATCTTGTGTATCAAATAATAATAATTGTACAGCTTGTAGTTTGGAATAGGAGGGAGATCCCAACACACCACAGATAAAAACTGGGAAATTATCACACTGTTGTATTAAAGTGTTGCTATTCCTATATGGCTATGTGACGGCGCGAGTGACGCCACCTATATGTATAACTGTTAGTTGCAAGATTTAAACTGTTGTATCATGCTTAATCCTGCCTTTTTACCCTGCCTATGTATAGTTGGATTGATTGGTTATTTATAGCTGTCAATCAATGTTGTTTGCACCAGTTGAATTGCTTTCTCAGCTCAATTGTTTGGCTCCACCTCTTCCTGGAGGAGGGGAGTGCTTCCCTTTTTCATTCCACCATCAGATTTTCTACCAGATGGACTTGGCTCTAAAAGCCCCTGATTAAGTTACCTCTCAGCACCAATTCTGAGACTTATGCTTCATGTTCAGATCAACCTGAACAACATTGGGAAGCACCTTCAAACCAGTTCCTTTGGCACCAGAGGAAAACTTTGTGTCTTCAAATATAGGCCATTTGGCATTCACAGCCATTGAGAAAAAGGGACCTGGAAAAGCTTCTCAGCTGCAAAACTCCTTGGACCCAAGACAACCAGAGACTGTAATGTATGTTTTCCTTCACCCCTTTGAAACTTCCAGCTTATTGCCTTAAAGAGATAACTCTTTGTGAACAATAAAACCTATTTTGAGTTATCTATAGTGTTTGGCTCTTTGAGAGTTCCAGTTTCCCTAAAGGAGGGCAAGAAGCAATCCCTGGGGAAAGATGTCATGTCCATGCCTCTTTCACTAAGAGCTATAGCCCCCAGGCATGACGGCACAGGCTACCTCCTGTGGAGGAAGCCATATATGTTGTAGTTTAGTTGGGCCCAGGACATCTCTGATTGAGAATAACAAATCCCAGGATTCTGCAGGAGACAGCCATAGGATTTAAAGTGGAATAGAAACACTTTAGCAGTGTAGTGTGATAATCTCCTTAGGCACATGCAGCTAAACAGAATCATGATGACAAGTTTGGTAAGACAGAGAGCTTGCAGTGGTTTGCTTTTGCCTGAGTCCTCTGGGAAAGACAAACATTTGCACTTTGAACTCATCTTGCAGCAACTGGGGTCATCTAAGGATAAAGGGAGGAAATAGGAGGAGAAAGAAACCATCAGAACATTTGTAAAAGAACTGAAAAAGTAGGACAATAGAAGATTAATTGGGATTACCCTTGTCAAATCAAGACAGTTGGAGGAGATGGGATCCATATGATAATTTCGTGGAATGAAAAGGGGGAAAATATGTCTCGAGACCTGGACTCTTTTCTCCAGTCCTAAAGGCAATGGGAAGAAATCTCAAGACAAGAACATTGCAACGTGTGTGTTTTGTTGAAATGGCATATTCTTTATAACTATGACCAGTGCTTAATGAATGCTTAATGATGTTAATAGAATCTTCCTGTGACACGATAAAAGCATATTCTCCAACATGTCACAGGTGAAAACCAGGGCATGTGTGGCTGAGCAAAACCAACAGCTAAGCTGATTGCAACTAATTTTGATCCTAGCAGGACACCCTAGACCTCTGTACTAAACACAAGTGTTTATTACTACAGCAAAGCTGGAAAAAACAATCCAGCTGCAGGAAGGTGACTGCTGAGTTGCCAAATATTGCGTGGTTGCCAAGCAAACCACGTCATTTCTCCTGGCTCCTTCTCATTTCTCCCGGATTGGCCAAATGGCAAGCATTGATCTACAGGCAAACCAGAAGACTAAGCAAGGTCAGAGCAGCAGGTTTCAGGTGCCTGCCTTGGCTGTTCTTAGTAAACACGCCTGTTTCATGTCACCCAAATCTTCTTTCATCCCATTGGGTCATGATTCAGTAACTCTTTCTTCTGTAAGGTTCAGTGCCAACAGCATTACAAAAATATTCACAAGTACTCCGCCACCTTCCTTGTGCAAATGAGACCAGTCATGTCCTGGCCTTCCTTCTTTTTGCCACTCAAGAAATTCAGTCCCCGGGTGTGAAATGAGATTGCCCAAGTTTAATCATATAAGCCACCAATATTTCCTCATCCGATTCGCCTGCTTCTTTTTTTCTCTTCTTCAGTGTGCCTTTCTCAGGTGTGTGTGCTTTCCTTAGTCAGCTCACATTTTCAGACCATTGCTCCATGAACTAATAATGTGCAGTGGGGATACATTAATCATATTCTGAGAAGGAAGGGAAAGGCCTAGTGATGGGTAATGTGCTATGTACTTGTGGCTCATTATGTTAGAATCAGAATTGTCTCAATTGGGAAGTCTTCCTGGGTTTCAGGGCTATACTCCAACTTTGCCCTGCTTTGGAGGATATTGTGAAGTTTGGCTTTGGGGCAGTCTGGATAGCTGGATCAGGTCCAATTTGGCCTACTCTGGTGTCCAGACAGACATCACCACTATCATTGTGATTACTGCAGGGGGGAAAAAGATGGTGCATGCTCATGTCATTGCCAGTGCCACTCCTAGCTGGCCACAAAACTTGTTCAAACATCTGGCCACTACCTGTCAATCTGTGATCAATGAAGAGGGTGCCCACCCAACCAGAAAGAATGAGGAGTAGATCAACTTCCTCCTCCTTGCTGGTTGTGGGTGTGCTCTGTTCTGGCATCAATAGAGGCAACCACAATTGCCAGGAAGTCAAAGAGAGCTCTGTGGCTGACCAGGAACCGTGATAGAGAAGCTGACAGTCCAGCAGGCTGATGCTACCCGGACAATGGTCCCAGATTAAGCAGGAGGGGGTCTCTCATTTGGTATCAGCCATTGATTGAGGTTCTGGGTTTGAGCCTGCCACTTTTGGACTCTAGCTTGCTGAGGTGCTCCAGCAAGTGTCTCTGTAGATCTTAGAAAACTGCCTTGGTCACTTCACTATTGGTTGCTACTTCCCAGTGGATGTCAAGTGGTGCAATACCAGGTAAACAGTGTTATCTTTCCAGTGGTGTAGGGTGCAGACACCCCATGATAATGCAGCATGTCTCATTAAGAGCCACATCCACTGTTTTAGTGTGGTGAGATGTGTTCCACACTGGGCATGCAAACTCAGCAGCACAGTAGCAAAGTGCAAGGGCAGATGTCTTCACTGTATCTGGTTGTGGCCCTCAGGTTGTGCCAGTCAGCTTTTGTATGATATTGTTTCTAGCGCCCACTTTTTGCTTGATATTCAGCAATTCTTCTTGTAGGTCTGAGAATGGTCCAGGGTAACTGTGTGGACTTGCCTGGTATACATGAGCCCAAGATTGTCAAGGAAAATGAAAAAGCGTGCTTGTATTTGGTTGTAGATGGTTATGTGGTTCAGATCCATGTATGGCAAAAGCATGACAAAGGAGACAATGGGGCTATTGCTCAGTAAGGATGGTAAAATGCTAATACTTCACAGTGAAAAGGCAGAACTATTCAATACCTATTTTGCTTCAGGTTTCTTTGAAAAAGACAACTGTGTGCTTCCATGCAGCAGCAGAGATCTTGTCAAGGGGTCTGTATTGCAAAATAAGATGGATAGTCAGGAATCACTCAAGCCCCTTTACACTGCCATATAAAATCCAGATTTTCTGCTTTGAATTGGATTATGTGGCAGTGTAGACTCATATAATCCAGTTCAAAGCAGATATTATGGATCATCTGCTTTGATAATCTGGATTATATGGCAGTGTAGAAAGGGCCTTAACTAACCTAAATAAGTCCAAATCAGTAGGGTGAGATTAACTACATCCCAAGGTATTAAAGTTTGAACTTGAGTAATCCATGGCTAATGTGATGAATCATTGATAGTACTGGCTCGCGCTTTGATTGATTGTTGTGACAAATAGCTGGCAGGCTCCACTGCGTTTTAGGAATTTTATAATTTTCAAATTTCTATAATTTTATGTATTGTTGATTATACTTCTGCCATTGTATTTATACTTATGTATTGTTGTCTGCATGTGGCACTTGGAGTCCTTCTGTGAGCTGCCTCGAGTCCCTTTGGCGAGATGGTGGCAGGGTACAAAATAAAGATTATTATTATTACTGATGAACCATACGCTATAATTTCTAAGAAATCGGCATAGGTTTTTCAAGAATGACTCCTACAAAACTATATCAGTTTTCAATCAGGTTAGTAGCTAAGTAGATAGTGGGAATGCTGTGATGTCATTTATCTGGGTTTCAGTAAGGAATTTGAAAAGGTTCCTCATAATGTTTTTGTTAGTAACGTAATTAAATATGGACTTAGATTGGAACACAGTTAAGTGGATCAGTAATGTTCAGGAAACTGTGCTCTCAGAGTCATCCTCCACGGCTATGCTTCAAAGGAGGAAGCCTGGAGCGGAAAACCACAAGATTCTGCAACTGACACCTGACCATTCATCATTTAATGGCTGAAGCATCAAATGGCGAATTTCATGGGAGAAAATAGGTCATCAAAGATTTAATTCCACAGGAAATACACTTCAAGCTCATTATTTTGCATTTGAAATAAGTTCCCATTTTCAGCTGCCAGTAATTAAGTACAAAGTAATCAACTTACAAAAAAATTAAATGCATTGTAAATCAGGCCAATTTCAGAAGGACAAAAACATGTTAGTTGAGAAACAAGAAATTAAAAAGAGACATGCTGAGACAAACCAAAAGCTTTTGCAGCTCAGTGTTCTGTTTCTTCCCAACAGATGCAAAGCTTGGAGAAATGAGTTCTTTAAACCCAAACTCCAAGAACCTTACTGCTGATGTGGGATTTGGGGAGCTGTAATCCAAAAGAATAATTTAGAATAATAGAAACATAGATTGTATAAAAGAGACCAAAAGTGTCATCCGGTCCAATCCCTTGCCTTGCAAGAACACAGAATCAAAGCACTCCTGATGGATGACCATCAAGCTTCTGTTTGCAACCTCCAGAGGAGACTACACCACACTTGGAAGAAGTAAATTCTACTGCCAAACAGTTCTTATTATAAGAATGTTCTTTCCAGTGTTTAGATGGAACTTCTTTTTTCTTGATGTTTGAATCCATTGCTCCATGTTCTAGTCTCTAGAACAGCAGAAAACAAGCTTCTTCCATCTTCAATATGAAATTATTTGTAATATTTAAAAATTACTATCATGTCACCTCATAACCTTCTCTTCTCCAGGCAAAGGATATCCAGCTCCTTCAGAGCAAGGCTTTCAGATTTTTGATTAGGTTGGCTTTCCCCTTCTGAACATATTACAACCTGTCAATATCCTTCCTGAATTGTGATTACCAAAACTGGACACAGTATTCCAGGTAAAGCATGACCAAAGCAGAATATAGTGGTATGATTACTTCCCTTGAACTAGATACTTTCTCTGTAGTTTGAATCCACGGCTCGGTGTCCTTGTCTCTGGAGAAGCAGAAAACAAGCTTGCTCCACCTTCGATGATTTTCCTGCATGGCGCGGTATTGGACTAGATGGCCCACGTAGTCTCTTCCAGCTCTATTATTTTATGATTCTATGAATATGTCCTCATTTCAACTATTTAAACATAATCATCTTGCCCCTTCTCAACCTTTTCTTCTTCAGGCTAAACATACCTGGCTCCCTAAGCCATTCCTCACTAGGCTTGGCTTCCAGACCTTTTACCCCTTGGTTCACCTTTCTCTATACACGTTCCAGCTTGTCAATATCCTTGTCCAAACTCTGGCCAGAAGGTGATTTCAAATCACTGCACAGAACATAACTGCAAAAGCTCTTTTTCTCCAATTGCTCCCTAGCAACTGTTATCACGCTGCCTCTAATTATGGAGGAGGCACCGAGCTGTTGTGACTACTAGCCATTGATAGCTTTACCCTTTATGAATTTGTTCTATCTGCCTTTCAAATTATCCTAGTTTGTGGTCATCAACACATTTTATAAATGTTGAGAAATGCCAGGTTGAGAAATGCAACATGATGAGAAATGCCAGGCTTGTCTACATCAGTGGTTCCCAACCTGTGGTCCATGGACCACCAGTTGTCCCCAAGAACTAAAATATGATCCGTGGCCTCACCATTACTACACTGTTGTAGTGAGAGCAACGGGTCTTGCAAAACTATCTCATAGTGCTGAGGCAACGGGGATGTCGATAGAGGAGAGGCTGACTACCCATGAAAGACGTGACAATAAGCCTCCTGACTGCTGCTTCTCCTCCTCCTACCTTTCCCTGAGCAAAGCTTGGAAGCGAAAGTGCCTTGGTGTCTTTGCTTTTAGGCATGTTCCCAGGGTTATTTGAGGTGCTGATTTAGAAAATTGCATTGGATAGACCACATCAGTTCTAGATTATCAAATATGGTTTTCTGTGGGCGAGCAGATTGAATGTGATATGTTCTGTATCAGAAACTAGAGCTGATGTGGTTTATCCAATGCAATTTGTGAATCAGCACCCCAAATAACCAAACTGAATCTAAAGTTGACCATAACCTAATTTGCAACCCTTTTTGTACTAATGTTGGAGAGTAGTCCCTGTTCAGAGTGGTCCCTGGTCAAAAAAAGATTGGGAATCACTGGTCTGCATGGATTATATAGCCCACACTGACCAAGATGTTATTCCTGGATGGTACCTCAGGACTTCTAATCCATAATGCAGGGTGAATCTGTTTATGTCCCTGTGTGCAATAAAGCAGCGATAGAAAACTTTACCATGCCAACTAGATTCGATGCAGATGATCAAGACGGTTTTAAACAGTGGATTTTAATGTCTAGATAAATGATTTTAATGTTTATGTATGTGTATAATCTATATATGTCCCAGCATTGAATGTTTGCCATTTGTATGTTGTGCTCTGCTCTGAATCCCCTTCATGATGAGAAGGGGAAGAAGATAAATGTCATAAATAAATAAATAAATAAACTCTGTCTTCTCATGACATATTTTCTCATTCTCTCTTTGCAGAGCCTAACGTGATAAAAAAGTGCATTCTGAGAGTTATAGCCCAAAGCAAAATTTTGCAAGTTCTAAAAACAAGTAAACCTAAGTTCACATTCCCACCTTATGCTACTGAAAACACCTAGCTTTCACAGTATCAACAAAGGAAAAGTACAGCTATGGGTGATAGACATGGAGAGCAGAGTGATAAGTCAGTAATTTTTCTACAGCCTAGTGCCCTACAAATGTGCTGAACTCCAACTCTGGTTACCCACAGACAGCATGGACAACCACCAGTGACCTGCTGTGTGGAGATGATGGCATTTGTAATACCACAATACTGGAGGCTGTCAGGCTTTGAATTAAGGCTGCCATCGGGGGTTGAAGCTATAGTAAGAGGCAAAATGAGGGCATTGCCATCCCATGGAAGAAATCTGGTCTCAAAATGATTTTTTTTCCTTTAGCCTCTAAGGATTTCATCAGACAGAGCTGGGGAAAATGGGGAAAATGGTGGAAAGTGGGAGAAATTGTCTTCTTTGTGTGTAGAACTGGCTTCTTTGTGTGGGATTCCGTCTTTAAAGAAGATGAAGAATTACCTCTCAACAAAAGTTTGCTCCAGGCAGGGCCAGTATGCTAATCAAGGTGGAAAAGAAACATTCACACCTAGCTCCAGCAGACAAGAGTCCTTTGTTTCACCCTGGTCATTCCACAGATATATAAACCCCTTTTCCTAGTTCCAACAGACCTCACTACCTCTGAGGATGCTTGCCATAGATGCAGGTGAAATGTCAGGAGAGAATGCCTCTAGACCATGGCCATACAGCCCGAAAAAACCTACAACAACCCGATGAAGAATTTACTTACTCCATCACAAAAGATCGCCTCCTCCCACTTCTAGCTCAACCATCCATAGAGGAGACAGAAGGCATTGTTGTTAAGGTAGACAGCCCTTCTCTGGGCTCCTCTCCTTTCTTTCTCAATCTACTTAGTCTCAATCGTGGATGCCCAAACCCACTAGGCATTAGAACATATTGTAGTTGGTTTTAAAGAAGGGAAAACAAAGTTAAAATGCTAGCAGTAGTTCAATTTCAAAATCCAAAATTACAATAAAGGAGAAATGACAGGGAAAACAAAGTGGTGATAATATGAAACTGTGGTATTCCTACTATTTAATTTATTTCAAAGACATTATCATGCTGAGCTCATGAAGCAGGATTTTTAGAGAGAAATGTTAGTCCTTGGTGGGAGACCACCCATAGGAACACCCATTACTTCACATCAATGAACCAATTCAAGACAGGCAAATTTGATAGTTTTCATCTCACATGTTTCCCCCCATTTTCTCCAATTTCCACATGAATCACGAGCTCAGAAAATGATTTCTCCCTGTGTCCTGTCCCCTTCATTTCTAAACACTTCTAAAACAACTCCCTGATGAGGCATCACGAATCATAGAATCATAAAATCAAAGAGTTGGAAGAGACCTCATGGGCCATCCAGTCCACCCCCCTGCCAAGAAGCAGGAATATTGCATTCAAATCACCCCTGACAGATGGCCATCCAGCCTCTGTTTAAAAGCCTCCAAAGAAGGAGCCTCCACCACACTCCGGGGCAGAGAGTTCCACTGCTGAACGGCTCTCACAGTCAGGAAGTTCTTCCTTATGTTCAGATGGAATCTCCTCTCTTGTAGTTTGAAGCCATTGTTCCGCGTCCTAGTCTCCAGGGAAGCAGAAAACAAGCTTGCTCCCTCCTCCCTGTGGCTTCCTCTCACATATTTATACATGGCTATCATATCCCCTCTCAGCCTTCTCTTCTTCAGGCTAAACATGCCCAGCTCCTTAAGCCACTCCTCATAGGGCTTGTTCTCCAGACCCTTGATAATTTTAGTCGTTCTCCTCTGAACACATTCCAGCTTGTCAATATCTCTCTTGAATTGTGGTGCCCAGAATTGGACACAGTATTCCAGGTGTGGTCTAACCAAAGCAGAATAGAGGGGCAGCATTACTTCCCTAGATCTAGACACTAAGCTCCTATTAATGCAGGCCAAAATCCCGTTGGCTTTTTTTGCCACCACATCGCATTGTTGGCTCATGTTTAACTTGGCTCATGTCCACAAGGCATTGTTTGATGGGCTCATTTGCATCATTTGATGGGCTCCGTGATGCTTCATCAGGGAACTCTTTTAGAGGTATTTAGAAACTGGGGAGAGGAAGATTGCCTGCAATGAAGTCCTAAGTTTCTAGCACTGCAGAGGGTGAAAATGTTTCACTTCTAGACCCTCCACATTAGCTGTGCTGTCATTCACCCAGTCACTTCTGTCTGCCATTTTTCTTTGAATGTCTAAACTGTATTTCTAAATGCTCAATATTACTGCAATATTAGAAATTCAGAAGTGAAATCATGGGAGGGGAGCATTCTTCTTTGATAGACAAGTTTTCATTTTGTCCCCTCCGCAGATACATCCCTGGATGCAGTAAATTGGTTGGAATCAATAAAATTGCCCAGTAAGTAAATTGGTCATGGATTCTAGCAACCTGAACATGATGAAGCTCAAAAACATTTGACATCATTCACTTTGCTTTTGCGTCTAAGTGTCCTGCACTTTATCCTTTCCATTGCGCAGAGGTGTGAATACATTTATTTTCACCCAGACACTGAAAGATTCCACTGCATGTTCCCTTGAAGGAAACCCAACTGTGCCGGAATTTTCTAGTGTTATATATTGAACACATTTGATGGAAGATTTCTGTAAATAGCAGGCAGACGCCTCTTCAAATATCTAAGTTAACTGGTTCTGTTGGACTGGAATAGATTCCCAGGGTGTTTGCCCCTTTACGAACAAAGATGAAGACTGGTTCACTTAAGACTCACATCAGATGTTTACTGTGAAATAGCTTCTATTACTGATCCAAAATGTAATTATTATAATTTTTTTAAATTTAATTACGGTCACCTGCAAAGGACCGTTACCTTGTCGCAGTGCTGGAGCTTGAGCACCTCAATGATGCCATGAGCGAAACTGCAAAAGGACACCCAAGACGGGAATGCCATGACAAATACAATTTCTTAGGTTATCCCTTGTAGCTCGAGGATTATTGTTCTTCCAGATGTGGTGTCTTGGCGGTGGGTCCATAGGTGAGTGTGGAGCCCTATTCTTGATCTGCATCTTCACCCACAGTGAGGACATCGATTTCCAGATGGAAGGCAGCCCTGGTCAGGGTTGGTTTGACATGTCTTCCTTTTGGCATGTTTCTCCCTTTTGCCCTTCATTCATGCCTCTTCAAATTCTGCAGCACTGCTGGTCACAGCTGACCTCCAGTTAGAGCACTCAAGGGCCTCGGTGTCTATGCCACAGTTTTTAAGGTTGGCTTTAAGACCATCTTCAAATCTCTTTTCCAGTCCACCAACATTACATTTCCCATTCTTGAGTTCAGAGTAGAGTAACTGCTTTGGGAGTCGATGATCAGGCATTTGGACAATGTGGTCAGTTCAGAGGAGTTGATGTCGGAGGAGCATTGCTTCAATTGCTTCTTCCAGCATGCTAACATTTGTCCGCCTGTCTTCCCAAGATATTTGCAGGATTTTTCAGAGGCAGCTCTAACAGAATTGTTCCAGGAGTTGCGTATGATGTCTGTAGTCAGTTGACATTTCGCAGGCATATAGCAGGTTGGGAGGACAATTGCTTTATAAACCAGCACCTTGGTCTCCCTATGGATGTCCTGGTTCTCAAACACACATGGCAGATAATGATGCTGGGAAAAATGGAAGGAAAGAGGAAGAACTTCCTGACTGTGAGAGCCGTTCAGCAGTGGAACTCTCTGCCCTGGAGTGCTGGGAAAAATGGAAGGAAAGAGGAAGAACTTCCTGACTGTGAGAGCCGTTCAGCAGTGGAACTCTCTGCCCCAGAGTGTGGTGGAGGCCCCTTCTTTGGAAGCTTTTAAACAGAGGCTGGATGGCCATCTGTCAGGGGTGATTTGAATGCAATATTTCTGCTTCTTGGCAGGGGGTTGGACTGGATGGCCCATGAGGTCTCTTCCAACTCTTTGATTCTATGATTCTATGAAAAAGAAAGAGGGGCTGACCAAGGGCAAAATGGATGGATGTCATCCTTGAAGTGACTGGCTTGACCTTGAAGGAGCTGGGGGTGGCGACGGTTGACAGAGATCTCTGGTGTGGACTGGTCCATGAGGTCACAAATGGTCAGCAGCAACTGAATGAATAAACAACAAATCACCACCCACAGAATTAATTAATCACCTTCCCTATCACGGGATCCTGGTTGCCTGCCATTGGTTTGCTGTTGCTTTTTTATCTGATGTTTTATTGTTTTCTTGCTTTTAACATTATTAATAATGTTTTCAACTTTTACTTCACTCAGAGAACTTATATCATGACTGATTTGAAAATAGTGGTTGTGTAGTAGGAGTAAGACAGATGGATGGCTTTTCTTTCAACATGACTAGTTTGCGGGTAAAAATGCTGGATTTTCTTGGATGTATTAAAAGAACAACAATAAATTCTTAAAAGTGTCCAGTTGCATGAATAATGATCTACACGTAGTTTCTTGCCTCCCACCAGCCCACCACAACTCTTTGCTTTCCTCCTCTGCACTGGAACTTTTTTATCACTTCAATTCCGAGGATTATTGTGTTTGGGAGGTATGGAACTCTTAGAAATGAGAATCAGGATTTGACAAAATATAATGAGATAAGATTATTTTATTATTCCTTCTTAGAATCATAGAATCAAAGAGTTGGAAGAGACCTCATGGGCCATCCAGTCCAACCCCCTGCCAAGAAGCAGGAATGTTGCATTCAAATCACCCCTGACAGACGGCCATCCAGCCTCTGTTTAAAAGCTTCCAAAGAAGAAGCCTCCACCACACTCCAGGACAGAGAGTTCCACTGCTGAACAGCTCTCACAGTCAGGAAGTTCTTCCTCATGTTCAGATGGAATCTCCTCTCTTGTACTTTGAAGCCATTGTTCCATTGCGTCCTAGTCTCCAGGGAAGCAGAAAACAAGCTTGCTCCCTCCTCCCTGTGGCTTCCTCTCACATATTTATACATGGCTATCATATCTCCTCTCAGCCTTCTCTTCTTCAGGCTAAACATGCCCAGCTCCTTAAGTCGCTCGTCATAGGGCTTGTTCTCCAGACCCTTGATCATTTTAGTAGTCAGGTGTCCATAACGTTCTCCCCTCCTTTCCCATTTCTTACCACCTCTCTGGTATTGGGAGGGACGTGATACAGACTTCTGCTTTTGATCAAGGAATTCCTGCAGTCCTCTGCTAAAAAACATATGTGGGAAGAATAATTAATTGAGATATCTTGGATTCAATGTTATTTTTAGAATGGTATCGGATTCTTTGAACTGGGAGCAAGAACAAACTGACGATCTGCATTGATATGTTGCAGTCTGAAGATCTTCAGTTAACTGTCTCACGATTTCATCTTGCTTTAGCAGTAGTTTCTAAACCATTTTCCTTAGACCTCAGAGTTCAAGAATGATATTGACAACCTGGAAAATGTTCAGAGAAGGGTGACCAAGATGATCCAAGGCCCAGAAATCAAGCCTTATGAAGAACAACTTAGGGATCTGGCTATGTTTTGCTTGGAGAAGAGAAGACTTGGGAGGTGATATAAATATCTGATGGGAAGTAATGTAAAGATGGAGCAAGACTTTTTTTTTTACTTCTCCAGAAACTAGAACACAAATTAATGAATTGAAATTACAAGAAAAAGGATTCAACCTAAACATGAGGAAGAATTTATTGACTGTAAGAGCTGGTTGACAGTAGACCTTTGGAGGCCTTTAAACAGAAATTGGATAGATGTCTTTCCAGAGTGCTTTAGTTATGACAAGAAGTGCTGTGGAATTTGAAGAGGCACAAATTGAGGATGAAGGGGAGAAACATGCCAAGAGGAAGGCACATCAAGCCAACCTTGAGAGGGACCGCTTTCCACCTGCAAACCGATCCCCTCAATGTGGAAGAACATGCGGATCAATGGCTTCAAACTACAAGAAAGGAGATTCCATCTGAACAGGAGGAAGAACTTCCTGACTGTGAGAGCCATTCAGCAGTGGAACTCTCTGCCCTGGAATGTGGTGGAGTCTTCTTCTTTGGAAGCTTTTAAACAGAGGATGGATGGCCATCTGTCAGAGGTGATTTAAATGCAATATTCCTGCTTCTTGGCAGGGGGTTGGACTGGATGGCCCATGAGGTCTCTTCCAACTCTTTGATTCTATGATTCTATGATCAAGAGTAGGGCTCCACAGACACCTATGTATCCACCACCAAGGCACTACACTTGGAAGGCCAATGAGGGATCATCTACGTAAGTTATGCATTCTTGCATGGAAAGACACTGAAACAGATTATCCTTCTGATCACTTCCAGCTCTGTGATTCCATAATTCTTTAACTTAATCTTTCAAAGGTATCTCTGTGCAGTAATTTAATCTGGATGCAAACAAGAGCTCAATGACCATCTGGCCAGGTTTGACTTCTCAAGGACAGCATGAATGACTTTTAAAGCAAAATTACTTCCCCACCCTCCTCTAAGTCAATTTGTTTTAGAAGGACATACAAATACATCCCAACCATCTCTTGTCCATGTATTGTTAATTAGCCATTGACGGAAGTATTCGCTATTTGCGGTTTAAATCCAGATGAGTCAATCTTTTCCCTAAATGCAGTCAAATTTCGCACAAGTGGAAAGAAGTGTTATTTGCATAAGACAATATAATTGCTAAAGCAGTGGTTGGGGAGGAGACATCTGCAATATTACAGGCAAAATATCCATGTTTTGATTATCTTATTCATAAAATCATACTGTTTTGTGACCATTCATTTCCTCTTGTTTCCTGTATAATATAAATCAGAAACCTACGCCTGGCTGCTATGGTCGTTTGCTTGAGCAGACTGATCATTTATCACCTATTTTAAAATTAACTAGTGAAATGTCATTTTATTAAACCAAATGACCTTTTACTGGGTTCATCTGAATTTATTTTTCATCCTTAAGAGTAGGTCATGGGCTTTGGGTTGGTTTTTGGAAAAAAAAAGAAAGAAAAGGATTAATGAAAAGAATCAAGAAAAGACGTGTTTTTCTGTCCTTCACAATCAAGAAAATGCACTCTCGTATAGAGATCAGAATGGCCACTTACATTCACAAATATTAAAATGCAAAGTCTGTGTAAGTTTATAGTTCCTGATAGTGTACCTTCTTCTGAGAACAAGTGATATTTAGTACATATGGCAACGTCAACAACCTAGGGCCATGATTTTGAGCCCCAAGATCTGTTATCTCCAGCCAGCATGTCCAGTTGGAGTTGGGTAGCTAGCATCATGAGTTTTGTCTTGATACTTGAAGTACCATTTCTTTCCATATATGCCAGACCACAAGTAGTCTAATGGAGAAGGCTTTTTCTGCATCCCACCAGAGGGGAATGTCATCAGGCTTAGATCCAGAGGCTGATGAAAGGGTCTCTTCTCCATCCAAATTGCCACTGCCCTGGCCTCAGAAGGAGAGAAGAAGTGATAATATCCATTGGATTATATTGACTCCCTTCCTCAATTGCCATTCCTTTTTCTTAAGCCTTTTGTCTTATTTACATTTGTAAGTCTGAGGGTGGGGAACCTTTTGGCTGGTGGGGTGAGTGCTCTAAAACAGATAGACAGACTGGCAGATGATGATGATAATAATAATAATAATAATAACAACACTTTATTTCTATTCCACCCTTCTCACCCCGAAAAGGACTTAGGGTGGATCACAGTACACATACACGGCAAACATTCAATGCGACTTTGTATAGACAATACAGAGACAGACAGAACAGAAGGAGGTGCGTTGTTTCAACTCAATATCCAGTTTTTTTTGGTGCCATGGAAGGTTGGGCTTGAATCCAGCCACAGGAGGTGCTGTCACTCCATCCTCTATGACAAGGAGCCATTTTTATGGCATCATATAACACCTCCCTCACTTTTAGCGGTACCTAATTTCGCGAATTGCAACTAAAGCTGTTTTCGAACTGCTTAGGTCAACAGTAAGCTGGGCTGACACTTGGCAACTCATGCTGATCTGGGGCTTCGAACTTGCAACCTTTCAGTTGATAGATCTTATAATTGCTGGTGATTTACCAGTTCTGCTAAACCCCCACAGACAGACAGACGGATGGATGGATGGATAGATAGATAGATAGATAGATAGATAGATAGAGTGTGAATGTGGAGAAGGCCTCCTCAGTTATGGTACTTCAGCTGTTGAATGCCCTGTCCTGCCTTGGAGGCTTGACTGGCATCACTACTGACTTCATTTCACCACCAAGTAAAATATCTCTATTTAAATCTTTTTTGGGAGGTGAGATCTAACTTATTTATTGCACATGCTTTTAAACCATTTTAACATTTAAAACTGGTTTTACATTGCTTTTAGTCAGGATACATTTTTAACTGGCTTTGGATGAGTTTAATTGTATGTCAGCATGAGATCTTATCATATAGATGATATATTAATAACCAAATAGTTGAACGCCTTTGAAGGGCACCGGAGGTTAGCAAAAACAAATTTACAGCCTCGGTCACATTCTGATTGCTGTATTCATCATTTGTGGTTGGATTGGGGTGCATTAATTCATAGTATTCAGTGTCCAGTGACTGGTGGAAAACTCTGGCTGACAAAGAAACAAATTACTTCTTCACACAGTACATAATTAATCTACCAAATTTATGAGATGTAGCAATAGTATCTGATAGTTTAGATATCTTAAAAAGGTAATGAGATAAAGTCAAGACAGATGAGAATATTGTCTGGGTTACTCCTACAGTGAATACTAAAATCCTGCTTTGTAAGTTGCAGACAAAAGGCATTTGGAAACGGAATTTCAGAATGGAGCTGTGTATGTTTGTTGTTGTTTATTCATTCAGTCACTTCCAACTCTTTGTGGCCTCCTGAACCAGCCCACACCAGAACTCCCTGTTGGCTGTCATCACCCGCAGCTCCATCAAGGTCAAGCCAGTCACTTCAAGGATACCATCCATCCATCTTGCCTTTGGTCAGCCCTTCTTCCTTTTTCCTTCTATTTTCCCCGGGATCATTATTTTCTCCAAGCTTTCCTATCTTCCCATTATGTGGTTACAATACTTCATATTTGCCTTTAATATCATTTCCTCCAGTGAGCATTCGGGCATTATTTCCTGAAGTATGGACTGGCTTTATCTTCTTGTGGTCCAAGGCACTCTCAGAATTTTCCTCCATCACCACAGTTCAAAAGCATCTCTCTTTATGGTCCAGCTCTCGCATCCATAGGTTACTATGGGGAATACCATTGCCTTAACTATGCGGATCTTCTTTGTCAGCATGATGTCTCTACTCTTCACTATTTTATTGAGATTGGTCATTGCTCTTCTCCCAAGAAGTAAATGTATTCTGATTTCCTGGCTGCAGTCTGTGTCTGCAGTAATCTTTGCGCCTAGAAATACAAAGTATGTTACTGCC
Organism: Anolis sagrei; assembly: GCF_037176765.1. NCBI lineage: Eukaryota > Metazoa > Chordata > Lepidosauria > Squamata > Anolidae > Anolis > Anolis sagrei. The sequence continues at coordinate 232,366,292 of NC_090024.1, forward strand.
TCCATGTTTTCTGCCTCTATTTACCAGTTATCAGTCAGTCTGGTTGCCATAATCTTGGGTTTTTAAATGTTTAACTGCAACTCAGCTTTTGCACTTCCTTCTTTCACCTTGGTTAGAAGATTCCTCGGCTCCTCCTCTGGAGCCCCCGGTGGCGCAGTGGGTTAAACCCCTGTGCCAACAGGATTGAAGACCGAGAAGTTGCAGGTTCAAATCCAGGGAGAGCATAGATGAGCTCCTTCTATCAGCTCCAGCTCCTCATGCGGAGACATGAGAGAAACCTCCCACAAGGATGATAAAACATCAAAACATCCAGGTGTCCCCTGAGTAACGTCCTTGCAGACAGCCAATTCTCTCACACCAGAAGCAACTTCCAGTTTCTCAAGTCACTCCTGACATGACAAAAAAACCCCTCCTCCTCTCTTTCAGCCATCAAAGTGGTATTATCTGCATATCTAAGGTTGTTAATGTTTCTTTCAGCAATTTTAACTCCAGCTTTGGATTCATTAAGCCTCACATGTCACATGATGTGTTCTACATACAGTTGAATAGGTAGTGAGAATGTACAACCCTGCCGTACTCCTTTCCCAGTCTTGAACCAATCTGTTATTCCATGGTCAGTTCTTTCTGTTGCTACTTGGTCATTATACAGATTCATCAGGAGACAGACAAGGTGACTTGGTATCCCCATACCACCAAGAACTTGCCACAATTTATTATACTCCACACAGTCAAAGGCTTTAGAATAGTCAATAAAACAGAAATAGATGGTTTTCTGAGCTGTGTATACTAGGCCTGTTTGATCAAGAAAAAATTTGTTTCTAAAATCGATTTGTAATTGGGGTGTTTTTTTGTTTCGATATTTAAAATATTTACAAAACTTTCCAAAAAAATGTTTTGTTATTTACGAAATTTCGTTAATATTTACAAAACATTTTGTAAGTGTGAATGTTGCAGTAATGGTCACCTTGATTAGCATTGAATGGCTTTCATTTCTCCCACCCTGGACATTCCATAGATATTAGATAACTCAATTTGCCTAGTTTCCAACAGACCTCTGAGGATGCCTGCCATAGATGTGGGCAAAATGTCAGGAGAGAATGCTTCTGGAACATGGTCATACATACAGCCCTGAAAACTCACACAACCGGCCTCCGCGCGCCATCCGGCTCCGGCTCCTGCGCCCTCCTCCTCCTCCTCCTCCTGACACTTCCTGCAACACAGCTGGGAGGAGGAGGAGGAGGGCGCAGGAGCCGGAGCCGGATGGCGCGCGGAGGCCGGTTGTAAGGGTGAGCGCGCGCGCGCCATCCAATCGGCTCCGGCTCCTGCCACGGTGCACTGCTGGGGTGCTTGGGAGCGCCGGATTGGCTCCCAGGCACCAGCAGCACTCAGCACAGCAGCCTCCATCCCATTAACGACACGAGCTGAAGCTCGTAAAATATATGGGGCTGCTGTTTCGATATTTTTAAACCCTTCCGGGTTTGAAAATGTGTTTTGAAATCGCTTCGGATATGGTAAAAATAATGATTTAATAACGAAATAACGAATTAACGAACGAAACCGCACAGGCCTAGTGTATACATGGCCAAAATAGACTCATCATTCAGCTGCTGGACAGAGTTCACACAATGCATGGCTGGATTCACTGTAGAAGTACTGCATCCAGCTGTAAATGCGAATCAAGGAAATACAGGATTTAGATGGAGTTTTGGACATGTGGCTATCTGGACCCACATCTCCAATGGCTAGTTCATTATTCACAAGCAACTCCCTCCCAAAGGCTTGCTGGTGACATTTCATTTCTGGCGATAGCACACTAGGACACCAATCTATGTGACCAGAAATGCAACATCGTACTAAAGCTCCTGGCAGAGAGTTGCTTATTGGCAACACTGCAGCAGTGGTGATAGTGGTCCCAATACATTCTCAGCGTGGCTGACAATGTGGACAACTAAAAGACTCCAGGGACACTCCTGGGTAGCTTCAGAGCAGATATGAAGCACTTATCTGGATTACCCAGATAAGGGGGGATGCACACCAAGTATTCTCCTGGACCATTCTTCTTGTGTTTGAACATCAGTAATGGATACATGCCTTCTGTGGAACTGTGAGGGTATACTTAGATGTGTGTCCTCAAAAGGTTGACAATGTGTGATTCAGGCCATGTACTTTTTCATCACCTGTGAACACATCTCGTTTGATCATGAGCATCTATTTACTCACGAAACGAACTGTGCTAATGGGGAATGCAGTTTTCTATCTGCCATGCTGTCCTGAGAAATCTATGTGGAATTCTCTCTTATCTGTTTAAAATGTCAGCTGGTTCCCATCAAAACTCTGTTGGATTTAGGTTGACATCTTCAATGCTAGCCCCTAAGGAAGAAGTAAAGTGGATGATAAAATGTCTGGCACTGCCAGGCTGCTGCACTAATTAATCTTCCTTCCAGCTATGCTTAGAGAAAGGAAAGTCCAAAGCCAAAGCAGGCTGAGAAGGAAGAATCCGTATTTTTCAGCATCCAATCTGGAGGGTTGGAGCAGATACAGAGCTCCCTAAGAATTTTTTATTATGAGATGAAACCCGAAACAACTAATTATTTAAAGAAGGACAGTTTTGTAGAGTTATTCCCCTGTGTCTGTGGGATGCCAAGATCTTGTAAGATTTAATGGAGTCAAGCAAGGAACAGAATTGGAACCTGCTGATCAAGAAGCCATTGCTGTCATCATCTGCTCCTCAGAACAGAGCTGGATTATTGGCCTGGAAACCAGATATTATTGGAAACAATGATCTTAGCTATCTACCTAGATAAGTGCTTCTCAACCTTCCTAATACCGTGACCCCTTAACACAGTTCCTCATGTTGTGGTGACCCCCAACCATAACATTATTTTTGTTACTGGACCAAATTTGGAACAAATACCTAATACACCCACATTTGTATACTGCTGGGGTTGAGAGGGGATTGATTTTGTCATTTGGGAGTTGTAGTTGCTGGGATTTATAGTTCACCGACAATCAAAGAGCATTCTAAACTCCACCAGCGATGGAATTGGACCACACTTGGCATACAGAACTCCCATGACCAACAGAAAATACTGCAAGGCTTTGGTAGGCATTGACTTTGAGTTTTGGAGTTGTAGTTCACCTATATCCAGAGAGCACTGTGGACTCAAACAATTATGTATCTGGATCAAACTTGGCACGGATACTCAATATGCCCAAATGTGAACACTGGTGGAGTTTGGGGGAAATAGACCTTGACATATGGGAGTTGTAGTTGCTGGGATTTATAGCTCGTCTACAATCAGAGCATTCTGAACCCCACCAATGATAGAATTTGTGGGGTTCATCCATGACCAACAGGCCAACAGTCATGACCAACAGAAAATAATATGTTTTCTGATGTCTTTGGCGACTCATCTGACATTTCCTCGCAACCCCCAAAGGTTGAGAAACACTGATGCAGATGCCTTGCTGACTGAATCCTGTTCAGACTTTATGTAACTGTCCAGTTACGGAAGCAGATGGTAATTTTACCAGCATGCCCAAGGAGGTATCCCCAGATAATGCAACAACCATGACTTCCTTGAATGATGCACGTATACAGCTCTGTTCGCTCCTCTACTGTCTAGTTGCCTTATTTCTCTTCACAGTCCCATATCTTCCAATTAGTTCCAATTAATCCCCTGATGACCCACTTTTCCATTCACATGATGATATTAAATGACCCCAAACACATGAAAGAATCCTAGTAGATCACATAATTTAATCTGTGAAAAGTTGAAGCATATGGGAATGGTCTGAGCATGGAAGGGGCAATGCTATGCCTGCCTCTTGTTCCTCCTACTTTTCACATAGGTGAATTCAGAGGCTCCCCTTCATTTCCGAAAGGCTCAACCATTCTTGGAGTCCTTGTGGACAACAAGTTAAACATGAACCAACAACCCCCAGAGTCAGACATGACTGGACTTAATGTCAGCGGAAAACCTTTACCTTTACCTCTAAATAGGAGTATAGTATCTAGGGAAGTCATGCTACCCCTATTTTCTGTCTTGGTCAGACCACACCTGGAATCACACTGTATCCAATTCTGGGCACTGCAATTTAAGGGAGATGTTGACAAGTTGGAATGTGTCCAGAGAAGGGTGACTAAATTGATTAAAGGTCTGGAGAACAAGCCCTATGAGGAGCGACTTAAAAAACTGGACATGTTTAGCCTGCAAAAGAGAAGGGTGAGAGGAGACATGATGAGGGCCATGTATCAATATGTGACAGGAAGACATAGGGAGGAAGAAGTAGGCTTTTTTTCTGCTGCCCTGGAGACTAGGACGCAATGGAACAATGGCTTCAAACTACAGGAAAGGAGATTCCACTTGAACATTAGGAAGAGTATCCTTACTGTGAGAGAGCTGTTCAGCAGTGGAACTCTCTGCCCTAGAGTGTGGTGGAGGCTCCTTCTTTGGAGGCTTTTAAACAGCGGCTGGATGGCCATCGGTTGGGGATGTGGCTTTCCTGCTTCTTGGCAGGGGTTTGGATTGGATGGCCCACGAGGTCTCTTCCAATTTTATTATTCTACTAGCTGTACCTGCCACACGTTGCTGTGGCCAATCTTCCATCCCCAGAGACTGGGAGGGAGGTAAGGAGGGCCCACGCGAAGCCCCGGTGTGGTGGAGGAGGGTTGGCCCAAAAGCACGGCTCACTGCTGTGGGATCCTGGATCTGTAGTTTGGTGGGGCACAAGTCCTCCTCAGCAGAGAAGGCTTCAGCAAGGCTACATGAAAGTACAGCTCCCAGGACCCCATCACATTGAGTTAAAAGTGGGGCCAAACTGCATCCATTCTACTGTGTGTGCCTGAGCCACAGCCTAAACCCATGGCTAAGCCTCACTCGGTGCAGCAGGGATTGCCAGCTTGCAACGGATAGTTGGTGCATTGTTTTTCCTTCATGTGGGGAACATTCACGCATGCGCTGTTATGTATTCTTGGTTTGGGGGGGTTTAAAGTTTTATTTTTGGTTTTTTGGAGTGAAGGACATAGATTGCTTTAGTTGGTGTCTTGTGTCCAAATTTGGGGTCAATTTGCCCAGCGGTTTTTGAGTTCTGTTAATCCCACAAACGAACATTACATTTTTATTTATATAGATGATTTGCTACAAGAAATAGTAACAGTTCCTGACAAATGTGTTTATCTTTGGATCCCAGAACCTTTCACAACCCCATGTGAAATTGCTTTTGGACATGTATTTCAACAGTGAGCAGACATCCTGGATATCTTTCCATTAATGTTAGTTTCGAACACTCATAAGAAGTACTTTTTAGAATTCACAGTGCATGCATTAATCATTCTAGGTTCTTGTGGGTTTTTTCGGGCTATAGAGCCATGTTCTAGAGGCATTTCTCCTGACGTTTTGCCTGCATCTATGGCAAGCATCCTCAGAGGTAGTGAGGTAGTGAGGTCTGTTCCCAGGCTCAGCCAGGCCTTCAAATGCTAATGAAGGTGATCAGCTGAAACATTCACACCTAACTGCAGCAAGGAAGCGCTCCTTGCCCCAGCCCAGCCATTCCACAGATATATAAACCCATTGTCCTAATTCCAACAGACCTCACTACCTCTGAGGATGCTTGCCATAGATGCAGGTGAAATGTCAGGAGAAATGCCTCTAGAACATGGCTCTATAGCCCGAAAAAACCCACAAGAACCTAGTGATTCCAGCCATGAAAGCCTTCGACAATATATTAATCATTCTGTTTTATCATTTGCACTGCTTAAAAATGTTTTTTTGGGCAGGAAGCTTCATCCTCTTGATTTTTTGATCCTTTCGCTGTAACCCCCATCATCACCACACAGATAATTATTTTTGTCTGCAGTTGATTAAGCAGCAAATGTTGTGGTGCATACAGAAGGAAGGAAACCCAGACATTTGAGTTTGTTGTGCTTATTGAGGACAATGGAAAGAGAGGTTGCCATAAAAAGAAGTGGCGAGGCTTAGTTGAGGCTACTTTTTTGAGGTACTGCTTAATAGTGAGCTTGGGGATATTTAAAAGAGACATTCATATTTTTGTTTCCAATGACTGTGTGACATCTGTCATATAATGCCTGTGCAATTCAAAATCCATCTCTATTTAGGAGAATGGCAAACCTAAGTCCAAAGGAAAGGGTCATGTTTCTATGGTTTTAAAGTACATCAACACTAAACAATAACAACACTTCGGTAGCACTTTAACTTTCATGACACCATTCAATGGAACCCCAAGATATGCAATTTAGTGAGGTCCTTAGAATTTCCAATAGGGAATGAAAGTGACCTCTTGGCAACAACAGCATAGAATTGGGTTGCTGTAAATTTTCTGGGCTGTATGGTGATGTTCCAGAAGCATTCTCTCCTGATGTTTTGCCCACATCTATGGCAGACATCCACAGAGGTTGTGAGGCCTGTTGGAAACAAAGGATTCCCCCAGGCAGAAGCAGCCAGGCTTTGAAGCTGCAAGACCATTCAGTGCTAATCAAACTTGCCAATTGCAACTTTCACACTTGTCCCAAGCAGACAAGAGGTCTTTCTCCCACCTTGTACATTCTACTGATATACAAACCCCACTTGCCTTGTTTCCAACAGACCCCTCAGCCCGTGAGGATGCCTGCCATAGATGTGGGCGAAACGTCAGGAGAGAATGCTTCTGGAACATGGCCATGCAGCCTGGAAAACTCACAACAATACAGCAATTACAGCCATGAAAACCTTTCGGTTTTCTCAGAGAGCTTTGACTGGAAACATGAAGTCCTTTAACCTTTGGGTACCAGGTAAGGACTAGATTATTCTACAAAGCTTTTTGTTAGAAGATTTGATTGCTTTACCACTGCATTTATATATCTCCTGCCTACTGTACTGACAAGAGACGTTTCTGTGATGATATTCATGCCATTTTATTGCAATTTTGTTTTGTTGTTTTGTTATTTGTGGGCGGTTTTAACTTCTGCTTGATGGCTTTAGCTCTTGCTACAACTACCTTGTTAACTGTCACAGTTGAAGGGCAACATATGCATTTTTCCAATAATGAAACAATTTTCGTTGGCTCTATGCACAGCTGTGACAGTTGCAAAATCACCGGCTAGGAAATGCAATTGAGTGGGATCATAGCGGATTATAGTGGTGATAGTTCCTTCCAGCTGGAACAAGAGAAGATTTCTTAAACTGGGACAAATTACTTGTGCCTCTTGCCCAGTGCCATCTATTCAGACTCGAAGAGGCATTCCAGTACACAGTTCATCTGCTGATTTTAATAGCGGCTGTCACGGTGGCACAACAGGTTAAACTGCTGAGCTGCTGAACTTGTTGACCGGAAGGCTTGCAGTTCGAATCCATGGGACGGGATGAGCTCCTGCTGTTAGCCACAGCCTCTGCCAACCTAGCAGTTGAAAAACATGCAAATGTGAATAGATCAATAGGTACCACCTCAGTAGGAAGGTAAATGGCACTCCATGCAGTCATGCGGCCACATTACCTAGGAGGTGTCTACAGACAACGCCGGCTCTTCATCTTAGAAATGGAGAAGAGCATCAACCCCCAGAGTTGGAGGTGAGCACCACCCCTCAGAGCTGGAAGGGGAATTTATTTATCGTGTCAGGGGCAACCAGACAATTGTGTTACATTTCTAACAGAACAAAACAAACAAACACACAAAACACAAAGTTTGCAAGCTTAGTAGTTGATTAAATGTGCTTTGACCAGTATCTGGCCACTTGGAGTGCCTCCGGTGTTGCCGCAAGAAGGTTCTCCATTGCAGGTTGGATTGCAGCAGGTGGTCAGTGGTTTGCTCTTCTCCACACTCCCATGTTGAGGGTTCCACTCTGTAGCCCCATTTCTTAAGATTGGCTCTGCATCTCGTGGTGCCAGAGCGCAGTCTGTTCAGCACCTTCCAAGTTGCCCAGTCTTCTGTGTGCCCAGGGGGGAGTCCCTCATTTGGTATCAGCCATTGGATGAGGTTCTGGGTTTGAGCCTGCCACTTTTGGACTCTTGCTTGCTGAGATGTTCCAGCGAGTTTCTCTGTAGATCTTAGAAAACTATGTCTTGATTTAAGTCGTTGACATGCTAGCTGATACCCAAACAAGGGATGAGCTGGAGATGTCACTGCCTTGGTCCTTTCACTATTGGCTGCTACTTCCTGGTGGATATCAGGTGGTGCAATACCGGCCAAAGTGTAATTTTTCCAGTGGTGTAGGGCGCAGATAACCCATGATAATGTGGCATGTCTCATTAAGAGACACATCCACTGTTTTAGCGTGGTGAGATGTGTTCCACACTGGGCATGCAGACTCAGCAGCAGAGTAGCATAGCGCAAGGGCAGATGTCTTCACTGTGTCTGGTTGTGATCCCCAGGTTGTGCCAGTCAGCTTTCGTATGATATTGTTTCTAGCACCCACTTTTTGCTTGATATTCAGGCAGTGCTTCTTGTGGAAGGGGAAGCCTTTACATTTATTTGTGTTTCGTTGTTTCTAGGCATTGAATGTTTGCCTTTGTGTCTGTACATGCTGTAATTTGCCCTAAGTCCCCTTGGGGAGATAGGGTGGAATACAAATAAATAATAATAATAATAATAATAATAATTATTATTATTATTACATGGGAAATGTACTATAAAGTAAGACCTCGATCTATATAAAAGTATATATAGCCTGCCTTTTCATGCCACAGTAGACAGATTGTAGCCTGTTGAATTCTGGATTGTTTTGTCTGAACTGACAAACAAACCTACAAACAAATCATGGTGTGTTAGCTAGACATGAACTGCACTTAGAAACCATGAGTTGTATTTGATGCATTGACTCTGGCTCGCCTAAATGGCGGCTTGTTGTTGTGTCTGAGTCCCCTGGCTTTTCCCCACTGTGTCCATCCTTAGAGGAGCTAAGGAAGCAATATGTGGCTTGTTTAGCTGTCTGTGGGATAATTAATCGTCAAACCAAGAGACCATGCCTAGCATAAACCATGGTTTGATAATACGTGCAATGTAGGCACAGTATCTTCCCTGATTTTATGGCACTTCCTGAGTGGACATACTCCCTGCAAATGTGGTTTTTCTTCTGTTTTAAAACTGGCCATGAATTCCTTTCACTAGTTCATTGAAAATACAGAACCGATAGTAAAGTAAAGGTAAAGGTTTCTCCTGACATTAAGTCTAGTCGTGTCCGACTCTGAGAGGTGGTGCTCATCTCCATTTCTAAGCCAAAGGGTCAGCATTATCCATAGACACCTGCATGGAGCACAATTACCAGGGGAGCATTTGCACAGTTAAAACTTGTGCGCCAGCTGTGCCCGTACCTTGGGAAGTCTGACTTGGCCACGGTAGTCCACGCTCTGGTTACATCCCGTATAGACTACTGCAATGCTCTCTACGTGGGGTTGCCTTTGAAGACTGCTCGGAAGCTTCAAATGGTCCAGCATTTGGCAGCCAGGTTGCTAACAGGAGCGGCACTCAGGGAGCATACTACTCCTCTGTTGCGCCAGCTCTACTGGCTGCCAGTTTGCTACTGGGCACAATTCAAAGTGCTGGCGTTAGCCTATAAAGCCCTACTTACCTCTCCGAACGCATCTCCTCCTATGAACCGACTAGGACACTAAGATCATCTGGAGAGGCCCTGCTCTCTGTCCCGCCTGCATCACAGGCGCGCTTGGTGGGGACGAGAGACAGGGCCTTCTCAGTGGTGGCCCCTCGGCTGTGGAACGCCCTGCCTGCAGATATCAGATCAGCCCCCTCCCTGCTGGCGTTTCGGAGGAAAGTGAAGATCTGGCTGTTTGAACAAGCATTTGATTAAACAGTGTAATTGAACATAGGAATACGGAATAATGGATGATGAGACTGGATTCTGATTTTACTGTTGAGGCGCTAATGATTGTTATACTGATGTTTAATTATTTATGTTACAATTGTTTTTAATTGCCCTATACTTGTCTTGTGATGTTTTGTATCGATGTTGTTCACCGCTTTGAGTCGCCTGAGGGCTGAGAAAAGCAGTATATAAATAAAGTAAATAAATAAATAAATACCTTCCCGCTGAAGCAGTGCCTATTGATGTACTCACATTTGCATGTTTTCAAACTACTAAATTAGCAGAAGCTGGGGCTAACAGCAGGAGCTCACTCCCTGGATTCGAATCGCCAACCTTTCAGTCACCAAGTTCAGCAACTCAGCAGTTTAACCCGCTGTCCCACCAGAAGGCTCTAACAGAACCGATATCATTTATAATTTTGTCGAAGGCTTTCATGGGTTGTTGTAGGTTTTTTGGGCTATATGGCCATGTTCTAGAAGCATTCTCTCTTGATGTTTCGCATGCATTTCTGGCAGGCATCCTCAGAGGTTGAGAGGTCACAATATCTGAGGATGCCTGCCACAGATGCAGGCAAAACATCAGGAGAGAATGGTTCTGGAATATGGTCATATAGCCCAAAAAACCTACAACAACCCATTTATAATTTTCATCCTTTTTGGGCAGATGTTGGTTTTCTCTTCCATTTCATGATCTGTTCTTTTCCCACTTCTTATCTTTATCCTCTTTCTGAAGAGGAAATGTATTCCTATTGGGCAACACTGCGTAATACTCTTAAGATGTTTCGTAGAAGACGCTGCATAAATATGAAGTATGGGGTTAATTACAAGGTGTTGTCTAGCACTAGCATTGCACAAAACCTCTACAGTAAAGGTCGAAAGAAATGTTTCTAGGTTGTTGATTTAAATTTCATGGCAAAGTGTTTCATGACACTGCTTTCTCCCAATTTATATAGTCTATGGTATAATGCTGCTTCTAGGAGGGAAAAATAGCACTTCAACATTCAGTTGAGTTCATGTAAATTGTGAGTCAATTGACAGTGATGATTACATTTGTTTAATCCACCATTAATTCTCCAATGCTCTGGGGCTCATTTTCAATTTAAAGCCTGGAAAATTCAGCATGCAACCCTTGCTATTGTTTGCATTTTAGTAAATAGATGTTAATATCTCGGTCTAAAAGCAAGCTTAGCTCTTAATGATTCTCTGAGTAAAAGCCTGCAGGGCCCTTCAAATATGGCTATTATGGTATTTAAAACTCATGCCAAGCTGCCATGTTATGTTCAGGCATACCACCACAGCCCTTCCAAAATGATTAGCCCAAACTTGTGTTCCAAAGCCAAATGCAATTTTGCGTATAAATAAAGCCAGCTGTTCTCTGGCGGGTACAATTGTATTTCTTAAGTTTCTCCATAAACACTGACCATTCAACTGGAGTAGGAAATTGTTTTTATGCGTACTGTGTTTGTGACCAGTTTCTTTTCTGTGATCTTGTTTTTAAACACAAAATGAGAAATGCATTGTTTGAGAATACAAATAACATACTATTGTCAAGCAATTTAGAATGGCTGTGGATAGGCCCAAGCCATTGCGGGTTGCCTGGTGAGAAAGAGAAGCCAATATTACAGAATAAATCCCACCAAGTTGAAGAGAAAACCATTGAGGTTTTTTATTTCATTCCAGCTGGAAAGGATGATGATTGCAGTAATCTGCCAACAAAATCAACATGCCCACTGGGCAAAAAGATACAATATTTATAGCCTTCAGATTCAAAAGTTTCCATGTCCACCCCTCTCCTTCACCCTTCCGAGCTGGCTTTGTTATCATAGGCTGTGATGTCAGTAAGCCAGGAGAGCCAATGGTGGCCTGAGCACTGCTTTGGCCTCTCAGCCAATGAGGTGGAAGGGAGGCAGGCAAAAGGGAAACAACGAAGAAGTGTCTAGTTGACTGGATTAAGACGACCAGTGTTTGCTAAATGGCTGGGTGATGACCTTTAGGCTCTCAAGCCTAGCCAAGATTATTGTTTGATTCTTTGGATTAATGTCTTGGTCTAGCAGATGTCAGAGAAGATATCTCCATTGGTTTTATCCTAGGATAGGTGAGAAGGGGGCCTGTTAGAGAGAAACTCAATCATAATGCCATAGGGGAGTTGTAGTTCAAAAAAGTAACTTTTCCAAGGCTATGCATTGATTTTTTTTGTCTATCACTATCCTGGCACCTTAGTAAATACATCCATTTCAAAGCTGTAAGAAGTGAGATGGAGAGTAAGCCCTGGCTGATTGCAGGAAAGAATATATCACTTGGTCATATATGCTTTCAAATACTTGGTACAGCATCTGAAGAAAGTGGCCAATAGCCATGAAAACTCATGCTAAAATAAAAGCCATTTAGTCTTAAAGGTGGTGCCACCTTTCTTTTCTTCCCTCTCTTCCTCCTTTTTAAGACTATCAACATGTAGTCTCTCTCAATTCAGTCCAAAGGAGCGGCCTCCATAGGGAATTCCTCAAAATAGCAAAGTCCTTCCTGCCAGACAACCCATGTAGGCACCTGGAAATTGGCCAAACCAGAACCCTTTGAAGAAACATGGCCCAATCCAAATGTCTTCTCCTGAAAATATGCCATCAAATTCAAGTTATCAGCTGAGTTCACCCTTCTTTTGTTCTTGGTATCTCTCTATGTCTGCCAGATTTATGGTGTTATAGCTTTCAACCAGTTAGCTTTATTGAAGTCAAATGCGAAGGAACCTGCTTGAAGTTCCTCTTCATTATTAAACTAAGCTACTGAGCCAGTCATTGCATCCCTTTTTGAGACTAGATCACAGCCCTTAGTGAACCCTTTTTTGTCCTTTGTTTTGAAGCGTATGGTTGCCCTTGAAGCTCAGGCACCCGGTGTGGTTTTTTTCAGCTGTCTTTCATCCTGGAACTCACTATGGACAGACTGTCACATCACCCCAAGAACTGTCTGGGTTCTTGTCCTTAGAAAAAAAAAAGCTATCTGATCCTCCTGAAAGCTTGCGTTTCTAAACTGGAACTTGCCAGTACATCATAACAGTACAGGCATGTAAATCATATAATCTTTGGATATTTGTTTAGATTATAATCCCCAGAAGCACTAGCAACGTTGTCAATATGAAGGAGTGCTAGGAGTTTTGATTCAGTCATATCTGGAGGTTTACATAATTATGGCAAGTTCTTGGTAGTATGGGGATACCAAATCACCTTGTCTCTCTCCTGAGGAATCTGTACAAGGACCAAGTAGCAACAGTCAGAACTGACCACGGAACAACAGACTGGTTCAAGATTGGGAAAGGCATACGGCAAGGCTGCATCCTCTCACCCAACCTATTCAACTTGTATGCAGAACACATCATGCGATGTGCGGGGCTTGACGAATGCAAGGCTGGGGTTAAAATTGCTGGAAGAAACATTAACATCCTTAGATATGCAAATAATACCACTTTGATGGCCAAAAGTGAGGAGGAGCTGAGGAGCCTTCTAACCAAGGTGAAAGAAGAAAGTGCAAAAGCTGGGTTGCCGTTAAACATAAAATAAACAAGATTCTGGCAACAAGAATGACTGACAACTGGGAAATAGAGGGAGAAAACATGGAGGCAGTGACAGACTTTTGAGTTTCAAGTAGCAAAGATAACTCCAGATGCAGACTGCAGCCAGGAAATCAGAAAACATATACTTCTTGGGAGGAGAGCAATGACCAATCTCGATAAAAGAGTAGAGACATCACATTGGCAACGAAGATCCGCATAGTTAAAGCAGTTGTATTCCCCGTAGGAGCCTATGGATGTGAGAACTGGACCATAAGGAAGGCTGAAGGAAGAGCGACACTTTTGAACTGTGGTGCTGGAGGGAAATTCTGAGAGTCCCTTGGACCGCAAGAAGATCCAACCACTCCATAATTCAGGAAATAAAGCCCGACTGCTCATTGGTGGGAAGGATATTAGAGTCAAAGAGGAAATACTTTGGCCACATAATGAGAAGACAGGATATTTGGAGAAGACAATGATGCTGGGGAAAAATGGAAGGAAAAAGGAAGAGGAGCCGACCAAGGGCAAGATGGATGGATGGTATCCTTGAAGTGACTGGCTTGACTTAGAAGAAACTGGGGGTGGTGACGGCCAACAGGGAGCTCTGGCATGGGCTGGTCCATGAGGTCACAAAGAGTCGGATGCAAATGAATGAGTAAACAACAACACATATATATCACTGCTATGGTATTTGTATTCAGTTTGGTACATAAACTGGGAATCTTGGGCATTATGCTGAAGTTTTTCAAGACAAGCACTTTTTGATGTATGGTTGTGAAAGTTATACAGTGAAGACAGCTAACAGGAAGAGAACCAACATTTGAGATATGGTGCGGGGAAAGAGTTCAATAGATGCCACAGACTGCAAAAATATAAATATGTTAAGAGTAAATAAAATCTGAAATCTTCCAAAAAAGCAAGGTGATTAAACCAAGTTTAGCATACCTTGAATGTATCATTAGATGACTTGGCTCATTAGAAGAGAGAATAATGCTTGGCAAGGTAGCAAGTGGTAGAATTAAAGAGGAAAGTAGGCTGTATTGCAAGTGGATCGACTCAGTCAAGGAAGTGACATCCCTGAGTTTCAAAAATCTTAGCAGGGCTGTAAATAACAAGGGGTCATGCTTATTCATAGATTGCCATCAATTACTGTATCATACCTGATGAGGTTTAATATGCTTTTATCTTTTAGCTAGATTTTAATGTGTTTTTCACTTCTGTAGTTTAGCTTTTTTTTAATAGAACTGTTTATTTAATAGTTTTCAACTTGTATCAAATAGGTTTTTAATGTACTTTGTTTTTAATTTTCTGTGAGCCACCTTTGTTCCCATGCTGGGAGAAAGGCAAGATATAAATAAAATAAGTCAAAGCTTCCTTGATAGCAATTAGCAACAACAAGGCAAGCACAGCCTGCTTAGAAACCCATGTTCTTTCTCCCCGTTTTTCCCAATTGTAAGAAAACACTAAAATCTCCTCACTTTGAAGATATTAAAACAAGTTGGCTTCCATCGGTTTTACTGATCTCTTCTTGAAGTACAAATGGCAGTGTAGCTGTCAACATGGTGGATTATAATGATGAGGAGATATTGGAAAAATAGATGTTTATTTATGTATAAATTGTATGTACTTTACAAGCATTGAAATGTATAGAAAAATCAAGTTCTCTCTGTATAGAAAGAATACTAACAGGACAAGCAAGCTGCTGTCCAGGCACAGCAAGAGAGGGGCTGAAGAGGGGGGCATGTTATCTATACATTCCAGAGAGAGAGAGAGACTGGTACAAACTGAGCCAATACCTCTCCTCCTGACAGGTCAAAGTTAGCCCCCTTGATTGATGAATGTAAGCTGTATGCTTGCTCTTTAGAAAGACACAGAGACATGCCTTTTGTACGTTGGAAGGTAGAATTTGATATTCGTATGATGCTAAGATGACGTAGTGAATGAAGTCAATGTATGTAGACGCATGTTTTTTGTTTGACTGCGATTGGAGGGTATAAAAGCCATAGTCAACGCCTATATCGGAGCTCTGGATGCTTTTGGACATAGTCCACTCCAGGATCCCAGCTGGAAATAAAATCCATGCTTTTGAGACCTCCGGAACTCTCTTTGTCTCTTTTCCTGAAACCTTCTCCCTGCCATTTCAATAACTCCCATCTGTCGTCATCTTTGGCTATCCTGGCTATGGATGACGGGAAATCCAAAAGCATCTGGAGAGTTAAAAGTTCCTTTTTTATGATCAGTTGACATTTAGAAGTGATGATAAACATTTCTGGGTACCAAAACAGTCCTAGCTTCTGATTTCTACATCTTAAGTCAGAGTTAATTCCAAAAGATAAACCAAATCCTTATTTTGCATTTTCTGCCCACTCAAGATGTGGATCATTACTTCTACCCGCATTTTCTTTCCTAACGTCCTCCATGTTCACAAGTCTTATAATACTATTACTACTACTACTACTACTAATAATAATAATAATAATAAACCTTTATTTGTATCCTGCTACCATCTCCCGAAGGACTCGGTGTGGCTTGCAAGAGGCCGAGCCCAAATACAACAATAAAACAACAACAACAATAATACAGCAAAATAAATAAAAAACAAAGCAATAACATTAACAACACACAATGACGCAATTTAAAAACCATGGCAGGGCCAAATGTAATAATTAAAATTAAAAAGTGCTGGGCATGACCAGGAGAAAGGGTGGGTGTTTGGAGAGGGATGGGTATGCAGATATCCTAAATCTCTGATAAAGTGCGTTGGGACAAAATGCTTGGAGTTTCCTTATTCTGGGAAGGCACACTGGAACAACCACGTTTTCAAGCTCCTCCTAAAAATTGCCAGCGATGGGGCTTGCCTGATGTCCTTAGGGAGAGAGTTCCAGAGTCGAGGGGCCACCACCGAGAAAGCCCTATCCCTCATCCCCACCAATCGCGCTTGCGATGCAGGTGGGATCATGAGTAGGGACTCTCCAGATGAACGAAGAGATCATGTGGGTTCGTACACCGAGATGTACGAGATGTAATAATAATAATAATAATAATAATAATGCACTTTATTTATATTTCTCCCTTCTTCCCTAGGGAACTCAGAGTGGATTACAGCATTTACATGCACAAACATTCAATGCCTTTACAATCAAGTACAAATGAGACACACAAACACAAACAAAGGCAGAGGCTTCTCCTTTTCATTTCCAGTTTCTGAAGGCGGTGCTTCATCTCTGGCTCTAGGGAGGTGCTTTCCTCCATTTTCCAAGCCAAGGAGTCTGCATTGTCATCTTCTGATTGTGTGGTCAGCAAGATTGCTTGGAGTGTCTCTTTCCCACCGAAGTGGTACCTACTTATCTATACATATTATATGTTTCCGAACTTCTAGGTTGACAGGAACTGGAGCTGACAAATGAGAGTTCACCCTGTATCGTGGATCGAACTGCCGACCTTCAGGTCAGCAGTTCAGCGGCATAAGGGTTTAACCCATTGCATCACCATGGCTCTCCAAATCTCTTATGAATGAGATTTGGAGAAGCTCATTTTTCTGATGATTTTTGGAGTGTAACACATGAATGAGGCCATTCTCCAGGACTGTGCAGGATGTAAGTCATTTACCATTTTGAATCCAGTAACAACCCTGAAATGACAAAGGAGATAGTTAAATTGACAGTACATCTATCAGATGTTTGGATTCCAAGGAGAAATCACATTTGTACACCAAGAGGACACATTTTCTGGTCCATCCTGGCAAATCAGAAGCTAATCACGTCTCTCTGATTTCCAAGGCCATTCTGTGCTGTAAACCCTCTTATTAATTAGCTCAGGCAGGTGTGTTAAAACAAAAGCACAGACTGCTGTCGCTCCCTCTTCTTTAGCCTCCTACTTGGAGTTAATGAAGTCTCCATCATGTACCAAGAACAATGGAACCATTTAAGTAATAGTGGGTTAGGAGAGAGAACAAACTAGGAATCAAGAGGAGAGGCGGGTGCTGGGGCAGGGGGCAAATCCCTCCTCCCTGTGCAAAGATGTCTCATTATCAATGATTAGGGAGGAAGTGCTGTTGAAAACAAAAGGATATTTTGATAGCTTTTGAACATGCTGATGCAGCAGGCAAGGGCCTACAACAATCTCAACACTGTTTTATTTTGTCATTACTATCTCCTTGTTGCAGAACCGTCACCTGGATGGGCATGCATGGCAAAGGATATGTGCTATTTCCAGTGGCCGAATATGTGAGGAGTAGTCATAGGAAGGAGGGAGCAAGCTTGTTTTCTGCTGTCTTGGAGACTAGGAGGCAGAACAATGGCTTCAAACTCCACCTGAACATTAGGAAGAACTTTCTTACTGTGAGAAGGGCTGTTCAGCAGTGGAACTCTCTGCCCCAGAGTGTGGTGGAGGCTCTGTCTTTGGAGGCTTTTAAACAGAGGCTGGATGGCCATCTGTCAGGGTGCCTTGAATGCAATATTCCTGCTTCTTGGCAGGGGGTTGGACTGGATGGCCCACGAGGTCTCTTCCAACTCTATGCTTCTATGATTGCTCTTCCTTATTTTGCAGAGGTAAAGATAGTTGTTAGCACAAATTCTTTAGTTCATGCTTGTGCTGTTGCACGCTGGGCCTGAAATAATGCCTGTTTACAGGACTTGCTCTTTGTATTCCCAACGGGACGCCGGGGTGCCTCAGCTGAAGGGCCCTTTAGATTTCCCAACACAAGGTTATATTGAGGCTCAAGATAAGTTCAACAAAGTTTTTTTATTTGGGCTTAAATCTTCAAACAAATGAATTAAACACTTTACAACCTTGGAAAACCGGTAGCTTCCTCAATCTGCCAACAAGGGGCAGGCAACTGGTGGTAAACTGTTCCTTTCTTCCTTAGGGAAATCCTTTGACCCCTCCCTGGGCAATCTCTCTTTACCTTGCTAGCGTGAAGTCCCTACTCCCGGCTCCAAGCTGCTTTATGGATAGCCCAAGTGGTCCCTTACCAGGCAAGGTTCCTGTAGATCTGCCAAGCTGAAAGGTGTCCTTTAGTTTCTTCACGAAGGCTTTTTCTTTTCCCCCCAGCAAAGCTGTGGAACTGTCCTGTTTCTCCAGCAAAGGCTGTGCTGTATTCCCTAGCAAAAGCTGTGGAACCTTTCCTTTTCCCCCCAGCAAAGCTGTGAGAAATGAAGCCTTTGTGCAGGTAGGAGAGAGAGACCCACATGTCCCTCTGTTAGGCTCCAAAACAGTGAGACTGAACAAAATCCCCTCTTCCCTCCTAAACCCTGGGAAAAGGGGCGGGTCTAAAGATTCTAACAATGATTGCCAAGTTGTTGGCCCTATGATTGCAACCTGAGGGAAGCTACCTTATTGCAAAATGCATGGCTTAAATAGATGCATGCAAACTAGCAGTGCAAGAAAAGGAATTCAAATCTCCTGGCACTGCTGTGCCAGCACAATGCAAAACAGGTGCCAGTACCTCTCCAAACTATAAATCCAATGATTCCATAGCACTGAAGTGTTCAGTTACAGTGAAGTTAAACTGCATTAATTCTACAGTGTAGAACAAGCCTAGGTCAGAGAAGACCTACATGGAATGGCACTCATGTTACAGTTTAAGAATATGGGACTATTCCATTTCATTCCACTACAGCTTTGGGTATCTCCCCATTTCCGTTCAATTCCATCTTAAAGCCAGTTTAGTGGAGGTGGAAAAACACTGGTTTTCACAACTAAGCCTGTAGAAGTGCTTTGTAAGACAAGAATTGATCTGCAATACCTTACTGCTGTCAGAAATGTTTTGTAAACATATATATGTCTATATACTAAAGTCATAAGATTGTGTACAGAAAAAAAATCAAGGAAGAAGAGGAAACTTCAATATCAGAATGAAGAGTTTGGTTCCAATGCAGTGAAGGAGCAAATCCAGTGTGGATGGACAAGTGAGATAAAGTTCAGAAATAAAAGGAAAAGGATGAAACCTGGGAGGCATGGAAACAAAATATTTATCCCAGGAAGGCATGGAGGGAAAAAAAAGAAAGAGAACCTTAATTGGTGTCTTAGCAACTGGACCGGTGGACCATTCTCAGTGCTATTTTATAATTGGCAAAAGCAAGTGTTTGTAAGAGAATTAACTGAAGAAAGATATATTGTCAAGAGTCCAAAATAAAACACTGTGAGCTTTCCAGACAAAACTATGGTAGTTAGATAAACAAAGACTTTGGGGAAAATATTTTGGGGTCCCTAACTCCAAGAATGCCACAGCCAACATGCCCAGTAGTATTTCTCACCATTGGCAATATGGACTAGGGCTGATGGAAGTTACAATCCAATTAACACCTAGAAGGCTTTGTGAATAATGTATCAGGGAGAAAGGTTAGCTCAGAACGATCTTCTGCCAAAAATGAGTGTCGTTCCAGGGATGGAAGATGGGCTCCCAAGAGTTATATAGTGCAGGAGAAAACAAAGAAAATTGTGTAACCATGATCTATCTCTCCCTTATTAGTAATGAGAACTATATAAACAGGATAGGAAAGATTACTTTCTCAATTTCTTCCCAGATTGCTTATCTTTTCCCAAACTGGAACTAACAAAATAATCACTTTTCACTTAGGCAATCCCTCGTTGTCTGAGTAAGATTGTCCTCCAAGAGCGGTGTCCTGATGGTGAATATGTAGGTGACTGTGGAGCCCTATTCTTGACCTGCATGTTCTCCCACAGTGAGGGCATCGGTTTCCAGGTGGAAGTCAGTCCTGGTTGGGGTTGGGTTGATGCGCCTTCCTCTTTGCACATTTTTCTCTTTTGCCCTCCATTCATGTCTCTTCAATTTCTACAGCACTGCTGGTAACAGCTGACCTCCAGTTGGAGCGCTCAAGGGCCAGGGCTTCCCAGTTCTCAGTGTCTATGCCAGAGTTTTTAAAGTTGGCTTTGAGCCCATCTTTAAATCTCTTTTCCTGCCCATCAACATTCCGTTTTCCGTTTTTGAGTTCGGAGTAGAGCAACTGATTTGGGAGACAGTGATCAGGCATTCGAACAACATGGCCGGTCCAGCAGAGTTGATGGCGGAGGACAATCGCTTCAATGCTGGTGGCCTTTGCTTCTTCTAGCATGCTGACATTTGTCCATTTGTCTTCCCAAGAGATTTGCAGGATTTTTCAGAGTCAACACTGATGGAATAGTTCCAGGAGTTGTGTATGACATCTGTAGACAGTCCACGTTTTGCAGGCGTATAACAGGGTTGGGAGGACAATACAAGCACGTTGGATGTCCCAGTCCACTAACACTCTGTGCTTCATTCGGAAAATGCTGCACTCGCAGAGCTCAGGTGGTGTTGTATTTCAGTGTCAATGCTGACTTTTGTGGAGAGGTGGCTGCCAAGATAACGGAAGTGGTCAACATTTTCTAATGTTACACCATTAAGCTGTATTTCTGGCATTCCAGATGGGCTGGTTGGTGACTGCTGGAAGAGCACTTTGGTTTTCTCGATGTTTGACAGACCGAGCTTCTCATATGCTTAAGCATAACAAAATAATGCAAACACTATCAAACAAGGGCACCAACACAAATTAACTCTTTCATACCACTGGACATTTGACCAATGAAGTCTACAAACTCTGTCTTGCTGGTGATAGAGACCTAACGCATTACAAATCATTCCAAGACTCATTGCAAAGCATGACACCATTTCCAATTTGCAATGTGGGCTGTTCTGAATTTTTGCACTTCAATTTTTTAGCTCCATCTGTAATTTGTAGATTGGTTCTTATCTATATGAGCAATGGTTGAGAATTCATTGCCTAGGGACCACATCAGTCTGACAAGTTTGGCCGTGATGCCTTTCTTTGTAGCATTTCAAACTTGGTATCTCAAGATGTTCCGATTTTTTTTTTAGCCCATAGGGTTTTCTACCAGTCGCAAACTCAGACATGAACATAATTTAAATGCTCAGACCATCTCCACAAACCTTTGGGGTATTCATGTCTCAGCCAACACTGTGTGCGGAAGACTCAGCTATGTTATTTTGCAGGTTTCATTGGAGGGTATATGTGTGATGTCTGTGTAAAACTCTCCTCTTGGCACATGGCCCCAAGCACTAGTATAAAGAGCTTTCCTATCTTTGTGTAGCTCTGGTCTTTTATTGAAATAATCGGTGCAAGAGTCCTTGAGAGATTGACATCTACCATGGTTACCAGGACATTTCAGTGTGGATCAACCTTTTACCTGGCAGCACAAGTAAAAGGGCAACACATTATGCTGGAAATATACGGTGACTTTCCACCTGAAGCAAAATCTGTTTGCAGATTTGGGGGCAGAAGAAAGCAGGAGGACTCATGATAATTGTGGAGTTTCAATCCTGGGAGAAAAAAATGTGTTGTGCTATGTTGAGCAGAACGTATGAAAGCAACAGAGCCAATGATAGCTTAAACAGCAGGAGTGTTGCATTGGAAACGAATGAATAATTATCAATTGATCAAAATTCACAGTTTTGTCTTCTCACTGGGTGGGAGAGTTGAGTTATTCTTTTGCTCTGCATGGAACTACCTAACATATCTTTTAAAAATTCCATCTGTTCTCTTGAAGCTTTAAAAACCATGAATTTTTAAGTCCTAATAAATTGATCTTGCAAAGCATGCTACAAAAGCATAGTTTTCTTCATATCCTCTTCTCACAAACCCCCAATAGTGTGATAATAATAATAATAAAAAAATAATAATAGAGGTAAAGATTTCCCCCTTGACATTAAGTCTAGTCGTATTGTCGAAGTCTTTCATGGCCGGAATCACTGGGTTGTTGTAGGTTTTTCAGGTTGTATGGCCATGTTCTAGAAGCATTCTCTCCTGATGTTTCACCTACATCTATGGCAAAAATCCTCAGAGGTTGTGAGATCTCACAACCTCTGAGGAAGCTTTTCATAGATGCAGGTGAAACGTCAGGAGAGAATGCTTCTAGAACATGGCCATACAGCCTGAAAAACCTACAACAACCCATTAAGTCTAGTGGTTTCCAACTCTGGTGCTCATCTCCATTTCTAAATCAAAGAGCCGGCGTTGTCCATAGATGCTTCCAAGGTCATGTGGCTGGCATGACTACGTGGAGCACTGTTACCTTCCCGCTGAAGCGGTACCTGTTGATCTACTCACATTTGCATGTCTTTGAATTGTTAGGTTGGCAGAAGCGGGGGCTAACAGCAGAAGCTCACCTGCTCGCCAGATTCAAACCACCGACCTTTCAGTCAGCAGGTTCAGCAGCTCAGCGGTTTAGCCTCCTGCACCACTTCTGCTCAGATAACAACAACAACAACAACAACACTTCATTTGGGACTCAGGGTGGTTCCAATGTATAAACATTCAATGCCATCGCGAAGAAGACATATAAACAAATTACAATAAAACAAAACTCATCAAACAATATAAAGAGCCTAATTTTAAGCTGAATGACAAACAAAATTAACTAAAGATAAGGCGTAACATAGCCCAAACAGACATAATTTATCACAAGGTAAAACATCTAAAACTAACAGCTGAAATCTTACAGAACAATGGGATGGTTTCCAACAACCAACAGGTTAATCAATTCCACTGTCTAGATAAGATTTAGCATATCTAGGCAAGGATGTAAGTTGAGATATGTTTGTCTCCCTTCTCTCCATTAGCCAGAGTGCATAGGTGGGTTTTTAGTAAGTTTTTGAAGGCGAGGGTAGAGGGGGCAGTTTTTAGTTCTTTTGAGAGGGAGTTCCAGAGGCAGGGAGTGATCACAGAGAAGGTCCCCTCTCTCATTCTCACCAGCCGCGCTTGAGACAGGGGTGGGACCAAGAGCAGGGCTTCCTCCACAGATCTCAACGCTCTAGCCAGTTTGTATATGACAGTGGTTCCCAACTTTTTTTTGACCAGGACCCACTTGACCAGGGCCCACATTGACTAAGGTCCACTTGACCATGGCCCTCTTTGACCAGGGTCCACTTGAACAGGAACCACATGACTAGGAACCACTTTGATCAGGGATCACTCTCCAACATTAGTACCAAAAGTGGCAGGGCTGGTTAACTCTGTAGAAATGAAATGAAATGAAATGAAATGAAATGAAGAGGAAGGTTGTTTGCAGACCAGATTTTCGTTTTTGTGGCCCACTGCTGGGCCACGGCCCACAGTTTGATAACCACTGGTTATACGGAGATGTGGTACTGCAAATACTCTGGGCACAAACCATAATGAGTAGATCTGTTTCATAGCCAAAAATAAAGATGGAGAATGAGTGATACATTGCTGTGGCACTCTGTTATTTCAATTTTACAGAACAGAATTGCCAGTATTTTCAAAAATTACAGGCGAAGAGTGGGCTGGAGCACTGTAGATACGGCAAACTGAAAACTGTTTCAGAGTGTAAGAAAAGTTACTTGGATACAGGATCAGCTCTTGAAAAAGTTACCTTTCTTGGTCAACAATTTCCTGAAACACTCAACCGAGGAATTCTGGCACTTGCAGTGGAAAAAAGTAACTTTCCCAAGCTCTGTAAGAGCCAGATGACACTATCTGTATTTTGGAGAGGTGCCCAGAAACCTCAAGTGGAAGGAAACATTTTAAAAAGTTTTAAAGCAGGAGAAAGGAACCTTTGGACCTCTGATTGTACCCAATTACAGCACAATCTCCCCTCTGAACAAATCCTGCCAAGAAAACTCTGTGATTTTAACCTCATAGGGTTAAAATAACTTGCAAATTATTTGAAGGCACACAACAATAATGATATGTAGAGTACTGTGTATGTTTACTGTGTTGACAATATGGGGAATTAGAGTGAAATGTCATGTGGAAAACATTGCTTTGGCTCTTTTTCTCAGCAAGCTTTCTTCACCAATGCACCCTCTGATTGTGGAAATTGTTTGTGGCTGAATGTTACATCTGTCAAGCGCTCTGCCTGAAATGCCTGCAAAGCCCGCAATTGCATTATGCTTTGCTAAATCATGTCAGCGATGTCTGCTTCTATTTTGCTGTCACTGGAAAATGCCACCAAGTAAATGGAGTGGACAAGACTTCAAATACACACACACACATCCACTTCTACGCAAACACTGTCAGTTGTGATGTGTAGAGATTTTTCAGGCTGGGACTGAAAGCAAACTGGTACTTGGGCTGGAATAGGTACTTCAGGGACAGAGAAAAACGAGGCCCTTGCTAATAGACTAAAGCCATGTGGGAAGTTAATAAGAGCAACCAGCATTTGCCATCCATAGTCTCAAACCAGATACTTCAAAATGCTTTATTTTCAGGCAGCTTTTTTAAAAAAGGAAGTTTTTAAAGTCAAGATGGGGAGGTGCTGTGCTTTGAATGTGAATTTCCTGCTTCTTGGCGGGGGGTTGGACTGGATAGCCCACAAGGTCTCTTCCAACTCTTTGATTCTATGTAGTTTGACAGGTTTTCAAATTGTCTTACTAATTGTAACTACACATTTTTGATAAGTCCTGTGTTTAATTCTATTTTAATGTTTTCCTGCTTTAGGTTTCAGTTTACATACTGCATGATTTTTAGTATTAGCTGCTTTGAGTCTCCTTTGGGAGAGAACAAGCAGGATATAACTACTACTACTATGAATAATAATAATAATCACTTTAATCATTCTGTGGACTTGTCTACACAACCAAAATAACCCAGCTATAATTCTGATTTCATTGCTAAAAATAGTTTTCACCATATGCCAGTTTTCTAAGGTCTACAGAGACACTCGCTGGAACACCTCAGCAAGTGAGAGTCCAAAAGTGGCAGGCTCAAACCCAGAGCCTCAATTAATGGCTAATACCCAATGAGAGACTCCCCCCTGGGCACACAGAAAACTGGGCAACTTGGAAGGTGCTGAACAGACTGCGCTCTGGCACCACGAGATGCAGAGCCAACCTTCAGAAATGGGGCTACAAAGTGGAATCCACAACATGTGAGTGTGGAGAAGAGCAAACTACAGACCACCTGCTGCAATGCAACCTGACCCCTGCTACATGCACAATGGAGGACCTTCTTGTGGCAACACCAGAGACACTCTAAGTGGCCAGATACTGGTCAAAGGACATTTAATCAACTACCAAGCTTGCAAACTCTGTGTCTTTTGTCTGTTTGTTTGTTTGTTCTGTCAAAAATGTAATACAACCGTTCGGTTGCCTGACACAATAAATAAAATATAAATACCATATGCTAGTATAATGACAGCTACAAGAGAATACATATTTTATTTGTCCATGTAGACAGGCCTGTACACTGTTATAGTCTATGAAAAATGGTAGCTGTTGATCTGCACTCTTCAACCACTATTGCAGCTACTGCAACTAGAGCCTTATGAGATGAGCAGCCACTAGTATTCCATCTGGCTCTTTATAGGTGCTCACGGTGACTACTCAGTTTAGTCACTGAGTAGGGTGGAATGGGCAATGTTTGGTCCTGTAGATGCCAGACCGCAGTAATCCCCACTGGGTATATTGACTAGGATGGATGGAAATTTCAATCTGTGGGGAAACCACATCCTACAGTTTCAGATTTGTAGATTCTTTTCCTTAGTTTTTTTTCTGCCTGAGTCTACGGGACTTCCAGATGATTTGCAGCACCATGTTATGGCCACCTTCCAACTGTTCCCCTATCATCTATGATAAGGCTGCTACTTCTCATTCTCCAAAGAGTTACCTATGAGCGGCTCAAAATTACGGTCACATTTGCGGAGGTCAATCAGCAAGAAGTGGGTAGAGTGCTCCATCCTGTTACCTCTTACCTGTGGTGATATTTAAAATATTTAAATCACATTTCACTTTACTGAAGCTGCTCCGAATAAGTCTTAGGTCAGTTGGAAAATGTCCTCCAAGAAGGCAGGAGAGAGACATAAAAGGTGCTAATATGATACACTGAGTTCTCCGTTGGATTACCTTACTTTCTATTGAATCCCCCCCCCCCCCCCCAGTGGCAGTCAGATAATTCAGTATTACCTGTTTCTTTTGAAATAGATAATGCCAAGTTTCATTCTAATTTCTGGTTCACAGGAAAAACAGCCAACAGAGTCAATTAAATTAAAACAGAAGCAAAGGAAGACACATGAGAAAACATCTGGACTGTTTTTTAAAATTCTTGTTTTAATTATGAGAAAGCTTACAAATGACACCTGATGCCTCTGGTAGTTTTCTGCCAACATTTTTTTGTAAATCACAGAAATCTCATCAAGGTAAAAAAAAGAAAGTACTAAAGCTGGGTTGCAGTTAAACATAAAAAACCCCAAGATTATGGCAACCAGACTGACTGATAACTGGCAAATAGAGGGAGAAAACGTGGAGGCCGTGACAGACCTTGTATTTCTAGGCACAGAGATTACTGCAGAAGCAGACTGCAACCAGGAAATCAGAAGACACTTACTTCTTGGGAGGAGAGCAATGACAATCTCGATAAAATAGTGAAGAGTAGAGACATCACACTGGCAACAAGGATCCACATAGTTAAAGCAATGGTATTCCCCATAGTAACCTATGGATGTGAGAGCTGGACCATAGGGAAGGCTGAGCGAAAGAAGATAGACGCTTTTGAATTGTGGTGCTGGAGGGAAATTCTGAGTGTCTTGGACCACAAGAAGATCCAACCAATCCATACTCCAGGAAATAATGCCCGACTGCTCACTGGAGGGAAGGATATTAGAGGCAAAGATGAAGTACTTTGGCCACATAATGAGAAGACATTATTGGAGGAGATAATGTTGTTGTTGTTCATTCGTTCAGTCGTCTCCGACTCTTCGTGACCTCATGGACCAGCCCACGCCAGAGCTCCCTGTCGGCCGTTACCACCCCCAGCTCCCTCAAGGTCAGTCCAGTCACTTCAAGGATGCCATCCATCCATCTTGCCCTTGGTCGGCCCCTCTTCCTTTTGCCTTCCACTTTCCCCAGCATAATTGTCTTCTCTAGGCTTTCCTGTCTCCTCATGATGTGGCCAAAGTACTTCAACTTTGTCTCTAGTATCTTTCCCTCCAGTGAGCAGTCGGGCTTTATTTCCTGGAGGATGGACTGATTGGATCTTCTCGCAGTCCAAGGCACTCTCAGATGTTGGAGAAAATGGAAGGAAAAAGGAAGAAGGGCCGACCAAGGGCAAGATGGATGGATGATATCCTTGAAGTGACTGGATTGACCTTGAAGGAGCTGGGGGTGGTGACAGTTGACAGGGAGCTCTGCTGTGGGCTGATCCACAAGGTCACAAAGAGTCAGAAGCAACTGAATGAATAAACAACAAGTAATCTCAATATTACAAAAACATTTTTAGGGTGAGTGAAAGAGTCTTGGCCACTGTAGTTTTGAATTGTTCTGTTGCCAGAATTTAACTTTATGGCCTGAATTTTGTTGATTGGGGATGTGGAACCCTCTGACCCTCCATTGTAGCAAATTTCACCCCAATAGTCATAAAAATGAGGGTGAAAGGAGCCCCTGAAGTTTCCCCACTTGTGCAATGGCAACGAAAAAGTACAAAATTTTGTTACTGTCATTATAGTAACAAACTTTTCACTAACTGTACTTTAGAAACACTTTAGAAATGAAATGCCAGTGCCCCCTGATGACTTTTGAAACTTTTTAAATCGATCACACAGCCCTAATGAGTATATTCAGTACTCATGTATAAGTCGGAATATAGGTATCCCAGAATCTGAAAATTTGAAATCGAATACACTTCTATCTTTGGATAAGATAGATACTCAACTTGTTTAAGTATTTTCATAAGGGGGGAAAAATTAAGAGGATGGCAGAGAGAAAGAGGAAGGAAGGAAGGAAGGAAGGAAGGGGAAGGGGAAGGGGAAGGGGAAGGGGAAGGGGAAGGGGAAGGGGGAAGGGGGAAGGGGAAGGGGAAGGGGAAGGGGAAGGGGAAGGGGAAGGGGAAGGAAAGGGAAAGGGAAAGAGAAGGGAAGGGAAGGGAAGGGAAAGGAAAGGAAAGGAAAGGAAAGGAAAGGAAAGGAAAGGAAAGGAAAGGAAAGAAGAAAGCAGGGAATGGGAGACTGGGATGGAAGTAAATTGATAAAGATGAATACTCTTCTATCCAGGAACAGTTTGATTGCAATTTACAAAAACGTTGTTAACAGAGCTTGGAAAAGTTACTTTGCAGGACTACCATTTCTCAAGTCCTGCAATCAGCTGCACAATTGCTATATGAATGTTGCTATTCCTACTTTTTATGCACAGTGCCCACGGGGTTGAAGGCAATGCGGGAGAATTCTTCATCAGTGCTAATTATAGGTTTGGCCCAGGAGGCTTAAGATCCAAAGACCTGTATCTCTAGTGGGGAAGGCTGCATATATTAGCTGTATTGTAAGGATGGCAGCCTTTTGATCTTAGCTCTTCCATTCCTTCTTTGGAGATGGGAAGGAGGAGTTGGGGCCATGTCCTTAATCTTTTATATTGATGACTGACTAGCACTATTAAAGTTCACATAAGAAACTCTGTTGCCACTCATGATCAAAGCAGAAGTTGGGGAACTTGCCTTTTTGGACCAGAACATTCAACTAACATGATTAGTTTGAACCATATTAAGACTACAGTTCCCATATCTCTCATCCTATTACTATATTATAGCAATCACTTCTGACCAAGTAAGATTGTCTTCCAAGGGTAGAGTCTTGGCGGTAAGTCCGTAAGTGACTGTAGAGAGTGAGACCTATTCTGGATCCGAATGTTTGTAATGAGGACATAGATTTGTTTCTGTTGAGTGGGGGATTCTGGGAAGAGTAGTCCATTTTCTCCCCCAAGCTCTGACTTTTAATCTAGTTCGGAGATGGCTAACTGGCTTCTCAGAAGACCAGATCAGTTTTGCAAAATACTTTCCCCCAATTTCTGATGCTTCTACCACTTTTCAATCAAACTTTAATCCAGCTTTGATCTCTGTCCACCTGCTTGTAAAAGACATTCAGAAAATCAGATCATGAATAAATGCCAAATACTATATTGTCGAAGGCTTTCATGGCCAGAATCACTGGGTTGTTGTAGGTTTTCAGGCTGTATGTCCATGTTCTAGAAGCATTCTCTCCTGACGTTTCAACTGCATCTATGGTAGGCATTCTCAGAGGTTGTGAGGTCTGTTGGAAACTATGAGGTTATGAGGATGCTTGCCACAGATGCAGGCGAAACGTCAGGAGAGAATGCTTCTAGAACAGTGGTTCTCAACCTGTGGGTCCCCAGGTGTTTTGACCTACAGCTCCCTAAAATCCCAGCCAGTTTATCAGCTGTTAGGATTTCTGGGAGTTGAAGGCCAAAAACATCTGGGGATCCCAGGTTGAGAACCACTGTTCTAGAACATGTCCATACAGACCAAAAAACATACAACAATCCAATGCCAAATACTGTTCTTAATCCTTTGTTGAGCTTATTCACTATCATAAGAAATACTGTTTTTATTCCAGTGATAACATATATTTTTGTATTGGATCGACATCTTTTGGTTGGGAAGAAAAATCAATTTATTTAAAATGTGATACAGGAAGAAAAGTTCTAGGGACATCATTGACTCATGATACTTATGTACTGCTAAACTTCAGTTGGGGCTGTTGTGGCACAATGAGTTAAACCGCTCAGCTGCAGAACTTGCTGACTGGAAGGTTGGAGGTTCAAATCTGTGGGACGGGGTGAGCTCCTGTTGTTAGCCCCAGCTTCTGTCAACCTAGCAGTTCAAAAGCATACAGATGTGAGTAGATCAATAGGTACCACTTCGGCGGGAAGGTAATGGCATTCCATATCGTCATGCTGGCTACATGACCTAGTAAGCGTCTACAGACAAGGCCAGCTCACAGAGCCGGACTTGGCTTGACTTAATGTCATAGGGAAACCTTTACCTTTAAACCTCAATTGGTGTTCTCATTTAGGTAAAAAAGAACTCCATATTAATATAATGTAAGACTGTATATCCTGGCACGGTAAGGTTAAGAATACCATTAAACACCCCCTTTGTTTTTATTCAGAAGCATATCAATATAAGAAAATATTTTTATTTCATTTCTTACAGATCAGTGGCATTACAAGAAAGCTTACAAGTGGGACTGGACAAAATTGCAAAAACAGTGGCTTGTTTGACATATTACATTGCTTCAGAAAAGTTTATCACTGTTAATCTGTGAATAAATTGTTACTGGGCCCATTTCCAGGGCGAAATGCTGTGCGCACAAGACAAGACATTAGATACTGTACTGCTGGAAGCTTATTTATCTAACCAATAAAGTTCATATGGATAACTGGATTATAATGGTGCCTTTATTTCTAGTACAGCTCGAGAAATACAATTATGTTTATGATAACCAAGCAGATGCTCTAGATTTAAAAAATGGTTAGAGTAAGAATGCTCCCATCACGCACACACTTGCCATGATCAGTGGAAGGAACTCTTAATTCCTTTCTGCAGGCTGTTAATTTAGAGTTTAAAATTAAGCACGATTTGTACTTTGCTTTATCAGTCTATAGTAGAGAAATTATAATGAAAGTGCAGGATTTCCCATCATATCTTGTAGACTATGCGTGCAGAATTAATACAGTTTGACACCACTTTAATTGCCTTGACTCAGTGTTAAATCCTGAACTGCTGACAGGAATCACAAAATCATAGAATCAAAGAGTTGGAAGAGACCTGATGGGCCATCCAGTCCAACCCCATTCTGCCAAGAAGCAGGAATATTGCATTCAAATCACCCCTGACAGATGGCCATCCAGCCTCTGTTTAAAAGCTTCCAAAGAAGGAGCCTCCACCACACTCCGGGGCAGAGAGTTCCACTGCTGAACGGTTCTCACAGTCAGGAAGTTCTTCCTCGTGTTCAGATGGAATCTCCTCTCTTGTAGTTTGAAGCCATTGTTCTGCGTCCTAGTCTCCAAGGAAGCAGAAAACAAGCTTGCTCCCTCCTCCCTGTGGCTTGCCCTCACATATTTATACATGGCTATCAGTTTTATATAGTATGGTTTGATTACTTCGTGTGTTTAACTGTAATAACTGCTTTTACTTGTTTTAACTATGATTTTATTATGTGTAACTGTAACTGTATAGGCATCATATGGTGCCTTGTTATGTAAGCCGCCCTGAGTCCCCCCTTGGGGGTTGAGAAGGGTGGGGTAAAAGTAACAGAAATAAATAAATAAAATCTCCTCTCAGCCTTCTCTTCTTCGGGCTAAACAAGCCCAGCTCCTTAAGCCGCTCCTCATAGGGCTTGTTCTCCAGACCCTTGATCATTTTAGTCGCCCTCCTCTGGACACATTCCAGCTTGTCAATATCCCTCTTGAATTGTGGTGCCCAGAATTGGACACAATATTCCAGGTGTGGTCTAACCAAAGCGGAATAGAGGGGTAGCATTACTTCCCTAGATCTAGACACTATGCTCCTATTGATGCAGGCCAAAATCCCATTGGCTTTTTTTGCCACCACATCACATTGTTGGCTCATGTTTAACTTGTTGTCCATGAGGACTCCAAGATCTTTTTCACACGTACTGCTCTCGAGCCAGGCGTCCCCCATTTTGTATCTTTGCATTTTGTTTTTCCTGCCAAAGTGAAGACCTGAAGTTTGTCAGTTTGAATCCGTGAGATAGGGTGAGGTCCCATCTGTCAGTTCCAGCTTCCCATGTGGGGACATGAGAGAATTCTCCCACAGGATGGTAACACATCTGGATGTCTCATGGGCAACGTCCTTGCAAACAGCCAATTCTCTCACACCAGAAGTGACTCCAATTCACTTCTGACACGATAAAAAGTGCTATGAAATCCTGAGACTTGTAGTTTAATGAAGCAAAGAAGGCAAATTGATCAATGCTACAGATATAATGGAATTTGTGGCCCAAAATATCTGAATATACCAAATTAAAGAAAGTATGCAGCATAACTGGAAAAGAGCAAAGCCCTTTATACTCTTCCATCAGGTTTTTACTCACTCTGATTACTTCATGCTTCAAATATAAAGACTCTTCTATGTGGAATTTCTATTTATGGCAGGGAGTAATTGGAGGACACTTACTAAAGTCAGAATCCTGTGCTAGCCACATCGTTAAGTGCATTAAGGCTGAATCTGCACTGCAGAATTATAGTTCTTTAACACGACATTAATTGCCATGGCTCAATGCTATGGAATTCTGTGATTTGTAGTTTTATACAATGTTTACAATGTTAGAGTGCTTGGGTGCCACAACAGACAACACATTTCAGGATTCCATAGGATGGTACTTAAATTGTAATTAAAGTGGTAATTGCTATAATTTTGCAGCATGGATGGTCTGGAAGTAATCTCTGCTGGCTTGACCTTCACCTAGCTTGACATTCATGCAATTCATCCACAGTTGAATTTCTGACAAAAAGAGATTCAGCGGATATAGGATTCTGGCCTATATTGATTAAACCCAAATCCCAAAACACATTTGCTCCCTCCATCTACCTAATACAGTTGTGCTGGTACAACTGTACCAGGAGCTCCAATTTTGTTTGCTTTGCATTTAATGTTTGTTATAGTCCTAAGTTTCAGGGACCCAGCAGATAGGTGGCTTCTTTTGGCTGCAATCATAGGGCAAGCCACCTGTCAATTATTGTTAGGTTCCCTGGTCCCGTCTCTTTTTGAGTTTTGGAGGGAATAGGAGCCTTTTTGAGTCAGTTCTCACAGAGAAGCCTTTCGCACAGGACATAAAAAGAAGAGCTCCTGTAGAAAGCTTTGTCTTCTACGGCTTGGCCCGGGAGATATACAGCCTACAGCCTACGGCTAGGCCGAGGATCATACAGCATTACAGCTCCTTTGCTGAGGGAATCCGGTCCCACAGCACTTCAGCCAGCCATCACAGCAACCTGAACTCCTTTTTCCCTGGAAGTCTACAAAGCTCTGCCTGGTAAGGGTCTCTCGTGGAAGCCAAAAGCAGTTGGTACCGGGTGTAGGGGCTCCACGCCAACAGAGGCAAGTACAGACTGCCCAGATTAGAAGTTAAGGATTTCCCCATTAGTTAATTACAGTTATGAAGATAGTGCCTGTTCCCTGTGGACAAGATTGAAAGAGTCAATAGACTGTTAAGAAAGCTTGAAAGTACCTGTTTGTTTTCATTAATAAAGAACTTTGTTGGACATACTTTAAGCCTCTAAAGACTCTGTTTGGGGAAATTCAAGGGCCTTTAACCTGAGGCAGCCCTGGCGTCCCGTTGGACACACAGAATTTATGTCCTGTCTACAGTCTTATGCAAAGGCCCGGTGTGCGACAGCACAACAGTGTTCCCTCAGTTATTGCAGGGGTTCCATTCCAGGACCACCCACAATAAGTGAAAATCCGCAAAGTAGGTATGCCACATTAATTTTAATATTTATACATTATTTTATATATTTTATATCTTATTTTCTTACACGCACCTGCCTCTCAGTCCATCCCAAGGGCACCTGCCTGCCTCCCTGGCCTCCGCAGAGCCTCTGGAACCACACAGGCAGCACCACACTTCTGGAGTCCCTGGCCTCCACTGGATGTAAATATTTAATATTTTTATTAATATTTTCAAAAACCCACAAAACAGCGAGTCTACTAAAAGCGAACTGCGGAGTAGTGAAGGAACACTGTATTGGCGTGGTGCCTATATGCAGCTTATCCTTTCATCTCCTCAGTTAATGAGCATGGGTAAAATAGTGCCTTCCTTTTCCATGATGACCAGCTTCTCAAGTTTTTGGCATTCGATAGATGAATAAACATTCAAAGGGAGGATGCAGAGAACTATTTCATTTGGATCAATATATATTGATTTGCAGCCATGGTGCACCACATATTTCAGTACTCCATGACTCACTAAACATGAAGGAAGATTTAGAGACCACAATTCAGCCTTTATGAGCTTTGGTCTGATCCTGCACAGGCCTCCTTATGTGCAGCGACAACTCAAGCATCAAAGGAAAGCACATCAATAGGACAAACTTGCCTGATTAACATAACTAGACCATGCCATATGAGGAGTGGCTTAAAGATTTGGGGATATTTAGCCTGCAGATGAGAACATTGAGAGGAGATAAGATCACCATGTATAAATACCTGAAAGGATAACATAAGGAAGAGGGAGCAGGCTTGTTTACTGCTGCCCTGGAAACTAGGACTTGGAGAAATGGGTTCAAATTACAGGGAGATTCCACCTGAAATTTAGGAAGAACTTCCTGACCTAAAGAGCTGTTCAGAAGTGGAACTCTCTGCCCCAGAGTGTGGTGGAGGCTCCTTCTTTAGAGGTTTTTAAACAGAAGCTGGATGGCCATCTCAGAGGTGGCCCTAGGTAATTTTCAATGGTAAGCAAAAAGTATTTTGGCACCCCCCCCCCCCAACCAATCACTGATATATATTTTCTGTTCGTCATGGGAGTTCTGTGTGCCATATTTGGTTCAATTCCATCATTGGTGGAGTTCAGAATGCTCTTTGATTGTAGGTGAACTATACATTCCAGTAACTACAATTTGCATATGTCAAGGTCTATTTTCCCCCAAGAGTGCCTCAAGAGCGCCCCTGGGCAAAATCAACTATACTGCAATTGCTTACTTTGCGTAATGGGTTTAGCTGCCCCTGGCCATCTGTCAGGGGTGCTTTGATTGTGCTTCCCTGCATAGCAGGGAGTTGCACTGGATGGCCCATGTGGTTTCCTCCAACTCTATGATTCTATGACCTGAATTCTATTAATCCTGGCTACAGTAAATCCAATGAATTAATGGGACTACACCAGGCATGGGCAAACTTTGGCCCTCTGGGTGTTTTGGACTTCAACTCCTACAATTCCTATTAGCCGGTACTATTGTTTTGTATCCAAAGTTATAATGCTCTAGCTTACATTGCCCTCTATCTCTACTTTTGCCATATGACCCAAGCACTTTATTCATCAGCCCTAATTCTCACAATTGTTTTTGCACCAGTCTGCACACTTGTGCCCAGAAATTGATAATTATCGCAGGCTCATTGGTTGCTGGTTTGATGCTTGCTCTTATATTTTGTTATAATGTTGTTGTTTTATTCTATTTTATGCTGTTGTTTCTATGTCTTAATGTGCTATATGTTAACTAAGTTGATCAGGCTCGTCCTCATGTAAGCATCCCCTTCGGGGAGATGGAGGCAGGGTACAAAACTAAAGTTGTTGTTGTCGTGGATGTTGTTGTTATTAAGCAAGCTAGACTAGTAATAATTTAGTGTTGCTTTGGGTGTTTTTAAAAAATG
Organism: Anolis sagrei; assembly: GCF_037176765.1. NCBI lineage: Eukaryota > Metazoa > Chordata > Lepidosauria > Squamata > Anolidae > Anolis > Anolis sagrei. The sequence continues at coordinate 232,401,770 of NC_090024.1, forward strand.
TTTATCAGCCAAAAAAATTAAATTGAGTGGGTCTGGGAGTTCTGGCATCTCTAAGAGGCTACTGACAATGTAAAGTTTTGGAGAAAATGCTTGAAAGTAATTTACAAGCCACCTTGAGCAAACTGGAAGTAACACCAGCCTTCTTTCTTTGATGCCTATTCCTTTTAAAGTGTTACCACTAACCTTTCACATGCAAGAATAACATGTTTTATTTAAAAAATGGAAGTGATTCCTTTGTGAAAATGTCTATTTTTAAAGGTAGCTATTTTCAAAACCAGGCATGCATTGGCACCCGATCAAAGAAACTTAGCCAGAGCAAAAAATACATCTGGAGGTTGCAGAAACACTTATTAATGTTGACAGACAAGAGCTATTGTTCCCACCCACCCACCACCCAGGATCTGAATGATGAATCTGAAATATTTGTTCCTTTGCCATCCATCTATAATAAGGAAGATAAGGGACGAGAGCTCAAGGCTCACCTCAAGAAGTAATAGCACTTCTCGTTCTTTTCATCCTTCAATCCTCATGTGCTTGACGAAAATAAATCTCTAAGCTTCAGAACAGAATTTTAAAACTTCAAAACTATTGTAATCAAAGCTGCTCCCTCCAGCTTTCTAACGGTCCTACACTCGCTATAGAAGAAAAACATGGGCCAAACAGTAAAACACACCCACAGATATCTTGATAGTGATCCTGATAGTAATGTGATTCAATGAAGCAGCATTAACAGAATTCTACAGTTTAAAAAAGTAATGATCCCCCCTCCCAAGACAGAATTTCTCATCCTGGAAGTTGGGATCCCTGGAGGGATTGCGAAGGGGTGTCAAAGGGGTCACCAAAGACCATCAGAAAACACAGTATTGTCTGTTGGTCATGGGGGTTCTGTGTGGGAAGTTTGGCCCAATTCTATCATTGGTGGGGTTCAGAATGCTCTATAAACCCCAGCAATTGCAATTCTCAAATGTCAAGTCTATTTCCCCCAAAGTCCACCAGTGTTCACATTTGGGCATATTGAGTATTCATGCCAAGTTTGATCTAGATCTATCATTGTTTGAGTCCACGGTGCTCTCTGGATGTAGGTGAACTACAACTCCAAAACTCAAGGTTAATGCCCACCAAACCCTTTCAGTATTTTCTGTCAGTCACGGGAGTTCTGTATGCCAAGATTGGTTCAGTTCTACCACTGGTGGAGTATAGAATGCTCTTTGATTGTAGGTGAACTATAAATCCCAGCAACTACAACGCCCAAATGACAAAATCAATCCCCCCATGGGTCATGGGAGTACCAAGGTTGGTTCAATTCCATCATTGGGGGAGTACAGAATGCTCTTTGATTGTAGGTGAACTATAAATCTCAGCAACTACAACTCCCAAATGACAAAATCAATCCCCCAACCCCACAAGTATTCAAATTTGGGTATATTGGGTATCTGTGCCAAATTTGGTCCAGTGATTGAAAATGCATCCTGCATATCAGATATTTACATTACGATTCATAACAATTACAAAATTACAGTTATAAAGTAGCAACAAAAGTAATTTTGTGGTTGGGGGTCACCACAACATGAGGAACTGTATTCAGGGGTCACGGCATTAGGAAAATTGAGAAACACCGTCCTAAGCGATAGATACAGATGGGTGGTCGCCCCTCCCTGATCTGTTTCTCTCTTCCCGGTTCCTGAGCAACAGCTGGATGTTTGAATCTTGTTTTTACATAGGTTGATATTCAGGTTTTTTATGACAAGCATTGCATTGAATGAAATGGCACCAAAGAGTCATGCTGGCACCTGAAAACTTCATAGAAAACAGGTTGCTAGCAGGATGCCTACTGTGTTTCTATGTGCTTTTATTGTACTTCTGTTATATACTATTTGTATTGTGCTACTATTGTATGTCATCTAGTATATTGTTCAGTGACCTGTAGATGTCTTACACATGTTTCAGTTCTCCATGGAAGCTGGTGAGCATTATTCTACATTGCACAAAGATCGCAATTCATTTCAAGATAGAAATGGAGTTGCACTATGGTGCAGTTGTGCTTTGATTTGATTGTGTGTTTGATTGAATATTCAGCTATACATTCAATTGTACACTGTGGCCATTCAAAACAAGGGCAGTGTAATATAATCAATGTATAATTTCCTAGGCAAAAAAAGCAGGCAAGAAAAGACTTGACCTAATCCACATCTTTTTTGTGTGTGTCAGGAGTGACTTGAAAAACTGCAAGTCGCTTCTGGTATGAGATAATTGGCCGTCCTCAAGAACGGTGCCCAGGGGATGCCTGGATATTTGATGTTTTACCATCCTTGTGGGAGGCTTCTCTCATGTCCCTTCATGGGAAGCTGGAGCTGACAGAGGGAGCTTAACACATTCTCCCTGAATTCAAACCGCTGACCTGTTGGTCAGTAGTCTGCCGGCACAAGGATTTAACCCATTGTGCCACCGTGGGCTAATCCACAGCTAATAAAAGGATAAGACTTATGTTGCGCAATCCAAAAACAGCATCTTAGCCAGGGTCCTATATTTTCGATCATATGCTTTCATATGCACAACATCATATGGGCAATTACAATATATAATAAAAACTTTGTTTATATTCCGCTCTATCTCCCCAAAGGGACTCAGGGCAGATTCCAAACATAAAAGGCAAACATTCAATGCCTGAATACAACAAAAATACATCAATGCTAACAAAATTTATACATGCTAGTAGTAGTTCGATGATGATGATGTATTTTATATCATTATAGTATTGGTTGTGATGTTAGTCAAGCAACCACAGCTGACCACTTTAACTAACAAGACCCAGTGCTATGTAATCATGGGAGTTATGGTTTTCCAAGAGTTTCTCTACCAATCCTCATCCTCATTCTCCTCCTCATCATCATCTAACGACTACTAGCATGATTCCATAGCATTAAAGTGCTGTAAAACTGTTAATTTTACAGTGCAGATCTAGCCCAAGTAACATAGAAGGGATGGATAGTGTCTCTGATGGGAAAAGAGTGGCAATTGTGTTCTAGGTTTCAGTTTGAACTTTAGAGGCACAAAATAGCTTCACTGCATGGTAACTCCTTTAAAGTCTGGATAAAGATCAGAATGGATTCACTGCCCCAATGACCTGGGAACCATCAGCCACTATGAAAAATGAGATAGGGAAGGAAGAGGCAAGTTATGACAGTATTTCACATTTTGGTGATCTAGAATTTTGGGAAATTGCCCCAGGACTCTTTGCAGAATCCCCTTGGCCAGTATAGTGATTGTGAAAGGTATATAGGGATCATTGCTCATTGTTAGACCTCATATTATCAGCCTCCGGTAAGCAGGCAAGAAGAGACTTGACCTAATCCACAGATAATAAAAGGGCTGATTCTACCCCTAGATAGAATGAAGCAACTGCCCCATAGCACCACCTCCTCCAATGTCTCCTGTCAATCTCAAACTTTTGAGCCAGCTCCAGGGCAACAGTAGGCCTTGGTTGTCGTTGGCCTGGGCTATCTGTCTAGTCAAATCATCTTCTCCCACCACATCATGGATATCTCTTATCTATCAGCTTACCTATCCGAATGTATCGCCCTCTATGAACCATCTCGGAGGTTAAGATCTTCTGGGGAGGCCCTGCTCTCGGTTCCACCTCCTTCACAGGTCTGTTTGGCAGGGATAAGAAACAGGACCTTCTCAGTGGTGGCCCCTCAATGATGGATCTCCTTCCCCAGTGAGATCAGATCAGCCCCTTCTCTCCTGACCTTCAGGGGGAAAAAAACTTGAGACATGGCTTTGGGACCAAGCTATTGACAAGTAATTGGAGCAGTGCAAGAAGTGACTATGAATCAATGTGGTTGACAGATCTAATTGGTGGGGACGAGAGACAGGGCCATCTCAGTGGTGTCCCCTCAGCTGTGGAACTACCTTTCTAGTGAAATCAGATCAGCCCCCTCCCTCTTGAGCTTCAGAAAAAACTAAAAACATGGATGTGTGACCATCCATGTTTTTCAGATAGTAATCTCTCAGTGCCATAAGTGAATGCGAAATGGTGCAATGACAACTAGAATGGCCTTGGACTGTGATATTGGACTACATTATTTTAATCATTGGTTTTAATGTTTGAGATGTTTTTCGCAGTTGGTTTTAATGTATATGTTTATTTTGTTGGAGGTATGCTTGAGCGGCATCAAATTGTGCCTTATATGTGAGCTGCTCTGAATGCCCTTCTGGGTGAGAAGGGCACGGTATAAAAATGGCAAATAAATAAACAAACAAATCTCTGTTGAAATAGACACCAATGAAAGGAGCCTAACTAGCCCAGAGCATTCCAACCAGAAGGCATCACATGGTATGCATGGGGTGATCTGCTTAAGTGATGCGCAATTGTGTTTCCACCTGAGACATGCAGTGGTAAAAGCAGTGCAGAGCAGATGGCAAGGTTGAGCTGGAGAACAGAATTACATGTGCCATATGCAGGCTTCTGTCTCTAGGTATGAGGAGTGATATTCATTACTAAAGGAGGGATTAGGATCTTGTATTTTGTCTTTCAGGCAGAAAAAATGGTTTGGGCCAGCCTTGATTTTTTTCTTCTCATCTTTTGGGCTTGATCCAAAATTAATCATTTCTTCATGGCCCCATGCCGAAACAAATCCATCTTAAATAAGTAGTGATTAACATAAGTCTTATGGAGCCCCCAGTGGTGCAGCAGGTTAAACCAGAGCTGCTGAACTTGCTGACCAAAAGGTCAGCGGTTCAAATCTAGGGAGCAGAATGGGCTCCCGTTGTTAGCCCCAGCTTCTGCCAATCTAGCAGTTCGAAAACATACAAATGTGAGTAGAGCAAAGGGTTCAGATCAAGAATAGGGCTCCACAGTCACCTACGGACCCACAAGAATACTGACCCTGACTATCCTACTCGTCCAACGAGGGATCGCCTAAGTAAATACCACTCCAACGGGAAGGTAATGGCACTCCATGCAGTCATGCCAGTCACATGACCTTGGAGGTGTCTACGGAAAACGCCGGCTCTTCAGCTTAGAGATGGAGATGAGCACCAACTCCCAGAGTCGGACATGACTAGACTTAAAGTCAGGGGGAAACCTTTACTTTTACTTAAGTCCAGTGTGTTGACTTCAATGAAATTGGTGTTTGAGGACAGCCAGTTTTGGATCCAATGCTTTGCTTCTAAGAAAAGCCAGTTTAGCTAAGTAGCATGAATATCACCTCACAATATGCATGGACTTGGAGAGCATAGATTTAAGCATTAGATGTACCCTAGCTCAACTCACAGTAAGACCGAGCTATCTTGTAGCTGTATTTTTCGTGTTAAGACTGTTACATCCACATTTCCTGACAGCTCTATTATCATGCCTCTCAAGAAAAAGTAAAGCACTGTAGAACAACGCAAGATAACATGCCCTTTCTAACCTTATAATGGATCGAAAAAGGTCACTTCCAGCATTTCTGGAAAGAGTTGTGAGGCTGGATCTTTAATTTCTTGGGACACAATAGTTTAACGAAAGCTCTCCTGAAGCTGTAGTGACAGAGTGGGTAAAGGATGGGGTTGATGGCTGAGTTGACCCACAGGAGCCAAAAAGAGGTCTCATACCAATACTCAGGGATGCAGTGGCCATGACAGGCAGCTCGGATAATCATGAGAAGGGTGTATGGTGCCCAACAGAGACCAAAAATGCCCACAATCACAGCCAGCGATTTGGCTACTTTTTTGTCCCTTTTGAGCCTAAAACGCTGTGACATGTTCTGTGAAGCCACCGTCATCCGTTTCTCTAATGAGTGAGTGGACACCATGTCTTTACAATTCTTTTTGCTTGAAGGTTTCACTTTGTCAATGGGAAACCTCGAGCTCTCTGTATTGGAGTCCAGTGAAGATTTCACAAATGTACTCCCTCTACTGATTTCTTCTTGGTTGTTCCACTTTGGAACATCCAGAGTTTGCGTTGTGTCTTTCGGTTCCCATTTGCAACATTTCATGGAAATTTGGGCGTCTTGGCTCATTTCAATCTCTTCCATGAAGTTCTGGTTTTGGGTCTCATTGAGTACATCCAAGCGGACTTTGGTGCGTTTCTGGATGTTCAGGTAAATGCTCAAGTTGAAAAATGTCACGCTGATGAAAGGGGTGAAAAACTCAATGGTGGAAGCTGTGATAAGAAAATACCAGTTGTAGAAAAATTCGGCATAACATTCCCCATCAGGTATGATGCTTCCACCAGATATGTATTCCCAGCTAATAATTGCAGGTCCATACAGCAGGAAGGCCAAGACCCAAACCATCACCATCTTGAACACTGCTTGACTGGTATCTCCTTGCTGTGCTCTGTATGAGACCTGAAAGAGGAGGACAAGGGGAAACCATTAGTGAATACCAAAACCATGTACTGGGAGAACACAAGAAATATAGAATCTAGAAACATTGGTGGCCCAATGAAGGACAAATTTTTCTTTCATCTTCTTTCCCTCATCTCTTTTCTTTCTTGGCTCAACCTTGCAACTTTTGCATCATTGCAGCAGTGTTTTTTGGGCTGATATAACCTGATATGGTCTGCACTCCCCACATCCCTATAGGCATGCCACTTGATAGCATAAGTCAGATGTATGGCAGGGCATCTCAGTTTTATTATTGTTACATAAGTTGGAATGAAGTTCTGACCACAGCTAAAGGTAAAGGTTCCCCTCGACATTCAGTCTAGTCATGTTCAGCTCTGGGGGGTGGTGCTCATACCCATGCCTAAGCCAAAGAGCCAGGGTTGTCCGTAGACACCTCCAAGATCATGTGGCCAGCATGACTGCATGGAGTGCTGTTACCTTCCTGCAGAAGGGATGCCTATTGATCTACTCACATTTGCATGTTTTTGAACTGTTAGGTTGGTAGAAGCTGGGGCTAACAGTGGGAGTTCACCCCGCTCCCTGGATTTGAACCGCCAACCTTTCAGTCAGCAAGTTCAGATCCTCAGCAGTTTAACCCACTGTTAAGTTGGTAGATGCTGGAGCTAACAGTGAGAGCTCACCCCACTCCTCGAATTCGAACAGCCAACCTTTCGGTCAGCAAGTTCAGCAGCTCACCAGTTTAACCCACTGTGCCACCAAGGGGCCAATGTTCTGACCATACAATGAAGAAAAATCCCCCAACTCACCTTGTAAGCAGCATATATCTATTTCTGTGTTTTCAGAAAGCAGAGACTTTAGGTATTTTGCTGTTGCTAGATGCGTTGTGAGTATGCTATCTGCAGAGAGCTCACAAAGACTCCCTAAGGTTCCTGTACATGTCTATGGCAGCATAACTAGTACAGTAAAATGCATCCCTATTCTTACCTATTTCTCTCTCCCCCACCACAAACCCCAACAACATAGAAATTGTTGGGTTGCTGTGAGTTTTTTGGGCTGTACAGCCATGTCCCAGTAGCACTCTCTTCTGACCTTCCACCTGCATCTGTAGCTGGCATCTTCAGAGGTTCTGTTGACAATGAAGCAAGTGGAGTGTATATAGATGAGTCCCCTTGGGAAAATAGGGCAGATTACAAATAAAGATGATGATTAGAATGATGATGATGATTATATCTGTGGAATATCTGGAGTGGGATAAAGAACTTCTCCTAGCTTCATGGCTACTCAATGCTATTCAAGCATGCTAATTGCAACATTCCCACTTGCTTTAAAGCAGGCATGGGAAAAATTGGGCTATCTGGGTGTTTTGGACTCCAGCTCCCACAATTCCTAACAGCTGGTAGCTGAAGTCCAAATCACCCGGACAGCCGAAGTTTGCCCATGCCTGCCTTAAACAGACAAGGGCTCTCCCTCCCACCTTGGGCATTCCACAGATATATATATACACTCCACTTGCTTCACTGCCAACAGAACCTCTGAAGATGTCAGTCATAGATGCAGGTGAAACATCAGGAGAGAATGCTACTGAACATGGCCATACATCCCGAAAAACTCATAGCAGTCCAGTGATTCCAGCCATGAAATAGTTGCATTACATAGTGGGTTTTAGGAGGGTTTTAGGAGGTGGGATACATAGCTATATGAGGTATGTATCTCCTGATACAGGATCACATGTAATTATCTTCGATCATACGTGAGACTGGGTTGTCTGGGGACAGCATGAGTGAGGACAAGCAGAAATGGAGAAATCCTAGAATTTTTTTCAGCATGGAATCTGCTTCAAAAGGATTTACATTCCGTACGCCAAAGCAATTACTGATGTGACACATTTTGATAAAAGCACTCTTAATTATATCATTGATATAAAAAGGCTTTTAGCTTCCCTGAACCAGCTTGTACTCTTTATTAATATTTGGCTTTTCGTTGCACTGTTAATCAGTCAATTAGTTTTTGTAGGATTCTTGTGGGAAAGTGTATGTATGTGCAGCTGTGGAGTCTGATAAATTATAATAAGGGCTTTTTCTCTTAACATAGAGTCCTGTGTCAAAATGCAGAGGTGTTATGGAACCCTCCTGTTGAATTGCAAAAATGTGCATCAAGGCACCAGCAAGATTGCTGGATTGCACACTGGGCTCAACTGATGTGCATTGGCATGCCTTTTTCAGTCTCCTGATGTGCATCAGTTAGTTTGTCGATTCCCTTACATAATAATGCCATAGCAGCTCCTCGCTGAATACAGATGCTGTGAAACGGCTCAGTTCTGCTTCCTGAAAATGTTAACTTCACTTATGTAGATATAAATCCCATAAATTCCAACTGAGTTCCCTGCACACGATATTCAAAGTATTATAAACTTTCCAACATTTCAACGGATGGCAAACAGGGTCATGTTTGAAATTTCAGTTTTCTTACAAGGATTGCTATTGAAGCCCCTCTTCCTGTTGGAAATAGCAACCTTCTGCCAGTCTCCTACTCTAGTTATTTGTTATGCATATAATTGTGATTGTTTACTATATTATATGTATATATTGCTATGTAGTTTTCTCCTTAAAGGCCCCCAGTGGCACAGTGGGTTAAAGCACTGAGCTGCTGAGCTTGTTGACTGAAAGGTCGCAAGTTCGATTCCGGGGAGCGGCGTGAGCTTCTGCTGTCAGCCCTAGCTTCTGCCAACCTAGCAGTTCGAAAACATGCAAATGTGAGTAGACCAATAGGTACCACTCCAGCGGGAAGGTAACGGCGCTCCATGCAGTCATACCGGCCACATGACCTTGGAGGTGTTTACGGACAACGCTGGCTCTTCGGCTTAGAAATGGAGATGAGCACCACACCCCAGAGTCAGACATGACTGGACTTAATGTCAGGGGACTACCTTTACCTTTACCTTTACCTTTTTTCTCCTTAACTCTATGTTGTTTGAGGTTGTGGAAGGGACTGCAGACTGTGACCAGATCTGGGACTATTCAGACTGAGACTCCATTTTGAAAACCATAAGGAGAATTGACCCTTGAATGCCTGACTTACCACATGCAAACTTAGGAGCAGGTATGTCTTTATAAAACACACACACACCTTATATTTGTTCCTTAACACCCATCAGCTCTGTGATTAATTACTGTAATTACTATATTCCCAGAAGTACAGCAGTGCAGCCTCCAGATATTGTTGTACTGGAATTCCTATCATTCCTGTCCATTAGCAATACTGATTTAAATTGCGGAGAGTTTTTTCCATGAAGGAGACAACTGTATAGCTACTTACTCTGAAGAATGGAAATGTCCTCCCATGATCTTAGATGTCATAGTAGCTTATTTATTATTTATTTATTTACAATAAGTTCTTGTGGGTTTTTTCGGGCCATGTTCTAGAGGCATTTCTCCTGACGTTTCGCCTGCATCTATGGCAAGCATCCTCAGAGGTAGTGAGGTCTGTTGGAATTAGGACTATGGGTTTATATATCTGTGGAATGGCTGGAGTGGGGCAAAGAGCTCTTCTCTGCTGGAGCTAGGTGTGAATGTTTCAGCTGACCACCTTCATTAGCATTTGAAGGCCTGGCTGAGCCAGGGAAAATCTTTTGTTGAGAGGTGTTAAGATGTGCTTGGTTGTTTCCTCTTTGCTGTTTTGCTGTTGTAATTCTTGAGTTTTTTAATACTGGTAGCCAGATTTTGTTCATTTTCATGGTCTCTTCCTTTCTGTTGAAATTGTCCACATGCTTGTGGATTTCAATGGCTTCTCTGTGTAGTCTGACATGGTAGTTGTTGGAGTGGTCCAGCATTTCTGTGTTCTCAAATAATATGCTGTGTCCAGGCTGGTTCATCAGGTGCTCTGCTATGGCTGACTTCTCTGGTTAAAGTAGTCTGCAGTGCCTTTCATGTTCCTTGACTCGTGTTTGGGCGCTGCGTTTGGGGGTCCCTATATTTATTTACAGTATGCATATTCCGACCTTCTCACCCCACAGGGGACTCAGAGTGGATTACAATGTACATATACATGGTAAACATTCAAGCCATAGACACACAACATATATAGACAGGCACACAGATGCTATTTAACATTCCAACTTTTGATGAGGGTATTCTGGCCACCAGGGAGTTGTTGCTTCACCGTCTATTTGTGACACTGATGAAGTACTTCCTCATTCTTTGTATGCTTGATGGAGATTTTTATGGCATTGTAAATTAGTTAAATTAGTCTCCCCGCATGTGCGGTACCTAAATTTCCTACTTCACAGATGCAACTAGTTGGTGGCTCTCATTTAAGTGGGGTGGTGAAATAGTAGTAGTAGTAGTAGTAGTAGTAGTAGTAGTAATAATAATAATAATCTAAATTTAAAGAAGCTATCCAAGGTACTATTGGGAGGTGGAGACCAAAAGCTGGTGCCATCCAGGATTCCTTCAATGTAGTGTAAATATCAAATCACACAGGGATGCACTGTATGAGCACTAGGCAACCCTGATGCAGCATAACAACATTGCACAACATGGGTCAATCACTGGGTGTAGAATACATGATGCACAACCGCAATGCACCATGTGCAATCACAACTTATATAGGCAAGACACAGAGCAATATGTTGTCTGTGCAATTCCAATTCCAATAGTACCTTGGATAGCTTGGATAGCGTGACCGCATTTCTGTATACAAAGCCACATGATCTCTTTGTTCATCTGGAGAGGCTCTGCTCATGATCCCACCTGCATCGCAAGCGCAGTTGGTGGGGACGAGGGACAGGGCCTTTTCAGTGGTGGCCCCGCGACTCTGGAATTCCCTCCCCAAGGACATCAGGCAAGCCACAACATTGGCAGTCTTTAGAAGGAGCTTGAAAACGTGAATGTTCCAGTGTGCCTTCCCCGAATAAGGAACCCTAAGCAATATGTCCCAAATGCACTTTATGAGAGACTTAGAATTGTCTGCACGCCTACCTATCCTAAAATAGCCATCCTATTTCCCTTGGACATGCCCAGCATTTTTAATTTTAACCCTTGCACTTGGCCCTGCCACAGGTTTTTAAATGCGTTGTGTCATTACTGTATTGTTTTGGGTTTTTTTTCGCTTTGTTATGAGTTATTTATTGTTGTATTGATGTTGTTATGTTTTTATGATGTATTTGGGCTCGGCCTTTTGTAAGCCGCACCGAGTCCTGCGGGAGATGGTAGCGGGGTATAAATAAAGGTTTATTATTATTATTATTATTATTATTATTATTATTATTGCTATAGGTAGACAAGATCTGTTGCAAAATGGTGACTTTTAGGTTCCACATGTGTTGTATGACTAAGCACCTGTATGCCGGCCATTGTATAATTGAATGCAAATGCAGAACTGAGTGTTTAGCCAAATGTACAAGCAAAATTATAATCAATCACACAATAAAAAGTAGACTTATACCAATTTCAGTTGGGGCAGACAGATAGGAGGCATTACCTAATAATGTACAGCAACATGTTAAACAGCCATGCACCTGTAATAATACTGGAAATGTAATTTAATTTCTAGAGCCTTAACTAAATATAAATATTATACATTGGACAAAACTTCCCAACTTCATCTGCAGAAGAAAACACAGATGCATGAGAATTTTGACCCCAAATTCCTAGGCATGGTTTAGAAAAGAATGGAGTACAGACAGAAAATTAATCCATATAGATCTTCGAAGAAAGCGGTTAAAAATAGAGAAGTGAGCTGCCCCATCAGGAAATACAATGAAAAGGAAAGGAGTAATGGAAGGGAAATTGAAGAGAACCCCAGAAAATATAGATTTATTCAGAGCTGTCTTTCAGCCATAAATCAAGACCAGGAAAAAGCTAGTTCGGTGTGAAAGCAACAGCAATATATAAAAAAAAAGAGAGAGAAAAGGAGTAAAAATAATCTCTGTCCAGTAATAACAACAATTAATCAGAAGTGTGGGAAGAGCGAGAGAGGAAAACTCAGGGAAACAATCACCAAACCATAAGCCATTGGAAAATTACTGCAAGTGAAAGTAATTTAATCTAAATCAAAGTTCTCTTCTCCCCATGTTCTGGGAACGCAAACAGCAGAGCAGGTAGGGAGAAGGAGTATGACTTTGTGTGCTCATTAACACAAGGAATCGAGAAGGAGAATGAGGCTAACATGAAATCTAGTGAGGCACTCCGGTTCCTCTCTGTTCCCCAGTGGGTTAGTGAATGGACCGAAGTTAGTGAATGGACTCTGGACTTTAAATGAGCTGTCCAAGGTGCTGAAACTGTGCTCAGAACCAGAGAGTAAAAAAGAAAAGAAAAGACCAATCCAGTCCAACACCCTGCCATGCAAGAAAACATCATCAAAGCTATCATGGCAGATGACCATCCAGCCTCTGTTCCAAAACCTCAAGAGAAGGAGACTCCAACACACCCTGAGGCAGTGAGTTCTGCTGTTGAATGCAACAACTATCAGGAAGTTCTTCCTAAGGTTTACATGAAACCTCTTTACCTGGAATGCACAGATACAAGATGGGGGGGGGGGGGCACTTGGATACAAAGAGATCTTGATGTCTGAGTAGACCCAGAGGCGGCCCTAGATAATTTTCAATGGTAAGCAAACAGTATTTTGGTGCCCCCCCACAACCAATCATTGATATATATTTTCTGTTCGTCATGGGAGTTCTGTGTGCCATATTTGGTTCAATTCCATCATTGGTGGAGTTCAGAATGCTCTTTGATTTTAGGTGAACTATACATCCCAGTAACTATACATCCCAGTAACTACAACTCACATACGTCAAGGTCTATTTTCCCCCAAGAATGCCTCAAGAGCGCCCCTGGGCAAAATCAACTATACTGCCACCCCTGAGTAGACCACAAGTCAAACATGAGGCAACAATGTGATGCAGCAGCTAAAAAAGTCAATGGGATTTTGAGCTGCATCAAAAGGCCTATAATGTCTACATCAATGGATGTAATGGTGCCTCTCTATTTTGCTTTGGTCAGACCTCACCTAAAATACTGTGTCCAATTCTGGGCACCACAATTCAAGAGGGACATTGACAAGCTTGAAGGTGTCCAGAGGAAAGCGACTAAAAAGGAAAGCCAAAGGAGGAAGGAAAGACAAAAGGAAAGCCAAAAGGGAAGGAAGGATGAAAGGGTAGAAGGGAAGGAGGAAGGAAAAACAAAGGAAGGAAGGAAGGAAGGAAGGGAAGAGAGAAGGAAGAAAGGACAAAAAGGTGGACGGGAAGGAGGGAGGGAGAAAGAGGGAGGGAAGAGAGGAAAGGATGAAAGAGAGAAGGAAGGAAAGACAAAGGGGAAGGAAGGAAGGAGAAAGAAGGAGGTAAGAAGAAAGGAAAAAGAAAAGGAAAGACAAAAGGGAAGGAAGGATGAAAGGGTGGAAGGGAAGGAGGAAGGAAAAAGAGAAGGAAGGGAAGAAGGGAAGAGAGAAGGAAGAAAGGACAAAAGGTGGAAAAAAGGAGGGGTGGAGGGAGAAAGGGAAGGAAGGGAGGGAGGAAAGAGAGTAGGAAGGAAAGGCAAAAGGGAAGGAAGGAAGGTAGGAAGGAAGAAAAAAAGGAAGGAAGGAAGGAAGGAAGGAAGGAAGGAAGGAAGGGAGAAAAGAAGGAAGGAGAAAGACTGAGAGAGGGAAAGAGGGAGAGAGGGAAAATGGAAGGAAAGAGGGAAGGAAGGACGAAAGGGTGGAAGGGAGGGAAGGAGGACGGAAAGAGAGAAGGAAGGAAGGAAGGAAGGAAGGAAGGAAGGAAGGAAGGAAGGAAGGAAGGAAGGAAGGAAAGGTTGGTGTGAGAGAGGAGAACACAAGAAAAGAGCCCGGGAGCCCCATCCAGCCCTAGGTCCTCTAGTTAATTCTGTAATTACTTTATGGTGGAAGGTGATTGTACAGTCACGTTGGAGGACCTAGAGATTCCCAGAAAGGCTTTATCTCTGCTTAAAAAAATTAATATTTTTATTCGTAGTGTTTTGCTTTTACAGGAGTGCTGTGCCCAGTGAATGTGGAAGGTTGGCTGTAGTCCAAGGCATTGATTCCTGGAATGGACAACCACATGCTTCCAGGATGTGAAGGTAGCCTCCCTTCTTCCACTGTTGTTTCCCAGTGGCTCCTATGTAGAGACATGTTGCTTTTCATCTTTGCAGTCACACTCAAACATGCAACACAAACCCAACTGTAGCCTACAGCCAAACTCACCAGGAAAAGCAAGACCAGTCTAAAGTATGTTGTTGCCTGAGGCAGAACAGAGCTTTAGAAAGATAACTTTTTGAACCACTGGACATACTTTTTACATGATTTTAGAGGTTATGCTGCCCCAGAAAGTGACTTCTGAGAAAAACAATGCAAATGAAACCAACTCCCCCACAAAGCCTTCCATTCATAGGGTTGCCATACATCTAAATTGAAGGCAGTTAACAACTACAGTAAAACAGTTAGTGGCCATCAAGGAATAACAGCATGAGCGGAAAAGGAGGAAAGGCACAAACTCTGTGCAGGAGAAGTACTATCTTTAGCATTACACACCCACACCATCATCTTGTGATAATGGAAGGGCTCAGAAAGAAAGCAGATTGTTTTGAGAAATTTATTCACATTTACTGAGTATATTAACACTTCTAAAAGTTAACCTTCCAGAGGCACATGGATGCTTGTGGTGAGATCCAATTAACAAACAATAGAGAGCAGCACTTTCCTTGGTTCATTCCTCAAATGAAGAAGACACACAGTCATGAATACATTCAATTAACTGAAGTTGCCTTGATTTGTTCATAGAAATAGAAGCAATTTAGAGAAGTAAGAAAGCTGTCAGAGGTATATTAATGCTGTCGTGTTATTCCTTGAGTAATCGCATACTTTGGTGAAGCATTGTTTTTATTTCCAAACATCATGAGATCTTGGTTTGTTGCTAGACCAAGCATGGGCAAACTTGGGCCCTCCAAGTGTTTTGGACTTCAATTCCCACAATTCCTAACAGCCTCAGGCCCCTTCCTTTCCCCCCTCAGCTTAAGGTTTGCTATCAAGAAGATATTTGTATATGGAGGAAAATATCCCATGTGCTTCATACATGTGCATATGCCTTCAAATCACCTGTTCACTTATGGGGATCTCATGCATCCCCCAGTGACACAATGGGTTAAGTCCTTGTACTGGCAGGACTGCAGACTGAAAGGTTGGTGGTTCAAATCTGGGAACCAGGGTCAGCTCCCATTTGTCCGCTCCAGCTTCCCATGTGGGGACATGAGAGAAGCCTGCCACAGGATGGTAAAATATCCAGGTGTTCCCTGGGCAACGTCCTTGCAGATGGCCAATTCTCTCACACCAGAAGCGACTTGCAGTTTCTCAAGTCACTCTTGACACAAAAAAAATGCATTTCATTGGGTTTTCGTAGGCAAGGAATACTGAAAGGTGTGTGTGGTGGTGGTGGGGGTTGATATTGCTTTCCCATCAAATATGTATAAACTATAGCACCTAGCATTCCTTAGTAGTTCCTCATCCAAGTACTAACCAAGCCTGAACCTTCTTAGCTTCAAAGATCAAATGGAATCTCGCTCCTTCAGGAGATTTAGGTTCCTATATGAGAAGCTTTTTAACACAAATACAACTCTGGAGGAGGGATTTGCCTCAAAAACACAGTAGGAGAAATAAGGCTTAAATTATCATCTCCATTACTTACCTCTTACTTGTGCAATTAGAACAAACAGGAGTTTCAGATTTGAAGACATACCTGAGCTGAAACCCTATATGGCAGAGGGTAAGGCTTCACCCCTACAGTTCAGATGGACTAATGCTCTCCCTGCCCATATAACGTTGGGGTAAAATAAGAATTAAAGATACAACTTTATGCTGATCTATTTTAGTGAATTTAAACAATTCTATTTTGACAATCGCTCACGTCCTATCCATGGTCTGTATAGTTTTGTTGAGCACTGACATTTATGCAGTGCTAGAAATGCTGTAACCACAATAATAAGAGTCCAGGATCAATAACTAAATGTTTCATGTACATAAAGTGCTAGACCTTTAGAATATCCTCCTAAACAACAACTCTCTCTGGCTACATTGTGTGCTGATCATCTAGACAAGTGGTTCTCAACTTGTGGGTCCCCAGGTGTTTTGGCCTACAACTCCCAGAAATCCCAGCCAGTTTACCAGCTGTTAGGATTTCTGGGAGTTAAAGGCTAAAACATCTGGGGACTCACAGGTTGAGAACCACTGGTCTAGACCTTAGATAGGAATTTCCACATATGCATTAAATACAGCGCACACATGCTTTACTCTTTTCCTTGAAGTCTCATGAAAGCTTAAAATAACTTTATGTTGACTCATACTATGAGTTAGCGAGGAACTTGAAAGCAGTGCTGTGCTTGGTAGTTCTCTTGGTAGTTCCCTTGTTGTTTGTTGTCTGCTTACTTTCCTGCTCAATTTCAGGGCTCATCCTAGCTTCATATCCCAGCTGGGAGAATATGGTAGGTCTGATATTTCAACCCTGCCTTACAGTGTAAGATAACTTCCCAATAGTGTACAAAGCAGGAAAATTGGTATGGGATACCAAGCCAGTGCCCATTTCTAGACAAGAAAAAAAGAAATGGTTGTTGTCCTCCTGAATCTCTCTCTGTTGCTCCTATGTGAGCTTCCTAGAGCAAGCTAGGAAGAGAAAGCAGTCTTCATAGAATCATAGAATCAAAGAGTTGGAAGAGACCTCATGGGCCATCCAGTCCAACCCCCTGCCAAGAAGCAGGAATATTGCATTCAAATCACCCTGACTTGCTGTCCAACTTGCACAGGTTTAATGAATTTTGCAAACTGTTCTAGTTCCAAACAATATAGTATCTTAGGTGCTAGATCAAGTGTCATAAGCAAGTCACCCCTTGAGCTGTTGCAGAACACATTTCACTACTCGTTGCACAAGGTGATTCATCAACCATACTGTTATTCTGTAAATTGTCGCCCAACAAGGTCAAGATGATCCAATGTTCACACCTTGAAGGAACTTTCCTGCCATGTCATGACTGCTTCCATGCTTTGTTCCACAAGCAATTTCACATACTGTTTCACTAGCTGTTATTCAAGCATTAAAGCAGCCATTCTCAGCCTGGGGGTTGTGACCCCTAGGAGGGGCAATTGGCTGTTTGAGAGGGGTTCTGCCTCCACCTCCTTCAGCCCCACCTCCTCTGCCTCCCTGGAATGGCTGCCAGGCCCCCTCTGCCAGCCAAGTGGCCTGCAAGTGCCTGTTCCCATGCCACTTCACCTCCTGGCTGACAGAGTCAAGGTTGGCTCCACTGAGAGGGAAGCCTGGGGAGTCTGGGTGAAGGATTGGGGAGTCTGGGTGAATGCCAACTTTGCCTCCTCCGCCTCAGCTGGTGAGGCAGCAGCTCTGGAAAGCCAAGGAGGAAGACGTGAAGGTGGCCATGGGACCTTCACTAGTCATTTGCCTCTTCCTCCTTGGCTCCTGGGGCTGCTTGGAATTTTGTCAACTTGCCCCTTTGCCGGCTACTTTGCCGGCTGCTTTGCCAGCATGTCTATTCACTGGCCGCTTTGCCAGCTTGCCCCTTTGCCAGCCCCTTTGCTTTGCCTCTGCCTCCAAGCACCTTACTGTGCCGCTGGAAGAAGAAAAGGAGGAGTTCCTCTACACCCATCTGTTCAGAAGATGTCACCTCACTTTCTATCCCTGTGAGAATTGGATTTTGAAAAAAATGGAAACATGAATTGGAGATAAAGCTTCAGTGGAGACACTTTTCCCTTTGATAACCCTTTCAGGAGTGCATTCCCTTCCAAAGGATAGATTCCTCCCCTTTTGTCTCAGCCCCGTTTTTAACTAGGGGTTGTTTTTAACTCAGGGATGGCCTGCAGTCTGCAGAACAACATCATCACACAAACATGGGCAGTCCTAATAATGAAGTTATGAAGTAGCAATAAGAATAATGTTATTGTTGAGGGTCACCACAACATGAGCAACATGAGGGTTATGGCATTATGAAGGCTGAGAGCCACTGTCCTAGAGGAACAATGTTGTCTCTTTTTGGCTAGAATCTCATTGATATTGTTGGTATCATAGATTTGCACAAATTCCCTACAGGATTAGCTGGACATTTTGTCCAATGTACAATATTAAAGATTAAAGGTTGCAGAAACAAAGTTGTGCATGCAATTCCAATCTGCATGGAGATGCAATGAATCTCTGGTTATTCCATTTAGTTACATGTTTGGGACCTTGGTTCAGTTGTACAACAATGTAATTAACACCAGGGAAGTATAACTTTATATGCTGAAGTTTATGTTATGTGATCCTGCTATAAGATCTGGCCACTATTTCCTACGAGAACACTGGATATTATCCAGTGTATAAATCATTGGATAATACACAATATTTTTCAGGGTTGCGGTATTTCTTATGAGTCAAATACAATGAGACAGAAGGAGACATATATAACAAACAGGGTGGAAGATCTCATGAAAAATTGGCAGTTGATCAGATAAATAGATCTTTCACTTCTGAACAGCTCTAGTTTTTAATATATGGCTTGAGATATTTCTGCTTATCTCCTGGGGAGATAATTGAATTTGTAACATGTGTACAGTAATCCATCTTAAATATCACAGCCGCTATTTTAAATCCTTCATTATCTTTCTCTGTTCCATGGGCTCTGATTATTTCTGTTTAAAAGAGAATATTTACCCATGTCCTTTCCTATTTTCCTTCCTGGTTTTTGCTCATTTTAATGTTGACATCTGTTGCATTATTAATGTGTTATGTACCACTGAAAGTGTAATTCTATAGCAAAAGAACAAAATATAACTCCTGTGAATAATCTGGTGGGATTTCTTCTTCTTTTGCTATAATCAACACTAAGCCTACTGGAATTGTAAGAGTAAACTTTCCCATTGCCATTACTGCAGCATTTTCTTTCGCAAACAAGTAGAAAGTTTCTTCAATTCCTAATGGACGACCAAAGTTTGCTCATGCCTGATCTACATTGTAGAAATAATGCAGTTTGATATCACTTTAACTGTCATGGCTCAGTGCTATAACGCCATGGGAATTGTAGTTTGGTGAGGCACCAAAACTCTATGACAGAGAATGATAAAAAAACTTGAGAAACTGCAACTCCCATGATTCCATCTGAACATGAGGAAGAACTTCCTGACTGTGAGAGCCATTCAGTAGTGGAACTCTCTGCCCTGGAGTGTGGTGGAGGCTCCTTCTTTGGAAGCTTTTAAACAGAGGCTGGATGGCCATCTGTCAGAGGTGATTTGAATGCAATATTCCTGCTTCTTGGCAGGGGATTGGACTGGATGGCCCATGAGTTCTCTTCCAACTCTTTGATTCTATGATTCTGTAACATTAAACAGTTAAAGTGGTCCCAGGATATGAAAGCTCCCAGACCTGCCACAGTTGCCCATCTTTGTGCAATATTATATAAGAAATAAAACAGGGGACAGCATCAAATGAAGACATACCCAACAGACAATGTTTTCCTGTTGCATGGTCATTGGTTCATACTTACTGCTCTTGTCACAGAGAGGAATCTGTCATAGCTGATCAGCACAATGTTGAAGACCGAAGTGGTGCACAGCAGATAATCAATCACCAGCCAGAGCTTGCAAAAGCTTCTCCCGAAGGTCCATCTCCCCGTTATTACGTAGGGTACGTACAATGGGATACAAAAGGCACCTGCAATGAGAGAGCTTGATTTGTGTCCTCAAGTGTTTTTTCCCTGGAGCATAAAAAGGCCATATAATTCAGCATATTTGTCAAAGTTGCCTCCTACCTGTTGTCTTTCAAAGTCCTAGTTGAGTTATTGGGAGATTACAATGGCCAAAGGGAAATATCATAACCTCCGTTTGTGTCCATAGGGCAAGGGTTTCCCAACGAAGCAGAGAGTGTTTGAGGATCAGGACATCCGTAGGGATACCAAGGTGCTTGTTTATAAAGCCATTATCCTCTCAACTCTGCTAATGCCTGTGAAAGGTGGACAGTCTATAGATGTCATCTGCAACTCCTGGAATGATTCCATCAGTGCTGCCTCTGAAAAATCCTACAAATCTCTTGGGAAGACAGGCAGACAAATGTCAGCATGCTGGAAGAAGCAAAGACCACCAGCACTGAAGTGATGCTCCTCCACCATCAACTCCGCTGGTCTGGCCACGTTGTCTGAATGCCCAATTATCATCTCCCAAAACGGTTTCTCTACTCCAAACTCAAGAACGGGACAGGAATATTGGTGGACAGGAAAAGAGTTTTAAAGATGGGCTTAAAGTCAACCTCTAAAATTATGGTATAGATACTGAGAACTGGGAAGCCCTGGCCCTTGAGTGCTCTAACTGGAGTGCTGCAGAATTCAAAGAGGCACAAATGGAGGGAGAAAGGGAAAAACGTGCTAAGAGGAAGGCACATCAAGCCAACCTTGACTGGGATCGCCTTCTGTCTGGAAACAAATGTCCTCACTGCAGGAGAACATGCGGATCAAGAATATAGCTCCACAGCCATCTGCGGACCCACCGCTAAGACACCACATCTGGAAGACAATAATCCTCAAGGTACGAGGGATCACCTAAGTAAGGAAGGGCAAGGGTATTCCTAAATTATTCCCTGCCATCCTATTTTTTAACATTGCTTTTGAAATGTCAATTTCTCTCTCCTCCTCCTCCTCCTCCTCCTCCTCCTCCTTTTCCCTTTCATTCTCAGTTGGCTTCAACTGAGGCAAGCTTAGTTCAGAAAAGTAGTTTGCAGTACATTCAGTTGATAAAGTAAAAGGAAGGTTTGGAAAGGGGCATAATAATCATGCCCTTCACAGTAGGCTCACACAAACATAAATTGCTGCAGCCTCTCAGTTCTTTCGTGTGAATGACCTTTGCCATCTTAACCACACTCCTTTTTGGAACTGGCCAAGTATGTCCTGATTTTCACCTGTAAAATGCTGGAGGGTATGAAATGCATCAATCAGGGGATGTTGAGCAGAAGCATGGCACTATCTATAGAAAGGAGAGTTGTAGCAAAAGCAGTCAACAGATATAAGGCAACGTTTGATATTATTATTATTATTAGTCATAGTAGTAGTAATAGTACCTCATTTTCTTTCTCAAGTCTGAGACGTAAAGTAGATCACAACATGCACATTTTGTCTGCTGTGGTTTCATGAAGGTGAACTTCTGACAAGTGATAAATTTTGCCACAAGTCTGAGCAATAGATGATTTTAGGCTGCATCAATTTGGATATAATGACTACATTGAGTGAAGTAATACCACCACACTATTCTATTTTGATAAGACCACACCTGAAATACCAGTTCAATACATCACAATTCAAGAAGTCTATTGACAAGCTGGAACATGTCCAGAGTAGGCCAATCAGAATGGTAAAAAGGTCTTGAATCCAAGTCCTTTGGGGAGTGGCTTAGGAAGTTGGGAATGTTGAGCCTAGTGAAGAAAAGATTAAGGCAGTGATTTTCAACCTGTGGTCCCCAGATGTTTTTGGCCTACAACTCCCAGAAATCCCAGCCGGTTTACCAGCTGAAGGCCAAAAACATCTGGGGACCCCAGGTTGAGAACCACTGGATTAAGGTTTTTTTTAAATCATGCCCAAAGTGAATTGAGAACATACTGCAAGTCACTTCTGGTGTGAAAAAATCAACCATCTACAAAGATGTTGTCCAGAGTACGTTCAGATATGTTACCATCCTGTGGGAGGCTTCTCTCATGTCTCTACATAGGACGCTGGGGCTGGCAGATGGGAGCTCACCCTGTCTCGTGGATTCGAACCACCAAACTTCAAGACAGCAGTTCAGCCAGCACAAGGGTTTAACCTATTGTTCCACCACGGCTCTTGATTAAGAAGTGACATGATAGACATGCTTTAATATGTGAAAACATGTCGTATAGAAGTTGGAGCTAGCATGGTTTCATCTACTCTAGAGATTAGGGCACTGAACCATAGTTTCAACATAAAGAAAGAGAGAATCCACCTAAACATTTGGAAGAATTTCCTGGTGATAGCAGCCCCAGAGAGTCACAGAGTCTCCTTCTGTAGAAGTTTTTAAGCAGAGGTTGAGTGGCCATCTTCTGGGGATGCTTTCATTTTGTGTATTCCTGCTTAGAAAAGGTTGAATTGGATGGCCCTTGTGGTCTCTTCCAACTTTGTGATTCTATTACATAGTCTCAAAATAAATAATTGTAAAAACCCCAAAAGAAACACTAATTTGAGTGTCTTGATTGTAAATGAATAAAAAAATCACCAGAGCAGCAAGGCTGTAGTTAAGTAAATGAGGAACATTCAGATTCATAATTATGGAAGAATCAATATGATCAGTCAGTCATGTTCTTATCTTAATGGTACACAAGCAAGCAAAATCCTGAGAAATGGTTTATTTTGTTCTCTTCTGCAATGGAGCCAGACATGGCTTCATTTGCCTTCCTCTCTTTTAACACAAAGTCTGTCATTGATGCATTTGAATGATAATGGATTTTATTTCCAAATGACAGTAAGAGATAAACTATCTCTTTCTAACTTCTGATAAGATGACACATATTTTGTATTAAACTACCCTTGTCCAGTGCCGACCGGTCCTGCAGTAAACCCAGGATTATAAACTCCAATGCAGTTTGCTCCCAAAGCATCTTTTTTGGTGGTTCCCTAAATGGACCACAGAACAAGGGTGGGCCTCAAACCTCCCTCATAGACAAGCCAGTTGGATTGAACCCCCCACTTAATTTATTAAGCAAATTAAACCCCAAGACATCTAGTCACTTCTGATTTATGGCAACTTTCTTGACAGAAGTTGTTCAGAGGAGGTTTGCTCTTTCCTTCCTCTGAAGAGGAGTGAGCATGATTTGCCCAAGGTTTTCTAGTAGAGTTCCATGTCCAAATGTGGATTTGGATCGAGTGTCCTAGTAATATACACTTTATTTATATTCCGCTTTATCTCCCAGGAGGGACTCAGAATGGATTACAGTATACACATATGAGGCAAACATTCAATGCCCTTTACACAGTGAACAACAACAACATACAATACACAGATAAAAGTAAAGGCCTTCATCTTTTTCATCTCCGGTCTCTGGAAGTGATGCTCAACTCTGGCCATGGGGAGGTGCTCTTGTTCATTTTCCATGCCAAGGAGCCTGTTGTCCGTAGACATCTCCAATAGGGTTGTCTGCATGTCTGCATAGGATGTCCTTTTACCTTCTCACCGAGGTGGTACCTATTGATCTACTGTCATTGCATGTTTTTGATCTGTTAGGCTGGCAGAAGCTAGGGTTAACAGCAGGAGCTCACCCTGACTTGCAGCTTTGAACTGCCGACCCTCAGGTCAGCAGATTTCCTGCAGCTAGCAGTTTAACCCACTGCACTATCACAGTTCCAGTACTTGAACCATTACAACATGCAGGCTCTTCAGAAAGAGATATAAGATGTCCTTTCCATGGAAGACCTGACATTTGGTTATTGGTTATTCTATCACAGGATTTTCTGGGCCAGTTTTATTCACATGGCCTTTGCCAGTGCTTTCGGCCAAGACTGAAAAAGTATGACTTGCCCAAGGTCACCCAATCGGTTTCCATGATTGAGCACAGATTTGAACCATGGCCCTCAAAGTCCTAGTCCAACACTCAAATCACCACACCATACTGACTCTCTTGTGTGTATAACTGTGCCCTTAAGTCACCTGTTAATTTCTGGTGACTCCACGAGTATTCAAAGGAATACTCAGAGATGGCTTTGCCAATTCCCTTTTTTCTGAAAAATGGCCTACAACTCCTCATATTTGTTGTTGGTCTCCCATCCAAGTATTAACTAGGCATGGCCTTGCTTAGCTTCCAGGATCAAAGACTTTAAGGTTCTATGGTCCCTTGTGCCACCATCAGCACTATTCTCAAGGACTTGTTTTGTAACCTTCCACACTAATGCCAGTTAGTTGAAGATGGCTGAAGATGTACCTTTGCTCGTTGACTTATGATGATGATGATGATGATGAGGAAGAGGAGGAGGAGGAGGAGGAGGAGGAGGAGGAAGAGGAAGAATAGATTGTAGTACTATTCCATCTGAACGTTAGGAAGAACTTCCTGACTGCGATAACTGTTCAGCAGTGGAACTCTCTGCCCCAGAGTGTGGTAGAGGCTCCTTCTTTGGAAGCTTTTAAACAGAGGCTAGATGGTCATCTGTCGGGGGTGCCTTGAATGCAATTTTCCTGCTTCTTGGCAGGGGGTTGGACTGGATGGCCCATGAAGTCTCTTCCAACTCTATGATTCTATGATTCTACTATCATTATGCCTCTGATTAGTAGCTGCCATCCATACCCATGCCCTGTTTAACTCACCAGCAAAATAGACATCTTGAGCAATGATCAATCTAGTTGCCCCCAAGGAACAGGGAAATTGACGCTTCTGTTTGATGTTTGATGTTCTGTTTCATGTCTGACATAACAGGTTGCGTTTTTCACTTAATTTTAATTGTTAAGTCATAATTTGTTTTTATATGTTGGGTTGTCAATTTTCATTATCATGAGTGATTGTTTTATGTTTCGGCACTGAATGTTTGCCTTTTATCTTTGGAATCCACCCTGAGTCCCTTCAGGGAGATAGCGTGGAATATAAAATGAAGTTCAACAATGACAAATGCAAGTTACTCCACTTAGGCATAAAAAATGAAATGCAAAGACACAGAATGGGGGACGCATGGCTCGACAGCAGTATGTGTGAAAAAGATCTTGGAGTCCATGTGGACAACAAGTTAAACATGAGCCAACAATGTCATGAGGTGGCAAAAAAAGCCAATGGGATGTTGGCCTGCATAAATAGGATTATAGTGTCTAGATCCAGGGAAGTCATGCTACCCATCTATTCTGCCTTGGTCAGACCACATCTGGAATCGCACTGTGTCCAATTTTGGGCATCACAATTTAAGGGAGATGTTGACAAGCTGGAATATGTCCAGAGGAGGGTGACTAAAATGATCAAGTGTCTGGAGAACAAGCCCTATGAGGAGTGGCTTAAAGAGATGGGTATGTTTAGCCTTCAGAAGAGAAGGCTGAGAGGAGACATGATTGCCATGCATAAATATGTGAGAGGAAGTCATAGGGAGGAGGGAGCAAGCTTGTTTTCTGCTGCCCTGGAGACTAGGACGCGGAACAATGGCTTCAAACTACAGGAAAGGAGAGTCCACCTGAACATGAGGAAGAACTTCCTGATTGTGAGATCTGTTCAGTAGTGGAACTCTCTGCTCTGGTGTGTGGTGGAGGCTCCTTCTTTGGAGGCTTTTAAGCAGAAGTTGGATGGCCATCTGTTGGGGGTGCTTTGAATGAGATTTTCCTGGTTCTTGGCAGGAGTTGGACTTTGGACTGAATGGCCCACAAGATCTGTTCTAACTCAATGATTCTATGATTCTATAAATAAAGATTATTATTATTAATAATAATTTTAGTCGGGATTACTGTTATATGAGGAACAAAGGACTTTTAGTGACTTCAAATAAAGGGAAACAGCATTTTTTGAATGAGAAGTAGAATTGACAGAAGTCCAGTTATAGAACTTGGGGTATCTGGCATATCCAAAATACTTTTTTTGATTATCTAGGATATTTTTGTGAATGAGGCTTCCATATCACCTGAAGCAGTGGTTCTCAAAGCCTGCTTTTCCAGGTATTTTGAATGTTAGTTCCTGGAATTTTTGGCCAAGCTGTTTAGGGCTTTTGGAAGTGTAAAAGAGTCGTCCCCAATTTGGGAGTCCCATTTACAATTTTATCCCCCTTTTCAACATGCTACATATGTAATAAAGAAAGGGTAAAAAATATGAGTTAATGATTGTGAAGTGGCATATGATTTAGTGGGTAATGTAATGAACATGGATAGAAATAATGGACAATTATGCTGGGGAAAAAGGAAGGAAAAAGGAAGAGGGGCCGAGAAAGGGCAAGATGGATGGATGGCATCCTTGAAGTGACTGGCTTGATTTAGAAGGAGCTGGGGGAGGTGACGGCTGACAGGGAGCTCTGGTGTGGGCTGGTCCATGAGGTCACGAAGAGTCAGAAACGACTGAATGAATGAACAACAAGAAGAAATAATGGAAACTGAAGCTAGAAGAGATTGAAAGGGTTTTTTTTTCCTGGCAGATTCCTGCATTGGTAAAGGATCGATTGGATGGCCCTTGAGGCTCCTTTCCACTTCCAACATATTTGGGGGGCTACTATCTATAGTTACAATGATGTACTGTGTCAGTAGGATTGCATGCAGGTAGAGCAGATTTCTAACTTCATTCCTCCCTGCGAATCTAGCAGGTGGCGAATGCAGCTTCTAGAATTAATATAATCACACCAATCAATATGCTGCCCGATTAGCGTCTCCAACCATTACAGTCTTAGAGACACAGGTACAGAGCTGCCATAATAGCAGATTTGGGGAAGGCATAGCTGAGATTGCTGTTAATTACCTTCTCAAGAAATGACAGATCTTCCAAATGCACCCCTGGAGAGCTCGGAAGAAGAGAAATTGTTTTTCCCTCTTAACGAGAGAAGTATATCAGAAATGGATAAAGTATCAGCAAATGCTCAAAGGCTTTCATGTTATGCAAGAAACACAGTTTCCATAAAGATCTGAAAAATACAAAACTCATTGTTAAGTGAATCTTGAGAGATATTTACGAGCTCCATTCCAGTTGCATCTTGGTTGCCTGCCTGCAAATGCAACGTCTCTATGTTCGGCTCGCCATATGCTTTCAGAAAGCCCACAGCCCATGATGGAAATGATATCTAAATTTAATCAACTGATTGAGTAACACATTTGGGAAGCAATAGCTCAGGAAGATTTTGCCTTGATGCCAATTTAAAAGGAATTGGAAAAGGGACACTTTATATATCCTGGACTGATGAAGTGCGAAGCTGGTGAAGAACGCAGAGGACAAAGTCGGTGGATGTGTCTCTTAACAAACTGCTGGAACCAAGCTATTAAAAATAACTAAAATTGTTATAACTGGTGAGGTTCTCAAAGAAATAATTGAATGAAATATGCACCTATTTTCTGTCCTGATAAGAGGATGAGCTCTCATATTCTATCTCAATGAGACCTTCTCATCCATCTTCAAAGGGAGCTCCTCATAGAATGCACTG
This sequence comes from Anolis sagrei, assembly GCF_037176765.1. NCBI lineage: Eukaryota > Metazoa > Chordata > Lepidosauria > Squamata > Anolidae > Anolis > Anolis sagrei. The sequence goes on from NC_090024.1 coordinate 232,429,200, forward strand.
TACCTAATACATTTTTGAAGTTTTCCAGACTTGGTGACTTTTAGTGAGTTCATCTCCAAGGTCAAATAAATCAGATCTGAAGATGCTCCAGGAACCTATCAGTGTTATTTGCAGATATGCTGAATGAAGTGGCTGTTAAAGAGGAATGAGTTGAAGCCTGCTTTGTAGACAACAAATGGATTTGGATTGACACGACAAATCACAGGTTTGGCAGGTCTTCTTGCAAAGATTGTCTGAAGCTTGGGAAAACTTTACTCTTTGACCAAGCTGTCTAAGTCCCCTTCCACATAGCTGAATAAAATCTCACATTTTCTGCTTTGAACAAAATATGTGTCAATGTGGACTCAGATAACCCAGTTCAAAGCAGATATTGTGGGATTTTCTGCCTTGATATTCTGGATTATATGACTGTGTGGAAGGGCCCTAAGTGGTTCTGGAAACTATATTCCAAAATATATCTTTTCCCCAAACTCTGAAGGAAAAGTAGATGACACACTTCTTCCACGTAGAAGCATGCTTGTGTGAATTGGAAAACTCACACTATGGTTATAGCACTATGATTCCACTTTAACTGCCATGGTTTCTGCCAATGGAACCTTAGGGCCCTTCTACACAACCCTATATCCCAGAATATCAAGGCAGGAAATCCCACAATATCTTCTTTGAACTGGGTTATCTGAGTCCACATTCGGATAATGTGGGATTTTCTGCCTTGATATTCTGGAGTATAGGGCTGTGTGGAAGGGCCCTGGGTATGTAGTCTAGTGAGGGTCTGGATGATAATTTCAAATGTCCCTTCCTAAACTTCAAATCCTGGGATTCTATAGGATTGAACCATGGCAATTAAAACAGTGCTATAAATGTGTAGTGTGGAAGAGAAGCTACACATGTTGAAGTGCTAGTAAGGTATAATGATTGGATGAAGACTTGGGAGATCTATGGTCAAGTCCCCACTGAACTATAAACATCTTCAGGGGACTTTGATCCAGTTAATCTCTTTCAGACTGGCCTCCTTCATAAGGACAATATGAGGATCCACGGTCATGTTTGGATAGTGGGGTAAGGAAAAGGTAGTTGCCATCAAAAGTAAACTAAGGGATACAGCTCCCAGCCCCTTTCCTTCTACATTTTCACTTTCATATGAATCACATCTGCAAGAAACTTAGGTTCCCTTCACATGGTCCCTCTATCTCAGGATCTTATCCTAGATTATCTGCTTTAAATTGATCCCAGATTATCTGCTTTAAACTGGATTATATAGAATCATGGAGTTGGAAGAAACCTTGTGGGCTATCCAGTCCAATCCCCTTCCAAGAAACAGGAAAATTGCATTCAAAGCACCCCCAACAGATGGCCATCTAGCCTCTGCTTAAAAGTCTCCAAAGAAGGAGACTCCACCACAGTTCGGGGCAGAGAGTTCCACTGCTGAACAGCTCTCACAGTTAGGAAGTTCTTTCTCATGTACAAGTGGAAAATTCTTTTCTGTAGTTATTCTACATCCTAGTCTCCAGGGCAGCAGAAAACAAGCTTGCTCCCTCCTCCCTACGACTTCCCCTCACATATTTATACATGGCTATCATGTCTCCTCTCAGCTTTCTCTTCTGAAGGATAAACATGCCTGGCTCTTTAATCTGCTTCTCATAGGACTTGTTCTCCAGACCCTTGATCATTTTAATCACCCTCTTCTGGACACATTCCAGCTTGTCAACATCTCCCTTCAATTGCGGTGCCCAGAACTGGACACAGTGCAATTCCAGGTGTGGTCTGATCAAGGCAGAATAGAGTGATAGCATGACTTCCCTGGATCTAGACACTAGACTCCTATTTATGCAGGCCAAAATTCCATTGGCCTTTTAAGATCCTGCATATGAGTCTCCACTGTCAGATAATCTGGGATAAGTACATAATCTGGGATCAGACACTAGTATATAGGGGTAGTGTGGAAGGGGCCTTAGTGTCCTTCTCTCAATGTTAACAAGACTCCAGAGTGCCATAGTCAGAAGCCATTGAAGTAGGAGGTGTTCAGTGTCAAAACAGCACCGGGCCACAAGAAAGCTATAAATCAGAGACAGAGTTTTAGGAAGCTGTGCTAGCAGAGTCAATAAACAATCCAGGAGTCACAAATCTGTTAATCACATCTGAAGAGCTGAGCTGTCAACCAGAGAACTGCAGCTGTATTCAGCTGGAGAAAGTAACCTTCTTATATAGCAACCCATTCAGCCAACACCCTGAACTCAGGTAGTATTTAGGAAGAGCATTCCACAACCATGCTTCTTCTGATGCCTTTATTATAATCTTATGTTCCATCTGTGGGGAATGTCCTCAGCCAGACATGAAACCCTTTGCCATTCTCAGGGATGAGAGGGAGGCCCTCCTCCTATTTCTGCCTCAAAGTTGACCCAATCTTCTTAAAAGGAAGCTGGCTATCAAGTTTTTTTTTTGTGGAGGCTCCTTTGCTTCATCTTCTGAGAATGATGACATCTCAAAGAGTTGGTTTACTCCCCTAGTCTATAGCCAGTATTCAGGTACCATGCTAAAGCACAACAATAAATAATTGTGACATGATTTCTAATTCTTTAAAGAAAAAGCATAAAGTACTTGGATGGGAGACCACCAACGAACCCCAGGTTCCCCTAGGCTATAGATTTCAGAGAAGGGAACTGGCAAACTACCTCTGAGTATCCCTTGCCTTAAAAAAACCCTTTGAAATTCATTGAGTTGCCATAAGTTGACAGGTGTTTATAAGGCACAAAAGCAAACCTATACACGCAGTAGAAGTGTAGGATGCAGCAAAGCATTTCAAACCTGTTTGACAAATAGTATAGAATTTTTTTCAATTGATGGGGAAAGCTTAAAAAAAGCAAGGAAAATGTCATAAATGAAGCTGACTTACACAGACTCTGACAGGACTGAGAGCTTCTCAGCTGGAGAACTTTACATTCCCAGAAGCGGTGAGCTATAAGGCAGCCGAGATGGTCTCTCTCCTCCCTACTCTGTCAGCCACCTGCTGTTCCCAAATTGCCCATAATTGACTGGGGCACAGCACAGAGAGCAAGGCAAAGAGATGAGTGACAGGGTAGGGAGGGTTAGAGAAGTGGCAATGCTACCACATTGAAAGATATAAGGGAATAAAAATATATTATTGTCTCCAGCACCGAAGCTGGAAAATTCCGAGTCCGATCTCTGGTTCACCTATCTCAGTCTTGTCTTTCCCTGTCCTGCAAAACACAGACTGCATCATCTCAGGCAAAGATTTTATCCACTGCTGCTGTACAGTACCTAGAACAGGCATGGGTAAATTGGCTCAGTGGGTTAAACCCCTGTGCCGGCAGGACTGAAGACCGACAGGTCGCAGGTTCGAATCCGGGGAGAGGTGGATGAGCTCCCTCTGTCAGCTCCAGTTCCCCAAGCGGGGACATGAGAGAAGCCTCCCACAAGGATGATAAAACATCAAATCATCCGGGCGTCCCCTGGGCAACGTCTTTGCAGATGGCCAATTCTCTCACACCAGAAGCGACTTGCAGTTTCTCAAGTCGCTCCTGACACAAAAAAAATGGGTAAATTTTGGCCCTCCAGATGTTTTGGACTTCAACTCCAACAATTTCTAAGAGCTGAAGTCCAAAATACCTGGAGGGTCAAAATTTGCCCATGCCTCATCTAGAAACTTTCTCCCTCTTTTTAGTGTGGTGGTTCTCAACCTGTGGGTTCTCAGATGTTTTGGCCTTCAAGTCTCAGAAATCCTAACAGCTGGTAAACTGGTTGGGATTTCTGGGAGTTGTAGGCCAAAACACCTGGGACCCACAGGTTGAGAGCCACTGTTTTATCAGGAATTCAGAATTTATCTGGGATACTTCACTTCCTGAGGAAAGATGTAATTACCTTTCCACACTACTTGACTTGTGTCAAATACTGCTCAAAGCATGTCATGTTATTTTGACATATGAAGTGGGGGGGGGGGGGACACAAGCACCTTTCTCATCTTGGCTTGCATCCAAAACAAAGGACAGTATCCTAGACTGCCTTCACATGGAGACATTGTTACAAATGACCTCAGGAATCAGCCCTAGGAACCCACCTTAAACGGAAGGAAGTCTCTCCAAGTACTGGAGGTCTGTTAATGGTCCTTCAATAGTGCTTTAAGATGACGTGGCCAGCCTGTTTATGCCCCTGAGCCAATATTATGAACTGCAGTGCATTGAGTCAAAGGGTGAGAGGGGTCTAGCTGCATGAACAGAGGCTGGATGGCCATCTGTCAGGGGTGCTTTGAATGCAATTTTCCTGCTTCTTGGCAGAGGGTTGGACTAGATGGCCCATGAGGTCTCTTCCAACTCTATGATTCTATGATCTTTAGTATCCCAATTGCCTATATGCGAATACCTAAAAAGTTTTAAAGTAAATATTGCAGACTTTTAACAAAGTCGAGATTAAATATATTTCCCTCACAGCTGCTAAGAGGCCGACTGTCTGGAATTTCTGACTCCCAAAGACTATGCCCCTGTGAAGGAAATGAAATAGAAACAATAAAACACATATTATTGCAGTGCCGCTATTAACAGGGCAAAGTAGCCAACTTTTATATCCAATCCTGTCCCACATGACCAACCATTAGATTGTTAGATATCTCTTAGAGGACAAGTGCCACAGGGGGGCAATAAGACCGAGAAAGCAACTAACCTCTGATAGAGGTATTGCTTTACTTGAATCCATGTATATGTATCTTGAACAATTGTCTGTGTTGCAGTCCTCTATTGCTCAGAACAGTTTCCTTGAGGCTAAAGTGGCTTCTGGGGGTATTTGTGATTGTATCATTAGTGTCATAATAATGAATATAGAGCATAGTTGAATATGTAACCATCATGGATGTGTATTATTTACAGATCTATAACTGCAATGCAGTATGCCATCCTTAGTGGATAACTAACAATCTGCTGTCCTTTCATCAACATCTGCTTTCTAAATCAGGTATTTTAACTTGATTTAGAAATCAAGAAATCAGTGGTAGAGTTGGACCCTCAAGGACCACATCCAAACATGCCTTAGGGCAGAGTTTGTGCTCTGCAATGGAGCTATTCTTCCCTGCTCCAAATAACAGGGTTGCTCGGTGCCTTGTTTTCAGAGCTCTGAGGATTACCTGGGAAGGAATCCCACTGGAGCACTGCAGTACATCCAATATGTGGGAGTTACCCTGGATTGTGCTCTGACCTACAAGAAGCTGTTCTTGAATATCAAGCAAAAAGTGGGTGCTAGAAACAATATCATACGAAAGCTGAATGGCACAACCTGGGGATCACAACCAGATACAGTGCCCTAGCGAATTGTGACTCTGCTGCTAAGTATGTATGCCCAGTGTGGAAAAACAACTCACCACACTAAAACAGTGGATGTGGCTCTTAATGAGGCATACCGCATTATCACAAGATGTCGATGCCCCGCACCACTGGATAAATTATGCTGTTTAGCTGGTACTGCACCACCTGACATCCGCAGGGAAGTAGCAGCCAATAATGAAAGGACCAAGGCAGTGACATCTCCAGCCCATCTCCTGTTCAGATATCAGTCTGCATGCCAACGCCTTACGCCTTAAATCAAGAAATAGTTTTTAAGAACTATAGAGATACTTGCAGGAACATCTCAGCAAGTGACAGTCCAAAAGTGGCAGGCTAAAACCCGGAACCTCAAGCCATGGCTGATACCAAATGAGAAACTCCCTCCTGTGCACACAGAAGACTGGATGACTTGGAAGGCACTGAACAGACTGTGCTCTGGCACCACGAGATGCAGAGCCAACCTTAAGAAACTGGGCCACAAAGTGGAGTCCACGACAAGCGAGTGCGGAGGAGAACAAACCACAGACCACCTATTACAATGCAGTCTGAGCCCTGTCACATGCACAATGGAGAACCTCCTTAGTGGCCAGCTACTGGTCAAAGAATATGTAGTATAATGCCAAGTTTTTTAAACTTTGTGTTTTTTAAATACATTACAACTATACCCTTGGTTCGCTTCTGATACAATGTGTTGTTCATTCGTTCAGTCGTCTCCGACTCTTCGTGACCTCATGGACCAGCCCACGCCAGAGCTCCCTGTCGGCCGTTACCACCCCCAGCTCCCTCAAGGTCAGTCCAGTCACTTCAAGGATGCCATCCATCCATCTTGCCCTTGGTCGGCCCCTCTTCCTTTTGCCTTCCACTTTCCCCATCATAATTGTCTTCTCTAGGCTCTCCTGTCTCCTCATGATGTGGCCAAAGTACTTCAACTTTGTCTCTAGTATCTTTCCCTCCAGTGAGCAGTCGGGCTTTATTTCCTGGAGGATGGACTGGTTGGATCTTCTCGCAGTCCAAGGCACTCTTAGCACTTTCCTCCAACACCACAGCTCAAAAGCATCGATCTTCCTTCGCTCAGCCTTCCCTAAGGTCCAGCTCTCACATCCGTAGGTGACTACAGGGTATACCATGGCTTTGACTAGGCGGATCTTTGTTGCCAGTCTGATGTCTCTACTCTTCACTATTTTATCGAGACTGGACATTGCTCTCCTCCCAAGAAGTAAGCGTCTTCTGATTTCCTGGCTACAATCTGCATCTGCAGTAATCTTTGCACCTAGAAATACAAAGTCTGTCACGGCCTTCACGGTTTCTCCCTCTATTTTCCAGTTGTCAATCATTCTTGTTGCCATAATCTTGGTTTTTTTGACGTTTAGCTGCAACCCAGCTTTTGCGCTTTCTTCTTTCACCTTGATTAGAAGGCTCCTCAGCTCCTCCTCGCTTTCGACCATCAGAGTGGTGTCATCTGCATATCTGAGGTTGTTAATGTTTCTTCCAGCAATTTTCACCCCAGCTTTGCATTCATCCAGCCCCGCACATCGCATGATGTGTTCTGCATACAAGTTAAAAAGGTTGGGTGAGAGGATGCAGCCTTGCCGTACGCCTTTCCCAATCTTGAACCAGTCTGTTGTTCCGTGGTCAGTTCTGACTGTTGCTACTTGGTCCTTGTACAGATTCCTCAGGAGAGAGACAAGGTGGCTTGGGATGCCCATCCCACTAAGAACTCTGATACAATAAATAAATAGAATTTGATGTAGCAGTTAAAGTAGTGCTAAACTGCATTAATTCTACAGTGTAGATGCACTTTGAATCTGTGACATCATATGCACACGGAGGAAAACTTATGTTGGTAAAAGAAAAAGCAGGTGGGCAACCTTTTTGTCTAAGTTATCAATGTTATTTTGTATCATTTTGTATTATTTTGATGTGTTTTGTATTTGATTAAGGCACTGAATGTTTGTCTTTTTGTATATAACATGAGGAAGAACTTCCTGACTGTGAGAGCCGTTCAGCAGTGGAACTCTCTGCCCCGGAGTGTGGTGGAGGCTCCTTCTTTGGAGGCTTTTAAACAGAGGCTGGATGGCCATCTGTCAGGGGTGATTTGAATGCAATATTCCTGCTTCTTGGCAGGGGGTTGGACTGGATGGCCCATGAGGTCTCTTCCAACTTTTTGATTCTATGATTCTATGATTCTATAAACTGCCCTGAGTCCCCTCGGGGAGAGAGGGCAGTCTATTATTATTATTATTATTATTATTATTATTATTATTATTATTATAAAATTCAAAAATTTAACTTTATCCCATGCTGTTGAGAACTTTGTAAGTAGTATCCAGGGCCTTGAACTGTGCTTGGAAATATATTGGAAGCCGATGCCACTTACACAACATTACAACAAGGGCAGGCATCTACAGGAAAGGAGGGTGGCCAATTTTTCCATTGAAAGCCCTCCGCTTTCCCACACCAGGATGCCAATGATACAAGCCAAGATGATATCACATCACTACCTGTTAAACCAGGTGTTTGGCTAGGAACTGGGAGGTTCTTGAGAGGCCAGGAAAGCAAAATGATTGTACTTGCAAGCAATTTTGTTCCATTTCGGTCCATTTAGGGCATAAGCCAGAAATTGTCCCCATGGGAGGGTGCACTGAGGGATGCAAAAGTGGTATTCATGGGGCACATTCAACCTACACTTCCCCGCCCCTGTGCCACTATGTTATACGCCACACAAATCTGACACAGACCAATATTTTTGATGCTGCTTTTTTCATTCTGTTGAAGTTTATGAATACTTTTTGTGGTCAAGTCTCATGTAGAGTACATTGCAGTAATCGAATCTTGATAGGCATGCCCAAGTCTGCCTTCTTCTAAAAAGAGCATAGTCGGTTCATCCCTAAAATCACAACGGCACTCCCCCTTAGTGCAGCAGCTCCCTGAATATCCAGAAGTAATGCCAGATAAATGTATGCCTGCAAATTATACACTTCGCCCTTCAAATGAAGTTTAAAACCTATCCAACATAAGCCACACAGCTAGCATTGAATGGGCTTTCCTATTACCCAAGGGCAACTTTGCTTCAGCAGGATTAAGCCTCCGTGCATCTGCCTACATTCATGATAAACAGAGCAGCGAAAAGCTCCGAAAACTGACAATTGTGTCTGCAAAGATATGCAATTATTAACCTTCTACAGCTTAGAACACTACTTACATGGATGACGAGCAATATTCTTAAACATAATCCTTTGCTTTCCTAAATTAGCAGTGTGTGAATGGACATTTTTTTCAGGCACACTTTTATCAATCAGTGAACTGTTGCTTCCAAGTATATTGATTGTGAAATCTGCACTGGGTTTTACTCTGAACTTTAAATGAGTTATCCAAGGGACTGACCCCAACCTCAAACCAGGTTTAGCACTTGGATAATGTCTTTATAATTCAGATTAAACAACAAAGATGATTTACCATCACACTGAATATGGGTGCATCTATATTGTAGAATTAATGCAGGAGCCCTTGGTGGCATAGTGGGTTAAACCCCTGTGCCGGCAGGACTGAAGACTAACAGGTCGCAGGTTCGAATCCGGGGATAGCACGGATGAGCTCCCTCTATCAGCTCCAGCTTCCCATGTGGGGACATGAAAGAAGCCTCCCACAAGGATGGTCAAAACATCAAAACATCCGGGCGTCCCCTGGGCAATGTCATTGCAGATGGCCAATTCTCTCATACCAGAAGCGACTTGCAGTTTCTCAAGTCGCTTCTGACACAACAAAAACAAAAAGCAGTTTGACACCACTTTAACTGCAGTGGCTCAATGTTATGGCATAGTGGAAGTTGTATAACCTTCTTTGATAAATGGTGTCAATGCCTCACCAAGCTACAACTCCCATAATTACATTACATTAAAACGTGGCAGTTAAAGTGACACCAAACTGCCTTAATTCAACAGTGTTGGATGAACTTATGGAAGTCACTAGTTGCTACTACTGATGAGCAAAGATCCCATTGTTGAATGAACAGGGTGAATTAACAACTGATTTGGCCAGAAAGAGAAACGCATTAGACACATGAACAAATTTTGCCAAGAAAACCCCACAATAGCTTCAGTTTAGGGCTGCCATAAATCCGAAACGACGAAGGCACACAACAAAAAAGACTGCTGCCTATCTCTGTTTCATAAGACCAAACATTATCTCACAATTAGGCTTCTTAAATCACAACAGAATAAAAGATAACAAGTTGAGTCTTAATGGTTCTTCAGACCACTTCTATATTTAATCAGCTCACTGTGTTATTCCCTATGTGCAATTAAATGAAGCTATAGGAATAATGAAGATATTCGAAAGACATGAAGCAAAGGTTTGCATGTTTATTATACTGTTATAGGGACAAGCTTGCCATGAATAATATGTGTTGTAGCCTGCCTCAAACCACAAGGAGAGGCAGGTAAGAAATAATAATAATAATAATTGCAATCCCAGGTGACAGCAGAATTGAAGAGAAAGAACTAGAAAAACTGACACAATATGAGGATTTAAAGATTGGACTGCAAAGACTCTGGCACAAGCCAGTCAAGGTGGTCCCAGTGGTGATCGGCAAACTGGATGCAGTGTCTAAAGACCTTGGCCTGTACTTAAACACAATTGGCACTGACAAAATTACCATCTGCCAGCAGCATAAGGCCACCTTACTGCGATCTGCACAAATTATTCACTGAAACATCACAGTCCTAGACACTTGGGAAGTGTCCGACGTGTAATCCAATGTAACAGCCAGCAGAGTGATCTTGTCTGCTGTAGACTCATCTTGTTGTGTTTCAAACAACAACAACAACAACAACAACAACTCCTCTGGTAATTGCCCTAACTTTGACTTGAGTACAGCCATATACTGTACTCCATTTTGATACTCTAATCAGTTCAGAATATGAGACTCATTGACCGGAAGTGGTAGAATATATCTATCTAGAACTAAAATTGCCTTATTCAGTTTTCACTGTGCTTCTGGGTACAATTTAGTGCTGGTTTTTGCTTATGAAGCCCTATATCAGTGGTTCCCAACCTTTTTTTCTGACCAGGGATCACTTTGATCAGGAACTACTCTCCAACATTAGTACCAAAAGGGTTACAAATCAGTTATTGGTCAACTTTAGATTCGGTTTGGTTATTTGGGGTGCTGATTCAGACAACTGCTTTGGATAGACCACATTAGCTCTATCTTCTGATACAGAACATATACCATCCAGTAGTCACCATCTGCTCGCCTATAGAAAAACATATTTAACAAGCCATATTTAACACTATAAGAGGGTTTTGTGAGACCAGTTGCTCTCGTTGCAACAGTGTAGTAATGGGTTGTTGTAGGTTTTTCCGGGCTATATGGCCATGTTCTGGAGGCAATTTTTCTCCTGACATTTTGCCTGCATCTATGGCAAGCATCCTCAGAGGTAGTGAGGTCTGTTGGAAGTAGGAAAAATGAGTTTATATATCTGTGGAATGACCAGGGTAATGTTTCAGCTGATCACCTTGATTTGCATTCAATGGCCTGGAAGCGCCTGGGGGGAATCTCTTGTTGAGAGTGAATTGATTTGCCTGATTGTTTCTGGCCAAATTGCCTCCAGAACATGGCCATATAGCCCAGAAAAACCTACAACAACCCAGTGATCTCAGCCATGAAAGCCTTCGACCATACAGTGTAGTAATGGTGAGGTGGACCATATTTTAAGTCTTGTGTCAATGGACCACAGGTTGGGAACCACTGCCCTATATGATTTGAGACTTGGATTTGTGGTGGACTGTCTGCTCTGATAGGAATTTTCCCATAGTCGGCTTTCATCAGAAGGCCGATTGGAAGTACTGTGGTCCTTGTCTTAGAGTGAATCTATACTGTAGAATTAATGCAGTTTGATACCACATTAACTGTCATGGCTCAATACTACAGAATCATGGGAGCTGGTGTTTGGTGAGACACCAGTACTATTTAACAGAGAAAGGTAAAAATCCTATAAAACTAGAACTCCCATGACTGCATAGCACTGAGCCATCACTGAGCGTTGTCAAACTGCACCAATTCTACAGTGTAGATGCACACTCAGGTGTGATCTACACAGTGTCATTAAACTGGCAGTCCCTATTCCTGTCTAAGCAGCCAACCACCAATATTCATTCTAAACTTTGCAGTCTGCCTAATAGTTTCCTGTGATACAGATACTTCCCTTGATCTTAGCCATAAGGTGAAAAAGCCATGCTGTGATGCATGTACAAGAGAAAAATATGGGAGAAAAATACATGACAGTGCTGTGCATATATAGCAATCCTAAAGGAAAGTGAATAATGTAATCCAGCAAGATCCGTCTTTGGCTAAAATATCCAAAGACAAAAATAATTTTTGAACCATTTCTGAAGTAGGAAGGTATCTTGTGGATTCAGATTCACACACATATTTTTGTAATGGTATTAGCACTATGTACAATGAGATTTGGCAGAGTTTCTTTCTACTCGTGTATTAAGAGTGTGGTTTTGGAGACAACAAGCTTACTGTATTGTCGAAAGCTTTCATGGCTGGGATCACTGGGTTGTTGTAGGTTTTTTCGGGCTATATGGCCATGTTCTAGAATGCCTCTAGAACATGGCCATATAGCCCGAAAAAACCGACAACAACCCAACAAGCTTACTGTTCAAAACAGATAAGCTTTGAGTTCCTTTGATGCTTGCAAACCTGGTGGGTTTCCATACCATTGTAAATAAACTGGCAAGAAGCAAGTCTATGCCATACTCTTTGATAGGCATATCATTTACTTTGTCACAACTCTACCTAATCTGATACCATGAGGGAAATCTGCACTGACATTTGCTTTACTTAATCTCCATTCCTACAGGTCCTTTGGCACACCCATTAATCCATGCTTCATGGCAAAGGAAGACTTTCTGGTGCTCTTAGCCATCATAAGGTGAAATTCAGACTTGGGGCCCTTCCACACAGCCATATAACTCAGAACATCAACACAGAAAATCCCACAATATCTGCTTTGAACTGGGTTATCTGAATCCACCCCGCAATATATTCCAGTTAAAAGCAGAAAATATGGGTTGTTGTAGGTTTTTCAGGCTATATGGCCATGTTCTAGAAAATGTGGGATTATACTCAGCTGTGTGGAAGGGCCCTTGATCAAAACATGTAGCAGGATGGGCAAAATCTTCTATCAGTCACAGGAAGAGATTCCTCCTCCTTTGCAAAGGAAGAAAGAAAACAGTACACACTATTCATTTAAAACTGGAAGTGTTGGAAGTCACCCCAGGAATGAGTCACAATATTGGGGTTGCTGAGATAGATGTTGGCAGAATTTCTTCTACATAATCCTTAGCTGTATATGGCCAGTTAGCGATCAATATGCTTGCTTTCTGTCTCGATACCATGCTAGCTGCTCTATCTGTTTATCTATCTATCTATCTATCTATCTATCTATCTATCTATCTATCTATCTATCTATCTACCTGATGCAGCGTTTCTTAACCTGGGGGTCAGGACCACTGGGGGGGGGGGGTCACGAGGGGGTCTCAGAGAGAACACCAAAGCCCATCAGAAAACACTATTTTCTGTTGTTCATAGGGGTTCTGTATGGGAAGTTTGGCCCAATTCTATCAGTGGGATTCAGAATGCTCTTTGGTGAACTATAAATCCCAGCAACTACAACTCCCAAATGTCAAGGTCTAATTTACCCCAACTCCATCAGTGTTCACATTTGAACAAATTGAGTATCCATGCCAAGTTTGGTCCAGATCCATCAATGTTACAGTCAACAGTGCTCTCTGGATGTAGATGAACTACAACTCCAAAGCTCAAGGACAATGCTCACCAAACCCTTCCAGTATTTTAGGTTGATCATGGGAGTTCTGTGTGCCAAGTTTGTTCAAATCCATCTTTGGTGGAGTTCAGATGCTCTTTGATTGTAGGTTAATGATAAATCCCAGCAACTACAACTCCCAAATGACAAAATCAATCCCCCCTCCCCAACCCCCCCCCCCCCCCACTATTCAAATTTGGGTGTTTCAAGTATATGAGCCAAATTTGGTCCAGTGAAGGAGAATACACTCTGCATATCAGATATTTACATTATGATTCATAACAGTAGCAAAATTACAATTAAGAATTAGCAACACAAATAATTATGTGGTTGGGTATCATCACAAAATGAGGAACTGTATTCCTCATTTTGTCATGGCATTAGGAAGGTTGAGAACCACTGCTTTATCTTTTCCAACTCTAGGGCATATACAGAACCATTGAAGAAGAATTTTAGAGCAAGACTGTGCACAGAAAGAAATCTCAAGAAGGACAGTGAAATGGATGGAATACCGGTGAAAATCTGCAGCTATGGTGACTGCAGGGTTGAAAAAATTAAGAGAAGTCCCAATTGCTCCCTTGTCCTTTTCACATCCCATTCCCTTTTTGGAGGATGGCTTTGTCACTGCAAGTATTGATGATCTATTATTTAAGTCATTTCCATGTGTTTGGACACACGCAGAAGTGGATTTGCTGGACTAGGAAGCATAACCTGTAACTCAACACAGTGGATGCAAAATTCTTGAATATAGAAAGATCCAGCCTGATTTGGAAACTATCTCCTTTGGTACCAAACAGGATTACCTCTTAATCAATCTGTTTGGGTTCCCTTTAGATCAAACCCAAGCAGTTACATAAATAATCTAAAGATAGAGGATGACATGTGTCTATACTAGGACTTCATTGAGGAAGGAAAGTGTGTTATGTAAACTTGACAATCACACGTAGTTCCAAATTCTACCCTCGCGCCCACCCGCTTTTGTATTTGTCTCTCTCCTGTTTGAAGTGATACAACCCTAGGGGAAAAAATCTGGCTGCAAAATGCAACATGATCATTCTCGATTTTTCCAAGATCTAGAAGCAATTGTAAACAGGCCAAAGTATGTTGGCCATTACAACTCAAGGGGAGTGAAGAAGCAACTGTTGAATGGTGAGACAACATTTATCTAAACCCGCTTGATTAGATGAGTCTATTCTAGAACCCCAGTTGGAAGAAACCTCAAGGGCCATCCAGTCCAACCCCATTCTGCCACACACAATCAAAGCACTCCTGAAAGATGGCCATCCAGCCTGTTTAGAAGCCTCCAGAGAAGGAGACTCCACCACACTCTGAAGCAAAGTATTCCACTGTGGAACAACTCATACCATCATGAAGTTTTTTCTAATATTGAGGTGGAATCTCTTTTCCTGCAATTTGAATTTATTGCCAGTTTCTAAATCAGTGGGTTTTTTTAAAAAACCAGAAACCACTTGACCAGGGACTACTCTCCAACATTAGTTTTTTTTGTCATGCCAGGAGTGACCTGAGAAACTGCAAGTCGCTTCTGGTGTGAGAGAATTGGCTGACTGCAAGGACGTTGCCCAGGGGATGCCCGGATGATTTGAAGTTTTATCATCCTTGTGGGAGGCTTCTCTCATGTCCCCGCATGAGGAGCTGGAGCTGATAGAGAGAGCTCATCTGTCTCTCCCCAGATTTGAACCTGCAACCTGACGGTCTTCAGTCCTGCCGGCACAGGGGTTTAACCCACTGCGCCACCGGGGGCTCCTCTCCAACATTAGTACCAAATGGGTTATGATTCAGTTTTTGGTCAAGTTTAGATTCAATTTGTTTATTTGAGGAGCTGATTCTGAGAATTGAGTTGGATAGACCACATCAGCTCTAGTTTCTGATACAGAACACATGGCATGCATCTGCTTGCTCACAGAAAACCATATTTAATAATCGAACACTGATGTGATAGTAGTAATCTTTTGTGGATAGTCAGCTTCTCCCCTCCTGACATCTCCATTGCCTCAGCATTATAAGAGGATTTTGCAAGACCAGTCGCTCTAGTTGCTGCGTGGTTTCGAGGCAACGGTGTAGTAATGGTGAGGCTGTGGGCAATATTTTCATTCTTGCAGACCACTGGTGATCCATGGACCACAGGTTGGGAATCATTGTTCTAAAATGGTTTGAACTAGAGCAAACCTTTGCAATCAATAGGCTGGGACCCATGGGATTTGTGCCTTGAAGAGTGAGAAGAGGAAGGACTGGACTCTTTATCTGCTCCTACTTCCTCTTGGGAAGTGATTTGGGGAGAAATGTCTTCTCCTTAGCAATCTAATCTCACTATTCTTCTCCTTCAGGCATGGGCAAACTTTCTAGCTTGGGGACACATGACATGGCAGGCTGGAGCAGGGTGGGTGGGCTGGGAAGAAAGTAGTTCTCCCCAAGCCCCTTCCCTGCCTTTTCCTCTTCTTCTATTTCAGAGGCAGAAAGTGAAGAAAAGATGGGAAATGTTTAGATCCCAAAAGAGTTAGCCTTGGTCAGGATGAGATGGTGGGAGGGAAAGAAAAAGTGTATCCATTAGACCCCATATTGCCTACTCCTGGTGTATAATTGTAGAATCCTAAAACTGAAAGAGACCCCCAAGGGCCATTCAGTCCAATCCCCTGGCATGCAAGGATGCACAATCAAAGCACTCCCAATAGACAGCCTCAGCGGAAGTGCTTCCAGAAAAGGAGACTCCATCATATTCCCAGGCAGCCTACGCCACCCTCCAATAGCTCTTAATCTCTGGAAATTCTTCCTAATCTTTTCAGTCAAACCTCTTTTCCTGCCAGTTGAAATCATTTCTTCCTTGTGCCCTGGTCTCTAGAGCAGCAGAAAGTCAGTTTTCCCCCTCCTCAATGGGACACTCTTTGAAATCTTGAAACATGGTTCTCATGTTCCCTCTCTTTCTCTTCTCCCAGCTAAACATCCCCCAGGAGGAAAGGAGGAAGGGAGAGAGGAAAGAGAGAAGAAAGGAAAGACAAAAGGGAAGGAAGGAGGAAGAGAGAGTGGGAAGGAAGAAGGAAAGGGGGGAAGTAAGGAATGTAGAGTAGAAGGGAAGGAAGGAGGGAGGGAGGAAGAGGGAGGTAAAGAAGGAAGAGGGAGGGAGGTAAACATCCCCCAGGAGGAAAGGAGGAAGGGAGCGAGGAAAGAGAGAAGAAAGGAAAGACAAAAGGGAAGGAAGGGGGAAAGAGATAGATGGAAGAAGGGAAAGAGGAAAGAGGAAGAGAAGGAAGAGTAGAAGGGAAGGAAGGAGGGAGGGAGAAAGAGGGAGGTAAAGAAGGAAGGAAAGAAAGAAAGAAGGAAGGGTGGAAGGGAATGGAGGGAGGAAAGAGAGAAGGAAAGCAAGACAAAAGAGAAGGAAGGAGAAAGAGGGAGGTGGAAGGAGGGAGAAAGAGGAAGGGAAGGAAGAAGGGTGAAAGGATGGAAGGGATGGAAGGAAGGAGGGAGAAAGAGGGAGGTAAAGAAGGACGGAAAGAGAGAAGGAAGGAAGGGAATGAAGGGAGGAAAGAGAGAAGGAAAGATAA
The DNA here is from genome assembly GCF_037176765.1 of Anolis sagrei. Lineage (NCBI taxonomy): Eukaryota > Metazoa > Chordata > Lepidosauria > Squamata > Anolidae > Anolis > Anolis sagrei. The sequence goes on from NC_090024.1 coordinate 232,445,919, forward strand.
AAGGGAAGAAAGGAGAAAGAGAGAGGGGGAGGAAGAAGGAAAGAGGGAGGGAAGCAAGGAAGGGTTGAAGAGTGGAAGGGAAGGAAGGAGGGAGGGAGAAAGAGAGAGGTAAAGAAGAAAGGCAAGAGAAGGAAGGAAGAAAAGGTGGAAGGGAATGGAGGGAGGAAAGAGAGAAGGAAGGAAAGACAAAAGGGAAGGAAGGAGAAAGAGAGAGAAGGAAGGAAGAAGGAAAGAGGGAGGGAAGGAAGGGATGAAGAGTGGAAGGGAAGCAAGGCGGGAGAGAAAAAGAGGGAGGTAAAGAAGGAAGGAAAGAGAAAAGGAAGGAAGGGTAGAAGAGAATGGAGGGAGGAAAGAGAGAAGGAAGGAAAAATGAAAGGGAAGGAAGGAGAAAGAGAGAGAGGGAAGGAAGAAGGAAAGAGGGAGGGAAGGAAGGGATGAAGAGTGGAAGGGAAGGAAGGAGTGAGGGAGGGAGAAAGAGGGAGGTAAAGAAGGAAGGAAGGAAAGAAGGAAGGAAGGATAGGATGGTGAGAGAGAGGAGAACCTGAGAAAAGAGCCCAAGGGGCCACATCTGGGTTTGCCCATACTTGGTCTACTTAATGGAGGCATGGGCCAACTTCGGCCTCCCCTCCAGGTGTTTTGGACTTCAACTCCCACAATTCCTAACAGCCTACCGGCTGTTAGGAATTGTGGGAGTTGAAGTCCAAAACACCTGGAGGGAAGGCCGAAGTTGGCCCATGCCTGCCTTAATGTCTTTAGATGAGGCAGGTCAATAAGGAAGGCGAGGCGGGGTACTTTACCTACTAGGAAATCCGAGATGGCCAAGTTGAGGAGGAAGTAGTTGTTCTGCGTCCTCAGGCTGGAGTCCACCACGAAGGCCAGCATCACCAAGGCGTTGCCAACCACGGTGGCCACGATGAGCAGGGCCATGAGGACGGCCAGGATGATGGCCCACAGGGTGGAGAAGCGTCCCAGGAGCTGCTCGCCTCCCCCGGGGGGCTTCTCGGGGGTCTCGGAGGAGCCGTTCAGCGGCCAGGAGGAGCTGTCCATTTCAGCACCACAGAGGCTCCGGCGCCTGGCTGGGGGTCCCTGCCTGGAAAGACCTGCCCGGACGCTCCCCGACAGCAAGGCTCAGAGATCCCTCTCTCTGCATGGCAAGGGCGAAGATACGCTTGCACTGCCAGCCCCCAAAGTCCACACAGCAAGCCCTGAAACGGATCTTCCCCAATGCATTCCCTTTTACGCACAGCCGTCGGCGATGAGAGGTTCTGCCTTCTTCTTTCTCCAGTCTTGTTCACTCACTCTTTTCCTTCTCGTTCCAGGCAAAGCTGCTTGTCTTTCTCTCTCTCTCCGTTCTTCTTCTTCCTTCTCCTTTTCTTTCCCCGAGTTTGGGAGGGAAGGAAAGAGGAGGGTCGGGAAAGGGACGGAGTAACTCCTCTCTTCTCCCTGGCTGCTGCTCTGCCTCCGAAGGAACTGGCAAAACCTCCCAGCAAAAGAGCCAGGAGCGTTTCTTTCCAAAAGGTGGAGCTAAGCTTCTACGCCCAGAGCTTCACAAAATCATCTCAGCTGGAAGAGACTCCCACCAGGACCAACTGAGACTGAGACCACAGGAGATGGGCAGGCAGCTCCTACCTGCACAATAGGCTCCGAGGCTGGATGGCCATCTGTCAAGGGTGCTTTGAATGTGATTTTCCTGCTTCTTGGCAAGGGGTTGGACCGGATGGCCCATGATTCTATGATTCTATGATTCTAATAATCTCAGCTGGAAGAGACTCCCATCAGGACCAACTGAGACTGAGACCTCAGGAGATGGGCAGGCAGCTTCTACCTGCACAATAGGCTCCGAGGCTGGATGGCCATCTGTCAGGGGTGCTTTGAATGTGATTTTACTGCTTCTTGGCAAGGGGTTGGACCGGATGGCCCATGATTCTATGATTAATAGAATCATAGAATCATAGAATCAAAGAGTTGGAAGAGACCTCATGGGCCATCCAGTCCAACCCCCTGCCAAGAAGCAGGAATATTGCATTCAAAGCACCCCTGACAGATGGCCATCCAGCCTCTGTTTAAAAGCTTCCAAAGAAGGAGCCTCCACCACACTCTGAGGCAGAGAGTTCCACTGCTCTCACAGTCAGGAAGTTCTTCCTCATGTTCAGATGGAATCTCCTCTCTTGTAGTTTGAAGCCATTGTTCCGCGTCCTAGTCTCCAAGGAAGCAGAAAACAAGCTTGCTCCCTCCTCCTCCCTGTGGCTTCCTCTCACATATTTATACATGGCTATCATATCCCCTCTCAGACTTCTCTTCTTCAGGCTAAACATGCCCAGCTCCTTAAGCCGCTCCTCATAGGGCTTGTTCTCCAGACCTTTTATCATTTTGGTCGCTTTCCTCTGGACACATTCCAGCTTGTCAATATCTCTCTTGAATTGTGGTGCCCAGAATTCTAGATTCTATGATTCTATGATTCTAATAATCTCAGCTGGAAGAGACTCCCATCAGGACCAACTGAGACTGAGACCTCAGGAGATGGGCAGGCAGCTTCCACCTGCACAAAAGGCTTCCTTCTCCCTTTCTCTTCTTCTTACTCAGCCCTAGTTTGAGGCCACACTCTATAATAGGCATGGACAAGCTTCCGCCTTCTGGGTGCTTTGGGCTTAAACTCCCACAATTCCTGGCCCCAGGCCCTATCCTTTTCCCCCTCAGCCACTTAAGCAGTATCAGCCATGGATTAAGGTTCCAGGTTTTAGCCTGCCACTTTTGGACTCTCGTTTGCCTATGTTGAAGTCCAAAACACCTGGAGGGAAGACCGAAGGGCGCCTACCATAGATGCAGGTGAAACGTCTGGAGATAATGCTTCTGGTACATAGCCATACAGCCTGAAAACTCACAACAACCCAGTGATTCCAGCCACAAAAGCCGTTTCTTGGTTTAAAATGTTGGAATGTATCCAGAGGAAAGTGACTGAAATGATCAATGTTCTGGAGAACAAGCCCTATGAGGAGCGGCTTAAAGAGCTGGGCATGTTTAGCCTGAAGAAGAGAAGGCTGAGAGGAGACATGATAGCCATGTATAAGTATGTGAGAGGAAGTCATAGGGAGGAGGGAGCAAATTTGTTTTCTGCTGTCCTGGAGACTAGAAAGTGGAATAATGGCTTCAACCTACAAGAAAGGAGGTTCCATCTGAACATTAGGAAGAACTTCTTGACTGTGAGAGCTGTTCAGCGGTGGAACTCTCTGCCTGGAGTGTGGTAGAGGCTCCTTCTTTGGAAACTTTTAAACAGAGGCTGGATGGCCATCTGTCAGGGGTGCTTTGAATGTGATTTTCCTGCTTCTTGGCAGGGGGTTGGACTGGAGGGCCCATGATTCTATGATTTTATGATTCTATGATTCTAATAATCTCAGCTGGAAGAGACTCCCATCAGGGCCAACTGAGACTGAGACATCAGGAGATGGGCAGGCAGCTTCCACCTGCACAAAAGGCTTCTTTCTCCCTTTCTCTTCTTCTTACTCAGCCGTAGTTTGAGGCAACACTCTATAATAGCCATGGACAAACTTCCACCTTCTGGGTACTTTGGACTTCAACTCCCACAATTCCTGGTCTCAGGCCCTTTCCTTTTCCCCCTCAGCCGCTTAAGCGGTATCAGCCATAGATTGAGGTTCCAGGTTTTAGCCTGCCACTTTTGGACACTCGTTTGCTGAGGTGTACCTCTGTAGATCTTAGAAAGCTGTTTCTTGATTTAAAATGTTAGAATGTATCCAGAGGAGGGCAACTAAAATGGAGAACAAGCTCTATGAGGAGCGGCTTAAAGAGCTGAGCATGTTTAGTCTTCAGAAGAGAAAGCTGAGAGGAGACATGATAGCCATGTATAAATATTTGAGAGGAAGTCATAGGGAGGAGGGAGCAAATTGTTTTCTGCTGCCCTGGAGACTAGGACGCGGAACAATGGCTTCAAACTACAAGAGAAGAGATTCCATCTGAACATGAGGAAGAACTTCCTGACTGTGAGAGCAGTGGAACTCTCTGCCTCAGAGTGTGGTGGAGGCTCCTTCTTTGGAAGCTTTTAAACAGAGGCTGGATGGCCATCTGTCATGGGTGCTTTGAATGCAATATTCCTGCTTCTTGGCAGGAGGTTGGACTGGATGGCCCATGATTCTATGATTGTATGATTCTATGATTCTATGATTCTAATAATATCAGCTGGAAGAAACTCCCACCAGGACCAACTGAGACTGAGACCTCAGGAGATGGGCAGGCAGCTTCCACCTGCACAAAAGGCTTCCTTCTCCCTTTCTCTTCTTCTCAGCGCTAGTTTGAGGCAACACTCTATAATAGGCATGGACAAACTTCTGCCTTCCAGGTGCTTTGGACTTCAACCCCCACAATTCCTGGCCTCAGACTCTTTCCTTTTCCCCTCAGCTGCTTAAGCGGTATCAGCCATAGATTGAGGTTCCAGGTTTTAGCCTGCCACTTTTGGTCTCTCGTTTGCTGAGGTGTACCTCTGTAGATCTTAGGAAGCTGTTTCTTGATTTAAGATGTTGGAATGTATCCAGAGGAGGGCGACTAAAATGATCAATGTTCTGGAGAACAAGCCCTATGAAGAGTGGCTTAAAGAGCTGGGCATGTTTAGCCTGAAGAAGAGAAGACTGAGAGGAGACATTATAGCCATGTATAAGTATGTGAGAGCAAGTCATAGGGAGGAGGGAGCAAGCTTGTTTTCTGCTGCCCTGGGGACTAGGACATGGAATAATGGCTTCAAACTACAAGAAAGGAAATTCCATCTGAACATTAGGAAGAACTTCCTGACTGTGAGAGCTGTTCAGCAGTGGAACTCTCTGCCCCGGAGTGTGGTAGAGGCTCCTTCTTTGGAAGCTTTTAAACAGAGGCTGGATGGCCATCTGTCAGGGGTGCTTTGAATGTGATTTTCTGCTTCTTGGTTGGACTGGATGGCCCACGAAGTCTCTTCGAACTCTATGATGCTAGGGTTTGAATCCCCTCCCCCATTCTGTTGCCTTAGAAAAAAGCAGTGGCAAAACACCTTTGAATAAATCTTGCAAAGTAAATCCTATGAGGGGACTGAGCTGAACCTGAAAGTCACACAACAACCACAACCACAATCTCAACAACAAAAGGCTGCCTATCAATAGCTACATATGACTTCCCATAATAAGGGAAACGTATTGGTGAATAACAGCAGGGAAGTGCTCTTGTGTTCATATTCTGTTTGTGAGTTTCCCATGAGCATCTCTCTGGCCACTGTGGGAACAGAATGCTGAACTCAGTAGTCTGTTTTAGCCTGACACTTCTGATGTCCTTTGCTATTGTCCCTGCTTTCATTTCCATTTTACAGATAGAGAAAAATGTGTGCACAGGATACTATACTTGTGGATTCCAACAGAACTAGAATCCAAACCCTTACCTTTCAGATATAAGTCTGACTGAGATAAATAAGATCCAAAATACCAAACAATACTTCATTGGAGAAAACTGTGTGCATAAAAGAAAACATGAGAGGAGACATGATAGCCATGTATAAATATGTGAGAGGAAGTCACAGGGAGAAGGGAGCAAGCTTGTTCTCTGCTTCCCTGGAGACTAGGACGCAATGGAACAATGGCTTCAAACTACAAGAAAGGAGATTCCATCTGAACATGAGGAAGAACTTCCTGACTGTGAGAGCCATTCAGCAGTGGAACTCTCTGCCCCGGAGTGTGGTGGAGGCTCCTTCTTTGGAAGCTTTCGAGCAGAGGCTGGATGGCCATCTGCCAGGGGTGCTTTGGATGCAACATTCCTGCTTCTTGGCAGGGGGTTGGACTGGATGGCCCATGAGGTCTCTTCCAACTCTATGATTCTATGATTCTGTGTTCGGTGTGTTTCTTGCTGTGTTGGGTGTATGCACTTGTGGTTCTTCTTTACTGTTTAAAAACCCAAGAGGCATGCACAAAACTCTGTGAGTCTTCCATCCCTGTCATCCCAAGGAGAGTGACTATGCCAAAGCCTGTTAGAGTTAGTGGGCCAAAGATAGTGTTGTCCTGAGGAGTCTGAGATAAACCTCTGTGGGAGAAAAGGCCTTATTTTGATTAGGCCTCACAGTGTGAGGTAGGCCTTAGTGTATGATAGAAGCCTCATCTGCATGTATCTCTCTTTATGAACCATCTTCTGGGGAGGCCCTGCTCTTGGTTCCGCCGTCTTCATGGGTTCAGTTGGCGGGGACAAGAGATAGGGCCTTCTCAGTGGTGGCTCCTCAGCTGTGGAACAGAGTATTCCACAGAGTATAGGTAGTAGGAAGCAATGGTATTGAGCCACGACATGAGCAAAGACTCAGATGCCTCTCATGTCTGTGAGTTGGAAGGCTGAGGACAACCACTCGTTTGCATCTAACTGATATTTAAGGTGCAAGAGAATAATTCAAGTGGTGATAACTGGGGCTGTCACACCTCAACAGGTCGGCAGTGGGGAAGTGATAAAATAAACACAGGTAATCACTGAAACCAAAGGTCTAAGTGACGACCACGAAAGATATACCAAAACAAAGAGCATGTACAGCTTATGGTTGCAATGGCTCTGATTTCCTCTTCCCTTTACATTGGCTGAACGCCAAGACCACAATCAGCCACACAAAACCATTAGTCAATGTCAGACAGCCAAAGCATAGTAATGAAATTCTGAAATCAACAAACAAATATCCGTGAATAATGCCGTCTTATCAGCTACTGTGGGTTTTTAAAGGGATAAAGCTTGGACAAATCCACTGGGAGTCAAACTGGGCTCTTTAGTGCTGTGCCTTGTCTTGTGCACCTACTTCTATGACCATCCCACTCTCTGATCCTACATCCAGACTCAACAAACTGTTTCCCACATTTTTGCTAGTTCTCTTCCAACGATGATTTTTAGCATGATCTTTGAAAGTTGTGCTTGATGTCTGTGTGGCAAACCTCCATCCCCTTGGCACCCAAATGCTTCCATCCCAGATACAGTATGCAAGGCTTGTCTGTTCCTTTTAAAGTGTTTACAGAACATAAGTATTGTCTACTGCCTCCTCTCAGACTGTAAACATAGCCCAACAAAAATATATTTGCGTTGTTGTGAGTTTTCCAGGCTGTATGGTCACGTTCCAGAAGCATTCTCTCCTGATGTTTCGCCAGCATCTATGGCAGGCATCCTCAGAGGCTGTGAGGTCTGTTGGAAACTAGGCAAGTGAGGTTTCTATATCTGTGGAATAATGTCCAGGGTGGGAGAAAGAACTCTTGTCGTTTGAGGCAAGTGTGAATGTTTCAATTCACACTCGTTGAAGACTACTTCAACCAGAGAAGTCAGACATAGCAGAGCACCCGATGAACCAGCCTGGACACAGCATATTATTTGAGAACACAGAAATGCTGGATCACTCTAACAACCACCATGTCAAACTATACAGAGAAGCCACTGAAATCCACAAGCATGTGGGCAATTTCAACAGAAAGGAAGAAACCATGAAAACGAGCAAAATCTGGCTACCAGTATTAAAAAAAAACTCTAAAATTAGAACAGTAAATAAAGAACCGCACTCAAAAACAGGGGAATTTCAGATAAGAAGCAATCAGGGCCTGCTAATCACATCCCAACAAAGGATTCCACCAAGCAGTAAGAAGCCAGACCTTGAAACTGCTAGGCCAGTAAATGCTAATCAAGGTGGCCAACTGAAACACTCATACTTATCGCAAACAACAAGAGTTCTTTCTCCCACCCTGGAGTTTCCATAGACATATCAACCCTATTTTTCTAGTTTCCAACAGACCTCACCTCTGAGGATGCCTGCCATAGATGCAGGTGAAACATCAGGAGAGAATGCTTCTGGAACATGGCCTGTCAGCCTGAAAAAAAACTTACAACAACCCAGTGATTCCAGTCATGAAAGCCTTTCACAATATAAAAATGTTTTTTTCCTTGGTGCCTTTGTTTTTAGGCCTATTCTGGGCGTTATTTGGCTTGCTGAATCATAAAATTGTATTTGATAGGCCACATCACCTCTAGTTTCTTGTGGTTATTATGATTTTCTATGGGAAAGTAAATGACGACTGGCATGTGGCCTATGTTATGTCTCTCAGAAAATAGAGCTGATGGGAGAAATTGGGAGAAATTGGAATCAGCACATTTTGGAATCAGCAGGTCAAATATACCCAGAAACAGGTCTAAGATGTGAAGCATCAAAATGTGTTTTTGGCCAGTGAAATTGGAGATTTAGCTACATCAACATTTCAACCAAGATCCAGTGGTGTCCTTCTGTTGGACCCAATGGCTTCCACCAGAATTGGCTCATGTTTCCTCTCCATTTCCTGTAGTGTCTTATACTCCTTAAAATGTGTTTGGTTCTGGGCAGGAAACTTTCTGGAGAAGATTGATGGTGTTGAAGGAGTTACAACAGAAATGAGGCTGAGAGATTGAAAGTGCCAATTGTATCCGTTTCAGATATTGAAGTACTGATGGTGTCGGATGCTGGAGATCTTGGTTATCGTCAGAAGTGACAGTAATAGATTTTCAGCCTTGTTTGTTTCCCCCTGTAAGGAATAGAACATAGTGACAGTGATGGATTTTTGTCAACGTTTTTGATTCACTCCTCCACCCCAAAAAACATGATTAGGAATGACACAGATGGATTTTTAAAGTTTTCTATCACTCCCCAGCAACCACCCACAAAAATGAACTTTAAAATTCTCATCAAAGAAAGGCTGGGTAGACATTTGTCAGATATTCTTCTAAAGGTTCTTCTCTTTCCTATGATTAGCAAGAGTAGAAGAATTTGTGCAGACTTCCGGTACTTTTCTAGGCTGCACAATTCATCTGCCTAGGTGGCAGAAATTGAGCAAACCATCTTTGAAATAGGCTGATGGAACATAGAACCACAAAGAAATAGCTTAAAAGACCTGTAAAGAAGGAACTTATATCACCCAATCTGAGAAATATTGAAAATTTAGTATTTTTGTCAGAAATATTAAAAAATTAACTTGATATTTTTATTACAAAAGTGTGAATCAAGCACTGAAAGAGTTTGTAGGATGAAGCCTATTACAGTCAGTGGATCAAAGCTAGTGTCATTCTAAGGAGCATGACTAGACCAAAGCCTGTTAAGAGTTAGTGGGCCAAAGCTAGTGTTGTCCTGAGATAAACTTCAGTGGGAAAAAAGGTCTCACTGTGGGAGAATAGGCCTTTTTTTATTAGGCCTCACAGTGTGACGTAGGCCTTAGAGTATGATAGAAGCCTCATGTGAGAAAGCACCAGTGTGAAAGCTGTTGTGTGTAAAGCTACTGCGTATTTGTTTATTTGTGTTATAGAATCATAGAGTTGGAAGAGAAGCAGGAGAATTGGATTCAAAGTACCCCCAACAGATGGCTATCCAGCCTCTGTTTAAAAGCTTCCAAAGAAGGAGCCTCTACCACACTCCGGGGCAGAGAGTTCCACTGCTGAACGGCTCTCCCAGTCAGGAAGTTCTTCCTCATGTTCAGATGGAATCTCCTTTCTTGTAGTTTGAAGCCATTAGTCTCCAGGGCAGCAGAAAACAAGCTTGCCCCCGTCCTCTCTATGACTTCCTCTCTCATATTTATAAGCCTCCTATGGAACAGATAACATTGGTCTCTGTGTTTTTGTCACTTTGGACTACTGGTGCAGGGTCATGCTGCAGCCAATACGTTACTCTGCTATAAATTCATGGGGAGGGTCTTTTGTTAATAAGCCCACTTGCCCAACACATTCCACTGTTTACAGTCAAGAGGTACTTTCTAATGTTTACATGGAGCCGCTTTTTCCTGTAATTTGAAACTATTGGTTCGATGTTCTAATTTCTGAAGCAGGAGAAAAGAAGCTTTGTCTGTTTTCTACATTTATTAATTATTTATTTATTTACTACACTTTTATCCCACCCTTTTCAGCCCAAAGGCAACTCGGTTCAGATCTTAAAGAATGCCAATCGTATCACCTTCTTTTCTCCAAGCTAAATATACCTAATTGTCCCTCAAAGTGCTTGATTTCCAAATCTTTGATCATTTTGGTTGCTTTCCTTTTTGAATTATGGTATTCAGAACTTGAAACAATATTCCAGGTGAGGTCTGACCAAAATGGAACAGAGTGGCACTCTTACTTTCCCCAATCTGGACACTATAGTCCTGTTGATGCAGCCTAGAGTGGAATTAGCTTTTTTGGCTATCTCTTCACAATATTGACTCATGTCTAGCTTTGGTAAGGTTTAACCTCTACAGCAGAATTAGCCAACCTTTCCTGGCTTTGGAGGCATTGCATTTTCTCCCAGGACTTTTCAGGGCCAAACACACTGGAAGAAGAGAGTCTGGAAGTCAATTGCTGATTGCGGGGAAGATGGTTGGTGACATTCAACAGTGAAGGGAGACTGCTATTCTGCATCTTCTGAAGGACAGTTGATTCACTGCATCTCTCCTTAGGCTAAAGAAAATGGAGTCTGGAGAGATGAATGGCCAGAAACAAGGCCTGGGGAATGCATGCAGTTTCATGTTGCATTTCTACCATAGGATAGCCTATAGCAGACAGCTCTGTTTTGGGGTGCTGCTGGGATACGACACTTGAGAATGCCAAAGGGAAACTAGCTCAGTGGAGGAGGAAGAGGATTAAAAACTTTTAAAGTATGAGTGTGTTTGTAGAACACGGAGCATCCATGGTCCTGTATATGAAGCATCCTTGTTGCAAGATGACTCATGTCATGATTCCTATCATTAAGATGGCAGGTGAAAAGCTGTAGGTGAAGGAGAAGATCTGTCTCATCCTCTTTTCATGCCACTGGACTGATGGTAGCTCATCCCTTTGTGAGTTCACCCACATCATGTCACCAAACAAAGAAGAGTTGAGCCCCCAGAAAGCTAAAAATGAATACATGGATGAATAAATTACCTGGAATTAATGTAGCAAAGGAACTTAGTTTTCTAACTCACGGCATCACCAATCAATAGACTAGGAATATCTAGGTTCTTGTGGGTTTTTTTCGGGCTATAGAGCCATGTTCTAGAGGCATTTCTCCTGACGTTTCGCCTGCATCTATGGCAAGCTTCCTCAGAGGTAGTGAGGTCTGTTGGAAGTAGGAAAAATGGGTTTATATATCTGTGGAATGGCTGGGGTGGGGCAAGGAGCTCTTCCCTGCTGCAGTTAGGTGTGAATGTTTAGCCGATCACCTTCATTAGCATTTGAAGGCCTGCCTGAGTCTGGGAAAATCTGTTGCTGGGAGGTGTTAATCTGTGCCTGGTTTTTTCCTCTCTGTTGTTTAGCTGTTATAATTTTAGAGTTTTTTAATACTGGTAGCCAGATTTTGTTCATTTTCATGGTTTCCTCCTTTCTGTTGAAATTGTCCACATGCTTGTGGATTTCAATGGCTTCTCTGTGTAGTCTGACATGGTGGTTGTTGGTGTGGTCCAGCTGGCTCTATAGCCCGAAAAAACCCACAAGAACCTAGTGATTCCAGCCATGAAAGCCTTCGACAATACAATAGACTAGGAATACTTACCTGGTCCACCCACCCACATTGTATTGATAGTTAAATGCCACAGAGCTAACCAAGTTAACCTTTCTGCTAATGGCAAGTCATAGCTGGTTTAGCAACTATTTGTAATTACTTAACTGCTTTATACTTTGAGAACAAGGCCATGCAACCAAAGCAGAGGTCTGTGATTCGCTTATTTTAACTTATTGAAGGAGGTTCAAGGCAGTTCAGTCCAATTAGGTCTGTGGAAGCATAATGTACTAACGTTCCTCACAAAGACATCAAGGAACCAATAGAAACATAGGCTTTCAGTGGATGCCACAGCCTGTTTGGACATTAAGCTTTTTAATTTGAATACCAACACTGTTGTTTTCAGACTTCTTATTGCATTGTGGAGAATAAAATTATCTGGACTACTACAGCTGTGGATACCCTGTGCCAGGGAAAGCAGCCAAAGCTGAGTGTTGGAATACATCATTTGCCTGTATTATTTGTCTCACGTTCACTTTTTCTGAACACGGAGGATTACGCATATTATCTACAGCTTCTCTTGTGATGAAAATCTCAGGCAATGGGTCACCAATAATATCTCTGTTCCAATCCCAGTGATGCAGTGTTCAATTTTGCATTTTAAAATACTGTTTATATTTAATTCTGTTTTAACGTTTGCATATTTGCATATTTTAAATTGTATGCTAATGCTTTATGTTAAGCCACTTTGGGTCTCCTTCAGGGTATACATTATTATTATTATTATTATTATTATTATTACATTGGGCTAACTGTAATCAAATAATGCAAAAATAATTGCAATTGCAATGACACCCCAGTAGTGCAATGGGTTAAACCACTGAGCTGCACTTGCTTACCGAAAGGTCGCAGGTTCAAATCTGGGGAGTGATTTGAGCTCCCGCTGTTAGCCCCAGCTTCTGCCAACTTGGTAGTTCGAAAACATGCAAATGTGAGTAGATCAATAGGTACTGCTCAGGCGGGAAGGTAAAGGCGCTCCATGCAGTCATGTCAGCCACATGACCTTGGAAGCGTCTACGGACAACGCTGGCTCTTTGGCTTAGAAATGGTGATGAGTACCAACCCCCAGAGTTGGACATGACTGGACTTAATGTCAGGGGAAAACCTTTATGTTTACCTAATTGCAATTTATATCTGACTGTGTATATATTTAACAACAATACAACATTTGGTACATATGTACTATTCCAAAAGGTCCATGCATCTAATGAAGTACAGGTTGAGCATCCCTTATCTAGAGTCCCAAAACCCAAAAATACTCCAGAATCCAAAATGGTACACATGAGTGTCTGAAATAATGGCAACTTTGCTTTCTAATGGTTCAATGTACACAAACTTTGTGTCGTGAACAAAATTACTAAAAAAATAGAAAATATGCGTATAAACTGTGTATATGGAACATAAATTAATTTGTGTTTAAACATGGATCTCATCTCAAAGATATCTCATTGTGTATATAGATATTCCAAAATCTAAAAATAAATCTGAAATCTAGAGCACTTCCGGTCCCAAGCATTTCAGTTAATGCTGTATCCATTCTAGACTTGATTGCAGGAGTCTTCTGTCTCTGATGATAAGCCTTCCTTTTCGTCTCCTTTTCTGCTTAAGCTGCTGAGGGGGAAAAGGAGATTGTTAGGAATTGTGGGAGTTGAAGTCCAAAACACCTGGAGGGCCAACGTTTGCCCATGCCTGTGCCAGATGATGGCATCGCCTCTGTTAATCAAACTAACGCCAGGACTTTGACTTTGAGTCTTGGCTCCACTAAACACTTTGGAGAACTGCTGCCAGTCAGAGCAGAGAGAACTGAACTAGATGATCTGACAGATAAGGCAAGTTCACACATCAGAAAGATCTCTCTCATGCTATCTTATTCATATTTAATCTGAGAATAGCATTTTCATTTAACTTTTCTCATTACTAGGATACTGGAACAGAGCTTTGGTTCTGCCTTCTCAGTATTTCTTAAGAATCACTGGAAATGACTGGCTGTCATTGGTAATGCAATTAAGGGGAATAAATCCAGATATGATGGGGTAATGTGAGAGGTGCAGCCAAGCACAGTTCCACCATGACTTGGCCCATCAGCTGGTGAGAGGGACTTTCTCCAATTCAGTTAGCATTGCATTGGCATCTGAGGGAGAGAAGAGCAACCAGACACAGCTCCATCTCTGCCTTGGTCCCAATGGCTAATGAAAAGCCCTCCCTTCATTCCAACTGTTATTGTCCTGGCCTTTGAGGGAGAGAAGACTAGTCAGAGTGTGCTGAACTTAACGCACACCCACACACAGCAGTTCCCTTTCCTTTGTGCACGGAGTTATTTACATTGTAAATTTAAGGGTAGGGAAATGTGAAATTAATGCTTTGTAAGCCACACTGGAGGCCTTTTTGACTGAAGGGCAGAAAATAAATATTCCAAGTAAATGAGAGAATGATGAGGTGGTTCATAATATGTTTCTTCATCATTCATTCATGGCATAACTGGGATTGCTTTCATGTGTGAATCATCCGCAATCTGTTGTACAACACACCTTGACCTGAAGCCACCCCAAATGGAGTGCTTTTCACTGGCAGCAGTAGATCCTCTCACAAGGCAGCTCATATCAAATATAGAGATTCACATTTTTATCATGTCAGTGGTGGTTAGGGGAACCAGTGTTGTGAGGTGCTCTGAACCTACTCTTGGTTTTCAATGAACTTTAGAACAGCTGTCCAAAGTGCTAAAGCCTATCCACAATGGATTCAGTACCTTGAATAGCTCAATAATAAAACCCAGAGGAGATTCATGGCCCCTCCGGCACCGAAACCAATAACGTCTACTGCTGCATGCATAAACTCTTGTTTTTGTCTTGCCACCACAAAAAGTTGCCTGTTCATTTCCCAAGTCAGTAAACAAACGAGCATCAGTATTCACCAAGGAACAACATTTGCTTCTGGTTTCTCCTTCTCCCTCGCGGTTTCAGAAGCCCTTAAAAAAAATTCCTAGAGAAACTAGCTGGAGTTCTTGTCGATGGAAAGACATTTCTGATGACTTGCAAGTGAGGAAAAACAAAAACTCCCAAAATCATTTGTGGCAGTTGGAGGATTCTGGAAGTTGCTTTAGACTAGACTTCAGCTCAGCTCAGCATTTTGGATGAAGCTCCACTATAGCTCATTGTATAGCAGGGTTGCCAGGCATCCCTTATTAGAAAGAATGGCCCTTATTTGAGGGATGGAGAGTTTTCTCTTTTGTAGGCTGAATGAGAAGCCAAAGAATCCTATATTTCTGGGTGTGAACCCTACATAAAGACAGAAATAAGTGCATCCTGTAGTTTATCAATGTACACAATAAGTTAATTATATAGAGCAGTGTTTCTCAACCTTCCTAATGCCACAATCTCTTAATATAGTTTATGTTGTGGTGACCCGAACCATAAAATTATTTTTGTTATTAATTCATAATTGTCATTTTGCGACTGTTATGAATTGTAATGTAAATATCTGATATGCAGGATGTATTTTCATTCACTGGACCAAATTTGGCACAAATACCTGATGCGTCAAAATTTGAATATTGGTGGGGTTGGAGTGGGATTGATTTTGTCGTTTGGGAGTTGTAGTTGCTGGGATTTATAGTTCACCTACAGTCAAAGAGCATTCTGAACTCCACCAATGATGGAATTGAACCAAACTTGGCACACAGAACTCCCATGACCAACAGAAAATACTGGAAGGATTTGGTGGGCATTTACCTTGATGGATCTTGACCAAACTTGGCACGAATACAGTCGCTCTCTACGTGGGGTTGCCTCTGAAGACTGCCCGGAAGCTGCAGCAAGTACAACGTGCGGCAGCCAGATTACTAATGGGTGCTGGGTACAGGGAGCACACCACTCCGCTGTTACACCAGCTCCACTGGCTGCCAATTAGCTTCCGAGCACAATTCAAAGTGCTGGTGTTAACCTATAAAGCCCTAAACGACTCCGGCCCGGTTTACCTCTCTGAACGTATTCTCCCCTATGAACCATCAAGATTACTAAGATCATTTGGAGGGGCCCTGCTCTCGGTCCTGCCAGCCTCACAAGCCGGCTGGTGGGGACGAGGGACAGGGCCTTCTCGGTAGTGGCCCCGCGACTCTGGAACTCTCTCCCGCCAGAGGTTAGAACCGCCCCAACAATCCTGACATTCAGGAAACAGGTGAAGTCGTGGTTATGGAGACAGGCTTTCGAAGAATGAGACAATGATCTGGATGGAAGACGGTGTATATTCGATTTTAGTATGACAACTGACCACTGTAGTTTTAAATAGATGTGCTTTTTAAATGTTTTATTGTAATGTGTATTTTGATATTTTACCGATTGTATGTGTTTTTATGGTTGGAAACCGGACTGAGTCCCTCTTATGAGGTGAGAAGCTCGGTATATAAAACTTTGAAATAAATAATAAATAAAATAAATAATACTCAATATGCCCAAATGTGAACACTGGTGGAGTTTGGGAAAAACAGACCTTAACATTTGAAAGTTGTAGTTTCTGGGATTTATAGTTCACCTACAATGAATGAGCGTTCTGAACCCTACCAACAATAGAATTGAGCCAAACTTCCCACACAGAACCCCCATGACCAACACAAAATACTGTGTTTTCTGATGGTCTTTGGCAACCCCACTGACACCCTCTTGTAAACCCCCCTCCCCGGGGTCCCGACCCCCACTTTGAGAAAAGCTGTTATAGAGGAAAAAATTGCTAAGTTAACTGAAATCAATGCTTTCACCTGAAATTGGGGTGGAACAAAAGCTTGTTAATAAGAACTCCCTGAGAGTCAACTCTGCATAGCATAATTTTTTTCTGTCTCTTATTGCTTTTTGCAAACCAGGAAATGCTATTGTGTACCATTCTTCAGCATCTGGTGAACAGATCAAATAATCTTTGGAAAAGGCAGCCACAAATACTTTTGATATTTGTTTGAGGGAGGGATAAAGTAAAAGTGTTGGGGTTTTTTTTGTTTGTTTGCAATCACATGAGAGCTTATTGTAAGACCAGAGGTTGCCTGGTATCAGACTCATCTGATTGCTGCAATTTATAAAAAGCTAGGAAAAGAAAACCTTTTCCCATGATCCATTGCCAGGTCTGTTGTAAAGACTATTGAGGGCATTGTCTTTTGTTGCTGATTATGTGCTATGCCTGCACCAGCTTGCACCCAGTGCTGGGTGAAAAACAGAAAAACAAACAAACAAATAAAAGTGCTATGATTTCCTTCCCACATCATTTTGAGACCATCTCTGTGCATTCTCAGTGGTATTGTTTGCTTCTTGGAAGGTTTTTGGTTTTGTATGTCTCTTTCCATACTATCTACCATTGCACAGAAGGTGAAACCACTGGGCTGCTGAACTTGTTGACTGAAAGATTGTGGCTCGAATCCAGGGAGCAGGGTGAGCTCCTGCTGTTAGGCCCAGCTTCTGCCAGCCTAGCAGTTCAAAAACATCCAAATGTGAGAAGATCAATATGTACCACTCTGGTGGGAAGGTAATGGCAAATCATGCAGTCCAGCTGGCTACATGACCTTGGAGGAATCTATGGACAATGCCGCCTCTTCAGCTTGGAAATGACGATGAGCACCACCACCCAGAGCTGGACATTATTAGACTGGGAAACCTTTGCATTTACCTACCTTTACCCAGGACATTGAGTGTCTTATCTCCCATTGATTTTGATGGGATTGAAACATAGAATTAGAACAGACCAGAAGGACCATCCAGTTCCAACCCCCTTCTACACATCAAATCACTCCAGTCAGATGGTCATCCAACATCACCTCTTTTTAAAAACCTCCAAAGAAGGATTTCATCAAGCTCTGAGGCAGCAAACTGCTCTTAAGTTCTTTCTAATAAGAAAGAACTGGATGGCCCACAAGTTATTTTCCAACTCTACGATTTTATGATTCTATAATAAGAAGACAATCTTGGATCAGATCCTGGTATACAGGGACAGTGTAGAAGGGGCCTAAGTCGATCCTCCTGGTTTTCAGACCTTTTACCATTTCAGTTGGCCTCCTCTGGACATATTCCAGGTCATATTTATTGGCATAGCTGCTAGCTCTCCTTCCCATCTTTTGTAGTACAAATAATTAAACTTTTAAAAACTGGGCAAGAGAGAAAGAAAGTTATTATCGTATTGTCGAAGGCTTTCATGGCCGGAATCACTGGGTTGTTGTAGGTTTTTCCGGGCTATATGGCCATGGTCCAGAGGCCATATAGCCCACCATATAGCTGGACCACTCTCACATGTCAGACTACACAGAGAAGCCATTGAAATCCATAAGCATGTGGACAATTTCAACAGAAAGGAAGAAACCATGAAAATGAACAAAATCTGCCTACCAGTATTAAAAAACTCAAAAATTACAACAGCAAAACAACAGAGAGTAAACAATCAGGCACATCAAATCACTCTCAACAAAAGATTCCCCCCAGGCACTTCCAAGCCATGAAATGCTAATCAAGGTGGTCAGTTGAAACATTCACACCTAGCTCAAGCAGACAAAAGTCCTTTGTCCCACCCTGGTTATTCCACAGATATATAAACCCATTTTCCTACTTCCAACAGACCTCACTACCTCTGAGGATGCTTGCCATAGTTGCAGGCAAAACGTCAGGAGAAAATGCCTCTAGACCATGGCCATATAGCCCGGAAAAACCTACAACAACCCAAAGTTATTATCATTCCTCCTCCTCCTCCTCCTCCTCCTCCTCTTCTTCTTCTTAGAATCATAGAATCAAAGAGTTGGAAGAGACCTCATGGGCCATCCAGTCCAACCCCCTGCCAAGAAGCAGGAATTTTGCATTCAAATCACCCTTGACAGATGGCCATCCAGGCTCTGTTTAAAAGCTTCCAAAGAAGGAGCCTCCACCACACTCCGGGGCAGAGAGTTCCACTGCTGAACGGCTCTCACAGTCAGGAAGTTCTTCCTCATGTTCAGATGGAATCTCCTTTCTTGTAGTTTGAAGCCGTTGTTTAGCATCCTGGTCTCCAGGGAAGCAGAAAACAAGCTTGCTCCCTCCCTGTGGCTTCCTCTCACATATTTATACATGTCTATCATATCTCCTCTCAGCCTTCTTCTTCTTCTTCTTCCTCTTCTTCTTCCTCCTCCTCCTCTTCTTCTTCTTCTCAAGATCATAATTTCTATCTGGCTTTATCGCTCTTAACAAGAGACCCAAAGCGGCTGACATGAGAAGCAATACAATATATAATTAGAAACCTAAAACATTGCAAATATTAAAACATAATTAAACACTGAAACTATTCAGAATAATCAGTTATATCTAATTAAAATCTATTTACATAGCTAAAATGCTTCATATTGGTTTGATCTTAACAACCTTCTTTAAAAGCTTGCCTGAAAAGTTAGTGTGGAAAGATTAACACTAAAGAAGGAAGGGGAAAAAAATTGTAATACTTAATCTGGTGGAATGACAGTCAAACGAAGTTTACACTTTAATCTGTCCACACATGGTCTTGCCAGAGAAAGAAAATATGCCATACAGATGATCAGTAAAAACAAGAAGTTTACTCTTTGTAATGCTGAGCAATATATATACAGTCATGTGAACAGTTGCATTGGCTCACACAATGTCTTTTGAGAGATATTCAAATGGTATTAGGTGTCCATGTAGGAGATCTTCTTCCAGCAGCTCCTGAGGCAAGAACTCAAACTGTCTCTCTCTGTGCTAGCTCCTAAATATGTAACTGTTGCCAAAACTCCAAGGCTCAGCTAGTCTCCTGGCCATAGCCCAACCAATCAACTTTGTGCTTTGCATTTTCAGTTAACACACACACCAACTAATTTTTACATACCCTAATACTTCTGTCCCCTCAACCGTCTGCTTTCAAAAATGAGATGTGAAAATCTTTGGAGCCTCTTTATTTTGAGCTTTTTAGTACCTGTAGATTTCTTAAATGGTGCAGAAGAAGTGCTGGAAGAGTAAGAAAATGCAGAAGAAATAAATGCATCTCTGATAGCTGTTGGTATCTACAGGATAAAGTGAGCCATTTGTCTAAAAATCAACATAAACGTGTGAAGAAATAATAGTGAGCTCTGTAACAACAGTGGAAAAGTCCAGGCCTTTTGGAGTTATATTACCACTTGAACAGCGGGTGTCACTGTCTAACTTTAATCATTTTAGGGATTTAGGCAGTTAGGCTAATTAAAATGACAGAGGTGGAACTATAAATTGATGGAAATGAACAGTAAGAACAAACCATTCCCCAAGCCTGTTACTGCTGATGAATAAAGCTGTTATCAAAGGACTTTACCAGGGATGAAGTGGGTTTTATTTAATGAGCCGTATGATTTCGGATTTTCTTTGCTTCAGTGCACCTGTGTCAGAGCCAGTTGTAATTGCACAGGTTATATAGCCGGGGAGACATACCCACGTATGTGCTGCCAATAAAGTACAGCCTTGCATTGATCACAATATTTGGCCTGCTTTTAAAGATCTGTTTGCATTGAGCTAAAAGGCTAACCTGCCTCAATGGAGGAAGCTGGATGGAGCATGCAGGTAAATACAACAGGTACTTAAATCATATAGTTGAACAAGCATTCGACCAAACATGGAGTAACCAGAAAAACAAACAAGGTACAGTGAGCCCTCAGTCCCTGATGGGGTTTATTTCCAGGACCTCCCATGGATAACAAAATCCATGGGTACTAAATTCCCATGATATACAATGTCCTAGTACAATGGTATGCCTATATAAGATGGAGATGAACTCATCTGAGCACCGGAAAGAGACTCTGTATCTGTTTTTAATGAATATTTTCAAGCTGTGGTTGTTGGAATCCATATATGAAGACTCTGTGGATATAGAAAACCAACCTTACCATAAAAGTAGAAGATGGAAAGCTAGATGGTATAAACATAACATTTAACTTAAATGAAATCAAGGAAATAGGCACCATTTTAACTGTCATGGCTCAATGTTATGCAATCATGGGAGTTGTAGTTGTACAAGGCCTTTAACCTTCTCTGGTAAAGAGTGTTGGTACCTAACCATATTACAACTACCAGGACTCCACAACATTGGGCTATGGTACTTAAAGTAGCACCAAACTGCATTAATTCTATAGTTTACAGCTTACAGCTTTTCACCTTGAGAACAGATAAGCATCTTGAGCTCTGAGGACTACCTGGGAAGGAATCCCACTGGAGCATTGCAGCTCACCCAAATAACTGGGAGTTACCCTGGATTGACCTACAAGAAGCAGTGCTTGAATATCAAGCAAAAAGTGGGTGCTGAATGGCACAACCTGGGAATCATGACCAGATACAGTAAGGACATCTGCACTTGTGCATTGCTACTCTGCTGCTGAATACGCACGCCCAGTGTGGAACACATCTCACCATGTTAAAACAGTGGATGTGGCTCTTAATGAGACATGCCGCATTATCACAGGATGTCTACACCCTACACCAGTGGAGAAACTATAGTGTTTAGCTGGTATTGCACCATCTGACATCCGCCGGGAAGTAGAAGCCAATAATGAAAGCAGTGACATCTCCGGCTCATCCTCTGTTCAGATATCAGCCAGCATACCAATGCCTTAAATCAAGAAATAGTTTTCTAAGATCTACAGAGATACTTGCAGAAACACCTCAGCAAGTGAGAGTCCATAAGTGGCAGGCTCAAACCCGGAACCTCAAGCCATGGCTGATACCAAATGAGAAACTCCCTCCTGGGCACACAGAAGACTGGGCAACTTGCAAGGCACTGAACAGACTGTGCTCTGGCACAACGAGATGCAGAGCCAACCTTACGAAACTAAGCCACAAAGTGTAGTCCACGACATGCGAGTGCGGAGAAGAACAAACCACAGACCACCTATGACAATGCAGTCTGAGCCCTACCACATGCACAATGGAGGACCTTCTTATAGCAACACCAGAGGCACTCCAAGTGACCAGCTACTGGTCAAAGGACATTTAGTATAATGCCAAGTTTTTAACTTTATGTTTTTTAAATACATTGCAACTGTATCCTCGGTTCACTTCTGATATGATCAATAAATTATACATTGTAGACACCCTCTGTGTCAAAGGAGCTAACAATAATAATAATGATGATGATGATGATGATGATAATGATAATAATAATAATACTTTATTTATAGCCTGTCACCATCTTCCCAAGGGGAGTCGGGGTGGCTTACATGAGGCCATGCCCATCAATACAGTAAACACAATATAACACAAAAACACAACAGAAAATGAGAAAATAAAATAACATAAAATACAAAAACAATGTAAATAAGCAGAACAACAATATAAAATCACTAATTAACACTGTATTGTCAAAGGCTTTCATGGCTGGAATCACTCAGTTCTTGTGGATGCTGACTAATTAACACTAATTAACAATGAGTGAGTATGCCACCTTTACCAAGTCGCTACTCTCCAGCTTCTCCCCAAATCCAGAAATTGCATTCTCAGAGGATGCTTGCCATAGATGCAGGCGAAACGTCAGGAGAAATGCCTCTAGAACATGGCCATATAGCCTGAAAAAAACCCACAAGAACCGACTAATTAACACTAATTAATAATGAGTGAGTATGCCACCTTTACCAAGTCGCTACTCTCCAGCTTCTCCCCAAATCCAGAAATTGCCTGGAAACTCATGGGAAGCCTGAATGTGTCCTGAATTTTTGATACTGGCTGGGCTGCCTATTTCAAGAATAATGATCCCCAGTTGCCAGTTCTCTCTGAATCTCATTTCTCTTCATAAGTAGCTGTTTTCTTATCTCTTTTTTTTTGTATTTGACTAGTGACAAGGAGAGGAAGCAACATCCTTTCTCGGCAATTATAGGAACAATATACAGGTTGAACCTGCCTTATGTGGAATTCTGAAACACTCCAAAATTGTCCACTCAGAAAGTGATATTTGCTTTCTTATGGCACATGTTCCAAATTATTAAACCTATTGTGCATGAAATGACCTTCAGGCGATGTGTATAAGGCAGGCATGGGGAAACTTCGGCCCTCCAAGTGTTTTGGACTTCAACTCCCACAATTCCTAACAATTCCTAAAAGCTTCAGGTCCCTTCCTTTTCCCCCTCAGCCGCGGAATTGTGGGAGTTGAAGTCCAAAACACCTGGAGGCCTGAAGTTTACCCATGCCTGGTATAAGGTGTATAAGAAACACAAATATATTTCATATTTAGACTTTGTTTCCATCAAATACCTCATTATATCTAGGCAAATATTCCAAAACAAAAAATAAATAAACACAAAATCAAAAGCATTTTGGTCCCGAAGCATTTTGAATAAGGGATGTTCAACCTGGATGTTTATAAACCCATGATCTTTTTCTTTCCCGGTCTTTCAAGCTCCTTGATTTCACTGAGCTCAAACACACACTTTTCTTTACAACTACAATCTAACTGAAATAATCATGTTTGGGTTGTTGTGAGTTTTCCAGGGTGTATGGCCATGTTCTAGAAGCATTCTCTCCTGACGTTTCGCCCACATCTATGGCAGGCATCCTCAGAGGTTGTGAGGTTTGTTGGAAAATGCCATCCTCACAATCTCTGAAGATGCCTGCCATAGATACACTTTTTTTGTGGTTGTGTCAGGAGCGACTTGAGAAACTGCAAGTCGCTTCTGGTGTGAGAGAATTGGCCGTCTGCAAGGACATTGCCCAGGGGACGCCTGGATGATTTGATGTTTTTATCATCCTTGTGGGAGGCTTCTCTCATGTCCCTGCATGAGGAGCTGGAGCTGATAGAGGGAGCTCATCACTGAGCTCAAACACACACTTTTCCTTACAACTACAAACTAACAGAAATAATAATATGTTTGGGTTGTTGTGAGTTTTCCAGGGTGTATGACCATGTTCTAGAAGCATTCTCTCCTGACGTTTCGCCCACATCTATGGCAGGCATACTCAGAGGTTGCAAGGTCTGTTGGAAACTGCCATCCTCACAATCTCTGAAGATGCCTGCCATAGATGCAGGGTTTTTTTTTTGGTCATGTCAGGACCGACTTGAGAAACTGCAAGTCACTTCTGGTGTGAGAGAATTGGCCATCTGCAAGGACGTTGCCCAGGGGACACCTGGATGATTTGATGTTTTTATCATCCTTGTGGGAGGCTTCTCTCATGTCCCCATATGAGGAGCTGGAGCTCATCCGCCTCTCCCTGGATTCGAACCTGCGACCTGTCGGTCTTCAGTCCTGCCGGCACAGGGGTTTAACCCACTTCTCCACTGGGGGGCTCCTCATAGATGCAAGTGAAATGTCAGGAGAGAATGCTTCTAGAACATGGCCATGCAGCCTGGAAAACGCACAGCAATCTAGTGATTCTGGCCATGAAAGCCTTCAACAACACATCAATCATATGTTTGTTCTCTGCTAGTGCCTAACCATGCCTCCATTCCTTCTCCTTTTCAGTTGCTTCCCTATGTGTCCTTTAGACTATAAACTTTTGGGGTGATTGTATCTATTCTCCGAAAAACACTATTTGCACAGATTGAATCAAATAATAATAACATGACATTTGCAAATATCAGTAGCCCAAGGGTGTTTCAACATCAAAAGATTTCCTTCATCAGAAATGTATATATCTTTCTTTGAAAGTATAACCCCCCATGAACTTAATACAGAACCATAAACACAAGAATTTGAATTATACATACAACCATGAACTGGGTCTGTTTTGGAAGTTGTTCCAAAAGGGTGTGTGTGCAATAATTGCATAAAAGTTCTGCTTTATATGGCCCAATAGGAAAAAAATACTAGGAAAGTCAACTTCCAATAATGTAAATAACTACACATTACTGCAGTACTGTCCCAAATACTGCAGTATTATATAGTATAATACCTCCAGTGGTGCAGTGGGTTAAACTGATGAGCTGCTGAAGTTGCTGACCAAAATTCAGCAGTTTGAATCTGGGGAGTAGGGTGAGCTCCCATTGTTAGCCCCAGCTTACTCTATTTCTTCAAATCTAAGATGCCATTGATTGCAAGAGGCACAATGATTTCAGTACCACTATGTGGAGCCCAAGGTAGCACAGTGGGTTAATTCACCAAGCTGCTGAACTTGCTGTCCGAAAGGTCAGAG
Source organism: Anolis sagrei (assembly GCF_037176765.1). NCBI lineage: Eukaryota > Metazoa > Chordata > Lepidosauria > Squamata > Anolidae > Anolis > Anolis sagrei. The sequence continues at coordinate 232,470,501 of NC_090024.1, forward strand.
GTTTGAATCTGGGTAGCAGGATGAGCTCCCGCTGGTAGCCCTAACTTCTGCCAGCCTAGCAGTTCGAAAACATGCGAATGTGAGTAGATCAATAGGTACTGCTCCGCAGGAAGGTAATGGTGCTCCATACAGTCATGCTGGTCACATGACCTTGGAGGTGTCTAAGGACAATGCCGGCTCTTTGGCTTAGAAATGGAGATGAGCACCACACCCCAGAGTCGGATGCAACTAGACTCGATGTCAGGGGAAACTCTTACCTTTACTATTGTTCCAAAAGAATTTGGAGACTCACAGGATTCTCTAACCTAGGAGTCCTCAAGCCTTTTAAGCAAAGGGCTGGTTCAAAGTCTCTCAGACTATTGGAGGGCTGGACTAAATGAACGAATTCCTATGCACACTGCACATATCTTATTTATAGTGCAAAAAAATTGGAAAGAACAATACAATATTTAAAATGAAGAACAATTTTAATCAACATAAACTTGCCAGTATTTCAATGGGGAGTGTGGGCCTACTTTTGGCTGATAAGATAGTCAAGTCAAGTCAAGTCATTTCAGACTTCAGTCTAAAGTTTAGGATAGTAAATGACCTTGGAAGGCCACATAATGTCCCTGGGGTCTTGGTTTGGGTATGCCTGCTCTAACTCATGCCTAGGCAATGTGTGACCCCCTATAAGTTCTTAGACTACAAATCCCATCATCCCTCACTATTGGCTATGCTGGCTAAGGCTGATGAGAACTGGGGTTCTGACATGGTGACTAAAGGCAAACCTATTATCAGGGTACTACAAATCCCATCATCTCTCACTATTGGCTATGACGGCCAGGGCTGATGAGAACTGAGGTTCTGACATGGTGAATAAAATCAAACCTATCATGGGTGGACTACAAATCCCATCATCTCTCACCATTGCTATGCTGGCTAGGGCTGATGAGAACTGAGGTTCTGACATGATGACTAAAGGCAAACCTATCATGGGTGGACTACAAACCCCATCACTTCTCACCATTGGCTATGCTGGCTAGGGCTGATGAGAACTGGGGTTCTGACATTGTGACTAAAGGCAAACCTATGATGGGTGGACTACAAATCCCATCATCTCTCACCATTGGCTATGCTTGCTAGGGCTGATGAGAACTGAGGTTCTGACATGGTGACTAAAGACAAACTTATCATAGCTGGACTACAAATCCTATCATATCTCACCATTGGCTATGCTGGCTAGGGCTGATGAGAACTGAGGTTCTGACATGGTGAGTAAAGGCGAACCTATGATGGGTAGACTACAAATCCTATCATATCTCACCATTGGCTATGCTGGCTAGGGGTGATGAGAACTGAGGTTCTGACATGGTGACTAAAGGCAAACCTATTATGGGTGGACTACAAATCCCATCATCTCTCACCATTGGCTATGCTGGCTAGGGCTGATGGGAACTGAGGTTCTGACATGGTGACTAAAGGCAAACCTATTATCAGTGTACTACAAATCCCAACATCTCTCACCATTGGCTATGTTGGCTAAGGCTGATGAGAACTGGGGTTCTGACATGGTGACTAAAGGCAAACCTATCATGGGTGGACTACAAATCCCATCATCTCTCACTATTGGCTATGCTTGCTAGGGTGATGAGAACTGAGGTTCTGACACGGTGACTAAAGGCAAACCCATCATAGGTTTTTCTTGGCAAGATTTGTTTCTGTGAGGCTGAGAGTCTTCACAAAGTCACCCAGTGGGCTTCCATGACTGAGTAGTAGGAATTCAAACCGTAGTCACAGAGTTGTAGTCCAATGCTCAAATGACTACATTACACACAGCAGCAGAAAATACTAAGTTCAGCAAATGAAGCAAGCACGTTGTGTTCCTTCTTTGCAATACTGTATGATCTGCTTTCCAGAGATAAGTTCCTTTGTGGAGAGAGTTTCCCTGAACACCAATAAAGCCTTTCACAACATATAATTTATTCCCAAGTGGGAAAGTGGCACCGGTGGAACACACAAAAGACAACAAGTTCACTCTAAGTATGCAAGCCACTGTTTTTTCTGCTTCTCTTTCTCGCTCTTCAAAATTCACCGTGCTCCATGTGTTCCTTGCCTGCCCACTTCCATCAGAAACAACACCAACAAACAGTAACACATCTCTGATAAATGATGTCTGAATCACAGGTAAGTCTTGTAGTCCCCGCTGTCATAAAACGAATGAGGAAAACACATCTTCTGTCAAAATGGTACACTGCAATTTAAACCATCACCAGCCTTTTTTAACTTAGATTCCAGATGTCGGGGGGCGGGGACAGCACACGGCACACAAAAACCTGGGGGTGGAATGATATGAAATGAGAAAGAAGGAGAAAAGTCTTGAAAAAAAATATTTTAACATTTGAATCTATTTTCCCAAGTATTCTATGGGAAACATTCAAGAGATGGAGCGATAAACGCTTTGTCAATGCTGTGAATGGTAGGGCTGCCCATAAATAGGAATCTTCCAGAGCTGAAAACCTAGCTCCAGTCGAAAGTGAAATGGCAATGGAAAAATAATAAAGCTGAGCTTCAGATTCAATCTCTTGTATCTCTAGTTACAAAAGGATTTCAAGGAATAAGTTGGCCTCAAACCCTGGAATGTTGTTGCCAACTTAACTGGAGCCAACATGTCTTGAGCACGTAACAGCCAAGATCTCTAACTCTATAGCTTTACCTGCTTTGTTATTCCTTTAGTTTCTTTTTTGTCCCATAAGAAACCAAAGGAACAATGGCTTACTGTTAAAATTTTAATTTTATGCACTTTTTGTATGGTTCCTATAGCCACATAAGCCAATGAATATCCCAAACTGAGGCAGATGCACCCATAAAAACCAATACAATATACAGAGATACTAGCAAGAACACCTCAGCAAGCAAGAGCCCAAAAGTGGCAGGTTAAAACCCAGAACCTCAATCAGTGGCTGATACCAGATGAGATAATGGGAAGCAGCAGCCAATAATGAAAGGACCAAGGCAGTGACATTTCCAGCCCATCCCCTGTTCGGATATCATCCAGCACACCAATGCCTTAAAACAAGAAATAGTTTTCTAAGATCAACTGAGATACTCACAGGAATACTTCAGTAAGTGAGAGTTCAAAAGTGGCAGGTTAAAACCTGGAACCTCAATCAGTAGCTGATGTTGGATGAGAAACCCCCTCCTGGGCACACAGAAGACTGGGCAATTTCGAAGGCGCTGAACAGACTGCGCTCTGGCACCACGAGATGCAGCGCCAATTTTAGGAAATAGGGCCACAAAGTGGAGTCCATAATATATGAGTGTGGAGAAGAGCAAACCACAGACCACTTACTACTATGCAGTCTGAGACCTGCCACATACACAATGGAGGAGCTTCTTACAGTGACAGCAGAGGCACTTGAAGTGGTCAGCTTCTGGTCAAAGAAATCTAGCATAATGCCAAGTTTTAAACTTTGTTTTCGGTTTCTTATACATAACTGTATTCTCAATTCACTTCTGACATGATAAATAAATAAAATAAAGGGAATCCAGCCAAAGTTTTAGTCTGAATTTCAAAAGAACTCTCCAATGTGTTGGATATCATTCAAACAACTTCAGAACCTTGGAGAGTTCCCTTAAACTTCAGGTTCAGACATAGACTTGAATCACCACCCTGTCAGCGTAGAAACTACGTACTAGCTCTACCATTGCTGCTAACCCAGGAACTGCTTCACACCTGAGCCCTGACTGCACTATAATAATAAAACTATGCCAGTGTAAATGAGATAAAAGGACTCCCAGAGTATACTGAATTACACACACCTTTTTAGATGCACTGAGCCTCTGCTGTCTTTCTCCTCCTTCCTCATTTCCGTGGGCACCATTTGTCCATTTTGTTTGCCCAGAGAAAGCACAACTTAATGGCCTCCTCCTGTGATTTGCCTCTCAGGCAATCCAAGCTGGGAGATGGTTTTCACTGCATAATATGGTTTCAATTCACAAAGCAAACTTTGGCTGAAGGCAGCTAATGACTTCCCCTGCTTCCCTTTAAGGCTAGGAAAGATGGATATAATTCATCTTCTTTCTCAGTGGAAAACTCCTGGCTTCCCTGGTGTTCTTTTTTCTGTTTTGATCACATTTCCAAGAAAAAAAATCAAGAAGCAGGAACAATTTTCAGTAGTTTGACCTCTGCACAGAAGAGCGGATTTGGCCAAGAAAGGATTGTCAGAAAAAAGCAAAAAACCTGTTCATTTTATAATTCCCTTCTCTACTCATCTGTTAGGAAACTCTGAAGTTCCTTTGTATGAGGTCAGACCATCTGTCCACCTAGCCCAGTAATGTCCAGTGCTGCAATGACAGAAAGATGGGAGGGAGAGCAAACAATGAGAAGTCAAAACTAAGATCAATACTGAATCTACCAAACATTATTTACAGACTGGAAAACTGAACTGATATTATCAAGATGAAACCCTATAGCATCATTTAAATGCAAAATCTGTAAAGCTGTTTGAATATCAAGCAAAAAGAGGACACTAGAAACAATATCATATAAAAGCTGACTGGCACAACCTGGGGATCACAACCAGACACAGTGAAGACATCTGCCCTTGTGCTTTGCTACTCTGCTGCTGGGTATGCATGTCCAGTGTGGAACACATCTCATCATGCTAAAACAATGGATGTGGCTCTTAATGAGATATGCTGCATTATCACAGGGTGTCTGCACCCTACACCACTGGATAAATTACACTGTTTAGCTGGTATTGCACCACCTGACATCTGCTGGAAAGTAGCAACCAATAGTAAAAGGACCAAGCCAGTGACATCTCCAGCCCATCCTCTGTTCGGATATCAGTCAGCACGCCAATTACTTAAATCAAGAAATAGTTTTCTAAGATCTACAGAGACACTCACAGGAACACCTCAACAAGCAAGAGTCCAAAAGTGGCAGGCTAAAACCCTGGAACTTCAGAAATAGGGCTACAAAGTGGAGTCCACGACATGCAAGTGTGGAGAAGGGCAGACCACAGACCACCTATTACAATACAATCTGAGCCCTGCCACATGCACAATGGGGGACCTTCTTATAGCAACACCAGAGGCACTCCAAGTGGCCAGCTACTGGTCAAAGGGCATTTAATATAATTGCCAAGTTTTAAAACTTTGTTTTTTTTATACATCACAACTGTATACTTGGTTCACTCCTGATATGATAAATAGATACAATACCCCAAAGCTGTAAGTGTCAAACAGATAAGAGTATTCATGGTAGGAGGAAAAGAAGATAAGGAATATTTTATTTTTTCCTTGTTTTCCAATACAGCAGAGTCTCACTTATCCAACATAAAGAGGTTGGCAGAAAGTTGGATAAGCAAAAATGTTGGATAATAAGGAGGGATTAAGGAAAAGCCTATTAAACATCAAATTACATTATTGTTTTACAAATTAAGCACCAAAACATCATGTTTTACAACAAATAGAAAGAAAAAGCAGTTCAATACACGGTGATGTTATGTACTAATTACTGTATTTACAAATTTAGCACCTAAACATGGCAATGTATTGAAACAGCTGTGGATCAGGGTGGGAGGCAGGCTGTGTTGGATACTACAGAACATTGGATGAGTGAAGGTTGGATAAACAAGACTCTACTGTACTAGAATCTGGAGTCATCTGTAAAAACTAAATGGTGGGATATTCAGGAAGACAGGGAGGAACTACTATGAGAATTGCTAGTACAATATGTAGTGATTGCTCTGAATTGGGACAGCTTTAAAGAGAATAAGACAATGTCTTAGAACAGTGGTTCTTAACCTTTGGGTCCCCAAATGTTTTGGCCTTCAACTCCCAGAAATCCTAACAGCTGGTAAACTGGCTGGGATTTCTGGGAGTTGTAGACCAAAACACTTGGGGACCCACAGGTTGAGAACCACTGCCTTAGATAATGGGTCTGTCAAGAACTCTTTGCTATTAGTGTTGTATGTTAGTTACCTCCAGCATCAGATGCCATACGCCATGACCTACCAATTGCTGGGGTGCAGGAGAAGGGAGGTCCTATTATATTTGAGTCCTGCCATGTGAGCTTCCCCATTGGCATCATCCAAACAACGGTTAAGGAAGGTCACTATTTGTAGGTGGGGACATTTGGCATGACAGCCATACATCTGAAAAGGGTAGTATGAGTGCTCGAAATAGGTTCAGAATATTAATTGTATGATCTTCTCTGATATTTTGGGGAAAGCCTTGGTCTACTATAGCAAACCTCCCACTGCAGATTTATTCTAAAGGATATCTATGATGTACAGTATGTGTCTGTGCATGGAAGGAGGTTCCACTCCAATATCTTGATTGTTACAGTGCACATTGTGTTCTACTTAGAATCATAGAATCATAAAATCAAAGAGTTGGAAGAGACCTCATGGGCCATCCAGTCCAACCCCCTGCCAAGAAGTAGGAATTTTGCATTCAAATCACCCCTGACAGATGGCCATCCAGCCTCTGTTTAAAAGCTTCCTAAGACGGAGCCTCTACCACACTCTGGGGCAGAGAGTTCCACTGCTGAACGGCTCTCACAGTCAGGAAGTTCTTCCTCATGTTCAGATGGAATCTCCTTTCTTGTAGTTTGAAGCCATTGTTCCACGTCACTCTCTACCATCTTCCAGACACAGGCACACAATCTGGAGAGAAACTAGATCTCCTGTAGTCTGGATTTCAGAGGGGAAGTTTGCTATGGTGGAGCAAGACTTCGAGTCTCCTTGTGAAGAGAAAAAGTGGGTTATAGTAAAGGTAAAGGTTTCCCCTTGACATTACGTCTAGTTGTGTCCGACTCTGAAAGGTGGTGCTCATCTTCATTTTGAAACCGAAGAGGATGTATTATCCATAGAGACCAAGATCATGTGGCTGGTATGACTGCATAGAACACAGTTACCTTCCTGCCAAAACAGTACCTATTGATCTACTCACATTTGCATGTTTTCAAACTGCTAGGTTGGTAGAAGCTGGGGCTATCAGTGGGAGCTCACCCTGCTCCCTGGATTTGAACTGCCAATCTTTTGGTCAGCAAGTTCAGCAGCTCAGCTCTTTAACCCACTGCACCACTGGGGACTAAATACACATAATAGTAGTAGTAGTAGCAATAATAATAATAATAACAATAATTATAACAAGCAGGGGGTTGGACTGGATGGCCCATGAGGTCTCCTCCAACTCTTTGATTCTATGATTCTATGATTAATAATAATGTCATAGAAGATCATTCAACTGAGCAAAAGCCCTTCAGCTGACCCTAACACGCCTTCAGTTATATCCTGCATAGTTCCAACTTTTCTAGTTTGGAATAAATAACTGAGTTTATTGGTCCAAAATGCAGTATTGACTGTAAAATAAAATCCAAAGTACACATTGATGATAGCTTTCTAAGGTCAACCAGAAGGTCAAAACTCATTTTCCTAGCTTTCAAAGAGCACAAGTTTCTTTATCAGGTGAATATGGTTCAAAAGGCAAGGCGAGAGAAAAATAGTGATGTGAGAGTTTTGTGTCTTGCTTAAAGGTATATGGGTTTAATAATCTGGAAGATTTGGGAGGGTTCAGGGACGTATACAAAAGAATGGCTGTTTAACTCCAGAGCTCAGCACCTTAGTTTTGAAAAACAATCCACTTCCAACATCATTGCATTACTTCTATATGACATTCACTAATCGTATTTTTAAAATAATGTTATCATAGAATCATAGAGCTGGAAGAGACCTTGTGGGCTATCCAGTCCAGGAAAATCGCATTCAAAGCATCCCTGACAGATGGCCTTCCGGCCTCTGTTTAAAAGCCTCCAAAGAAGGAGCCTGACCACATTCCAAGGCAGAGAGTTCCACTGCTGAACAGCTCTCACAGTTAGGAAGTTCTTCCGAATGTTCAGGTAGAATCTCCTTTCTTATAGTTTGGAGCCATCATTCTGCAAGCTTGCTCCCTCCTTCCTATGACTTCTCCTCACATATTTATACATGACCTTCATCATGTTCCTCTCAGCCTTCTCTTCTCCAGACTAAACATGCCCAGCTCTTTAAGCTGCTCCTCATAGGGCTTGTTCTCCAGACCTTTGATCGTTTTAATTGTCCTCTTCTGGACACATTCCAGCTTGTCAACATCCCCCTTAAATTGCAGTGCTCAGAACTGGACACTGTGATTCCAGGTGTGCTCTGACCAAGTCGGAATAGAGGGGTAGCATGACTTCCCTTGATCGAGACACTAGACTCCTATTTATTCAGGCCAAAATCCATTGCCTTTTTTAATCTGCCACATGACATTGTTGGCTCATGTTTAACTTGTCCATGAGGACTCCAAGATCTTTTTCACACGTACTGCTGTTCAGCAGTATGATTTCATTGGTGAGCGAATTTTTATTTATTTCCTATATTTATACCCCGCCCTTCTCCCCCCCGAAGGGGACTCAGGGAATGGCAAAAAGCCTCCTAAATCACCCTCAAGAAGTTATTATAAAACATTTCTTGTTGTGCCTATGGCCACTGGTTCCCCTACTCTGCCCTGAATTTGTGTAAAACTCCGAATCTGGTTTTCTGAAATTGTCAGGGAGCTATTTGTCCCTGAATTTGTGTAAAACTCTGAATCTGGTTTTCTGCAATGTTTCATGGAGCTATTTGGGGTCCTGAACTTATGTTGAACATAGGACTGAGCCCACTGCGTAGCTCATTGAAACATCAGTCCAAAACCCAGAACCAATTCCTAACTCTGCTAATATACAAACCACTAGCTGATACTGTATTTTTGTTCATTCATTCAGTCGTTTCCGACTCTTCGTGACCTCATGGACCAGCCCATGCCAGAGCTCCCTGTCGATCGTCACCACCCCCAGCTCCTTCAAGGTCAATCCAGTCACTTCAAGGATGCCATCCATCCATCTTGCCCTTGGTCGGTCCCTCTTCCTTTTCCTCCAACATCATTGTCTTCTCTAAGCTTTCCTATCTTCTCATGATGTGGCCAAAGTACTTCATCTTTGCCTCTAATATCCTTCCCTCCAATGAGCAGTCAGGCTTTATTTCCTGAAGTATGGACTGGTTGGATCTTCTGGTGGTCCAAGGCACTCTCAGAACTTTCCTCCGTCACCAAGTTACTTAACACCAAGTTACTTAAATAACTTCATTTCCTTTCATTATGATACTTCCTGAAAAGTAACATCTCAAAACTATGTTATTTTTTAAAGGCAAATGTTATTTGTTAATCTAGAATGGAAGGACAAATTTCTTGGGGTGGAGAAACAATCCTTATTGGGGGTCAATGCCCTCATTTTGCCATCCCTGTAGTCCAGGCATGGGCAAAGCGTCTGAGAGGCTGTTAGGAATTGTGGGAGTTGGAGTCCAAAACACCTGGAGGGCCCAAGTTTGCCCATGCCTGCTGTAGCTACATTTGGTATGTGCATATGTAAGGGAAATTGGCAGCATAATACTTTTAAGACTTTCATTTTTCTTTCTTATCCAATATAGTTTCAAAATTAGTCATGCCAGGATGACAGAAGCATACTCCTATGTTTTCAGAACCCCAGGGTTTGTTTGCTTGTGTGTTTTTGCAAGAGCCTTTCCCCAGGAATGCTTTCTGTGATTTGCTTGGAGGAGAGGTCTTATCCTGGCCTGGCTGCATGTCAGTCGAGTTCTCCGATTCATCATGTCTGAAGCAGCCCGAAAGCAATCTGTTGATGGCAAGCTAATGGGTTGGAAAGTGGATGTGTGACCAGAATTGGTTTTACCACTTTGGAAGCTACAGGGGAAAAAAACAAAAGCTCAAGAAAGGTTTGTTGCAAGTTCTTGACTTCTGCAGTTATTACATTTTTGCCAAAGGTGTTATCATTCTTTGCAGGAAGATTATTATTTACTTACTAGTGAGGGCTCAACAAATGTCAGGAAAAGGTTGAGGCAAGGGTAGACACCAAACTTTTCAAAACTGAAGCAGTTTTAAGAGGTTTCACAGCTGCCTTACTTACTCCTCCAGCTTTCTTCTCTACCTGTTCTCGATTCTAGTGGGGTGGTTGCAGCAACATTTCGCCCCAACATTGCTTATCACTATCCTCCCTTCTTTTACACAACAGGATATTTTGGAGTGAGAACAGGATACATTGCTATCACCATGAGCTATGTCTAAGCAGAATTGTTACATAGCCAAACTAAAATCAGAACAATGCTTCCTGCCCTCATTTGCATTGCTAGAGGTTGATGCAACCCCATATGATTGGCTGCATGCTATTATTATAATGAAGCCAGATAAAAGCAAAGGCATTGTGCCTACTCTTCTGCTTGGCTTCCTGGAGGAAAATGATTCCAGGAAGCAATAGGTAATGTAGTTATCACTCCTAGTATTTTGAGCAACATTTTACTTCTGTTTGCAGGGACTCTTGAAATGCTTCAAGGATAAGAAGATAAGAGTCTTCTTCATAGCCATCAAAAAGGAAAGCACAGGGCCATTTTGACTGAGCAATCCTTCACTCGTGTCAAGATATTCTGAACAATTCTCTGAAATAGACCTTTGTAAATAAATATTATGGATAACTCTCATGGATGAATGAGCAAATAAGTTTGGAATCAGATTCCAGTAGGAGAGAACCAAATGAAACTGCCCTGAGGACAAGAGTACTGTTAATTTTTTTTCTGAAGAGAGAGATATGTTGATAAAGAGGAGCCACTTATTTTGGATGAGTCCGCTACTTATAGGGAGCCTGTGGCCATAGGCATACCATAAATAAATAAATACTGAACTGAGTTAATATGTGTGGATTTGTGAGATGTGGTGGTATGTGGTTTTGGCATGCAAGTGATAGAAAAGGGGATAAAGTCTTCAGGATCTAAGGGGTTCTCATCTTTGAGTTAGAGGAACGAGGATGAAGGAAGCTTGAGAGTCTTCCATATACACCATAGACATTAAAGCCCTCCAGTGATGTTAGAAATGTTAAGCTTCAAGCCATGGTTATACACAACCGGAAAGCACTCAGCAGCACAGGCCAAATGAAGAAATACAACCAAGGAACTGGTCAGAAGTAAGATCTAAAGAACACATTGTATCAGTAGATAAATATGACCTCAAGACCAAGGTAGAAGTGGGGACAAAATGGGGGCAAGACAGAAAACAGAATCAAAGTGAAGTACAAAGCTGAGGAAAAGACCAAAGGGGGAAAAAACAGAGGAAAACAGAGGAAAAACAAAGGCTTAAAAATATACTAAAGCTGAAGAAGTCCATGATGCACATAGAAAGCTCAGCAGGAAAATGAATTGTTCTTGAACTTCTGTGCAGGAAAGATCAGCCTCAATAGATGGGATCAGTTTAGTTCCTCTTTTTCTCTGACTCTGTAGATGCCACAGACTATGGCTTGATGTCTCATTAGATGTGGTAGACAATTTTTATTGATCGTCAATATCCTCCACTGCCTATTTAATTACAGATATGTAACCTTGGCTTCCCCCACACTGCCCCTATATCCTGGGATCTGATCCCATATTATCTTTTTATCCCAGATTATCTAGCAATGGAGACTCATATAATCCATAACCTGGATCAAATGTTTATAGAGTGTTAGTGTGCTGTCGCACGCTGGGCCTATGACAATGTCTGTTTACAGGACATGCTTTCTGTTTTTATGCCGGGGTGCCTCAAGTAAAGGGTCCCATAGGTTTCCCAAAACAAAGTTCTGTAGAGGCTCAAAATAGGTTCAACAAAGTTCTTTATTAAGGCTTAAATCCTCGAACAAATGAATTAAATGCTTTACAATCTTGAAAAGCTAGTAGCTTTCCCGATCTGCCGATAAACTGTTCCTTTCCTCTTTAGGGAAACCTTCCGACCCCTCCTTGGGCAATCTTTCTTAACCCTGCTGGTGTGAGGCCCCAACTCCGGCTCCAAGCTGCGTTATGGATAGCACAAGTGGTCCCTTACCAGGCAATGATTGCTGTAGATCTGCCAAGCTGGTGTCCTTTTAAGTTTCTCCACAAAGGCTGTAGGAACTATTTCTTTTGTCCAGCAAAGGCTGGCTGTATTCCTCCAGCAAAGGCTATAGAACCGTAACTTTACTCCCCACAAAGCTGTAGAGGTTTTCCTTTTCCCCCCAGCAAAAGCTGTGGAACTATCCTTTTTCCTCAGCAAAAGCTGTAAGAAGTGAAGCTTTTTGCAGGTGGGACAGAGAAAGCCCATACGTCCTGCTGTAAGGCTGTGAGACTGAATTAAAAGTCCCCTTTTCTCTCCAAACCTGGGGAAAGGGGTGGATCAAAGGCTCTAACGATGATTGATAGGTTGTTGGCCCTATGACTGCAACCTTGGGAAAGCTACCCAATTGCAAAATGCATGGCCCAAATGAATTCAAACAAACTAACAGTGCAAGAAAAAGAATCAAATCTCCTGGCACAGCCGTGCCAGCACAATTAGTGTACATTATAATGCTACCTAAAGAGCTGCCATGAACCTGTTGCTGGGTATATATGAGTTGGAAAGCTGACTTTGTTACTAGGGTCACATTAACCTTTCTGATTGAGAGGACCGGGTACTTGTTCTCACTCCACCTAATGGTAAAAAAAGAACATCTTATTTTTTATGCTGTTTTCAATCTTTTTGTTTTGAAGGGCAGTCTTGACATTTAAAATCCCATATTTCTGTTTCAATAAATGGGATCCAAATAGCTTGCCATTCATCAGGTTCAAGAGGGGAAGAATTGATGCTAGGAGCCTGAGAGGAAAGGCTGCATCATATTCAGACATCAGCTTTCGTCCAGCAAAAAAGCACACAACAGATTGGATCCAGATCTAGGTAAACACGACAGGACTGGTAGAAACAAGTGTCTGGATGGAATAGAATTTTAGTGGTTTGAAATGCTTGGTGAAATTACCTGTTTTGCATCTCACAAGACAGGTTATGAAATAAAGGGCATCTTGCTCCAGAAATTTGCACATTTCTAGGACTAATGGTGCGTTGTAACCTCATGAAATCATATATACTTTTAAAAAGTACTAAAAATGCAGACAACTGGAAAAAGGAACACACAGAGATGCTTTAGTCAATGGGGAAAATATGCATTAAAGTGCTGGCATTAGGAAAATGCATAAACAAATGCACATTTCTAAATGTTTTGGAAAATGCCTATGGAAAATGTCTGTTGTAAATTAGTATATGGGACTGCAGTGATCCCCTGAAATGTCAAGAACTCCAAAATCTGCACCAGTACAATCTTGGAATTGCTGCAGTTGTATGTACAATTGAGCCTCACATTATCACGTTAAGGAAAAATACACATTTACGTTTTCTCCATTATAAAAGAGAAAGAAAAAGCACAGCTCCTTAGTGATAACAAAGTCTTTTTCATTGCACTTAATCCTGAATTTATACAGACTTGTCAAACCAGAACTCTTCGGACTGAAACTTTACTCAAGTTCATCTTCTGTTTAGCTGATAATTAGAGAGGGAAAAGCATATAGGAAACATAATGTAAAGGTCAGCAACCCAACCTCCTCCTGGCTTCCGTTACCGCAGGAATCTCAGGAAACCTAAACCTCATTGGCGTCTTTATAAAATATTTAAAAGACTTCCTGAAGCAATTAAGTAAATGATTTTCTATACTACTTCAGCCATCTCTTCTCAATATCAAAATTTAATTGTGAGTAATTTCCTGCTGCCAGTCAAAGCCATGGGCCAAATTCACTGACCCACTATTCTTTTTAAGCAGCTCCCTATGAGATATAATTTGATTGAGGATGAATTCATTTCTTGCCAAAATAAATTGGAAACTAATCTTATTTGAAGATTAAGAGGTGTGATAAACTGAAATGAATATCATTAACACAACACTATACTCACAGCCTGCTGCTGAGAGGTTGTAGGATACTGGCAGAATTTGAGATAGGCAATCGGCTTTCCATACCCACAGATTTGGCATTTACTGATTGAACAGTCCATGGATTTTTAAATAAAATCTAAAAGGCAGATCGTGATTTTGTCATTTTATACAAGGGACACCGTTTTAATATGCCATTGGGAATTCAGCACTCACAGATTTTAGTATCCATGAATGGGGTGGGGGTCTTGGAACCAAACCTTGTTGGATACTAGGGTTATGCATTGGGGGTAAACCTTGGCCCGTTTCGTGTCCTGGCTTTCAGTGGGGGCCTCAATCTGTTTTCTGGGAGCCTCCCGAAATCAAGAGGGCAGACATCTTTTTGCTCTGGAGTGCTGAAAGATCAGTTTTTTATCTAACCATTATGGGGAGTGGGCTTCCCAGGTTCCCTTTCCTGTCATTTTATGTATTTAAGCTCTATTCTAGAGGAGGGGCACTCAGCTGCAGGCAGGCATGTGCTTTAAGGAGACTCCTTACCTGTTTCTTACTCTAGAGGAGTTGCTCGGCTACAGGCAGGCATGCGCTTTCTGGTCCTGCATGCCAGTTTCCAAGGCAAGGAGTCAAGTTTACTCCCGAGGAGGCACTCAGTTGTAGGCAGGCACACACATGGGCCTGCATGCCAGTTTCCAAGGCAGGGAGGCACCTTTATTCCAGAGGAGGCACTTGTTTGAAAGCTGGGCCTGCATGCCAGTTTCAAGCCAAGGAGGCAAGTTTCGTTCCGAGGAAATGCTTGGTTGCATGCAGGTGTGTGTGTGGGCTGCGCACCAGTTTCCAAGGCAAAGAAGCAAGTTTACTCCTAAGGAGGCATTCAGCTGCAGGCAGATGTGCACTTTCTGGGCCTGCATACCAGTTTCCAAGGAAGGAAGTACATTTATTCCAGAGGAGGTGATCAGCTGCAGGTAGATGCAAGCTTTTAGGCTTGCATGCCAGTTTCCAAGGCAAGGAGGAAAGTTTACTCCAGAGGAGGTGCTCAGCTGCAGGTAGGCATGCACGTGGGCCTGCACACCATACACAATTCCAAGGCAAGGAGGCTGCTCACTAAAAACAGGCAAGGAAACTTGATTGGCTTTCACTTGTTTTCGTGTCAAGCTGATTTTGATCCCTGGAGGGGGCTTCCCATTACGTGCTCCCAAAGGTAACAAAAGTAAAAGTTGCTAACATATCAGCTCTAGTTTCTGATACTGAACACATGCCATCCAGCAGTCACCATCTGCTCGCCCAAAGAAAACCATATTTAATAATCTAGAGCTGATGTGATCTATCCAATGCAATTTTCTGAATCAGCACCCCAAATAACCCCAGGAACAGCCCTAAAAATGAAGACACCAAGGCACCCCTGCTTCCAGGCATCACATGGAATGGTTCCTCTCAGGGGGAGGGAGAAGGAGGAGAAGCAGCAGCAGTTAGGAGGCTTGTTGTCATGCCTTTTGTGAGTAGTCAGCCTCTCCCCTCTCAACATCGCCGTTGCCTCGGCACTATAAGAGCGTTTCATGAGACCAGTCACTGTCGTTGCAACGGTGTAGTAAAGGTGAGGCTGCAGACCATATTTTAGTTCTTGGGGACCACTGGTGGTCCACGAACCACAGGTTGGGAACCACCGCCCTAAACATTGCAAAAGGGGAGGGCCTGTTGTGAATATTTCCACAGCTGTTTTTTTGAATGCTGATCTCTGCAGAAGAGAGTACCAAATAAAGCTGATTGTGAACTAACCTAACTACTACTGATATTCTATCAACCCTCTCACAATAAATGTTGTTGTTCATTCGTTTAGTCGTCTCCGACTCTTCGTGACCTCATGGACCAGCCCACACCAGAGCTCCCTGTCGGCCGTCACCACCCCCAGCTCCTTCAAGGTCAGTCCAGCTCACAATAAATAACAACAAACAAAAAGAAAAAGTAAAAAAAATCCTTCCAGCTTTTCCCCTCCAATAATATAAGTCTTTAACTTCTGTTGCTATTTTTTTTTATAACTAGTCTTGGCTTTTTAAAATAACTGTCAATGTTGTACATGATATCTGAAGCCCGTTTTGCAAATCTATCTAGGTTGCCTCCAGGACACTTACACCTCAGTGGCATTGCATCAGTTTGACACTGTTCTGAACTCTGTCCTTATAGGAAACTTGGAGCCAAGAAATCCAATAGCTACAGCGGGGTGAAATGCAACCGCCAGTGTTAAATCACCTGCAGGTTTGATTCAGATCTTTTTCTATTTTCTATTCGCTGTGACTGCAGACCTTGGAAGTCCATATAAAATTTCTTAGAGAGATGCCACAACTGCAAGATCATTCACTGCTCATCAGATGTTCAAACAGTTGTTGTTGTTGTTGTTGTTGTGTGTCTTTAAGTTATTTCCAACTTATGGTCATCCTATCATAATTTTTTCTTAGCAAGGTTAAATTAGCATTGACTTATAATCCAATAGGTCTATGGATACATTACAGGTACGCTATGCTTATGAAAAATGTTTTTTTGTGGCTAGATCTCATAACAGGAATATTTTAATGTAAAATAATACATTTCAGCTTACCTGGGATATCAAGCAAAAAGGTGGGTGCTAGAAACAATATCATACGAAAGCTGACTGGCACAACCTGGGGATCACAACCAGACACAGTGAAGACATCTGCCCTTGCGCTATGCTACTTTGCTGCTGAGTATGCATGCCCAGTGTGGAACACATCTCACCACGCTAAAACAGTGGATGTGGCTCTTAATGAGACATGCCGCAATATCACGGGGTGTCTGCACCCTACACCACTGAGAAATTACACTGTTTAGCTGGTATTGCACCATCTGACATCTGCCAGGAAGTAGCAGCCAATAGTGAAAGGACCAAGGCAGTGACATCTCCAGCGCATCCCTTGTTTGGGTATCAGCCAGCACGTCAACACCTTAAATCAAGAAATCGTTTTCTAAGATCTACAGAGACATTCGCTAAAACACCTTAGCAAGCAAGAGTCAAAAAGTGGCAGGCTGAAACCCAGAACCTCAACCAATGGCTGATACCAAATGAGAGACTTCCCCCTGGGCACACAGAGCACTGGGCGACTTGGAAGGCGCTGAACAGACTGTGCTCTGGCACCACGAGATGCAGAGCCAATCTTAAGAAATGGGGCTACAAAATGGAGTCCACAACATGCAAGTGTGGAGAAGAGCAAACCACTGACCACCTGCTGCAATACAACCTGAGCCCTGCTACATGCACGATGGAGGACCTTCTTGCGGCAACACCAGAGGCACTTCAAGTGGCCAGATATTGGTCAAAGGACATTTAATCAACTACCAAGTTTGCAAGCTTTGTGGGTTTTTAATCTGTTTGTTTGTTTTACTCTATTAGAAATGTAATACAATGGTCTGGTTGTCCCTGACACGATAAATAAATAAATAGCTGAAACCCTGCATAGTTTTTTACACAACCATTTTGGTGTTAACGCCTCTTATAGTGTCATAGAATCATAGAATGATAGAGTTGGATGAGACCACGTGGGCCATCTAGTCCAACCCCATTTTGCCTTGCAGGAAAAGCACAATCAAAACACCTCCAAATTACCTGATGGAGTTTGCACTCCCTGCACCCACTTAGTGATGCCATTGCTAATAATAGGTGTACTACTAAGTGAAACAATACCTGTTTGAAATGCCTGTGTTACAGAGGCTGTGCAATGGAAAAATGCATCTCAGAAAACCAATTCTCATTGTAACAGTAGGAAAGATATAGATCAGCCCCCATGATGGATGCAGTTTGAAAACAGTGCTGCTCTATCTGCGACTGTATTTCTTTAAACCACAACAAACACTCACTATGTGGGGATTTTCCTGTCTATTGACTTCTCTAATGAAGTCCCCTTCAAAGCCACTTCTCTGCCGGCTAATGGCACTATGTCACTCCGCTTTAGATCTATCTCTCTAATAAAGGGAGAAGGATAATTATTCTGCATTGGGCCTCTGTGCTTTTGAGCTAATGCAAGTGTTTTCCCCCTCTCCTTTCTATTAGCCATTGCTTTGGGTTGTGATCTTTGATTCCTCATCTATTCAGATTCCCCTTTGATGTCGGGGACATGCTGGGCTAAGACTTAGAGGGAGAAAGCGGAGAAGGTAATGCACATTGGGCCACCAAAAGGAAATGAGATGAAGAGAATGAAAGAGAAGCGTCCTAAGGAGCAGAGACGGCCACTTTGGAAGCGGAAGCAGACTTCAAGCAGAAGCCAGCACAGATTTATTTAGAAGTGACCTGATTACTTTACCTATTTTGTGATTCTTCCCTTGGCATCCTTTCTCTCCTGCCATGGCCCAGTGGGACTTTTGCAAGGTAAATTCAAAGCTTCTATTTAGATCACAGGCTATCACTCGTGGCCGAGTATGATAATGTTGTCTATCCACAAATGACTGTAGAGACCTATTCTGAATCCACATGGTCTCTCACAGTGAGGACATAAATCTCCAGATGGAAGGCTGTCCTGACAAGGGTTTGTTTGACATATTTTCATAGAATCATAGAGTTGGACGAGACCTTGTGGGCCATCCAACTCTAAGAAGCAGGAAAATTGCATTCAAAACACCCCCAACAGATGCCTGTCCAGCTTCTGTTTAAAAGCCTCCAAAGAAGGAGCCTCCACCACACTCCAGGGCAGAGAGTTCCACTGCTGAACAGCTTTCACATTAAGGAAGTTCTTCCAAATGTTCAGGCGGAATCTCCTTTCATGTAGTTTGAAGCCATTGTTCTGTATCCTAGTCTTCATGGAAGCAGAAAAAAAGCTTGTTCCCTCCTCATTACGAATTCCCCTCACATATTTATACATGGAAACAACATCTATTCTCAGACTTCTCTTCTGCAGGCTAAACATGCCCAACTCTTTAAGCCACTCCTCATAGGACTTGTTCTCCAGACCCCTGATCATTTTAGTCACCCTCTTCCGGACACATTCCAGCATAGAGTCAACATCTCCCTTCAACTGCGGTGCCCAAAATTGGACACAGTGTGATTCCAGGTGTGATCTGACCAAGGCAGAATAGAGGGGTAGCATGACTTCCCTGGATCTAGACACTAGACTCCTGCTGATGCAGGCCAAAATCCCATTGGCTTTTTTAAGGCGCCACATCACATTGTTGGCTCGTGTTTAACTTGTTGTCCACGAGGACTCCAAGATCTTTTTCACACATACTGCTTTAGAGCCAGGCATCCCTGATTCCTCTTGGAATGTTTCTCCTTTTTGTCTCTCTTCAAAATCTACAACACTGTTGGTAGCAGCTGACATCCAGTTAAAATGCTCAATGGCTAGAGCTTCCCAGTTCCGTGTTTATTCCACATTTTTTAAGATTAGCTTTAAGCCCATCTTTAAATCATTTTGCTGTCCACTGACAATCTGTTTACATTGTGAGTTGAGTGTATAGTAACTGTTTTGGGAGGTGGTGATCAGGCATTTGTCCAGAGAAGTTGATGGTGGATGTTCATCGCTTCATTGCTGGTCCTCTTTGCTTCTTCCAGAATTTAACAGCCAACCAATAGGCGGTGCTCTTGTAAAGGACAGCCAGATTTTAGTTTTCTCATAATCCTGGTACTCTTCTAAACCATCACTTTGGCCAACTTACAGGTCCTTGGATATTACTGAGTGACCACTTCCAGAATAGCTTACCATTGGTCAGGAATCAGAAGACCAATGGCATCTGGAAAATGGAAAGATTTGGGAAACTGCACTAGAATACCAGTCAGATGGCAAAGCAGATGTAAAATTTCTTAATAAGGAGCTCTGCCTGCAAATTCCTGAATTCCAGCCTGAAGTATATGGACTGGAGTCTGTAATATGCAGAGTACTTTTCTTTCTCTCCCTCCCCATACTTTTGATTCCACGAGCCTTTATTGCTAGACATTTTCCACCACAGATCCACACATCTTTTGAAAGGTCAGAATTTTAATATGTAATTTACTGACTGTGTGCAACCTGTGGAGGAGGAGGAGGAGGAGGAGGATTGGGGGCACAGTGCTTTCTTTAGCACTGCATGTCCTAAACACCAGGATAAGTTAGGCTGGAAGGTACAGTCAGCGATTCACATTTGCAAGTTTAATTTTTGGTGATTCAATTATTACACTATGTAACAAAATTTGTAAAATGTTCTGTTTCTGGTTTGAAAGTGTTTGTTCCTGTTTAATTATGCGGTTTCTACTTTGAAAGTGGTTGTTATACACCAGAAACTTTGTTTTTGTGGTTGCCGTTTTGAATTTTTCCTGTGTTTAGAATATTTATTGTATACAAGTGACAAGCGTAAGCACAAATTGCATTAACTAGCCAAACAAGTACATTGCAACATTTTAAGAAATGCATCTGTGGCAGGCATCCTCAGAGGTTGTGAGATTCACAACCTCCGAGGATGCTTGCCACAGATGCAGGCGAAACGTCCGGAGAGAATGCTTCTAGAACATGGCCATACAGCCCGAAAAACCTACAACAATCCAATGATTCCAGCAATGAAAACCTTTGACAATACATTTTAAGAATTTTTTTCCCTCCTACCTTGCACTCGTGAACCCACCACCCATTTTTAACCTTTCATGTGTCATTTTTAACCTTTTGGATAGCATAAGAAAGGGTTCGTACTCCTGTGGTGTTTGTTTTGCTGACTGTATCTCAGTTCAGAATATCTCACCTCACTTTCTGTCCCTGTGATAACTGGCTTTTAAAAAAATTGGCTAGTTGCAAAAACTAAGAATTGGTGATAAAGCTTCAGTGGAAACCCCTTTTCCTCTTGACAACTGTTTCAAGAGTGAATTTCCCTTCCGAGGGGTATATTTCCCTCACTTCCTGTTGTCTCACCCCTGTCCTTAACTATGAGTCATTCGTAAGTTGGATATTTGTAACTCAGGGACTGCCTGTATTCCATTTTAAATAAGGCATGGATGTCAAGAACTTCTGCATATTGTTGAGCTATGGTCCCCACTCCCACCTCAATTGCAATGAACAAGTCATGACATCTGTTGCATAATGTAAAATAAACCACATGTAGTTCACATTTGATTAGCCCACACACTTTATCTGCCTTGCCAGATAAAGAAAATATGCCACCCAGATGAACAATAAAGAACAAGTAGTTTACTCTTCTCAGTTCAGAACAACATATGTACAATCGTCATCAGTTACTTTGATGCACATAATGTCCTTTTATGAGAGATTTAAAATTGCCTTTCTTTGTCCATGTAGTGAAACTCCTTCAGTAGCTCATGAAGCAAGAACACACACTGAACTCTGTCTCTTTCTCTGCTTCTCTTCAAGCACTTGCATAGCTTAAGCCTGAAAAATGTAACAGTAACCAAAAGTCCCAGGCTTAGCTTGCTCCCCGGGCATAGCCCAACCAATCAGCTTCATGCATCTTATTTTACAGTTGACACACACACAAACACTAACTGATTTGGGTTGTTGTAGGTTTTTTTGGGCTATATGGCCATGTTCTAGAGGCATTTTCTCCTGACGTTTCACCTGCATCTATGGCAAGCATCCCCAGAGTAGTGAGGTCTCTTGGAACTAGGAAAAAAGGGTTTATATATCTGTGGAATGACCAGGGTGGGACAAAGGACGATTGTCTGTTGGAGCTAGGTGTGAATGTTTCAACTGACCACTAACCGATTTCTCACATGCTCCAACAACATCTGCACCAACAATTGATACACAATTCTGCAGCAACACAATACAGTACAGTACAACCCCCACATCTACTGAGGATATGTGGATATGCAAAATTATAGCTAATAACAAACTCAGTTGAAATTAAGGATCTCCAGAATAGCATAGAGTCATGCTAGAGAACCTAGAAAAATCCCTTTAAAAGACATACTTTGTTGGACAAGAATAAATGAGAGCAGTCCTGTGGCTAGACACATACTATACAGTCATACTTCAGTCGATAAAGTCTCTTGACAAAAAAAAAAAAAACACTTCCTTCTGTGCCAATTGAAGAAGGGCTGGAGATACTTAGAACTTAGATGTTGGGTTTCAGCAGTCTTCCTGCAATAAGCAGTACAATTGGGCCTAAGCTCAGAAAGAATAGGATTCTACTGTGGCTTTTACCATTTAGTGGTGTGTGACTGCCCGCAACAGACAAGGAAAACAGCAGGTAGCTGCAGAATCCCTTGCTGAGCCCGAATGACCAACAAAAAAGACAGAAAAAGGGAAGACAGAAAAGTATGCTTCACCAGCTATTTTCAGCATGTTTTTTAAAGCACAGATCTGTTGATTTGGCCATGAAAATGGAAACTGTGAGGAAAGTGAAGGCTACTGAAAGACAAGGTCACTCTAGATGTGTTTTGGAAGAAGCTTTCAAGTGACCTCTAGAAGGTTCAAAATGTTTGCTTATGTGAGACTTATCTTAATTGTTTTGTTATTTGAAATAAGTTTCAAAGAAAAAAATGTTGAAACCTATGAAACTGCTTTCCTTTTCTGTAGTTTGGGAACCTAGCCCTATTCTTCCCATGTTATTTCTGTCTCTGTTACCAAATTTCCTATTAAAGAACTTATGGCTAAGAATGTTAATCGCGTCAGTTAACTGAGGTATATCTGTACCATCTGGATAACTTTGAATTATAGTTGGCTCTCCATAGAGTCGGAAGCGACTGAACGAATAAACAATTACTACTAAGTTATTGTGGGTTTTTTCGGGCTATATGGCCATGTTCTAGAGGCATTTCTCCTGACGTTTCGCCTGCATCTATGGCAAGCATCCTCAGAGGTGACCTCACCTCTGAGGATGCTTGCCATAGATGCAGGCGAAACGTCAGGAGAAATGCCTCTAGAACATGGCCATATAGCCCGAAAAAACCCACAAGAACTTAGTGATTCCAGCCATGAAAGCCTTCGACAATACATTGAACAACTACTACTACTCCATATTTTTAGGTTTTGGTCTTCAGATTTGATAAATACGTTTTCTCTAGAAACCTCTGGGTCAGGGGTCCTCAAACCTTTTAAGCAAAGGGTTGGATCAGGTTCCCTCAGACTGTTGGAGGGCCGGACTACAGTCTGAAAATCCATGAATGAATTCCTATGTACATGTCTTATTTGTAGTGCCATATATATATATATATATATATATATATATATATATATATATATGAAAGAACAATACAATATTAAAAATGAAGAACAGTTTTAACTATGGTGCTTTCAGGGTAAACCTTGCCCTGTTTTGTGTCCCAGCTTTCGTTGGGGGCCCCAATCCGTTTTTTGGGAGTGTCCTGAAATTGTGAGGGTTTTTGGTTTGGGGCCCCAAAAATCGGACCATTATGGGGTGGGGGTGGGGTGGGGGTGGGGTGGGGGTAGGTTTCCCACCCATTGACTTCCCTTCCTGGCATGTGCTTCCATTCTTCTTACCTGGCTCCTGCTGTTTCTACTCTAGAGTAAGAGGCACTCGGCTGTAGGCACTGGCAGGCACACACACTTTCTGGGTCGGCCAGCATGCCATGCCACACATGCACTCTCCTTGGAAAGAGAGTGTTTGTGTGGCATGGTGTGCAGGCAAACCCAGAAAGGGTGTGCACCTGCCATTGCCTGCAGCCGAGCATCTCTTACTCTAGAGTAAGAGGCACTCAGTTGTGGGTGCACTACGGGCCTGACTGCACCCCCCCCCCACCACACACACTCTCTTGAAGAATGTGTTTATGGCGGGGCATGCAGGCAGGCAGGCCCGGAGCGCTCCTGCAGCTGAGCTCCAGGCCTGCCTGCATGCCCCGCCACACACACACTTTCTTTCCAAGGCAAGGAAGCAAGTTCGGCTGCATGCTTTCATGTTGAGCAGATTTTCATGCAGGGAGGGGGCTTCCCATTTTGTTCTCCCAAAGAAATGGAAAACATAAAAGAAACAGCAGAAACTGTAGGAACAAATTCCGTGCACAACTCTAATTTTAACTACCATATATACTCGAGTATAAGCCGACCCGAATATAAGCCGAGACACCTGATTTTACCACAAAAAACTGGGAAAACTTATTGACTCGAGTATAAGCTGAGGATGGGAAATGCAGCAGCTGTGGGTCAGTTTCAAAATTAAAATAGATACCAATAAAATTACATTAATTAAGGCATCAGTAGGTTGACCCCCGGTGGCGCAGTGGGTTAAAGCACTGAGCTGCTGAGCTTGTTGATTGAAAGGTCGCAGGTTCGATTCCGGGGAGCGGCATGAGCTTCCACTGTCAGCCCTAGCTTCTGTCAACCTAGCAGTTCGAAAACATGCAAATGTGAGTAGATCAATAGGTACCGCTCCGGCGGGAAGGTAACGGCGCTCCCTGCAGTCATGCCGGCCACATGACCTTGGAGGTGTCTACGGACAACGCTGGCTCTTCAGCTTAGAAATGGAGATGAGCACCACACCCCAGAGTCAGACATGACTGGACTTAATGTCAGGGGACTACCTTTACCTTTACCTTAGGTTGACTGTTTATTAATATTTACATAAAACTGTAAGATAAAACTTTCCAACTCTGACTAAACCATTATTATAACCTTCTTCAATGTACATGTGTTTACATATCCTTCCAATAATAACAGAGTATTATAATAAATGTAAATAATAAATAATAAAAATATAGCTAATCTATAAATGTAATAGTAGTAGTAGTAGTAGTAGTAGTAATAGAGTAAAATAATAAATAACCTTGACTCGAGTATAAGCCGGGGGGAGTTTTTTCAGCCTTAAAAAAGGGCTGAAAAATTAGGCTTATACTCAAGTATATACAGTAACATCAACTTACCAGTATTTCAATGGGAAGCATGGGCCTGATTTTGGCTGATGCAAATTAGAATTGTTGTTGTGTGCTTATAAGTTGATTCAGACTTCCAGCAGAGGTTGACCATAGAATTGTGCTGGAGAAACTAAGGATTGCTAGAAAAGTTTTCTCCCAAGTAAATAAATAGTGATCTTTATTCACATTCATGGGGGTCCTGCACCCCTAACCCCAGGAAAAGTGGAGGACTGACTGCAATCTTTATGAACACATGCTGGATGCCATTGCTATCTATAGCAATCCTGGGCAATGGAAAAATGCAGCCACTTAGCTACAACGCTGTGTTGGTCATAAATGGTAGAAATAGCTCCAGTCGGCTCTGGAGCTCCCTAATAACAAACCTCATTTATTTTGTCATTTCCCTTATCTTTCAGTTCAACCAGAATTGAAGAACATTGCCTATTAGATGGGAATACAATTCCACCTCCTCCTGTCTCATCTGTTTTCTTTTTCCTTTCTTGTACTGGAGTCATGAGATGGAGCATGCTTGGAAATGATAAAAGAAGAACATATAAACTCAGGTGCATAAAATACAGGGTGAAGCAAACAAATGAAAGCCAAGCAGATGTCAAACAAGAGATAGGTTTTTTGCTTTGATCATTCAGTTGAGGAAATGAAATAGAACTGGGTTGAAAACATATATATACACAACAACAACTTTGCAACAAATACTCCAATAGACTGACTTGGGGGTCAGATAAAACCAAGCCTTTTGACTTCCTTTTCACCTCTTTCATTACTTTCAGAATGATGCATCATATGCCCAATGCCAATGTCAAACAATTGCATGAGGAAAAATGCAGCTTTCATTGTTCTTGTATTGTCGAAGGCTTTCATGGCTGGAATTACTAGGTTCTTGTGGGGTTTTTTCGGGCTATAGAGCCATGTTCTAGAGGCATTTCTCCTGACGTTTCGCCTGCATCTATGGCAAGCATCCTCAGAGGTAGTGAGGTCTGAGGATGCTACCTCACTACCTCTGAGGATGCTTGCCATAGATGCAGGTGAAACATCAGGAGAAATGCCTCTAGAACATGGCTCTATAGCCCGAAAAAACCCACAAGAACCTAGTTTCATTGTTCTTGTTTTTGTAGTCAGGAGGCGGAAGAAGGGATTAGTTTTGCCCCTTGATAATTTGGGCATTTCTGGGGGTTATAATCCTCCAAATCCCCAAGACAGCATCCCATGGGACTGAGCAAGACCTAAGTGGTGAATTACAGTTTCAAAGGAAAATTTAAAGCAAGAAATGAAGGATTTCCAGAGAAGACAGTTATGCCATTCCCCTTTTTCACCAGTTAGTTAGGATACATTCTAGTGCCTTTTCTATGATCTGCACAATTATTTGCTGTTGTTATCTGCCTTCAAGACAAAGTTGACTTGCAGGCAAATATTTCTGTGGACATGTTGTGACACTATGAATGAGAGACTTCAGAATCACCCACCTTCAACAGCCCTGTCCAGGTCCTACAAGCTCAGAATTGAGGCATCCCTGACTGGTCCTACCCATCTGGAATACAGTCTCCCTCATTATCGTCTTTTCTCTTTCCATCTCATATCATGGCCGAAGTATGATAGCCTGTTTCGTCCATCTTGGCTTCTATGGAGAGTTCAAGCCTGATTTCCTCTAGTACCATGTATTGGTCTTTTTAGCAATCTACAGTATACACAAAACTCTTCTGCAGCACCACTTTAGTTGATTTATTTCCCTACCATTTTTTCTTCACTTTCCATCTTTCACTATCATACATGCGGCATGCAACATGCCACATCATCACAGGATGTCTATGCCCCACACCACTGGCAAAATTGCACTGTTTAGCCAATATTGCACCACCTGACATCTGCCGGGAAGTAGCTGCCAATAATGAAAGGACCAAGGCAGTGACATCTCTGGCCCATCCTCTGTTTGGATAGCATGCCAATGCCTTAAATCAAGAAATAGTTTTCTAAGATCTACAGAGATACTCACAGAAACACCTCAGCAAGCAAGAGTCCAAAAGTGGCAGGCTAAAATTCAGAACCTTAAGTCATGGCTGACACTGAATGAGAGATTCCCTCCTAGGCACACAGAAGATTGGGCGACTTGGAAGGCATTGAACAGACTGCACTCTGGCACCACAAGATGCCTTAAGAAATGGGGCCACAAAGTGGAGTCCAGAACATGTGCGTCTGGAGAAGAGCAAACCACAGACCACCTATTACAATGCAGCCTGAGTCCTCCACATGACAATGGAGGGCCTCCATAGAGCAACACCAGAGGCAATCCAAGTGGCCAGCTTCTGGTCAAAGGATATTTAATATAATGTTAAGGTCGAAGGCTTTCATGGCTGGAATCACTCAGTTCTTGTGGGTTTTTTCGGGCTATATGGCCATGTTCTAGAGGCATTTCTCCTGACGTTTCGCCTGCATCTATAGCAAGCATCCTCAGAGGTGAGGTCAGACCTCACCTCTGAAGATGCTTGCCATAGATGCAGGCGAAACGTCAGGAGAAATGCCTCTAGAACATGGCCATATAGCCCGAAAAAACCCACAAGAACTAATGTTAAGTTTTTAAACTTTGCGCTTTTAAAATACATTACAACTGTACCCTTGGTTCACTACTGATACGATAAATAAATATCATACATTGAAATGGGGAATAGGATGGCATGGACCATCCTAATTGTAGTATCCCCCTCATCCCATGGGGAAAACGTCACTGTCCAGCTTTCCCCCATTGCAAGGAAGGCAACACCGGAAAGCTCCCATGTTGCTGCAGTGGTGGCGTGTGCTGCTTTCTCTCCCTTTTTGGCATGGAGCCTGCCTGGAAATGCATGTCTGTCATGTGAAGGGCTCCATCCTGAAAAGGGAGGGGAAGCAGCATATGATGGGCAAATCGGCCATCTGATGAGGTCATTATATTCTTAGTTCTCCCAAGTGGTGGACATTTGCTCCTGGCTGCGACTTCTACCATAAATGTTTCTTTCCTCATTCATATTCTCTAATCTTCTCATTAGGTATATTAGGCAGATAATAAAACTTTATGACCCAACCAAGGCTTCTGTGTACACTATTGCTGGTTTCTCTTTCCAATGGCAGCTTCCCAAATGGAATACAGTTCTGAAAGGTCACCTGACTTTAGATCTGGCTTAAAAGTGAAAGTGGAGAGTTGCATAATGCTCAAAATCTGGTTTGTGATGTACCGTATCACCATGTACTGTGTGGGTCATGTCATTATTTGCTTTTTATTACAGGGAAACTCTTGGACTCCATTCCACCAGATGCTTTGGATCACAATTTCCATAATTAATCCCTTACAAACACCAACCATCTACCCAATTCCTTTAGCAACAAGCATGCAGTGTTTAAAGTGGACTCTGCAGAAAATGCTTCAGCTGTAGTACAAAAAAAAGGAAAACCAGTCTGCTTAGCATGCCTTGACTACTTTATTATCAGTTAATGTTTTATTTTTGTACATTTTTATATAATTATATACTTCGGGTCATGTAAAAAAAATTCAGGTGGAAAGGGGTTGCAAGTGGGAAAAGTTTAAGAAGCCCTGATCTTAAAATATATGGGTCTTAGGTATTATAGAATGCTAGATGTTTAGGTCAAATATGTATGATGTCGTACAAAAAAAATGTATGATGTCTGCATAGCTAGAAAGCTATCATAAATAGTAACTTGAAATGAATAGGATTAAGCAAAATTCTCTTTTTACAAGAAGCACTGCCTGAATATCAAGCAAAAAATGAGTGTTAAAAACAACATCATACGAAAGCTGACTGGCACAACCTGGGGATCACAACCAGACACAGTGAAGACATCTGTCCTTGTGCTTTGCTACTCTGCTGCTGAATATGCATGCCCAGTGTGGAACACACCTCACCACACTAAAACAGTGGATGTGACTCTTAATATGCCAAATTATCACAGGGTGTCTGCACCCTACACCACTGGAGAAATTACACTGTTTAGCTGATATTGCACCAGCTGACATCCTCCAGGAAGTAGTAACCATAACCAACAGTAAAAGGACCAAGGCAGTGATATCTCCAGCCTACCCTTTGTTCGGATATCAGCCAGCACACCAATGACTTAAATCTAAGATCCACAGAGACACTCACAGGAACACCTCAGCAAGTGAGAGTCCAAAAGTGGCAGGCTAAAACCCCGGAACCTCAATCTGATACCAAATGAGAGACTCCCTCCTGGGCAATTTGGATGCAGAGCCAACCTTCAGAAATGGAGCTACAAAGTGGAGTCCACAGCATGCGAGTGTGGAGAAGAGCAAACTGCAGCCCACCTATTACAATGCAACCTGAGTCCTGCCACATGCACAATAAAGGACCTTCTTGTAGCAACACCAGAGGCACTCCAAGTGGCCAGCTACTGGTCAAAGGACATTTAATAGAATGCCAACTTTGCAAACTTTGTGGGGTTTTGGGGGTTCTTTTTCTGTTTTAAGTACAACTGTTTGGTTCGCTCCTGATACAATAAATAAATAAATCTTTCGTTTACCATTTTTTCATACATTTTCTTAGAACAGTCATTATATTCTATACCCATGTGATTTAGTGGTTTGTATGTTGGACTATGACTCTGGAGATGTCTTAAGTGACCTTAGGCAAGTCATGGTCTTGCAGCCTCAGAGGAAGGCAAAGGCAAAGTCTCCTCCCAAGAATTATTGCAAAGACTGTGATAGGTTTGCTATATGTTAGAAATGTATTGTCGAAGGCTTTCATGGCCGGAATCACTGGGTTGTTGTAGGTTTTTTCGGACTATATGGCCATGGTCTAGAGGCATTCTCTCCTGACGTTTCGCCTGCATCTATGGCAAGCATCCTCACTACCTCTGAGGATGCTTGCCATAGATGCAGGCAAAATGTCAGGAGAGAATGCCTCTAGGCCATGGCCATATAGCCCGAAAAAACCTACAACCCATGTTAGAAATGACTTAAAGCAACATTACAATGACGACAACTACCTTCTTCCCTTTACTGGTTAAAAACATCCTTCTAGTTCTTCTTTGTAGGTCGGCAGAGAACCACAAAGTTTCTGCAGGAATTTTGAAATTAGACTTTGTGATTTTTTTCTTAAATGTGCTTGTTTACAGACAAAGTCTATTACAGTTTTATTGCTGACTTCCAGGAGGTTTAAAGGGATAGCTGGAAAACAAAATCAGATATCAGATCTTATCTGTAAACTAGTGAAGTAACTTCCTCTTTTACCCATTGCATAACCCCAGTGTCATTCTGTAATGATATTGTCTGCCATGTATTACATCACTAGACAATACGGAGGCAAAGAAGAAGCGATGCACATTTTCAAAACCAATACATTACCACTGTGTTCCAGTAGAAGCTGTCGTGCCAGAACTGAAACTGCAAAGCTGTCACTCTTCAAACAGTCATCTCCTAGACTGTGTTTATTCCATCCTTCTACCTATAATGCCATCTGTGGATAATGAACTGTGCACAGTGTCTTCCAGACTAACGTTGCCTGTGACTGGCATGTGTATCTTCACTCACATGCTTGCAAATGAATAGAGATTGCAGCTGAGTGATATACTAATCTTTGCATTTTAGATGCAATTTCTGTATGTAATATCAATGCCTTTCTTGGAATGTGCGGAGGAACATTCTGGTACCATAAACAATATTTTGACAAACCAATTTAAATCAATATTGTACTAATTTATAAGACAGAGCCTCTGTCCTGTTGCAGTACAATCATTGGAAGGTTTATTTACACAGTGAGTAATCAGATATTATCTCAGGCTTGGTTATGTTCAGAGAATAATGAATTGGAGGATGTTTCAAAGTGCTCCCAAACCCCCACTCTGCAGCATAGCATGAATCATTCCCAAACTACTGCAAAGAAGTTTCTGGCCTTCATAACTTGTTGGGAGCTAACACCTCCCAACAATAGGAGCATAGTGTCTAGATCTCGGGAAGTCATGCTACCCCTCTATGCCACTTTGGTTAGACGACATCTGGAATATTGTGTCCAATTCTGGGCACCACAATACAAGAGAGATGTTGACAAGATGGAATGTGTCCAGAGGAGGGCGACTAAAATTATCAAGGGTCTGGAGAACAAGCCCTATGAGGAGCGGCTTAAGGTGCTGGGCATGTTTAGCCTGAAGAAGAGAAGGCTGAGAGGAGATATGATAGCCATGTATAAATATGTGAGAGGAAGCCACAAGGAGGAGGGAGCAAGCTTGTTTTCTGCTTCCTTGGAGACTAGGACGCGGAAGAATAGCTTCAAACTACAAGAGAGGAGATTCCATCTGAACATGAGGAAGAACTTCCTGACTGTGAGAGCCGTTCAGCACTCTCTGCCCCGGAGTGTGGTGGAGGCTCCTTCTTTGGAAGCTTTTAAACAGAGGCTGGATGACCATCTGTCAGTGGTGATTTGAATGCAATATTCCTGCTTCTTGGCAGGGGGTTGGACTGGATGGCCCATGAGGTCTCTTCCAACTCTTTGATTCTATGATTCTATGATTTATTTGCAGTATTTATATTCCACCCTTCTCACCCCGAAGGGGAATCAGAGCGGATCACTGAACATATATACGGCAAAAATTCAATACTGATGATACAATGATAGGACAGACAGACAGAGGTAGTTTCAGCTTCTTGGAAGATCTTCTCAGATCCTTCTCCATAAACAACTCAATTTAATCTGTTAGGGTTCTCTTGCAATTATTAAATCTCCTCAGGTCCTTCTCTATAAGCATAAGGCTCTATATCCCACTTTAATTGCCATGGCAACACCCCATGGAATACTGAGATTTGCAGTTTAGGATTATAAGACAGAGAACTCAAGTGCTTCCTCAAACTACAACTGTCAAGATTCCATAGGATAGAACCATGACAGTTTAATAAGGTTCTGGAGCTCTAGGCTACAAGTTCTACACAGCCCTCCCTAAACCTCAAGATTCCATAGGATGTTACTAATTGCGTAGTGTGAATGGGCCAACTTGTAATATCAAGGAGCAACCCATTTGCTCCTAGGTCATAGACCATGCTGATAACATCAATCACAATTATATAGAAAATATATGTGTCTGGTCTAACAAAGGAGCAAAATAGATAAACTCACAAGGCAGTGCTCTTGCCCCAAGATTCTTCCACCCCAACCAGAAGACCAGTAGAGAAGGTCCAAGCTTGAGATTTGGGAACTCTATATGTAGGTGATCTTTGGAAAGACCTCCAAACCTTTCAGCTGTCACTGGGGAGGGGAAGGAAAGATATAAATAAATAAAATGAGCATAAATCCACCTCTTTTTCAAATTGCAAAAGCAACCATGGACCCTTCAGCTTGGTTCAAGGCTGTAAGTCCTACAAGAGAGAGGATCACATGTCACTTGGCTTTGAAATAATTATGTAAAGGGCCAGCCTGAGTTCTCAGAACATGTTTGCAAAATCAAGATGTTCTCAAAGATAACCGTTTCTGCTCTGAATCAGAGTACCTTTGGTTGTTTAAAGCTGCAGGGCAGCATGAAATGTGAGACAGCTTCTAGACTGGGTTCTCAAACAACCACAAAATCATAAAAGAGCCCCTTCCTACCAATCCAGTTTCTTCTGTGTTGATTTAGACTAGATCACACTATGCAAGATGCTTCAAACAAAGAGATGTGTTAGTATTTCTTAGAAGGATTCTTTAACAACCAAATGACCAAGCTGTGATTTTGAAAGTTTCAGTTTTTCAAGATCTCTATTGAGACAAAAATTTTGAGATGTTAGGGGAGTCTTAGGAAAGCACCCTGTGGTAGACACCCTTTCATATCATATAGAATGTCAGAATCCAGGGCTCTGCTGTTATACAGGCAGAGATTAACCAAGACAAACACCCAGCTTGTGTCAAAATGGTTTACTTAAATCAGCACTTACTCATTTGGCGGTTTCATGATCAAAGTTTAAAACAGAAAGATAGCACACAACCATAGGTACAAAGCAAAGACTTAGAACAGGGAGTGTACTACAAACAGGAGAAAGAGTACACTGTACTCAAGGTCGCATTCCATGAGTCAAATGCCAAGAGTTAACTGATTAATGTCCAAGGTTCAAGAAACCAAAGCATAGTCATAGTTCCAAAGATCAAGCCAAAGAGTCCAAATTTCAAGGGTGATGTAAATACATAGTAAATAGTCAGTCCAGAGATTCAAGGTACATCAAAGTTCACTACAGTATTCCATAGTAACAGGGTTCTTCAAGGTATAAGGTTCCAAGAGTTCACTAGATAGGTCTAGATACCACAATCTGGGAAAAGACCCATCAGCCTCCACAACCAAGTATAACAAATACTTTCTCCCCCAAAGAACAGTCTCTGCTAGATTCTTTTTATGCAGCTGATAGCAGCTGCATCCTATCTCTGCAGGCCTCTGCCACCTGTTAAGTTCTTACATACAGATTACTTTGCCCTTTAGAACTAAGAGGAAGATTAACCCCTTCACACCTTCTGCAGCATCACCACCCTACAGGTCATGATCCTGCCAAACCACCACCAACTGCTAGGCATTCCACCAAGAAACCACCATCAACTGCTGGACATGACATAGAATGAGATATGTTGGAGACTATTGGGGCCAAGGTCTAAATACAAATTCAGTATGTCTTTCATAAATGTCTTATTAAAACCATAGTCTGCATGGGCAAACTTTGTCCCTCCAGGTGGTTCCAAACAGCATTATATGGCAGTATAGTCATATCCAGTCATATCCTGCTTGCATTCAGTTGGCTTCAAGTGTGTTCAGTAACAGTGTATGGGCACACAGGACTCGACATTTAGGTCTTTTGAGCACATATTTGAGATGTCCTAGCAAACATCTTCCTTGGCACACTGTTTATGACCCTCCAACAAGCTTCATCTTGCTGTCCAAATCAACAGGGAGGAAAAATGCCAATATTGACTCCATTTGGCACGTCACCTCCAAACATCAAAGTGTTTGTACGGCTGTGATGCCACCTGCTAAGCCACCCACCTCAAGCATTGTTAGACTGAACGTGTTTGCAGGAATCTTGGAAGCTTGCCATCTGCGACAGCAAATTCAGCAGGGATCATTAAAGGTTGACAGCATGCCAGGGGCCTTGGAACAGAGGTGACATTGCCACTTTCAAAGGGAGAAAGCTCCCCCCCCCTCCCCAATGTTGGAAGGTTGGATGAATGCTCAACAGTACACCACAGGGATGTGCCAGACCAAACCAGATGTCTGGTTTGCGAAGGCAAGATGTACAGCTGCTCTGCAGGAGGTGTCAAAGCAGTTACTCTTGGAATACCTTGGCTGCCAGGTCTTGCTTATCATGAAAAGTTTGGCTAGTAAAGAGACCTTGGGCATTATTTAAAAATATTATGATTCCAAGGCACCTTAACATTGCTATTTATTTGCCTTTATAGTTACACTTTGCAAAAGTCAAGGGTGAGTCTTACTGTAGAGTTAATGTAGTTTGGTACCACTTTATCTGCCATGGCTCAATGCTATGTAAACATGAGAAATGTAGTTTCATAAGGTCTTTGGCTTTCTCTACAAATTTAGTTACTTTTCAGAGAAGCATGAAAGATCATATTGACTGTGAATTTGATCTGTAGCTCTCTCAGTTGTGTGGGGGAAATAATAAATAGCTAGACATGCTAATACAGAATGTCAACAGTCCTGATTGCTTCCCGTGGGGGGATAGATTGTCCTAATACCAAGTTATCCTTGTGTCACAGACTGATGCTGAATTCCCAGGCTGATATGACAGCAAGTTTCAATCATCCCGAAACCAGCAAAATCTTGATACCAGAATATCCCCATGGAATTGATTTTCTCCACTTCAGCAGCACAGACAAAGAACCTCCATGTATTTTGCATGTGTAATTTTAACTGTGACATCTGGATGAAAGCGAGGCGGCGAGGAACCAAAAAAAGGAGAATAAAAGCAGAACTCCTTGGGCACCAGTCACTACCAGACAGATCTCCGTGGCGCATGTTTCTGAAGCTGTCCTGTTCAGATAATGGACAATAGCACCAATGATTAAGAATGAAACTTACCATTGTGATGCGTTGTCTAAATGAGACTGCTCAAAATGTGTCCAGAATTGTTATGAAGCAAGGTATGGTGAATGAATGATTTGTATTTTTCTTAAGCTTCTGATGCAGAAGATGGATCACACTGTAGGATAAGACCACATCCCTAGGGCCATAGCCAGAAAAAAAATTCGGGAGGGGTTGAATTTTTTTTGGGGGGTGAAATTTTCGCTGGGGGGGGCGGTTTGAAATGCCTCCTAGCTCATGCTGAAGCAAAGAGCACAGCAGGGGGCAGAACAGCCTTCAATAGCCTGCAGCTCAGTCCCTGTCAACCACCTCCACCAAGTCTGGCCTCCTTAATTTATTTATTTATTATTCAAACTTATATGACGCCACTCCCCTGGGGCTCGGAGCGGCTTACAAGAACAGGCTAAAATCTAACACAATTTAAAAACAATTTAAAACAATTTAAAAACAGCAATATCAAAGATCAAAGCCCTGTCGAAACAGATATGTCTTACACGCCCTGCGGAAAGCTGGTAAGTCCTGCAAGGCACGGACTTCAGGTGGCAGAGTATTCCAGAGTGGTGGTGCCACTGCTGTAAAGGCTCTGCGTCTGGTTGCTGTTAGACGCAAGATCTTGACATTGGGAATTTCAAAGAAATCTTGGTCCTCAGAACGGAGGGATCTCTGGGGTTGGTAGGGGGTGAGGCGGTCTCTCAGGTACATCGGCCCCAGACCATGCAAGGTCTTAAAGGTGACCTTTAATGAGAGCATTCAACCCCTCCCCCCCCCCCCCCCCCCGGCAACTTGGTTGCTTCACTACATTGGCTATTGCTGCAAGTAATGACAGTGTGAATAAATTGTCAATATTTGTTTGAGATAGTGCTGGCAGTTCTGGAGGGACTCTTAATTTTTTGCATCTCATAGACTTAGCATGGGGATTAGGTTAACCAGTTAAAATTCATGAGTAAACCAAGTTTTTTAAAAAAATCTGAAACCTTTTGGGGGGGGGGTTGAACCCCTAACCACCACCCCTTGCTACACACCTGCACATCCCTCAACAATTTGCTAAGCATTTAAAAAGATATCCTCTTCCATCCTTGCAATAACTCAGATGTAAGATCAATGGCCTGTAAATGCCTTAAATCTAGCTGTATCTATGTAGTAAGCCATCTATATTAGAAGTTCCCATATCGGAAGAAAGATGGGATAAAGAAAGTAGCTAGATGTTATGATCTATCATTACCCTTCTCTTAAACTAGTAAAGAAAGAAGTTGTTCTGTGCTATTGTGATTTTATTCATCACAGAATTATGCAACCATTCTCATGTTTCCATATGATGATGATGGTTCCTGTTATTTTGCATTGCTTTCTTAAGTCCAGGGTGCTTTGCCTTTGATCTTTTTCAGGCTATATTTGATATCACTGCTGGATGGAAATTGAACCCTTTCTTTTCTTCTTTGAATTATATTTTCATTTCATTCGGTGGAACAGTAATAAAGGCACCCATGCAGCCATTCCGGCAACACAACTAGGAGGTGTCTACGGACAACAGGCTCCTCGACTTGGAAATGGAACAAGAGCACCTCCCCATGGCCAGAGTTGAGCACTGCCTCCAGTAGCTGGAGATTAAAAGGGAAGCCTTTGCCTTTATTCTGTGTATTTGTGTGTCATTGTTATTCCATTGTATTAAAGACATTGAATGTTTGCCTATTTGTGTATGTTGCAATCTGCTGTGAGTCCCCTCAATGAAACAGAGTGGAATATAAATAAAGTGTGGTTGTTACTATTATTATTACTTTCTGTTCCTGTGATAATTGGATTTTGAAAAATGTGGCTTGTTGTAGAAACAAGGATTGGTGAGAAAGCTTTGGTTGAGACACCTTTTCCGCATTATAACTCTTTCAGAAGTGAATTCCCCTTCCCAGAGGTAGATTTCTCACATCCTGTTGCCTCATCATCGGTCTTAACTATAAGTTGTTTGTAAGTAGGATGCTTGTAACACGGGGACTGCCTGTAATAGTTTAGTGTGAAAAAGTCCTACAGATCAAAAACTACAGAAATTTCTGCACCAGAAATACAAAATCCTTTCCAGGCAAAACAGATCCCAGTACGGTAATTTGTATGTGAGATTTTATAATTTTGATTTTCAATTAAGGCCTTAAGAGTAATCATATAATTGACTTTTTCACCAGTTATTGCAGTGCAAAACCAGTTTCTCATCCAAGCTAAAAAATTAAATTGCCCTGACTTTAATGTAGGAAGGAATAAGGCATGTCCATTAAAAGGGGGGAAATGCAGCAAATTTTCTTTCTGCTGAAATTACAATGTATATCTTCATAATTGGTCCCAGTTTTCAGCCTGTTCTTAAGATGACAGAAGAACAGGAGATTGTAATTCTATTGCTGGAAAAACCCATATAAATTGCTTCTCTGATTTTGTAACTGAAGAACGAGATGCTCTTTGGATTCTTTGTGTTGTTTTTCAAAACAATGTGAAATGCTGAAATTAGCTGCTATGGGGAAGGAAGCCTGAAACCTGTGCTTCACCCAGAACTGAACTATCATAACACACCCTCCAACATTTCATGGACGAAAAACAGTACACATGTGTTGGAACAACATCAGTGTGTGGTCAAGATAGTAAAAAATTGTTAATGAGGAACAAGATGCAAACTGAGAGAAGCTGCAGAGGTTTACTTTTGCCTGAACCTCCTGCCTCCTCCTCCTTGCAGTTTGAACTCAATTTGCAGCAACTGAAATAAGCTAAGGAATAGGGAAAAAGTGGGTGGAGGAGAAACAAGCTGGAACATTTTAAAAGCAATGTATTGTCGAAGGCTTTCATGGCCGGAATCACTGGGTTGTTGTAGGTTTTTTCGGACTATATGGCCATGTTCTAGAGGCATTCTCTCCTGACATTTCGCCTGCATCTATGGCAAGCATCCTCAGAGGTAGTGAGGTCTGTTGGAACTAGGAAAAAGGGTTTATATATCTGTGGAATGACCAGGGTGGGAGAGAGGACTCTTGTCTGTTGGAGCTAGGTGTGAATGTTTCAACTGACCACCTTGATTAGCATTTGATGGCCTGGCAGTGCCTGGGGCAATCTTTTGTTGAGAGGTGATTAAATGTCCCAGGTTGTTTCCTCTCTGCTGTTTTGCTGTTGTAATTTTAGAGTTTTTTTAATACTGGTAGCCAGATTTTGTTCATTTTCATGGTTTCCTCTTTTCTGTTGAAATTGTTCACATGCTTGTGGATTTCAATGGCTTCTCTGTGTAGCCTGACATCATGGTTGTTAGAGTGGTCCAGCATTTCTGTGTTCTCAAACAATATGCTGTGTCCAGGTTGGTTCATCATTTTAAAAGCAGCTGAAAAAAATGGGAGAACAGAGTATTAATTGGGACTTTTCCTGACAAGTTGTCAGTTGGTGAGCATGTTGTCATATATAGTTACCATTGTATTTATGTACCTTTAAGTTCAAGGGAAAAACCACCAACAGTGAGCATGCACAGAATGCCTCTGTTTCACAGCTGGCCCTCTCTGGTCAGCTGCCATGGGAAATCAGGTTGCAGACCTCCTAAACAGCTGCTAAACCAGTGGTTCTCAACCTGTAGATCTCCAGATGTTTTGGACTTCAACTCCCAGAAACCCTAACAACTGGTAAACTGGCTGGGATTTCTGGAAGTTGTAGGCCAAAACACCTGGGGACCCACATGTTGAGAACCACTGTACTAAACAGATCCAAGAAAGGATTCCCCAGGCAGGAAGCAGCCAGGCTTTGAAGCTGCAAGGTCATTTAATGCTAATCAAGGTGGCCAATTCATACTTGCATCAAGCAGGTAAGTGTTCTTTCTCCCACCCTGGATATTCCACAGATATATAAACCTCACTTGCCTAGTTTCCAGCAGACCCCTCAACCTCTGAGGATGCCTGCCATAGATATGAGCGAAACTCCAGGAGAGAATGCTTCTGGAACATGGCCATACAGCCTGGAAAACTCACAGCAACCCAGCTGCTATCTTGCTTCGGACATATGCAAGACAGGTTTACAGAATGACTTGAATGGTGATACCTCTCCATACCCAATTAAATTCTGAATGCTGTTAAAGTTGACGTGCCCCAGGAAAAAGCAAAGAACATTTAACTTCCAAAGGCTGTATTTAAGATTTCTAAAAATAGTCCCCGGTTAATGGAAATAAACAAGTCTAGCATTAACCGTGAGTAATGGTATATTGCCAAGTATTGGTTTTAATAATTTAAGTACTGAGTTAGTATAAAATTACCCAAGTGGGAGTTGGGCAGTTCTCATGGCAAGAACTTTCTAAATGGAAAAAAAAGACTGCACAAAGATACCAAGAGTCACTGATTCTGTTAAAGCAATGCGGAGAGGTGCGGCTTTTAGAGGCTGACACTTGAAGTTATCTTCAATACCTTTTGAAAAGCTGTTTCTTTCATTTTTTCCCCCTAAAGTGAACAAAAGCAATTATCCACCCGGATCCTTAATACTCTGTCAACTCGAGTATATTTAGTCAGATAAACCATACATGGTTCAAAGCAGGCAATTTCCCCCTCATTGCAAAGTGTTTATATGCAAGATGTTTTAACAGGCTCCAACACTTATGGCACAATTGTAGTCTGAGAAATGAGAATGTACAACTCGCTCGAGTGTGAATCTCATCAAGTGAATGTCATCAACCCTACTGTTACTGAAGACAGCTAAGAAATTGAACAAGGAATTAAATACCCCTTGCTGGGTTCATATCTCACTCTCCTCTCCTCTGTACTCAGGTTAATGACCTCCCTCCCCAGGTAGAACTTTTGGCATGCTGGCTGAAGGATTCTGGGAGCTGTAGTCCAAAAGGTAGGAGGCAGGATCATAGAACCACAAAATCATAGAACTTGAAGCAGGGGCGGTTCAACCCATTACGCAAAGTAAGCATTTGCAGTATAGTTGATTTTGTCCAGGGGCGCTCTTGAGGGAAAATAGACCTTGTAGTTACTGGGATGTATAGCTCACCTACAATCAATGAGTATTCTGAACTCCACCAATGATGGAATTGAACTAAATATGGCACACAGAACTCCTACGACGAACAGAAAATATATATCAGTGATTGGTTGGGGGGGGGGGGGGATACTGTTTGCTTACCGTTGAAAATTACGTAGGGCCACCTCTGAATTGAAGCAAATGTGGGAGTATCTACACTTTAAAATTAATGTTGTTTGATACCACTTTAACTGCCATGGCTCAATACTATGGGATCCTGGGAGTTGTAGCACGGTGAGACTACAGCACCCTTTGGCAGAGAAGGCTAAAGATCTTGTAAAGCTACAAAACTCATGATTCTATAACACTGAATCATTGACGTTAAAGTGGTATCAAACTGCATTGATTCTACAGTGTAGATTCACCCTTAATCTACACTTGTCCAAATGCATTTCCCGCCTATTTCCCGCCTCGCAGTTCAAGATCATCCGGGGAGGCCCTGCTTTCGCTCCTGCCAGCATCGCAAATGCATCTGGTGGGGACGAGAGACAGGGACTTCTCGGCTGTGGCCCCCACCTGTGGAACACGCTTCTCAATGAGATAAGATTGGCCTCATTCCTCCTGTCTTTTAGGAAGAAATTAAAATTGTGGTTCTGAGACTAGGCTTTTGAACAGCAGGCATAATAGCACTTTGGATGTGGAATTCAACTGGAATGGTGATACGGCTGACATTACTGTTTTTATTGTTTTAATTAATGTTCTATTTATTGTTTTAATTGTTGCTTTATTGTGTTCATTATATGTAGCAGGATCGAATTGTTGCCAATTGTAAGCTGTCCTGAGTCCCCCTTCAGGGGTTGAGAAGAATGGGGTAGAAATGCTAGAAACAAATAAATAATATAATAAATAAATCTTCTCTCCTCCAAACGAACATCAAGCTCCAAATGCTGTGTTTGGCTTCCAACCCATTTGTTTTTCCTCCTCTGAAAACATTCCAGCTTGATAATATTCTTCGTACTGCAGTTCCCAGAACCGGACCAATATTCGAGGAGAGGTGTGACCAAAGCAGAATTGAGTGGTACTATCACTTACCCTTGATCTGGCACTGCATTTCTGTCAACGCCCCCTAAAATTTGCATTGGCTTTTTTGGTTACCACACTTTTGGTTGTCAGTCTAAGAACAGGAGACAACTTTAATACCTTTAACCGTTGTGTAAAAGGGGAAATTTCATAGGATATTGTCATAACAAGCAACACCTGCAGACTGGGTTGTTGTAGGTTTTTCGGGCTATATGGCCATGATCTAGAAGCATTCTCTCCTGACGTTTCACCTGCATCTGTAGCAGGCATCCTCAGAGGTTGTGGGGTCTGTTGGAAACTGGGAAAATTGGGTTTATATATCTGTGGAAAGTCCAGGGTGGGGGAAAGAACTGTTGTCTGTTGGAGCTAGGTGTGAATGTTTTAAGAGATGCCATTGAAATCCACAAGCATGTGGACAATTTCAACAGAAAGGAAGAAACCATGAAAATGAACAAAATCTGGCTACCAGTATTAAAAAAACTCTAAAATTATAACAGCAAATAAAGAACTAGACTCAAACACAGGGGAACTCCAGACAAGAAACAATCAGGAACACTTAATCATCTCTCAACAAAAGATTCTCCCGGGCAGGAACAAGCCACGCCTAAAAACTGTCAGGCCAGCAAATGCTAATCAAGATGGCCAGTTGAAACATTTACACCTAGCTCCAACAGACAAGAGTACTTTCTCCTACCCTGGACTTTCTACAGATATCTAAACCCAATTTTCTTAGTTTCCAACAGACCTCACAACCTCTGAGGATGCCTGCCACAGATGCAGGCGAAACGTCAGGAGAGAATGCTTCTAGAATATGACTATACAGCCCAAAAAGCCTACAACAACCAAGCCTTTGACAATACATTGAAGCTCAAATTGATTGTCATCTTCATTAACACATATTCATTTGGCTATTGGCTCCAGCCATCACTGGAAAACACAACCACCTGATCTGAGAACCTTTCTGAGTGTGACCCTTGAGCTGAAAATGATTCACTCCCCTTACGTGAAAATATTGACTAATTTTGTCTTATCCCTTTCCATCGTTGCCACCTCAAATGTAAACACGTTGCCTGGTTTTAACTCTACACCCATTTCTGGTCTGACTGAAGTTCTCCTTTGATCCTGCCTGGAGTCTATTCCTCAACAACATCTGATTAAGAAATTGAGCTTCTTGCAGTAACCATAACAGGTTCCTGTAACACAGTGGTGTCAGAAGTGCAGCTGTGGTGAGGGTAGATGTGGCCCCAATTTCTTTGGACCCCCCCTCCCCAATCTTTCAGTAACCCCCAAGTGACCAGGACCTAGAAACAGAAAACATGAGACTGTCCTCCAAAGTTTGCCAAATTGCACTGAAAAGAATTAGCTCCCCATTAAGCTACATAGACAAAATCAAATGAAAATAATAGTAAAATTAACTCAAAAGTATCTTCCAGGTTTGATATTGTTAATTCTTACCCTTATCAGTTTCATTAAATTTGTCTGTCATTGTTAAAAGCAGAGCTTTATCTAGAACAGGCATGGGCAAACGTCACCCCTCCAGGTGTTCTGGACTTCAACTGCTCTAGAACAAGTTTGTCTTTTCTGCCTGACTATCCAAAACAGCTTTTATGCTACTGTGAAAATATGGGAAAGTTCAAGTTGTTTCAAATTACAATTTTCCTCAACTATACGTAGCAGAGAGCAGCTTCCTAATGCTCTGTCTGTTTCGGTTCTTATGTATAGGTCACAAAGTTTAAATTAGGTTTTCTATTTTGCATAAAATCTATTTACAATAGGATTTTAGGCATGACTTTAGTTTCCATCCGTCCCTTCTGATGAAGAATGGTATTTGGCTGGTTTTACATGAGATCAAGTCAGGTTAAGGATCAAAAGCTTGGAGGCAAGGTTGATGGATGGGGTATAAATACTTTATGAAATGAATAAATATAATTCGCCATGGGTCCTACTATGAGGCAGTATCTCATATAAAAATCTTCATGTTTTAGCATCAGTAAAAATAAGAAGGCTTTAGCAATTCAGATAGTTTGGAGATTTTACTCCCATAATCCCTTCTCATTGGCTATGCTTGGTAGGATACTGATGGGCACGGAAGCCCAGAACAGTTGGAGAATCAATATCTCTCCGGCATTGCATTCAGTTAAAGCAGGAGTGGGCAACTGAAGAGAGAATGTGTCCCAATTTTACCTCATGACTGGTACTAATGTGCTTAGTTTTTGTAATGTCGAAGGATTTCATGGCCGGAATCACTGGGTTGTTGTATGTTTTTTCGGGCTATATGGCCATGTTCTAGAGGCATTTTCTCCTGACGTTTCGCCTGCATCTATGGCAAGCATCCTCAGAGGTACCTGGCCATATAGAACATGGCCATATAGCCCGAAAAAAACTACAACAACCCACTGCTTAGTTTTTATT
The DNA here is from genome assembly GCF_037176765.1 of Anolis sagrei. Taxonomy (NCBI): domain Eukaryota; kingdom Metazoa; phylum Chordata; class Lepidosauria; order Squamata; family Anolidae; genus Anolis; species Anolis sagrei. Next base: position 232,513,583 of record NC_090024.1, read on the forward strand.
TTGGCATGTACTCAGCCACAATGATCTTTGTAGGCATGGGGCAGGGGAGATGCAGCATTTTGCAGCTGTTTTAATAGTGTATAACTAGCAATTCTCTGCATTTCATTTAGTTGTGTATTTAGGGTGGGGGTGAGAGTGGATTGCGGATGTGGGGATGTAAATTGCACTCGTTTCATGGCATTGTGTGTTGAGGAAGGTTGTAATGGTTTTTTGGCTGAAGTTTGAACTTGGGTAGAATCTTCAGGGCTTCAAACGGAGGACCTTGGAGGACACATAGAGATATGAATTTGAACTTTTTTCAGTCTCCAGTTGTGCAATTTGGAATTAGCCCAAACAAGATAATTAGATAAAGTTTTTGTTGTGAGTTGGAAAGATTTGACCTTGTGATGCTGCAGGACTATGCTGTTTCTTGTTGTTTATTTGTTCAGTTATTTCTTACTCTTTGTGCCCTCATGGACCAGCCCAGGCTGTGGACCAGCCCAGCCCTTGTCAGTTGTGGCCACCCTCAGCTCCTTCAAGGTCAAGCCAGTCACATCATCCATCATCCATCTTGCCCTTGGTCAGCTCCTCTTCCTTTTTCCTTCCATTTTCCCCAGCATCATTGTCTTTTCCAAGCTTTCCTGTCTTCTCATTATTTGGCCAAAGTACTTCATCTTTGTCTTTAATATTATTATTATTATTATTATTATTATTAACTTTATTTGTACCTCACTAGCATCTCCTGAAGGACTCAATGCGGCTTACAAAGGCCAAGGCCTCAATACACAACATAACAATACAAAACCTAAAGCAAATTAAAAACAATTAAAGCAATATAAACAACAAGCAATAAACGATACTCTAAGACACAATAAAACTATATAATATCCTTCCCTCCAGTGAGCAGGAGAAAATTATTTCCTGGAGTATGGACTGGTTTGAACTTCTTGTGGTCCAAAGCACTCTCAGAATTTTGCTCCAGCACCACAGTTCAAAAGCATCTATCTTCCTTCATTCAGCCTTCCTTATGGTCCAGCTCTCGCATCCATAGGTTACTACGGGCAATATCATTGCTTTAACTATGTGGATCTTTGTTGCCAGTGTGATCTCTCTACTCTTAATTATGTTTTCAAGAATAGTCATTGCTCTCCTCCCAAGAAGTAAGCGTCTTCTGATTTCCTGGCTGCAATCTGCATCTGCAGTAATCCTTGCACCTAGAAATACAAAGTCTGTCACTGCCTGCATGTTTTCTCCCTCTCATTGCCAGTTATCAATCAGTCTGGTTGCCATAATCTTGGGTTTTTTTTTATGTTTAAATACAACCCAGCTTTTGCACTTTCTTCTTTCACCTTGATTAGAAGGCTCCTCAGCTCCTCCTTGCTTTCAGCCATCGCTTTCAGCAACTATGCTGTTTCTATGGCTGAACTGAGCTTGCTTTAGAGATAAGCACAGTATCAGGTGTGATCTAGGCCAAGAGCCAATAGAAATTGGAGTCTAGTGTGTTAGAATTCCAGAACTCCTCCCTAATTAGGATAAAACTTGATGGAGAAGCACCTTTGGGCCAGATTTGAGATGTCCAGACCATTGTGTGAGGCTACAGAGTTTTCTTTATTGCTTTCCTTTATGTCATATAAGTCAAAGGGGTATATCAGCCCCAGAGGCGACCCTAGGTAATTTTCAACGGTAAGCAAACAGTATTTTGCCCCCCCCCCCAAACAATCATTTTCTGTTCGTCGTGGGAGTTCTGTGTGCCATATTTGGTTCAACTCCATCATTGGTGGAGTTCAGAATGCTCTTTGATTGTAGGTGAACTATAAATGCCAGCAACTACAACTCGCATATGCCAAGGTCTATTTTCCCCCAAGAGTGCCCCTGGGCAAAATCAACTATACTGCAAATGCTTACTTTGTGTAATGGGTTGAGCCACCCCTGATCAGCCCCCACCATATTTGTTGGGTTTCACTTTTTCTTCATGGATTAGATTAATATGTTCTCTCTAAGAATCTCTAGCATGATTTTATAGTCAACTTCCACCGTAGAATTGCATTGAGGGGCCTAGTTCGTTGAAAGATGATATTTCTAGGCATTTGTAGGTCTTTCAGCATCATTCTATGGTCAACGTCTGGAAAAAGTTGACTATAGAGCAGCAATGGAGGAACTATGTTTTCTACATCTAGAGATGCAATTATTTCTTGAGTTAAAAGTTCTCTGAGCATTTTCAAAGCAGCTTTTCAAGAAGAAGATCTGCTTGAAGAATTATGTATCAGAAATGGGTCAGAATTTATCTGATCCTTTCAGATTTATGAACATTTTTTGTAACTCCTTTTGCTTGCTTTCTCGGCTTGCAGCTATAGCCTTCTCCTCTCTTACGTATGCAGAGTGCTATCCAACTCATGCTTTCATCCCTTTCCAAGACAGTGGGGTGTACCTCCACTCTACTCCTTGAAGAAGACCTTGAAACAGAAAGTTGAGTGATAGGATATGGAATGAGCAGACTCATGAAAGACGATTTCTGAACACAGTCCTCACAGTCTTGGAACTTGTTCAGAGAACAAGTTTTATCTAAGTCCCTTTTTATCATAGGATGCATCAGTTCTGTTCCCTCAGATTCTTTTCTTTTGTGTGACAGTATTTTTTGTTTTAAGTTTCTCCATATTGTATTTGTTCCAGGTTCTGTAGGCTATATTTCAGATAAAGCAAATGGCACACTACCTATGAGGATTCCTTGCCTTAGAAAACCTTATGAAATCCATGGAGTCGACATATGTTTACAGTCTATTTGAAAGCAGCAATACAAAGCATAAATAGTGAACACAGTGTGCTTTACGCCTTGGAGCAAACATACTTGAAATTCCACGATCAAAAACAAACTTCTTAATGACTCACTATGGTTTTTATGGGTCAGAGTCCTGTGGTATATTAGTTGGTCAATATTAGAGTTTAGTTTAGTCTCTACAATGGTGTTTTAAGTTTAGTGTAATTCTGTCAGAACCCAGACACCTTAAAGAGCCAGACTCAGGAGTATGTCCAAAATAATAGTTTATTAATACAAAGTAAAAGAGACTCAGAGACACTTGCTTCAGTGCCTCTGGTCAAAACTCAAAAGTTCCAGCAATTTCTAGCTGAAAAAAACAAACTAAAGCAATAATCTGGATTATCCAGGCAAAAAATACAGATTAAACTGGAGTACTTCCAAAATTCCCCAAAATCACACAGTAAATGGAGATAAACAAGCAAAAGAGCCATGAAGAAGAGTCATCATCCAGAAGAAGTCCAAAGTCGAAGAAGTCCAAGTCAACATTTGCAAAGTTCCAGAGTCCACAAAGCAGCGCAAAGCAGCGTCGTCGTCAAAAGCAGTCCAAAGTCAAGGAAAGGGGAAATCCACATTCACAAGAATCCAGTCCGGGTTGTAACACAATGAGAAACAGCAACCTGCAGATCCAGGACCCAAGCCCAACAGGAAAGTGGTAGCAACAAGACCCAAAGCACGAAACCAACACTTTGCCTACTGCAAAGTTCTATCACTCCAGTGCCTACTTTTATCTTACAACTCATCATCCGATGATGAGCTGCCCTCCACCCTGTCATCATCACTTTCAGCTGGTTTAGCTTCTACAGCTGAACGCCAACGCCCATCCCTCCAACTCTTCCACCTCAAGACTTAGGTCTCCCCAAGATGCCATAGTATCACCCCATTGCCAATCCCCTCCACCAGAAAATCCTGCAAACGTGTCACTAGACGTTGGTTGAGTACACATATCCCTAACTTCTTGCACTTTGGTCCAGTCTAGTGATTCATCCTCATCCCCATCACTCCCAGACCCATCATTCCCAGAAAAACCCATGAAATCCTCCTCTTCCGTGAGAGCAGTAAGTATATCGCAGATCTTCTTTCTCTGTCGCTCCTCATCCGATTCCTGCTCCCAAGTAATCCTCTTAGTTCCCCTGTTTACATCCATTATATCTCCTTCCTCCTCCTCCTCACTCATCTCAGAAAACCCTTCGAATGAATCTTCATCAGTGGGTGACATAAGTATCTCCCAGATCCTCTTCCTCTGCTGTTCCTTGTTTAACTCCTGAGCACTCCTTTTCCCTCCTCTAACACCCTTACTACTAGTTGCAGCGGTGCCAACAGACTCTACTACAACAAATTCAGTGTCTGGTCATGCTTAACTGTAATCATATATATAAATCAGGCATGGGCAAACTTGGGCCCTCCAGGTGTTTGGACTTCAACAGTGGCTGAGGGGGAAAAGGAAGGGGCCTGATGCTGTTAGGAATTGTGGGAGTTGAAGTCCAAAACACCTGGAGGGCCCAAGTTTACCCATACCTAATATATATGTATTAAATATTGTTTTGTATTCTCCCTTCCTTTTTCTTTTCCATGTTTCCTTTTATCATCTTTTACTGTTTTCGAATATTTTGTAGTTTTGATGTTTTGTACTCTAGTGTAGTTTGATTAAATTTTAATTAAAAATACCATACAAAACAGTAGGGCCAAATATACAGTATTGTACCAGTCCTAATATTAGGGACAGCCCAATTGCTTCCTATAAGCTAGCTTTGTTTGAGTTTTTGTTGCATTTGTATCCTTTTTGAGCCAGAATCTAGCCTTCTGACATCACCAAATACATTAAATTTACCAACCACTGTGAACAGAGTTGCACTAGTATGTCCATTGTGGCCTGTTTATGAAAACCTAGGGTGAACAGGGATGAAATATTTATATAGTTTTCACAGCAGGTAATTTCACCTGCTGAGTTAGCTGGGCCCTTACAACTTCTCTTGCACATACACACACATACCATCAAATCAAATATTATACCAGCTGTCTGCTGAAAACCCTCTGTAATACTTCACAAGGATTGCCCACCTTTTGATTTTTGAAGCTGCAAAGGGGTGTATTCATACATTTACTTTATTTCACCTTTTTATATTTAAAAAATGCATTAAAGGTAAAGGTAAAGGTTTCCCTTGACATTAATTCTAGTTGTATCCGACTCTGGGGTTTTGTGCTCATCTCCATTTCTAAGCTGAAGAGCCAGCGTTGTCCGTAGACACCTCCAAGGTTATGTGGCCAGCATGACTGCATGGGGCATCGTTATCTTCCTGCAGAAGTGGTACCTATTGATCTACTCACATTTGCATGTTTTCAAACTGTTAAGTTGGCAGAAGCTGGGCCTAACAGTGGGAGCTTACCCCAATCCCTGGATTTGAACCACCAACCTTTCAGTCAGCAAGTTCAATCTGCTGTACCACCAGGGGCAGTGTAGACTCATATCCTGGGATATAGGGCAGTGTAGATCCAGTTGAAGGGAAGACAGGAGATGAGCCTTCTGGAAAGTCTACTGAAGCAAATCCAACAACTCAGGGCAGTGCCCTCACCCTTTGATTGTACCCCTCACCCTGGGATCTGGAGAAGAGAGGGCAGAGCCCAGAAATCTGGGAACCCTAAATACAAGGTACATAACTGCATACAGCAGGTATATGTCCAAATTTGCTCCTTTTCTTGAAATGCAGTTTCTCCTTTTATGCCCCAATTCTATGGTTCTATTATGTTAAATGACTACTCATCCATTTGCAAAAGAGGTAGGCCAAATATCCCACAAATGTGTAAGTCAACCTGGTAACAGCTGGGCTATTGTTTTTGTGGCATAATGAAAATCACACATAGTTCACATTTTACCAGTTCACACATTATCTTGCCAGAGAAAGAAATATGCCACACAGATGATCAGTAAAAAACAAGGAGTTTACTCTTTATAATACAAAGCAACATATATACAATCATGTGAACAGTTGCATTGACACACACAAAGTCCTTTTAGAGATATTCAAATGGTCTTTAGGTGTCCATGTGGGAGGTCTTATTCCAGCAGTTCATAAAGCAAGAGCAGTTTCTCTCTCTCTAAGCTCCTATATAGCTCAAGCCTAAAAATGTAACTGTTGCCAAAGCTCCCAGGCTCAGCTAGCTCCTCAGGCATTGCCCAACCAATCAGCTTCGTGCTTTGAATATCACAGTTATCACAGTCACCAACTGATTTCTTATATGCTTCAACAGTTTCCTGAATGTGGGGACAGTTTTATTTATTTTATTTATCGTGTCAGAGCAACCAGTCGATTATATTACATTTGTAACACAATCAAAGCAAACAAACAGACAAAATACAAAATTTGTGAGTTTGGTAGTTGATTAAATGTCCTTTGACCAGTATCTGGATACTTGGAGTGCTTCTGGTGTTGCTGCAAGAAGGTCCTCCATTGTGCATGTGGCAGGGCTCAGGTTGCATTGCAGCAGGTGGTCAGTGTTTGCTCCTCTCCACACTTGCATGTCAAGGATTCCACTTTGTAGCCCCATTTCTGAAGGTTGGCTCTGCATCTCGTGGTGCCAGAGCGCAGTCTGTTCAGCGCCTTCCAAGTCGCCCAGTCCTCTGTGTGGCCAGGGGGGAGTCTCTCATTTGGTATCAGCCATTGGTTGAGGTTCTGGGTTTGAGCCTGCCACTTTTGGACTCTCGCTTGCTGAGGTGTTCCAGCAAGTGTCTCTGTAGATCTTAGAAAACTATTTCTAGATTTAAGTCATTGACGTGCTGGCTGATACCCAAACAGGGGATGCGCAGGAGATGTCTCTGCCTTGGTCCTTTCACTATTGTGGGGACAGTAACATCATCCCCGTAAAGGTGAGAAAACCCATTGAAGGAGTCACTCGAAAGGAAATAGGTAGGATGAAGTAGGAGGAGAAGTGGTACATGAAGTATGCCTTTCATCCTTGTGTTTGTTCATATAGCAATTTCTTGGGGTCTTTTTTTTGCTCCAAAGAGGCAATGGCAAATATAAATTAAGCATTCCCTAGTTCTGCACATTTTTTAAATTAAGTGATCCACTTCTCTGTTTTTTTTTAACGAGCTGGTTCAGTCTTCAAATGCTTCAAATGTCCCATCTTTCCCAGAAACTTTTCTTTGCTCCTGACAACCATTCTACTGTCTGATAACTTGTTTCCTTTCGAATTTTAAAGTAACTCACAGAGACAAAAAAATAAGGCTGAACTTGTAAGGCACCACTGTGAATAATAATGAATACTTCTCGTTTCTACCCTTCCTCCACTCCTTCCTTCCTAAAATACATCAAAGTGAAGTGAGTTGAAGAAAGCAAAGTAAAAAGTTAGTAAATGCAGTTGTCTATTTGCTAGACAGATTGTAATTGAGGACAATGGAACAACAGAATAATCAAATATGAAACTTGATGGTGGGAGGACGAGCTTTATCTATGCATGCACTTCCAACACAAGGAACTAAAAAGTGCAAGGAGGAAAACAATAGCTTTGTAACTTCACAATATAATTGTAAAATCAGAAATTACAATGAGAAAATTGGCGTAATGATGTTTGCAAAACTTGGAGAATTGAGCAATTGAGATAAACTGAGGACAAAAGGGGAGGAGGAGAGAGAAGTTAGAACACCTCAAAATCACCTGAAAGAAGTGAGACAAGAGAGGATTGATTGGGACTATCGCTACCAAATAAGGACAGTTGGAGGATATGAGTTATTTGGTGAATAATAATAACACTTTATTTATATTCCACCCTATCTCCCCGAGGGGACTCAGGACTGTTTCCAAAATAATGGCAAACATTCCTACATAAAACACACAATACTAACATAAAATCCCAGAAAAACCCCACATAATAAAAGTAACATTAAAACTTAACAGCAAATTAAGACCTAATACCAGTAAATTAAACCTGACATCAACAAATTAAACTACATGTAACCAGACAAAATTCTATAATAACATAATTCTAAACAAAAACATCTACATTAGTTTGCATGGAAACCCACCAAATTAGTGGAAATTTAAGCTTGAGTCTCTCAGATTTCCAGTCCAATTCTCAAACCACTATTATTTATTTATTTATTGCATGTATATACTACTTTTCTTACTCCTTGTTGTTGCTCATTCTTTCAGTCATTTCCGACTCTTCGTGACTTCATGGACCAGTTCATGCCAGAGCTCCTTGTCGGTCGTCACCACCCCCAGCTCCTTCAAGGTCAATCCAGTCACTTCAAGGATGCCATCCATCCATCTTGCCCTTGGTCAGCCCCTCGCCCTTTTTCCTTCCATTTTCCCCAGCAAAAGTATCTTCTCTAAGCTTTCCATTCTTCTCATGATGTGGCCTTCATCTTGGCCTCTACTATTCTTCCCTCCAATGAGCAGTCATGCTTTATTTCCTGGAGGATGGATGGTTGGATCTTCTCGCAGTCCAAGGCACTCTCAGAACTTTCCTCCAGCACCACAGTTCAAAAGCATCTATCTTCCTTCGCTCAGCCTTTCCTAAGGTCCAGCTCTCACATCCATAGGTGACTACGGGGAATACAATTGCTTTGACTATGCAGATCTTTGTTGCCAGTGTGATGTCTCTACTCTTCACTATTTTATCAAGATTTGTCATTGTTCTCCTCCCCAGAAGTAAGCATCTCCTGATTTTCTGGCTGCAGTCTGCGTGTGAAGTAATCTTTGCACCTAAAAATACTTCTTACTCCTAGGGGGACTCAAAGTGGTGCACATCAAATAAATGGCAAAAATCCAATGCCTTCCATACAACAAAACAGTACATCATCTATCTAAAACAATAACATATAACTGTAAAATAAACCATTAAACTATAAAACTATCAAACATAAACATTTTACATTGCACCGATCCTGAGGTTGTAATCTGAGGCTACACTATTGTTGTCACTCACTGAATGCTTGTTTACACAACCAAGTTTTTAGTTGTTTTCCAAATACCAGGAGTTAGGGGGCTGATCTGATCTTGCTGGGGAGTGAGTTCTGCAGCTGAGGGGCCTCCACCTAGAAGGCCCCATCTCTCGGCTGCACCAATCGCACTTGTGACGGCAGCAGAACTGACAGCAGAACCTCCCCAGCTGATCTTAATCTTCTAACTGGCTCATAAAAGGAGATGTGTTTGGATACATATATTGGCTCTCTTTTAGGACAGTCCTCTACTTTGTGACACCCTCTGTTTTCAAATCTGTCCAGTTCACATTAATTTAAAGATATTAGTTGGCAAGGAAGAGAGCCGGTGCCCTTCCACAGTTAATTCTTGAATGGGAAACAAAACCAAAGAAAAACACATAGGTCACTTGATCTGACGTTCTCTTCTGTGGTTTGATATATTGTATTTCTACACAAATCACAGCAACTCTTTCTCAATTTTGAGATATAATTATAGTATGACCTTTATATCCACAGAGGACATATTCCTGCACTTACTATGGAAACAGAAAACTACAGATAATAATTATTTTTTGTTGTGTCAGGAGCAATGACCTCTACTGTAATGAATAGCTTCCACTGGAAGATACCATAAAATTTTATTGAAGTACATTGAAAATGTCACTCCCTAGCTCAAGCATGCGCAAACTTTGGCCCTCCATGTGTTTTGGACTTAGAATCATAAAATCATAGAGTTGGAAGAGACCTCATGTGCCATCCAGTCCAACCCCCTGCGAAGAAACAGGAAAATTGTATTCAAAGCACCCCCAACAGATGTCCATCCAGCCTCTGTTCAAAAGCCTCCAAAGAAGGAGCCTCCACCACACTCCAGGGCAGAGAGTTCCACTGCTGAACAGCTCTCACAGTCAGGAGGTTTTACTTAATGTTCAGTTGGAATCTCCTTTCTTGTAGTTTGAAGCCATTGTTCCGCATCCTACTCTCCAGGGCAGGGCAGTTGGTAGGCTGTTGGGAATTGTGGGAGTTGTAGTCCAAAACATCTGGAGGGCCCAAATTTGCCCATGCCTTCTCTAGCTATTATGCTGCATCTCCAAAGATTCCAGACTTGAATATGCTGGCTAGGATTGCTACAAGATCTCACTCCCGCACCAGCATATGTAATTGCTTCCTCTGCCTCTGGCATGCCCAAAATGCAGGCAAGACATCACTAGATATATTACTGCTAACCATTTATTCCTCAGCAGATAATATTTTTAGAAATATCTTAAATGCATTCCCTTTGAATAGGCCCTGGCAAAGGCGCGGCCCATTATTCCACTGCAGATTCTCCTTCTTCAAGAAGAATATATCAGCTGTCGAGGGTGGAAGAACAGGCAGTTATTTGCTCCATTTATAAATCATTGACAGGGTTCCACATGTGCAAGTCTGGAGTAATGACTGCAGCAGTGCAAAATCCTGCTGATCGGAGGCTCACAATGCAGTTTCTTTAAGAGCTCTGACACAGCAGCCCATTAAAAATCTGCTGGGTGAATTGCAGCTCAAAAGCTAAGCTGCAACCAATCAAAACTAACATTGATATTTCTCAAAAATCAATTTTATCTTCATTAATGCCAATGACACTTTTTTTTCTTGTAAATACAATAAAATTATGCCATGACCTTGGACTTGCCACTCCATCTTAGCCTAAACTGAGAGCTGCTGAAGGAATAAAGCTGACCATTGACATTTGCACAACTGGGAGAGATAGACAGGCAGAAAAATAGGAATAACTTGTATAGTTGGTTTTTAAAATGTTGATTAGCTATATATCTTAGTGCTGCATTTTGAAGGAAATGACAGAATTTAAGCAGATTAGACTTGCATGGCAGCACAAGGTTGGGGTGCCCTCCTTTTCTTTTACATCTGTTAAAAAAACAAATTCATGGATTTTAGAATAAATCAGGCTTGAACTCTCTTTTGAAGTCAAGATGACTTAATTAAGCTTATTATACTTTTATGAAATTAGATGCCGTATTGGAAAAGACAGTAATGCTTGGTAAGTTTTGGAGTTGAATGTCATCTGTACGCAGATGATGTTCAGCTCTATCACTCCTTCCCACCTGTCACTAATGAGGCTGTTCAGGTCCAGAACTGGTGCTTGGCAGCTGTGATGGTCTGGAGGAGGGCGAACAAATTGAAACTGAATCCAGACAAGACAGAGGTCCTCCTGGTCAGTCAAAAGGCTGAAGAGGGTATAGGGGTATGGCCTGTGTTGGATGGGGTTACACTCCCTCTGAAGACACATGTTCGCAGCTTGGGAGTTCTCCTAGATTCATCGCTGAGCCTGGAACCCCAGGTTTCGGCGGTGGCCAAGGGAGCATTCGCACAATTAAAACTTGTGCGCCAGTTGCACCCATACCTTGGAAAGTCAGACTTGGCCATGGTGGTTCACGCTCTTGATACATCCCAAATAGATTAGTGCAACACTTTACAGGTGGCAGCCAGGTTGGTCACTGAAGCAGTGGATGGGGAGCACATAACCCCGCCCCCCGTTACATCAGTTCCACTGGCTGCCAGTCTGCTACTGAGCACAATTCAAAGTGCTGGCTTTAGCCTATAAAGCCCTAAATGGTTTCTGCCCATCTCACCTATCCGAATGGATCTCCCCCTATGAACCATCTCGGAGAATAAGATCATCTGGGGAGGCCCTGCTCTTGGTCCCACCTCCTTTGCAGATGCAACTGGTGGGAACGAGAGACAGGGCCTTCTCAGTGGTGGCCCCTCAGCTGTGGAACTCTCTCCCCAGTGATGTTAGATCAGCCCCCCTCCCTCCTGACCTTCAGAAAAAGAGTGAAAACATGGCTCTGGGATCAAGCCTTCAGAGAAGAATCATAGTGCAATAAATTAACTGGAATTATGTGCAATGACTACCAGAATGATCCTGGATTATGATTGTGAATTGTGTGATTTTATAGTGCTAGTACAATGTTGTAATGTACTTAATTTTGATTTTAATATTATTTTTAATATATTTTATCTGTATATTGTTTTTAAGGCACTGAATTATTGCCTATTTGTAAGCTGCCTTGAATCCCCTCCTGGGTGGAGAAAAGCAGGATATAAATATAGTACATAAATAAATAAACAAGTGGTGGACAGTAGAAAAAGCGAAAACCACAATATAGGTAGATAGATTCGATCATAGAAGCAACAGCCCTGAGTTTGCAAGACATGAGCAGTGCTGTCAATGATAGGATGTCTCATCCATAGGGTCTCATTCATAGGTCTTACAAAATGTAAGACCTATGTAGAGTTGGAGTAAGGTGAAGTTGATTTGAAGGTAATTAATAACAACAAATAGCTTTGACTCTTTTATTGTCCTGGTAGGCTTTCAGATTAGTTTTGTATTGTAGAGTTGCCCTGCCTCATTCCTAGAATTCTGCAAAAGTGGGCTTTATGGTATCCTAAGTGCAATGGATATATAACAAGCCAACCAGAAACTGGGGCTTTGCCTACTTTTTTCAGACTTGTGATGAGGCAGTACTGGAAAACAGCAGACTAGGAGTACTGGAAAACGCCAGGAGAGAATGCTTCCAGAACATGGTCATAAGCCCGGAAAACCCACAGCAACCCAAACTAGGAGTGCTTATACATTGTGGCATTAATGTAATTTGTCTCATGGCACAATGTAACTGCTGCTTCTTAGGTAAGGGCTTGCGGGGCAGGGCATAGGACAGGGAACCTGACACATCTTGTGTGGTCTTCCAGTAGAAGGGACTAGGAGGTTGCTACTGCTTTCTCCTTCACACCATTTAGGGTCACTTTGCCCTTGCCAAAGGATAGCACAGGTCCTGGTGATGGAGCCACAGCATCCCTCCTGTTTGAAACAGACTATGTACATGGTGTGGACGCAAACTTACCCTCCTCTTAGGAGATTTTAAAGAAAGAACAGAGGAATGAAAAAGAGAGATAGATCAGCTGACCTCTGAAGGCATTTCTGAGGAAAAATACATGCAAGGACTTGAAAGGAAAAGAAGCAAAGACTGAGAATCCCTAAAGGTGTGAAAGCAGAGAACCCAGAGAGTCCAACTTACATCAGGCTATTTGTTCATCCTAGCCCAGTACTATCTGTGGCTCTACTGGTTCTCCAGCATTTTCGGTATGCAAAGCATTAGTTGGTTGTTTAAAAGATGTCTTGAAAGCAGAGGATGGAAATGGGTTTTTTAACAGAATCCTCCCAGTCAGCATGATTATTGGCAAGACTCCCACGTGGCTCACAAAACTCAAAGCATTTATACCACCAAATGATTTATGGTGAAATCTAACAGCATGTGATCTGCTCTGTCCTGGCTTTCCCTTTTCCAAGGGTACTTTTATACTAAACAAGTACAGCACTACCATTCCAGTTTAATTGCCATGATTGTACTCTATAAAATCTTGGAATTTGTGGCTTGTTGATCCTGCTGTCTCAGTTTGGTAGGAAGAGTCCTGATTAATCCTCTGCCAACCCTTTTTTGAGATGTCCCAGTTTCTCTTTCTTCATCCTTCTGTTCCGCTGAGTTAATTGAGGGCCCTTCCACACAGCCCTATATCTCAGAATATCAAGGCAGAAAATCCCACATTATCTGAGTACGGACTCAGACAACCCAGTTCAAACCAGATATTGTGGGATTAAGCAGCTGAGGGGGGAAAGGAAAGGGCCTGAGGCTGTTAGGAATTGTGGGAGTTGAAGTTCAAAACACCCGGAGAGCCCAAGTTCACCCATGCTTGAGATAGATTCTACAAAAAACTTCAAACTTTCCCATCATGCCATTTCTTATAACCAAACCCTACACCCACAAGTTATTATTTTCCGGTGCAAAGACACAGCTTTCTTCTTCACCTCCCCGCCTCCGCTGGAATGTGCTTGTGGGCTGGGCAGAATGTGTAAAGAGTCATTGTATTTATGCAGAACATTTCCCCAGGGAGTTCATGCTCTCTATTTTGGATTCCTGACTGCTATATATGAAGAAAGTCTGCTCCAGTGTGCTGTTTTTTAAAAGTAGATGTTTCAATTGCACAGATTTCCCTGCATTAAAATAATAAAAAAACAAAAAGCATGCACTGCTGCTGCACATGCCCAGTTACTCCATCAGAAACTACTTCTGATGTTCATTCAAAATTAATAGATGAATCTGGATTAGTTCATTAGAAAGATAATCCAGCCATTCAGACTTAGTGCCCTTTCACACAGCCCTATATCCCAGAATACCAAGGCAGAAAATCTCACATTATCTGAGTGTGGACTCAGATAACTCAATTCAAAGCACGATATTGTGGGATTTTCTGCCTATATATTCTGGGATATAGGGCTTTGTGGAAGGGCCCCCAGACTCAATTAGACTTACCATGTACCATTCTTGCTGCCTTATCAAATTTGGAATGCCAAAATTGATATCTCTCCAAAATTATACCTTCTCTCTCTCTCTCTCTCTCTCTCTCTCTCTCTCTCGGAAAATGGCATTCATAACCATTTGTGAAAACCAGGAATCTCCACAGTCTTTTGGAAGTGTGATCCTTTTCGAGATTAATTGGCATTCACACTATTTGGAATACAGTAGAGTCTTACTTATCCAATATAAATGGGCCAGCAGAACGTTAGATATGTGAAAATGTTGAATAATAAGGAGGGATTAAGGAAAACCCTATTAAACATAAATTACATTATGATTTTACAAATTAAGCACGAAAACACCATGTTTAACAACAAATTGACAGAAAAAGCAGTTCAATACATGGTAACGTTATGTAGCAATTACTGTATTTACAAATTTAGCCCCAAAACATTGTAATGTATTGAAACAGCTGTGGATCTGGGTAGGAGGCAGACTGTCTTAGATAATACAGAATGTTGGATGAGCGAAGGTTGGATAAGCGAGTCTCTACTGTAATCATAATCTTTGGAAAGGCTTGTCTTTGTTAACGGGTCCTAACCTTTTGTAAAACATGATCTTCCTCAGAAGAGTTAAAAACTCATTTGAGTCAACCTTCTCCTTAGTGGTAAATATCCACTAGTATTTATTTAAGGCAACTAGGCTTCTCAGCTGTTAGACTGATATACCTAGATATCTCTTTGAACTATTAGGGGTAAAGATATGCCAATGCACAAAAACATATAGCAGAGTTTCAGAAGTGTTATTTTCAGTTACCCCAAAACATCTACTCTCCCTTAAAACATATTGGTTCAAATCATGCTTTCAAGAGACAAAAATAAACTAGTCTTCATTAAAATGACATAGTTGGTTTACTCACAAACTTCACATATTCAACATACAGGTATGTTGCATATCAATCCAGTTGCAAATAGGATTTGAAGTATATTATCGAAGGCGTTCATGGCCGGAATTACTGGGTTGTTGTAGGTTATTTCAGGCTATATGGCCATGTTCTAGAGGCATTCTCTCCTGACATTTCACCTGCATCTATGGCAAGCATCCCTCACTACCTCTGAGGATGCTTGCCATAGATGCAGGCGAGACATCAGGAGAGAATGCCTCTAGAACATAGCCATATAGCCCGAAAAAAACCTACAACAACCCAGGATTTGAAGTAGTTTCTCTATGCAGTTAATACAGAGTATATCCAACAGTCCATATATACATAACAAATAACTAGTGGAGACTTGAAGAAGGTTGCTATTTCCAACAGTTTTCAACAAGATCACCTGGGGGTGGGGGGACACCTAATGCTTCTTAAGATCTTCTGGGGAGTTTAAGATCTTCTGGGGAGGCCCTGCTCTCGGCCCCACCTTTATCACAAGTGAGGCTGGTGGGGACAAGGGACAGGGCCTTCTCAGTAGTGGCCCCTCGCCTGTGGAATTCACTCCCCAGGGAAATCAGGTCATCAACATCTCTCCTCTCCTTCAGAAGGAAGCTGAAGACATGGATATGGGACTAGGCATTTGGGTAATCTGGCAGACTAACAAGGTAATGATGACTAGAATTGGAAAGAATTATGGTAATGCTAAATGGATTGATGGATTTTAGAACTCGATAAATGCAGGCTGTAGATCGGCTTTTTAGTTGATATTGTATTAATTGTATGTTTTTAACTATTGTGTTTTGGACTGACCTTGAGGGAGCTGGGGGTGGTAACGGCCGACAGGGAGCTCTGGCGTGGGCTGGTCCATGAGGTCACGAAGAGTCGGAGACGACTGAACGAATGAACAACAACAACTATTGTGTTTATTGTGTTTATTGTTATTTGCATTTTTATTGTAATTGTTGGCATCGAATTGTGCTGGATGTAAGCTGCCCTGAGTCCCCCCCCTAGGGGGTGAGAAGGGCGGGGTAGAAATGCCAAAAATAAATAAATAAATAATTTGCCTCTCACTTTTCTTGCAGGATAACCTCAAACTCCACAATAAAAAAAAACTTTGGTTCAGTGACACTCCAGACCCCTTCTACACTGCCATATAATATCCATATTATCTGCTATGAATTTGATTATATGGCAGTGTAGACTCATATATTCCAGTTCAAAGCAGATAATCTGGATTATACAGCAGTGTAGAAGAGGCCTCAGTCATTTATGGTAAGCTGTCCCTTTATCTATGGGGATCTACTGATTCCAGTTGGTCTCAGGTTCCGCTGGTCTCGATCTCAGCATAGGCTCATACTGCAGCAGAAAAAACAAAGCCTTTGAAGGAATATGCAGAGAGTGGAAAGAATAATAATGAAAAATATTTTATTTTTCTTAAAAGCTTTCTCTGGAGACACAAAATTGAAGATGAATGCTGCATGAAAGTTGTGATGAGCGATCTTCCTGAATTTGCAAGTGCTCTCCTTGAAATATTGAAAGAGGCAGGCTCTACAGGTGCAAGACTCAAAAAGAAAATGTGTGGGGGAGTGTGTGAGGAGGTGTAAATGGGGGCGGAAGAGAAACACACCATTATTATTACTGAAAACCTGCAGAATTGCTGTATTAAAAGTTTTGTTATGTTAACTTTTTGTTTTCAATCCTACAGGTTTAGGAGAAAATTCTTCAAGAAGAGAAGAGAAAGAGGGTGTCCTCAGTAACTACCCTGTTGCCTGCAACATTTGTTGTCATACAGCTCCCATTATGCATAATCAGTGTGACAATGCCTATTGTGGAACACATGTCACCATGCTAAAAAAAAGTGGATGTGGCTCTTAATTAGACATGCTGCATTATCACAGGATGCCTACACCCTATACCACTAGAAAAATGTTACTGTTTAGCCGGTATTACACCAGCTGATATCTGCCAGGAAGTAGCAGCCAATAATGAAAGGGCCAAGGCAGTGACATCTCCACCCCATCACCTATTCGGATATCAGCCAGCATACCAATGCCTTAAATCAAGTAATAGTTTTCTATGCTCTACAGAGATACTTACAGGAACACCCCAGCAAGCGAGAGTCCAAAAGTGGCAGGCAAAAATCCTGGAACCTCAATCCATGGCTGATACCAAATGAGAGACTCCCTCCTGGGCACACAGAAGACTGGGAGACTTGGAAGGTGCTGAACAGACATTACAAGAGATGCCGAACCAACCTTAAGAAATGGGGTCACAAAGTAGTGTCTACGACATGCACATATGGAGAAGCTGGAGAAAGGGGGGGTGGGGGTGGAGAAAGGTGGGATAAAAATGTCATAAATAAATAAATACATACATAAATAAAAGGAAACCACAGACCACCTATTACAATGCAGTCTGAGCCCTGCCACATGCACAGTGGAGGACCTCCTTATGGCAACACCAGAGGCACTCCAAGTACCAGCTCCTGGTCAAAGGACATTTAGTATAATGCTGGGTTTTTTAAAACATTGTAGTTTTAAAAATACATTACAAGTGTACCCTTGGTTCACTTCTACTATGATAAATAAATAAAGTGTGAGGATGGCTTGTTAGTTCATGGTGATGGGAGTTGCAGTCCACAACATCAGGAGGGTTGAATGAGCAGAATGAATCCAGTTCACTATGAATGCAGTATTCGTACCGCAGTCTCCTCTACTTGGTTTGGATTACTGCTTCCATGACTCCCAGCCAGTTTGGGAATGGGCTATAGAGCCACAGTGATGGGAGTTGAAGTCCAGGATGGCTCCCCCCCCCCCCCCCCCCGCTGAAGGTTCACATAGTTGCCCACCAATTGCCTTTGGGAAATACTTCAGCACCCCATGTTTTACATTTCTGAGCAACTTATGTAAAAAGATGTATGTGTAAACAGGTGAGAAAACGCAACTATCTTCTAGCCAGTGATGGCTCTATGCTCCATGAATTCCCCTTTTAAAGCTTGTCCAAGTTGGCAGGCCTCGTGATACTAAGTGGCAATGTTTTCCACAATTTAACAGTTCATTTTGTTAAAAAATAAAGGGATACAAATGGGCTCAGTGGGGGAAAAAACAAAACAAATTGAAAGATAGATCTTAAAATCAAATCAAAGCATTTCATTTTGGATATGAGTCATGCAGTGAGGCCACCTGTTGCCCATCTGCTAGCTAGGTGAGCTCAGTACTTGACTCCTCAGCCTTTTGCCCTATTGTACTAATGGCTAAGGATATTATTTGTATATCATTGTGATTAACTGGATTATGCTAGATGCATTAATTAATCCAACTATAATAGATACCCTTTCATCAAGGCTAGCTTGGTAAATGAATACCTTTGAACATTTTATTACTTCAATGGGAACAAAATAATTGGATATAAACTGTTATTGGTTGTGTACCATCCTCTGATCCTAATAGAATAATGATATACTGTGTAAAGCACTTTTAAAGCACTACTTAGCTTTCTAAAGGCACTTTAAAATGTAAAAACACAACACAGTCTTAATTTCGAGACCACTATTTATTTTATTTTTATTTAGCAGTTTTGTATACTGGTCTTCTCACCTCCGTTCGAGGGACTCAGGCCGGTTTCCAGCACCAATATTACAGACAGTCATTAAAACATCATGTTCTAAATCACACTAAAACATTAAAATAGCAAAATACCATCATATAATTACAGTGGTCAGTCGTCATCAAAAATCATTATTCGTCGTCATCCATCCATATCACAGGATCATGGCTCATTCGTCGAATGCCAATCCCCAAAGCCAAGTTTTCACCTGTTTCCTGAACGTTAAGATAGAAGGGGCAGTTCTAATCTCCAGTGGAAGGGAGTTCCAGAGTTTTGACTTTTGCCCACAGGACTATTATCTGAATACATTGCTAAGATCCAGAAATTCTATAAATGCAATTTGATGCTGTTTATCATTTTCAACAAATCTCCATCAAGGAAGATAGAGGCCAAACATCGGAACTTTTACAGAAATACTGTTTTCACTTATTTTATTAAAACTATTTCTGTTTCATTCTTCTTATATAGTTTGATGGATGAACAGATGGAGAAGACAAGAAGATTGGGAGTGAAATTGGGAGTTCTCCTGGATTCATTACTGAGCCTCAAACCTCAGGTCTCTGCAGTGGCCAGGGGAGCTTTTGCACAATTAAAACTTGTGCGCCAGCTGTGCATGTACCTTGAGAAGCCAGACTGGGCCACAGTGGTCTTGTTACATGGAGAATAGACTACTGCAACATGCTCTACATGGGACTGCCTTTGAAGACTGTTCAGAAGCTCCAAGTGGTCCAACGGGTGGCAGCCAGATTTCTCACCAGAGTGGAGTACAGCGAGCACACGACTCCCCTGTTAGGCCAGCTCCACTAGCTGCCAGTCTGCTACCGAGCACAATTGAAAGTGCTGTCTTTAGCCTATTCCAGGGGTTCTCAAATTTTTAAACAGGAGGGCAGTTCACTGTCCCTCAGAACATTGGAGGTCCAGACTATAGTTTGTTTGTTTTTTAAACTATGATCAAATTTCTATGCACAGTGCACATATCTTATTTTGAAGTAAAAATCAAAAAACAAAATGGGAACAAATACAATATTTAAAATGAAGAACCACTTTAACTCAATGATATAAAATCCTGAAGCTGCAGGATTTTAACAGGTTATAAAATTATAAATCCCAGGATTCCATAGCATTACGCCATGGCAGTCATACTGGTGTCAAACCGCATTAATTCTGCAGTGCAGATGCACTCTATTTCTCAGCACTTTACCTGAGCATCATCAGGTGCCCCCTCTTCATATACACCAGTGATTCTCAATCTTCCTAATGCCGTGACCCCTTAATACAGTTCCTCATGTTGTGGTGACCCCCAAACATAACATTATTTTTGTTGCTACTTCACAACTATTATTTTGCTACTGTTATGAATCGTAATGTAAATATCTGATATGCAAGATGTATTTTCATTGTTACAAACTGAACATGAAGCATAGTGATTAATCACAAAAACAATATGTAATTATATATTGTGAAATATTTATTTCTAATTACAAATACATGAAATTTTGATTTTCTGTGTGTGGGAAGCTCTTTGGATAAACCAAGCATGGGCAAACTTCAGCCCTCCAGGCATTTTGGACTTCAACTCCCACAATTTCTAACAGCTGGTAGTGGGAGTTGAAGTCCAAAACACCTGGAGGGCCAAAGTTTGCACATGCCTGCTTTAAACATTCAATGGAAAGCTATCAAAATACATTCAAAGCTAAAAAGCCCAGCAGTCTCTCACTTCCTTTGAGATGCCTGCCTTGATTAAATGGTCCCCGCCTTCTTGGGTTTGGGTGCTTGTCTGCCTGGAGTGGCTCACCTGTGAAAAAAGATCAAGATGGAGAGGAGGACCCTGATCATGCAGGAAAGTGGGGTTGCACACTTGCAGTTTGGCCACGTGCAAGTTCTGGTGGCAAAAGGACCGCGGGCCGTAGTGTGAGGACCCCTGACCTATTGGCTTTAGCCTGAAAATGAGGAAGAACTTCTTAACTGTGAGAGCTATTCAGCAGTGGACAGCAGCCCTGGAGTGTAGTGGAGACTTCATTTTTGCAGGCTTTTAAGCACAGGCCTCATGGCCATCTGTCAGGAGTGTTTTGAATGCGATTTTCCTGCTTCTTGGCAGGTGGATGGACTGGATAGCCCACAAGGCCTCTTCCAACTCAATGATTCTATGATTCTATGTATTGTAGTGTTAAACTAAGCTTTGCATTTTGTTTTTCTATGTTGTTTCTATACTATTTAAGTTTTTGCATGTGCCAATAAAGGTTTTTTAAACTATTATTTCCTTGTACACGTCTTGGATCCTAGTTCTACTTTATTCACTTGTTATAAAATTTATAATACATATATATTTTATGCAAATAAGATAAAACAGTTCTCCAAATTATGGCCTAGGGTACTAACATCCCTTGATTTTTATTTCAGAAAAACAAAAATATGGACAATCTGGATGAACAACTGGCGTTTACATACACAGTGAACTTCAGTACATATGTTCCAGTTTGCTTTAATGCAATCCTAAAAGTTCAGCCGAAACTTGCTGGAGAAAACCATCAGTATTCACAAGCTGAAGCCAGACTTTCTAATTAGCTTCAAGTCTGAAACTCTAGCGCTCAGATTTGGCAAGTGAAAAGTCTGACTGGTGCCAGGCATATAAACGGTTGCCGGCAGAGATGGGGCAGCCAAGAAGGAGGAGGCCAGTGTTTTCATGCAAATAGGAAATGAAAGTTATTTCATGCTACTAATATGAGAAAAATGGATAACAGTTATCAGTGTCAAAAATCTATTCTTAACTGGAGAGGGAAGCATAATTTGAACATTTCCAGAGATAATGCAGGTAGGCGGTGTCTCACAAGAATATGAACCAGCTTACATTTCAGTAACATTTATACTTTGAATTTCTTCTAATGGGGACATTTCGAAATCTATGCTTTGGACACCAGTAATTCCACTGATAAAAATTCATGAACTTACAGTGAGAGAGCAATAGCTGTGCTATTTCAAATGCAAATGAAAATAGCAGACTTTCAGAATATTTTAAATACCTCTTTTTCATCAATTCTACCGTGAATGCCAAAAAAGCAAAACAAAAAAACCCTTCCATCACCATATGGAGGAGTCTGCTAATTCATTCTCATAGGCATAGGATTCCTAAATTGAACATTTGAGATGATGTAAAAATTCCCTTCAAGTGCCTGAAAACTTCTGTTCCTAAATTATATCTCAGACAAAACAGAGCATATTCTAACATTTATTTTTGCATTGGTTACCTGTTGGTTTGTGGTTAGAATTCACAATAGTTTTTTTTTCTATCCTTGAAGCCTAAAATAACTTGGTTTCACTGTCCACACTGTAAAACGGGTATGGGCAAACCCAGGCCTGGGAACCAAATGTGGCCCCTTCGACTCTTTTCTCAGGCCCTCCACTCTCTCAAGATCCTTCCCTTCCTTCCTTCTATCTCCTTTTTCCTTCCCACGTCCCCTCCCTCTTTCTCCCTCCTTCCCTTCTACCCTTTCCTCTCCCTTTCCTCCCTCCTTCCCTCTCTCTCTTTCTCCTTCTTTCCTTCCCTTTTGTCTTTCTTTCCTTCTCTTTTTCTTTCCTCCCTCCTTTGCTCTTTCCCTCCATTTCCTTTCACACTTCCTTTTTTCCATCCTTCTCTTCCTCCACAGGGAGGAGGGAGCAAGCTTGTTTTCTGCGTCCCTGGAGACTAGGACGCGGAACAATGGCTTCAAACTACAAGAAAGGAGATTCCATCTGAACATGAGGAAGACCTTCCTGACTGTGAGAGCCATTCAACAGTGGAACTCTCTGCCCCGGAGTGTGGTGGAGGCTCCTTCTTTGGAAGCTTTTAAACAGAGGTTGGATGGCCATCTGTCAGGGGTGATTTGAATGCAATATTCCTGCTTCTTGGCAGGGGGTTGGACTGGATGGCCCATAAGGTCTCTTCCAACTCTTTGATTCTATGATTCTATGATTCCTTCCCTCTCTCTCCTTTTGTCCTTCTTTCCTTCCCTTCTGTTTTACCTTCCTTCTCACTTCCCTTCCTCCATTCTCTTCCACCTTTCCTAACATCCTTCTCTTCCTCCCTCCCTCCCTTCTCTTTTTCCTTCCTCTTTTCCTCCTGCTGTTTTTTTAGCTGGGAGGAGAGAAAGTTGAGAGGGAACATAAAAACCATGTTTCAAGATTTAAAAGGGAGTCCAATTGAGAAGGAGTGGGAAATCTGACTTTCTGCTGCTTTGGAGACCAGGGCACAAGTAAGAGCTGAGAGTAAGAGCTGTTAGAGAGTGGCATAGGCTGCCTCGGAGTATGATGGAGTCTCCTTACCTGGAGGCTTTTCTGCATAGGCTTTGATTGTGCCTTCTTGCATCGCAAGGAATTGGACTGGATGGCCATTGGGGGTCTCTTCCAGCTCTAGGAATCCATATCAGGAGTAAGCAATATGAGGTCTAATGGATACACCTTTTCTCTCTCATCCACCATCTCATCCTGACCAAGGCCAACCTTTTTGGGATCCAAACGTTTCCTGACTTTCCTTAACTTTCTGCCTCCAAAAGAGAAGAGGAAGGGGAGGAGAGGGCAGGGAGGGGGCTTGGGAGAACTCCCTCCTTTCCGACCCACCCACCCTGATCAGGCCCGTTGTGCAGCCCCCAAGATGGAAGGTTTATCCATGCCTGCTGTAGAATCAACAAATTTTTATGCCATTTAAACTGCCATAGCTCAATGGGATGGAATTTTAGGAGCTGTTCTTTGCTGAATCTTCAGCATTCTTTGAACATTCTTGTACAGCCACAATTTCCATGATTCAATAGCATTGAGCTGTGACAGTTGAAGTGCTGTCAAAATGTGGTGCAGCTGGCTGGGAGTCAGCTGCATTAAGATCACTACTGACCAAAAGGTCATGAGTTTGAAGCCAGCCCAGGTTGGAGTGAGCTTCCGACCAAAATTGTGTAGCTTGTTGTCAATCTTTGCAGCCCGAACGATGGTTGCATCTGTCAAGTAGGAAATTTAGGTACCACTTATGTGGGGAGGCTAATTTAACTGATTTACAAGGCCATAAAAATCTCCAGGAAGTATGCAAAGAATGAGGAAGCAACAGCTCCCTTGGTGGCCAGAAGCTGGAATGTTAAATAGCCTCTGAGTGTCTGTCTATATATGTTGTGTGTCTATGGCAGTGCTTCTAAACCTTGGGTCCCCAGATGTTTTTGGCCTACAACTCCCAGAAATCCCAGCCAGTTTACCAGCTGTTAGGATTTCTGGGAATTGTAGGCCAAAAACATCTGGGGACCCTAGGTTGAGAACCACTGGTCTATGGCATTGAATGTTTGCCATGCATATGTACATTGTAATCCTCCTTGAGTCCCCTGCTGGGTAAAAAGGGTGGAATATAAATACTGTAAATAAATAAATAAATAAATAAGTATAGATCAGGCATGGCAGACTTCATTCCTCCATTTTAGACTTCAACTCCCACAATTCCTAACAGCCTCAGGCCCTTTCATTTCCCCCCTCAGCCACTTAAGTGGCTGAGGGGGAAAAGGAAGGAGCCTGAGGTTGTTAGGAATTGTGGGAGTTGATGTCCAAAACACCCGGAGGGCCGAAGTTTGCCCATGCCTGGTGTAGGTGACCCCTTGGTGTACCTTTCTCATTTCCTCTCTCTGTACAATATATTCAATCGTTGATATCCTGCTTCCGGACTTTGAATTCAAAATGAGATGCAGGAACAGAGATATTTCAGTTTCGGCATTGGGATTTTTACATCTGACATTTTTAAAATATACAAATAAAGCCTTTTCCCTGTTGGTGGTACTGAAATTAGTGTATGTCATAGAAACAATGGCATCAGAATGGAAGATATAAGACATATGCCTGAAAAGAAGGTCTTAATCCAACCTGATGCTGGTGCATATGAGTCAACTTCCTTCCCTTCCCCTCCAAACTGGAATCACAATTGTGGTTTTGTGGCCAGGGAAGGGAGCCAGGGTGGCGATCTGATCAGATTGGTGGTAGATGTCACACACTAAGTCAGGAACATCTTTCTATCCAGCATCAGAACCCAGTAGTTGCTAACTACAGAAGTTTATTTACAGAATTCATATACAAAAGGGAAAAAAGGAAATTTCCCCAAAGACAGTAGAAAAGGTGCTATAAAATAGCAATAGTCCAAAATAAGAAAGATCAATAGTCCAAGATTGTAATGTCCATGAAATCCAAAGTAGAAAGAAACGTGAAATCCAGGATAACAAAGTACATGAAAATCCAAGAAGTCATAGCATAGTCAAAAATCCATAGCATGAAAACAAGAACTTAAGCAAGGCAAAAATCCATACAAGAACGTAAGCAAACTTGAGAGCTAGTCATGAATGTGAGTTGAAAACAAAGTTGTCTGCTCTGAAGAGCCCAGTGAAACAGCATCTAATTTAAGTTCTTTTTTTTAATATTCTTTATTGAGATTTTCATAAAATATAAAACATAAAACAAGAACAAAAAACAGAAAGAAAAAGAAAAAAAAGAAAAAGTGAAAACTAAAAAAAAATTGACCTCCTGGTATCTTCGGAAAATCTTATCAATCTTTTTTGTTGTTTGTGTTCTTGTTTTTCTTCTTTCCCCCTTTTTGACGTAATTCAGTCTATTTTTGTACTTCTTAAATTACTATTTCTTTTTTCTTCTTTTTCAGGTATTCTGTAGCTTCGCTCCAATCCGCATCTAATTTAAGTTCAAACCTGACCCAACAAACATGTGATCATCTTTTCTGCACCTGTGTTTCAAGGACTGTGTCTCACAATTTTTTCTGACCTTTTTCATTAACCTTTCCTTAGCTCTCCCCAAATGGAGACCTAATCTCATATCACGGGGCAACTCCCCATCTCCTGAAAGCTGAGAACACCTGAAAGGGCGATTCTCAAGGGAAACATCCTCTCTCTCTTCTGTAGCTCTCGGCCATGGCATGTCTTTGCGATCTATGGCCTGTATTTCTGTCTGAAGTTCAACCTGAGGAACAGACACAGAGTCAATGAAAATCTCATACTCAGAATCAGAATCCCCAGCATCCTGCTGAGACCCCAACAGTAGAAAGGAGAAGAGAAATACTCTAGATGATCTTATAAAGCTGAAAAAGGAAACCTTACCTTTACTGTTTCATAAAGTCCACCTGGGATAGAAAATGAGAAGACAGACAAAAGAAGATTGCCTGTATTTTAGAAGAAGAGTGTGTGAAACTGGCTCTCATGTCTGGGGCAGGAGCCTCATGAATCATCCCTTCTTAGACAAAGAGTTATAAAAGACCAGCAGACTTTTTCAAAGAAGGGAAATGACCTCTGGATGTAGGAAAGAAGCAGAAAGTATTGAGTACCTAGATCAAAGGAAGAAAGAGAAAGGTGAAACAATAGGGCAGGCATGCTGTCTAGAGCTCCCTCTTACTAATTACTCTACACAAGTGTTGATGTTCCTTCATTTTCAGAATGGAGAAGCTGGTGTTGTGGCCTCCTTCATTTTTTGACTTGCCGTTTGTATGTGAACTTTTGCACATATAACTCATTAGCAGGTCATTATTTCATCTTTCTTAGCTCTACTATCTTCACTTTTTAGAGACATAGGTGGTCAGTCAGATAGATGAAAAAGCACATACTATCTATATATATAAAATGCTCTGTTCGTTTTGAGCAACATTATAACTCAAAATCCACTGGATGAATTGCTGCCAAATTTGACCAGAAGAGACCTACTAACCCAAGGAGTGACCATCATGCAAAAAATAATATTTTGTCATTTGGGATTTTGTCAACAATGGAATTTGAACTCCCACACAGAACTCCCATGAACAACAGAAAACACTAGAAGGGTTTGGTGGGCACTGACCTCGAGTTTTGGAGTTGTAGTACACCTACATCCAGAGAGCACTGTGGACTCAAACAATGATGGATCTAAACCAAACTTGCCATGAATACTCTATATGCCCAAATATGAACACAGATGGAGTGTGGGGAAAATAGACCTTGACATCTGGGAGTTGTAGATACTGGGATTTATAGTTCACCTACAATCAAAGATCATTCTGAACCCCACCAACAATAGAATTGGGCCAAACTTCTCACACAGAACCCCCATGACCAACGGAAAATACTGTTTACTGGTGGTCTTTGGTGACACTTCAGGCTCTTTGTCAGGACGGCTTATTGATTATGTTTTCTTGTTCTGGTGAAGGGAGTTGGACTGGATGGCCTGAAGGCAGCATTTCTCAACTTGGGGGTCGGGACCCTTGGGGGGGGGGGCATCATGAGGAGGTTTCAGAAGGGTCGCCAAAGACCACCAGAAAACACAGTATTATCCATTGGTCATGGGGGTTCTGTGTGGGAAGTTTGGCCCAGTTCTCTCACTGGTGGGATTCAGAATGCTCTTTGATTGTAGGTGAACTATAAATCCCAGCAACTACAACTCCCAAATGCCAAGGTATATTTTCCCCGAACTCCACCAGTATTCACATTTGGGCATATTGAATATTTGTGGCAAGTTTGATCCAGATCTATCATTGTTTTAGTCCACAGGATGTAGGTGAACTACAACTCCAAAACTCAAGATTAATGCCCATCAAACCCTGTCAGTATTTTCTGTTGGTCATGGGAGGTCTGTGTGCCAAGTTTGTTTCAATTCCATCACTGGTGGAGTACGGAATGCTATTTGATTGTTGGTTAACTATAAATCCCAGCAACTACAACTACCAAATGACAAAATCAACCCCCCCCCCCAACCCCACCAGTATTCAAATTTGAGTGTATTATGCATTTGTGCTAAATTGGGTCCAGTGAAAGAAAACATAACCCACTTATCAGATATTTACATTACAATTCATAACAGTGGAAAAATTACAGTTATGAAGTAGCAACAAAATAATTGTATGGTTAGGGTCACCAGTACATGTGGAACTGTATTAAGGGGTCGTGGCATTAGGAAGGTTGAGAAACACTGTAGATTCTTGGAGCTGTGGTTCAAAAAACAAGCAACAATTCAGCTTGGTCAGTCAATGTGGAGATCTTTAATTGCAACCTTTGTGTGGATAAATGCCTTTGTTAAAGTTATGGTTTGTGAACCATGTCACAAACCTTCTTGAGCATGAGGCAAGAGAGGAAAAAGTGGGATATAAATTAATAAAGTAAAGCAATAAATAAATTAACTTGCACTACCTGCTTGCAACTGAGAGCCACCTGAGTGTGTTGTCAGCACACAGACCTGTTGTGCTAACATTGCATAATAGTGTCACACAGTATCATGCACCTTTTCAGCAGACTTCTTGGCAGCATCAAGAGTTATGTCAACACAAGAAATGAGTCACGATCATAATATGCTTCCCTTAATCAGTTACCAAATGACCAGGAAAGCAGATAGCAACTATGAGTTGTTTGTTGGTGCTCCTTGACTCTACAAAGGATCGCTATGGGTGCATCCACATGCATTTTAAAACCACTTTAACTTCCATGGTTAAATGCTGTGGAATCCTAGGATTTGCAGTTTGGTGAGGAAAGAGCATGAGAGACCTTGAAAAACTACAACTCCCATAATCCCATAGCATTGAAACAAGGCTGTTAAAATGCAGTGTAAGTGCACCCTAAGTTATAAGAATAGCCAAGGCTGATCCAAAACATCCTGCTGCCAGAGGTAAATATAGTGTGTTGCTGATCCCTCATATGCATATGAATTCAAATAGCTATCTAGTCCAGGCATGGGCAAACTTTAGCCCTCTGGGTGTTTTGGACTTCAACACCCACAATTCCTAACAGCCTACTGGCTGTTAGGAATTGTGGGAGTTGAAGTCCAAAACACCCGGAGGGCTAAAGTTTGCCAATGCCTGATCTAGTGCATTGTCTTATTCCTACAATGACTTACAAGAAACCATATAGACATATTCTCCAGGCATAGTTTTAAAACTGTCATAACTGAGTCTATCATATTTCCTGCAGAAGCAAGCTTTATACTTAACAATTCACTCTATCAAAAGAGAATATCCTTTTATCACTCAGCTTCTTTTTATTATAAGGAAAACTCCCATCTACTTTTGTCACAACATGCATAACGTTATACATCTCTGTTACATCTCTGCCTATCTTTTATATATGTGTGAAATAAAAGCCCCAGCTATGAAATCAATTCCTCACTGGGGAGTTGTTCCAGCTTCTTGCTTATATTGGATGCCCCTTTCTGCACCTTTCCCAGCCTTGCACTGTGTTTTTCGAGGTGTGGTGTTTACTTAGAACAGCACACAATATTCTAACTGTGGTCACACCGTAGATTTGTATATAGGCTTTATGGTCTTGGCAATTTTATGTTGAATTCCTTTCCTAACAATCCCAAATATGGAATCTACTTTGAAAAAAACTGTATCAGGTTAATGCAAGTTTAATATAACCATCAAGATATTCACCACCATCCCTAAATTGTCTACTTAGCCACTTAGGTCCCTTCTACACTGCCATATAATCCAGGTTATCAAATCAGATAATCCACACTGTGCTGTTGCACGCTGGGACTGTGCATAAGACTGTAGACAGGACATAAATTCTGTGTGCCCAACGGGATGTCAGGGCTGCCTCAGATTAAAGGCCCTTGGAGTCTTTAGATTGCTTAAAGGTTCAACAGTTCTTTATTGATGAAAACAAACAGGTACTTTAAATCTTTCTTAACAGTCTATAGGCTCTTTCAATCTTGTCCACAGGGAACAGGCACTATCTTCTTAACTGTAACTAATGAGGAAATCCTTAACTTCTAATCTGGGCAGTCTGTCTTTGCCTCTGTGGGCGTGGAGCCCCTGCACCCGGTACCAACTGCATCTGGCTTGCATGAGCGACCCTTACCAAGCAGAGCTTTGTAGACTTCCAGGGGAAAAGAAGGAGTTCAGGTTTCAGTGATGGCTGGCTGAAGTCCTTCAGCAAAGGAGCTGTAAGGCTGTAAAATCCTCAGCCAAACTGTGGGGCCTTTTCTGTATATCTCCCCAGCCAAGCCGTAGAAGACGAAGCTTTCTATAGGAGTTCTTGGTTTTATGTCCTGCATGGAAAGCTTCCCTGTGTGGACTGAACTCAAACTGGCTCCCATTCCCTCCAAAACCTAAAAAGGGGGTGGGACCAGGGAACCTAACTATAATTGACAGGTGGCTTGCCCTATGATTGCAGCCAAAAGAAGCCACCTATCTGCAGAGTTCCTGAAACTTAGGACTGCAAACAAACATTCAATGCAAAACAAACAAAATTGGAGCTCCTGGAACAGCTGTTCCAGAACACACATTATATAGTCACTTCTGGTCGACAAGCAGCATTATCACGGGGTGTCTACACATTATCACGGGGTAGCAACCAATAGGGAAAGATCCAAGTGACAACTCCGGCCCATCCCCTGTTTAAATATCAGCCAGCATGCCAATGACTTAAATCAAGAAATCATTTTCTAAGATTTACAGAGACACTCACTAGAACACCTCAGCAAGCGAGAGTCCAAAACTGGCAGGCTAAAACCCAGAACCTCAATCAATGGCTGATACCAAAATGAGA
This sequence comes from Anolis sagrei, assembly GCF_037176765.1. NCBI lineage: Eukaryota > Metazoa > Chordata > Lepidosauria > Squamata > Anolidae > Anolis > Anolis sagrei. The sequence continues at coordinate 232,543,686 of NC_090024.1, forward strand.
GACTCCATCCTGGGCAAACAGAAGACTGGGTGACTTGGAAGGTGCTGGACAGACTGTGCTCTGGCACCACGAGATACTGAGCCAACCTTAAGAAATGGGGCCACAAAGTGGAGTCCACAACATGCAAGAGTGGAGAAGAGTAAACCCCAGACCACCTATTACAATGCAGTCTGAGTTCTGTCACATGCACATTGGAGGACCTTCTTATTGCAACACCAGAAACACTCCAAGTGACCAGCTTCTGGTCAAAGGACATTTAGTATAATACCAAGTTTGCAAACTTTGTGTGCAGGGGCAGCTCAACCCATTACGCAAAGTAAGCATTTGCAGTATAGTTAATTTTGCCCAGGGGCGCTCTTGAGGTGCTCTGGGGGGAAAATAGACCTTGATGTATAGTTCACATGGGATGTAGTTCACATAAAATCAAAGAGCTTTCTGAACTCCACCAATGATAGAATTGAACCAAATATGGCACACAGAACTCCCACGACGAACCGAAAATATTTATCAGTGATTGGTTGGGGGGGGGGGGGGGGCAAAATACTGTTTGCTTACCATTGAAAATTACCTAGGGCCACCTCTGTTTGTGTGTGTGTTAATACAATACAACTGTTTGGTTCGCTCCTGACATGATAAATAAATAAATCTACATTATCTGATGGCAACTCGATTATATGAGTCTACACTGTCATATAATCCATACAGCTGTCTAATATCCACATTGAACTGGGTATATGGCAATGTGGACTCAGGGCCCTTCCTTATCCCAGAGTATCAAAGCAGGAAATCCCACATTATCTGAGTATGGACTCAAATAACCCAGTTCAAAGCAAATATTGTGGGATTTTCTGCCTTGATATTCTGAGATATAGGGCTATATGGAAGGGCCCTTAGTAACTGCTTTGTGGTACAAACCAACGAATATACTTTGACTAGATCAGGGGTCCACAAACTTTTTAAGCAGAGGGCCAGGTCCCAGTCCCCTAAACTGTTGGAGGGCCGGATTGTAATTTGAAAAAAAAAAAACATGAATGAATTCCTATGCACACTGCACATACCTTATTTTTAGTGCAAAAAAACAACAACCTTAAATACATTACAATAATTAAAATGAAGAACAAGTTTAACAAATATAAGCTTATTAGTATTTCAATGGGAAGTGTGGCCCTGCTTTTGGTTGATGAGATAGGATTGTTGTTGTTGTTGTTGTTGTTGTTGTGTGCTTTCAAATAGTTTCAGACTTAGGTTGACCCTGAGCGATGGCCGGGTAAATGACCTTGGAGGGCTGTATTCGGCCCCTGGGCCTTAGTTTGAGGACCCCTGGACTAGATAGATAGATAGATAGATAGATAGATAAGATAGAATGACCTACAGGTTGTAATTATATGAAAGATTAATGTATGTTGTTTTTAGACTTGGGTTCCGCTCCCAAGATATCTCATCCAAAATATTCCAAAATTTGCTTTTGGATGGTTCAAGGAACAAAACTATTTCATGCACAAAATGATTAGAAATATGGCACAAAATTACCTTCAGGCCATGTGCATATGAACCAAGAATTATTTTCAATGTTTAGAATTGGGTCCCATTGCCAGGCTATCCCTTTATGTGTTATTCTATATCCTAAACCATTTGCTGTTTGAACAAATAAACAGCAAATGGTTTAGGATATAGAATAACACATTTCCGACTCTTCGTGACCTCATGGACTAGCCCACGCCAGAGCTCCCTGTCGGCTGTCACCACCTCCTGCTCCTTCAGAGTCCATCCAGTCACTTCAAAGACACCATCCATCCATCTTGCCCTTGGTCGGCCCCTCTTCCTTTTTCCTTCCATTTTCCCCAGCATCATTGTCTTCTCCAAGCTTTCCCCTCTTCTCATGATGTGGCCAAAGTACTTCATCTTTGCTTCTAAAAGCTTTCCCTCCAATGAACAGTTGGGCTTTATTTCCTGAAGTATGTTTGCCATTTGACAAAAATGAAAAGAAAACTGTCAATTCTAAAGTTAGATGTGTACAAAGCTTTCGATAAAGTAAACCATGTATATTTGTACAGATTATGTAAAGAACTCAATTTGGGAAATAACTTTTGTGAAATGATCAAAAATGTATATAGGGAAAATACAGCTTGTATTAGAGTGAATGGACAAAGAACGGAAAACATTCAAATTGAAAATGGGACCAAACAGGGGTGTCTGTTATCTCCAATGTTATTTGCTCTGGCAATAGAACCCCTAGCACATAGAATAAGGACGGATGAAACATGGGAAGGGTATAAGATTGGGAGGAAGGAGGAATTGAGATTGAACCTGTATGCGGACGATGCAATAATTTTGACACAGAGACCAAGGGAAATGATTAAATCAATTCAATTAACTTTGAGGGAGTTTAAAAAAGAATCAGGGCTATCAGTTAATATGGAGAAATCAGAGATATTATTTATCAATACACCCCCAAGGGAACAATTGGAGATAAGGAAGGAATCAGGGTTAAAATTGGGTATTAAAAAGATTAAGTATTTGGGAATCTGGATATATAAGACACTTGATAAAATAATAGATGGAAATTACAGAATGGCATGGAAGAGAATGTTAAAACAATTGAGTAGGTGGAAGAATAAAAAAAAAATTGAGACAGATGTCTAGGATAAGGGCATTGAAAATATTGATAATTCCAAAAATTATATATCTATTTCAGGCTCTCCCAGGAATCCCTCCCTTGGCAAAATTAAAGGAATGGGATAGGAAACTAAATTATTGGGTTGAAGGGGGGAAAAGACCAAGAGTAAGGAAAAAATTGAGAATTGCAAAAGAAATGAAAGGGGGATGGGGCTGCCCATGCCTAGAGCTATATAGCGATGCCTTCCAAATTGAAAGAGCAATAGAATTACAAGTGACAAATAAAAAATGGGTGAGATTTGAAAAGGAAATGAATGGAGTTAATTGTGAAGAAATAATTTTTAGAAAATGGGATAAGAGAAATATAGATAAATTAACAGGACCAATGAAAGGAACAATGCAAGTGTGGAAGAAATGGCAAGGGAGAATAAGTAGTTTAAAATCCAAAATGTCAACAGTATGGATAATTAACAAGGATAAGGAATCAAATATGAATAGAAATATCCAGATATTGAAGGAAAAAGGAATAGAGAGAGTAGAACAATTATATGACAGAGAGGGAAAGGTAAGGGAGAATAAAATTAAACAATGGCTTGGGCAAGAAAACTGGTTACAGATAAGAGCAATCTGTGCATATTGCAAAACAAAAGAAAATATCAATATGGTTAAGAGAGAAGATACCGCCTTTGAAAAGATAATAAGAGAAAAAGGGGAAGGAAAGAAGGCACAGGCCAGCAAAATATATACAATGCTAATAGAGGCCGATGGATGTACAATACAGGACTTGAAAACTATGTGGGAAACGGAGTTACAAATCTCGGAACAAGAAATGAGAAATGTGGTAGAGATAATAGGGATGGAAAGGAATACTAAAGTATGAGAAACGAGGAGGAAAATATTGCACAAATGGTATCGCACACCCTGCCAATTAGCATACTACTATAAAGAGGGGAGTAGTCAGTGCTGGCATGGATGCCACCAGAAAGGGCACTTTATGCACATGATGTGGGAATGTGAATATGTACAAGACTTTTGGCAGACTATACAAAATGTGGCAAATCAAATATTAGGAAATGAGTGGGTCATAACAAAGGAATTAGCGGTATTAGGGAAAAGAGAGGAAATGGGAAATAAAAGGGAAATAAAAGAAGCAATAATTGAATGTGCACAAGCAGTAATAGTATTAGGGTGGAAAGATAAATCAAAATGGACAATAAATAAATGGTACCATTATATGGTGGAGCAAATGGAATTTGAAATTATGAATGTGAAATTAAATGATTTAAAAATCAATGAAAATCGAATGAGAGAAATGGAAGATAGATGGACAAGGGTAATGAACTATATTATGAATCATTCTGGAGATCAGGTCATAAGAAATAAGATACAAATGCTATATAGCATACAGGATGGAAATGTATAAAGATAAAGAAATAATGATTGTCTCAAAAAGAAATGAATATGTGAAAGATAATAATCCTCATGTTGGTGGTGGGAATTGTAAATGTTTTGTGTGTGCAAGGTATGTATTTTCTGTATTGTAAAAATAAAAAGTTAAAAAAAATATATTTCCTGAAGTATGGACTGGTTGGATCTTCTTGCAGTCCAAAGCACTCTCAGAATTTTCCTCCAACACCACAGTTCAAAAGTGTCTCTCTTCCTTCACTCAGCCTTCCTTATGGTCCAGCTCTCACCTCCGTAGGTTACTACAGGGAATACCATTGTTTTAACTATGTGGATCTTCGTTGCTAGTGTGATGTCTCTACTCTTCACTATATTATCAAGATCGGTCATTGTTCTCCTCCTCCTCCTAAACAATACAATATGTAAATAATACTTACGTAATTTAGGAAAAATCAAATTCAAAAATATGTTTGGTCCCAACCATTTTGCATGAGGATTACTCAAACAGCATTTTAATGTATTTTAGGGTCTTTCCACACAGCAATATAACTCCAAATATCAAGGCATAAAATCCCACAATATCTGCTTTGAACTGGGTTATCTGAGTCCATGTTCTGGAACAGATGTTCCAGGAGCTCCAATTTTATTTGCTTTGAATTAAATTTTGGTTTGCAATCCAAGGCTTGGGATTTTGCTGCAGGGTGGCTTCCTGTTATAGTTTGCAATCATAGGGCAAGCCACCTGTCTATTATAGTTAGGATCCCTGGTCCCGCCCCTCTCTGGGTTTTTTTGAGGGAAGAGGGCATTTTTCAGTTAGTCTCAGCAAAGGAAGTAAATGCAGAGGATGTATACAGACGTCCTCCTGTGCAAAGGCTTCGTCCCTTAAGACTTTCCAGGGGAGAACAGTCTTGAGAGCCTCTGACGATTCCCAAAGGTTCCGGGGAAACAGCCTTACAGCCCTGAGGAATTCCGGAGGGAATAACAGCTCTAACCATCAAAGCAGCTAAGCGATTACAAGCCTTTTGATAGGTTCGCTCAGCGTTGATACGCAGTTCAGCCCGGTAGTGAATCCACATCAATAAGGTTTAGGTTCACAGCAATCTGGGAGGAGCTAGAAAGGGGAATTTTCCTTTAAACAAGGTTTTTTGAAGATAGTGCCTGTTCCCTGTGAACAAGATTGCAAGAGCTAAGAGACTGTTATGAAAGCTTTACAATTCCTGTTTGTTCATCAATAAAAGACTGTTATATTTAAGCTCAAGCCTCATAAAGACTTTCTATTAAGGGAAATTCCTCTAAAGGCTTCTTTTCGGGGGCCCTGGCTTCCCGCTGGTTCCAAGCCATACATCTTCTCTTAAAGGCACTTCATTTCAGGTCCAGCGGCGACAGAACAGTTCACACTCAGATAATGTGGGATTTTTCTACCTTGATATTCTAGGATATAGGGCCCTCACAACATCTGCTTTGAAGTGGGTTATCCTGGGCCTTTCCCACACAGTTGAATAGAATCCCACATTTTCTGCTTTGAACTGGAATATATGGCAGTGTGGACTCAGATAACCCAGTTCAAAGCAGACAGTGTGGGTTTTTCTGCCTTGATATTCTGGGTTCTATGACTGTGTGGAAGGGCCCTGAGTCCACACTGCCATATATCCAGTTCAAAGCAGATAATGTGGGAATTTATTTAGCTGTGTGGAAGGGGCCTAACTACAGGCCCTATATCCCATCATCTAATCTCAGGTTTTCTGTTTATCCCAGGTTATCTGGCATTGGGGGATCATGTATTTATTTATTGCATTTGTATACTGCCTTTCTCAGCCAGAGGCGACTCAAAACAATCCAGTTTAATATAATAAATAATATAATATATATTAAATTATATAATATATTATATATATAATATAACTGCCATATAATCCCTTTAATACAGAAAACCTGGGATCGGATCCTGGAATATAGGGTCCCTTCTGCACTGCCATATAATCCAGATTATTATATATATTATATTATAATATATATTATAATATAAAATATATACAATATAATAACTGCTATATAATCCAGTTTAATACAGAATATCTGGGATGGGATCCTGGAATGTAGGGTTCCTTCAACACATATAATCCAGATTACCTGCTTTGAATCGGATTATATGAGTCTACACTGCCATATAATCCAGTTCAAAGCAGATGATCTGGATTTTATATGGCAGTTGAGAAGGGGCCTAAGGTTCCTTCCACACAGCCATATAACCCGGAATATCAAGGCAGAAAATCCACAATATTTGCTTTGAACTGGATTATATGAGTCCATACTGCCATATAATCCTGCTTTGAATTGGATTATATGAGTCTACACTGCCATATAATCCAATTCAAAGCAGAAGATCTGGATTTTATATGGCAGTTGAGAAGGGGCCTAAGGTTCCTTCCACACAGCCATATAACCCGGAATATCAAGGCAGAAAATCCACAATATTTGCTTTGAACTGGATTATATGAGTCTACACTGCCATATAATCCAGTTCAAAGCAGAAGATCTGGATTTTATATGGCAGTTGAGAAGGGGCCTAAGGTTCCTTCCACACAGCCATATAACCCGGAATATCAAGGCAGAAAATCCACAATATTTGCTGTGAACTGGATTATATGAGTCCATACTGCCATATAATCCTGCTTTGAATCGGATTATATGAGTCTACACTGCCATATAATCCAATTCAAAGCAGAGGATCTGGATTTTATATGGCAGTTGAGAAGGGGCCTAAGTTTCCTTCCACACAGCCATATAACCCGGAATATCAAGGCAGAAAATCCACAATATTTGCTTTGAACTGGATTATATGAGTCTACACTGCCATATAATCCAGTTCAAAGCAGAAGATCTGGATTTTATATGGCAGTTGAGAAGGGGCCTAAGGTTCCTTCCACACAGCCATATAACCCGGAATATCAAGGCAGAAAATCCACAATATTTGCTTTGAACTGGATTATATGAGTCCATACTGCCATATAATCCTGCTTTGAATCGGATTATATGAGTCTACATTGCCATATAATCCAATTCAAAGCAGAAGATCTGGATTTTATATGGCAGTTGAGAAGGGGCCTAAGGGTCCTTCCACACAGCCATATAACCCGGAATATCAAGGCAGAAAATCCGCAATATTTGCTTTGAACTGGATTATATGAGTCTACACTGCCATATAATCCAGTTCAAAGCAGAAGATCTGGATTTTATATGGCAGTTGAGAAGGGCCCTAAGGTTCCTTTCACACACCCATATAACCCGAATATAAAGGCAGATAATCCGCAATACTTGCTTTGAACTGGATTATCTGAGTCCATTCTTCCATATAATCCAGTTCAATGTGGATTTTATGCAGCTGTGTGGAAGGGTCCTAAGAAACAGGCAAATTAATGCGGATAGATAGGCTTACGCAAGCCAAGCAGGCTTGTACAAAGGCCCTTTTGAAGGGAAAGAGATGGGACTTGCAATACTACATTCCTACAGCGTGGGCTCTTTTTCCCCCCTCTGATGCGCATGCGCGCAGGACAAAAGTAGCTCTTTTCTCCCCCTCTGATGCGCATGCGCGCAGGACAGAAGTAGCCCGGGGGAGCCCTTTGAGGACAAGAACCCGCCCTGGTTTGGTTTTTGTGACGCGCTCTAACATGCCATCCCTTTCCATATTTGCATAGCCACGCCCACCAAGAGGAGAGGGAGGGAGGGGGAGGGGAGCGAGCACTTTTGACAGTCAGGAATCCAGACGGGGGATGTATTTGTTATTAGCATAAGCCACGCCCCTTTGCTGGCCTCCTATTGGCCAGCGGGGAGGAGGGGCGCGGGCAAGCAAACGGCGGTTTGCAGCGAGGAAGGAGCGGGGGGAGGGGAAGGAGGGGGAGAAATCTCTCCGCGCTTCTGGATTGGAAGCGGCAGCTTGTCTATCAAGTAGAAAAAGCAGAAGGGGGCGGGACTTGAGGGGAGATTGAGAGAGGGAGGGCGGCGGCGGAAGGGGTCTCACTTCCGCTTTGGTGTCAGCGGGTCTCGTTGAGGGAGGAAGGAAGGAAGGGAGCGCGCGCCTGGCAGGTAACCAACCGTCGCTCGGCCTCTCATTTGTTGTCTACACGGACCGCTTGGGGGTCTCCAATTCGGGTTAGAGATGAGGAGGGGATGTGCGAGGGATGAGGGGAAGAACCACAGACTTTGTTTTCCTTCCTCCCGTCACGCATCCTTAAAGGGGAAGCCTCCTTCCCTGCTTCTTCCCACTGATCATAACAGTGGTGATAGGAATGAATGATAGGCTTGGTTTTTGCCCTTTTTGGCATCATTAATGGGTGACCACTCTTTTCCTATTTCTCCCCAGTCTCTATCCCTTGGGCAAGCTTGGGCCCTCCAGGTGTTTTGGACTCCAACTCCCACTATTCCTAACAGCCACAGCCCCCTTTCTATCGACTGTAAGGAATTGTGGGAGTTGAAGTCCAAAACACCTGGAGTGTCCAAGCTTGCCCATGCCTGATCTAGACACTATACTCCTATTCATATAGGCTAGAATTGTATTTTTTTTAAAAACCTTCCTCCTCACACTATTGACTATGTTCAGCTTGTAGTCTATTAAGACTTATAGATCCCTTTCACATGTACTATAGGAACCCCAGGTGGCGCAGTGGGTTTAAACCCCTGTGCCAGCAGGACTGAAGACCGACATGTCACAGGTTCGAATCCGGGGAGAGCACAGATGAGCTTCCTCTAGCACAGTGGTTCTCAACCTTCCTAATGCCGTGAACCCTTAATACAGTCACTCATGTTGTGGTGACCCCCAACAATAACATTGTTTTTGTTGCTACTTCATAACAGTCATTTTACTACTGTTAAAAATCATAATGTAAATAATCAGATATGCAAGATGTATTTTCATTCACTGGACCAAACTGGGCACAAATACCCAAGGCACCCACATGTAAATGCTAGTGGGGTTTGGAGAGGATTGATTTTGTAATTTGGGAGTTGTAGTAGCTGGGATTTATAGTTCACCTATAATCAAAGAGCATTCTGAACTCCACCAACGATGGATTTGAACTCCCATGACCAACAGAAAACACTGGAAGGGTTTGGTGGGTATTCACCTTGAGTTTGGGAGTTGTAGTTCACCTATATCCAGAGAGCACTGTGGACTCATTCAATGGTGGATTTGGACCAAACTTGGCACAAATACTCAATATGCGCAAATGTGAACACTGGTGGAGCCTGGGGAAAATAGACCTTGACTTTTGGGAGTTGTAGTTGCTGGGATTTATAGTTCATTACAATCAAAGAACATTCTGAACTCCACCAATGATAGAATTGGCTCAAACTTCCCACATGGAATCCCCATGACCATCAGAAAATACTGTGTTTTCTGATGGTCTTTGGCAACCCCTCTGACACTCCTTCGCGACCTCCTCAGGGGTCCCGACCTCCAGGTTGAGAAACACTGCTCTAGCAGCTCCAGCTCTCACACTATTTATTTATTTATTTATTTACTTCACTTGTATACCGCTCTTCTCAGGCGACTCAGAGCGGTTAACAACCAATTCAACAGTACAAAACAGATCAGACAATTAAAACAGCAATATCAATTCATTCACATCAAAACATCAATCCAACAACACACTATTGACTCATGTTCAGCTTGTGGTCTACTAAAACTTATAGATCACTTCCACATGTACTATAGGAGCCTCCGGTGACGCAGTGGGTTAAACCCCTGTGCCAGCAGGACTGAAGACCGACAGGTCGCAGGTTCATAGAATCATAGAATCAAAGAGTTGGAAGAGACCTCATGGGCCATCCAGTCCAACCCCCTGCCAAGAAGCAGGAAAATTACATTCAAAGCACCCCTGACAGATGGCCATCCAGCCTCTGTTTAAAAGCTTCCAAAGAAGGAGCCTCCACCACACTCCGGGGCAGAGAGTTCCACTGCTGAATGGCTCTCACAGTCAGGAAGTTCTTCCTCATGTTCAGATGGAATCTCCTTTCTTGTAGTTTGAAGACATTGTTCCACATCCTAGTCTCCAGGGAAGCAGAAAACAAGCTCGCTCCCTCCTCCCTGTAACTTCCCCTCACATAGAATCATAGAATGAAAGAGTTGGAAGAGACCTCATGGGTCATCCAGTACAACCCCCTGCAAAGAAGCAGGAAAATTACATTCAAAGCACCCCTGACAGATGGCCATCTAGCCTCTGTTTAAACACCTCCAAAGAAGGAGCCTCCACCACACTCCGGGGCAGAGAGTTCCACTGCTGAACAGCTCTCACAGTCAGGAAGTTCTTCCTCATGTTCAGATGGAATCTCCTTTCTTGTAGTTTGAAGACATTGTTCCACATCCTAGTCTCCAGGGAAGCAGAGAACAAGCTTGCTCCCTCCTTCCTGTGACTTCCTCTCACATACATGGCTATCAAATCTCCTCTCAACCTTCTCTTCTTCAGGCTAAACATGCCCAGCTCTTTAAGCCGCCCCTCGTAGGGCTTGTACTTCAGACCCATGATGCAGTTTCTCACTTGCACACATTCCAGCTTGTCAATATCTCTCTTCAAATGTGGTGCCCAGAATTGGACGCAATATTCCAGGTGTGGTCTCACCAAGGCAGAATAGAGGGGTAGCATTACTTCCCTAGATCTAGACACTATGCTCCTATTGATGCAGGCCAAAATCCCATTGGCTTTTTTTTTTTTTGCTATCACATGTACTATAAGGAGCCCCAGTAGCGCAGTGGGTCAAACCCCTGTGCTGGCAGGTCGCAGGTTCGATCCCTCTATCAGCTCCAGCTCCTCATGCGGGGACATGAGAGAAGCCTCCCACAAGGATGGTAAAAACATTGAAATATCTGGGCGTCCCCTGGGCAACATCCTTGCAGACACACCAGAAGCGACTTGCAGTTTCTCAAGTTGCTCCTGACACAACCAAAACAACAATAACAACAACATATACTATAGACAATTCAGTTTTCATGCGTTCTATATTTATGCTACACCTAAGGCAGGTAACTGCGTGGTAAAAATGGTTGCATTAAGAGTTACTGGACATATCTGCTGGGAAAAGTTGTCCCACTTGCACGCAGCTACAAGATGTTTGTGACCAGTAACACAGACTTTTCCATTCTTTATCCTGGTATTACTTGTATTGTGAAATGCACATATAAGTCTTCTAATATTTATTTATTTTCTATATTTATATCCCACACTTCTCAACCCCCAAGGGGATTGAAGGCGGCTTACAGCAGAAGCAAAATTCAATAACTGAAACAATTCAACAATTAAATAACATTTAGTTAAAAATCTAAACAAGGTTAAAAGTAATTAAAACATAAACAATACCATTTACAGTTATAAAATCATGATATGCACGGTCAAGGTCGGGCCATTCCAATTATCATTACCTGTAAATTCAAGTCATCTATTGCACTGTATTAGTTGCTGAAGGCTTGGTCACAAGCCATGTTTCCATGCTTGCTAGTTCTTGTACATTTTTTATTCGTTGGAGCAGTTCCAAATCTGGTTTTATTGAATTTTAATGTAAAGAAGAAAGACACATTTTGAGCCTATTTGGTTTCACATTTTAGTCTACTTGAACTCATGACAACCAAATCCCTATACCAGTTTTCAATTAGAGCAGTGTAGTTTTCCTACATGCTTTTAACATACCGGTATATAGATGGATCTCTGTATCCGTGGATTTTGTTTCCATGGATTCAACCAACCACCGCCCTTGCCCACCATGCAAATAATAATAATAATAAAAAATGTTTATTTTGTCATATTAGGGACACCATTATATATAATGGTACTTGAGAATGCATGGATTTTGCCATCCATGGACAATCCTGGAACCAAACCCCAGCAAATACTAAGCACCCACTGTGTATGCCATCTCTAGAAATTTTTCCATTTGCTAAATCACCCAGTATATCTATGGAACTACACAATGTCACCAGGGAAACTTCCAAGTATATTTGTAAGCACATAAAATATTTATTTATTTATATGAGTCTATTTTTACCCTGCTTTCCCCCCGCAATAAGGTGAGACTCAAAGCGGCTAACAATACAATAAGAACTTACAAAGTAAAAACTAAAACAAATTAAAACCCTACAAATTCCTTATTGCAACCTGATTATTGCAAACTGTCAGTGATAAAATCTCTATTTACAATATAACATACATATTTGAAATCATTAATTAACCCTATTGGGAGCCAAGTTCCTGTGCTCATAGAATTAGAGCAGTGGTCTCCAAAACACCTGGAGGCCCAAATTATGAACCTGTGATTTCAGGGGTAGCATGACCACATTCAGTACAGGTGGTGTTACTCTTCCCGGGCCCGTCATACGGGAGACCAGGAGTACCTCCATCTTGTCTGGAGTAAGCTTCAACTTATTCACCATCATCCAATCCATGACAGCTGATAAACACCCATGCCTGTCATAGAATAACAACAACTGCAGGTTGACCACCCCTTCTCCTGAATTCCCAAATCTAAAATATTGTCCACATGGGTGACTGAGGGCCCTTCCAGACAGGCCGTATATCCCAGAATCTGATCCTAGGTTTGCTGTTTATGCAAGATTATCTGGCAGTGGGGAGTCATATAATCCTGTTTAAAGCAGAAAACCTGGATTCTGATCCTGGGATATAGGGTCTTTCTGGAAGGGCCCTGAGACAGTGACACTTTTGCTTTGTGACAGTTCAGTATGCATAGACTTTGTTTCGTGCACAACAGTATTAGAACAATGTATATAAAAATACTTTCAGGCTACAGGTATAAGGTGTCTATGAAAGATTAATAAATTTCATATTCAGATTCCATCTCCAAGGTACCTTGTTATGTACGTTTATACCAATACAGGTATTTAAAAATATTTAAAATACTTATTATCCCAGGTAAAGGATATTTAACTCATGGTATTTTTGTCATTACTATAGGGTTGTAATAATAATTATTTCTATTTCTCCTTTTCCCCAGATTGGGACTTAAAGTGGCTTTCCACAATTGAAAATGCATTGTTTAAAATCCTCTTTTAGGCTGGGGGTGGGTGGGGGATAGTTACACCCAGGAGAATTGAGAAGTATTTAGCCAGGTCGATTGTGTTCTTTCTGCCCTTGCACGAGGTGCCTTTGCCTACAAATTATCTCAAGCAAGAGGTGTTTTATAGGAAAAAGAGAGAGAAAGGTGTTTTGTTCAGTCCCTTGCCATCAATTTCCAGGCTAGCACCCAGCATCTCTTTTCTGTATGCTGTTATCTGTGTAAATAAATAGTGCTGACTTAGTATGTGATGTGGCTCTCCTAGATTATGGACGATGGCTGTGTGCTCCTTGTTGGAGCAGGCTTCTATTAATGGCTCTTGAGGGTGGAGGACCTCAGGTGTGTGCCTGGGTGATACAAGTACCTGGCACATACACACCAACTATTTGCAAGCTCCTCTGTTAGGCATCTTGGTGCTCCATTTGCACATCTCCTTTGCCTTTCAGTTTTGAGATTGCCAACTTCCTTAATGAGATAGGTGTGTGTGTTAAAAAAAACTGGTCTCTGCTTCTCTGCTTTCCATCTTAGCCTGCAGACTGTGCGAGGAAATCAGGGCAACCATGACTTCTGATTTTATGTGAGCATGAACTTTAACAATGAGATTTATCTCTCTTTGGGGGCAGGTGTGATTGCTGTTTGAAGTTCTTAGGTCTCAGACATTCTCTCAGCCTATTTCAGGATGTATTTGAGGTGCAAGTAATAACAGAAACTATTTCCTGTGGAGAAAAACTTTTACTGGGGGAATAACCTGTAGCCCTGTATGGGATAATAGACACCAGCATACCTTACAGATCATTTTCTGACCTTTTCTGGTAGACTAATTCATCTTACAGTGGAGATAGCTTGTTAGTTGTTTCCCCATACCTTGATGTATGGGAGTGACTCTTTTCCTTTTAGCCTGAAGACTATGGTTGTTGTGGTGAGACTGTGTGGCTTGGGATAGAAGTAACTCCTAGTTGTAATTTTTTCTCTGTAGCTGATTGTCTTGCAGCAAGAAGTGAAAGTACCTAAACCTTGAACATAGGAATACACTTTCATCTGCAGCTCTGAGTAATTGAGGATTTAAAACCAGTTTACCAACAACTGTGGGTGTTATTTGCTTACAGAAGTGATTAAATGGGGATCTAACACCTTATGCTTTTTCTTTCATTGTGAATTGTAACTAAAGATTTGTAGATAAGATATCAAGGGGTGGCATTTGATAAGGTTCTTTTAACTCATTAGTGATATATAACACAAGTAAAATGATGAAGGTTAAGGAGCAGGAAGGATAGTTATTTTGATTATGTTTATAATCAGTAGGAAAAGGTTGTAGACCTCTCAGACTTACAGGCTGAACATTCATTTGATGATTAGGATCTTCTGTTCTTTGAAAATGCAGATAAGATCACTGCATATTTTAATAGAAAGTAAAGGTGCTATCTTGTTATGGAATCAACCCCACAGAAAGCTGTATCTTATCCCTTTGAAGAATGCAGATGTATGCCCTTTGGAAATGCAGGAATTGTATTAGGAAAAGGTTGTAATAAAATCTTACAATGAAATGAGCGAGGACTCTCTGAAAAGAGGTCACCTACTTTGAAGTTTAAAAGTAGGGAAATAGCAAATGATGATTAAGTTAATTCTCATCTTAGAGAAGCTATATAGTGAGTACTATGGTTCTAAAATATGAATGCAAGCATTTTCCACTTTATTGTTGTACAGATAGGAGAAATATGAATACTATGAAGTTTGTGTTGGTTAAAACCTGTAATTGTTTAATGTCATGTGTGTGTGTGTGTATCTGTTAATAAATATCTTGGTTGTGTGTAGCATGACAACATGAGAATCAATTTATCTCCATGTGTACTGTTGAAATGAAGCCTGGATTCAAATCCTGGAATAGTTATAACAGGTATGGGCAAACTTTGGCACTCCATTTGTTTTGGACTTCAACTCCCAAAATCCCTAACAGCCTCAGGCCCTTTCCTTTTCCCCCTCAGCCGCTTAAGCCTGAGGCTATTAGGAATTGCGGGAGTTGAAGTTTAAAACACCTGGAGGGCCAAAGTTTACCCATGCCTGAGCTATAAGATTGCTTCAGTGGCGCTATGCAAACCATATCATGAACGTTGGAATTATTACTTTATACAGCAATCTTATTTGAATATAAATATAAAGCAGTAGTTTAGCATTTTGATACTTCCAGTGCATTGTCTTTGCATGAACACATTGCATTAAAATGTGGTTTGGTATGGTGTTTTGGTATGGTATGGAGCTCCTGGATGTGCAGTGAGTTTATTTGCTGAGCTGCTGAACTTGCTGACCAAAAGGTTGGTGGTTTGAATCTGGAGAGCAGGGTGAGCTTCCACTGTTAGCCCCAGCTTCTGCCAACCTAGCAATTTGAAAGCATGCAAATGTGAGTAGATCAGTAGGTATCACTCCAGTGGGAAGGTAACAGCACTCCATGCAGTCATTCTGGCCACATGGCCTTGGACGCATCCACAGACAATTCTGGCTCTTCGGCTTAGAAATTGAAATGAGCATCATCTCCCAGAGCCAGACACAACTAGACTTAATGCCAAGAGGAAGCCTTTATGTTTACTATGGTGTTTTGGCCAGTATTTGTGTATATGAGGGTGAATAAAACTTTTAAACATTCTGCATAGTTGAAGGATTAGATGGACATAGTACTGTGGAGTAGTGTATCATTGTGGAAAATGCCTAAACTATCCAAAACGTTTTAAACAGTGTCAGTTACAAACCTTGGGTATTTCCATAGAACACAGAATACCTTGCCCTGAAAAATAATATGTCCAAAGTGGTTCTTGTTTCTGTGGAGTTAACTTGAATATTGATAAGGTGCTTTACCATAGCAATACTGAGTGCATGCACCTGAACAATGTAAACCTTATGTACTACCTCTGTTGAGGCTTGATGTATGTTGGAACCTCATATGCAAAGCATAATAATGCATATCTCTATGATATCATTTGATTTGTAAATATATATTGTGGCCCTTTCCCACCATTTCTAGTTTTGCATAATTTAATAATGGAATAAAACTACCATACTACTCTAAGTAGCATTTGACCTGGTTAGTACTTGAAAGGGAGATAATCAGGAAACAGCCTTAGAACTTGTAAATAATCCGATGTGAAGCCACAGAGCATGATTACCCAGTTAAAACTGATAATATTGGGCTAGGTTGATCAAAGTAGGTCCCTATGTGCCAAAAAGTTTAATATAAATAAGGTATATATACAAACAAAATCATGTGGTAACATAATAGATCCTGTAATTAATATTCAGCTTGTTTTTATCGAAATATGGTTTTGATTGCAATTAAAAAGAAAGGCAGCGCAGAAGTCATTTTCCCTAACCTGAGCTTTTGCTGATGTTTGATCTTTAGAGTTCTGTGTTGATTTCATCCCCATTCACTTCAGATAAATTTATTTCACTATTTCCATCTATCTGCTTATTTAGAGTTAGTGGGGCTAATTGTACTATTGTACTAATCCACTATTATGACTAGTGCATGAACTTTGTGTAGATAAAAAAACATGTTGAAACGTAATAGATAGATTGATGTAATAAAGAAAGCCATTGCTCTTAGTTTACAAGATATGAGCAGACCTGTTGATGACTGGGGCTCATTGTAGACTCTCATTTATAGTGTTATAACTCCACAGGGGTGTGAGCAACACATAGAAATGTACCTGTTTTGACTTACATACAAAATGTTACCACAAGCAAATGATATATGGTATCTGTAAAGTTGTAAGTATGGAACATTTGTTTGTCCTTTCCTTCTCTCACCTCTCCCCCAAACCTTTAATCTTGAGATTGTCTAAAGTAGACAAGCAGGTTAGAGAAGAAAGTGTCCTTAATACCTCAGCAAGGTTTGTGATCATAGTGATGGAACAGATGCATAGCTTTGACCTTCATGCATGTCTTTAGTGCTAAAGTTGTCAAGAGGCACACATTCCACTCTTTATATGAGAATTTTCCTAATATGGTCTTTAGCACTGCTTGCAGGAGGGCATTTTGATATTTGTTTTGTAATTTCTACTTACATGCAATGATAATGTGTCTGTCTTATCTCTGCAAGGACATCAGCACATTTGTATTATGAGCCTGTTCTTAAGGGCTTGTTTTGTAACATTCCACACTTAGGCCAGTTAGTTGGTGTTAATATTAGGAGTGAGAAGAGATTTTTGTGGATTGTAGAATAAGAGATTTTTGGATGGGAAGGAAAGATGATTAAAGACCAATTGCAAGACCTGGGGCATGTGGCATATCTGAAATGTTGTCTGAATACAACTTAAGATAAGAGCCCTTAACAAAATAATTATCTAGGAATATTATGTGAGGTGAGATATCTATATCGTCTGAACGATCTCCCCCAGTTTTGAAATATGGAGCTATAACTACCACCTCCAGATATAGAGGGTTGAACTAGATGGCCTTTGAGGTCCTTTACAACTCTGTGGT
Source organism: Anolis sagrei (assembly GCF_037176765.1). Classification (NCBI taxonomy): domain Eukaryota; kingdom Metazoa; phylum Chordata; class Lepidosauria; order Squamata; family Anolidae; genus Anolis; species Anolis sagrei. The sequence continues at coordinate 232,561,230 of NC_090024.1, forward strand.
TCTTTTTGTTTTTGGAGTATACTGCATTGGAGGATGTACGGTACATGGGAAAATCACCTGTTCATTGAGAGGAAACTAAATCTTTAATTTGCATCATGCAGTGTTTCAGAAAGATGCTTACTTAAAGATGTGAATGGCAATGCATATAAGTATTGTGTACTCCTGCATGGCAGTGGTTTGGGTTGTGGTCTCTCTTAGCTCTGTGATGTTGGGATCTCCTTCAACTCTACTATGTTAGCATCAAGCTACATGCAAATGTGACATATCTTTTAAGCATTTCACTATGTCACCTGTGTCTGGAGCAAGGGAGATACATGACCTTGACATCAAAAGGAATTTGCCAGCTATAGGAGCTGAATAATCACTTCTCCTATCTTATCTCTTCTCAGTTTCACAGCTCTTTTTATTTATCCAGGTTGGTTCTGGTGCCTGGATGATAACCAGCTGTGATAAAAGTACCTGATGTGATTGAGCATAAGATGTGTGGAAGCACCAGTTAGTTCCCTGACTTTGTGGGTCCCTTCTGATATGACAGTTGGAAACTGGCACATCTTTATGTCTGAGTAGGACAAAATGTGGTTAAATAAATGTAGCTACTGCTATTTAATGCAGTTTAACCACTTCCTCCACCTCTAGTTGTATGATCAGAATTTCAGGGAAAAAAAATACCCTTAGAGAAAAACATCAAATAAATATATTGATTCAATAACCTCAAAAGCCCATAAGATGATGACCAAGATAAAAGTGTTAACATTCACTTTTCCTAGTATGGCAGGAAAGTATGAGGGTTATAATATTTCTTTGAAAGTATGTCTATCATCTGAGTGAGAATAGGATAGTGGAAATTTGTTTAGTGGTAAATATAAATTAATTGTTTCCTAAGATGGAGCCCCCGGTGGCGCAGTGGGTTAAAGCCCTATGCCGGCAGGACTGAAAACCAATAGGTTGCAGGTTTGAATCCGGGGAGAGGCGGATGAGCTCCCTCTATCAACTCCAGCTCCTGAGAAGCCTCCCACAAGGATGATAAAAACATCAAATCATCCGGGCATCCCCTGGGGACGTCCTTGCACACCAGAAGCGACTTGCAGTTTCTCAAGTCACTCCTGACATGACAAAAAAAGTTTCCTAAGATTAATGTGTGGGAAAGGGGAGTTTGGCAGTTTGCATGTTTTTTTTTTTTTTGCTTTTATTTGGGATCTTATTGGGATCAGTTGAATGGAGGATCCAGTTTCTCCATTGGAAGTGCCTAGGGAATTGGGTAAGAAATGACAGGTTATAAGAATCAGGCAGGTGTGCTCGGAGCGGAAGATACAGAACATTTAGAAAGTTGAAATGAAGGGCATATGTTAAGATGGAGAAGTGGTGAGTTAACTGAATGTAAGGAACTGTTATGACATAGTGCATAGTTGGATGTGTTCATGTTAAACCTCAGTGCAAGTGACCATTTAGCTTACTGCATTGCCTGTTTGGGCCTTTCAGTCAGCTATGTTACAATATTTGGGAGAGTAATATTGTGAAGCTCTATATATGCTGCCCTGAATTTCTTGGAAAAAGGAGAAAATACATGTATGATAAAATGGGTTTATTCCATTAAGCTGTTGAAAGCTGATTTCTTATTTTATGATGACAATGTGTGATAGAGGAATTACCTGCAGTAGTGATTACTGTAGCGTGACTGTAGCTTAGTGGTTTTGTGAGGACTCCAGAAGTCCAGGGTCAGAATCCCTGCTCAGCTTTGGAATTCCACTGAGTGACCCTGGGCAAGTCACATTTTCTCAGCCTCAGAGGAAGACAAGGCCAACCCCCCTCTAAATCTTTGCTAGAAGATCCTGTGAAATGTGATCCTTTTTAAAATTGCTATTTTGGAATTTTAAACACAACAACAAAGTGATTATGTAAACAGGCATTTAAAAAACCGGGGCCTTCTCGAGTTCACTGACATATTTAAAATGAACTATAATATGCAAACGAGTATCTCAGTATAGTAGGGTAATTCAGTGTATTAATGTTCTTTTTAACTATTTAAAGAGCATGATCAAGTACTTCTTTTCTGACCTGCATTATTAGATCCCACTCCTAGCACTTAATTGCATTAATTTCAGTGCATGCTCAGGAAGGCTCAAGCTTTGCTTTATGTAGCTGTGATAACATCTGTTCAGGGGCTCTCTGTGCTGCAAATCATGTGGATCAGGCTCTAATTTATGGCAACCTGCCCTTGAACATTCCAGTTACATTTTAAAAACACTTCTTACTGGAACCTTTCACACACCAGCATTCTTTTTTCCCCCCAATCAACATTAGAAGGTCATTTGAGGCCACTGCAACCCTGGAAAGAAATTAGTGTGATAAATATTCTGGGATACCAAAGTTTGAATAGAAGTGTGATTTCGTAAGATTGTCTTGCCAAAATAGATACAGTACAATCTCAATGTGCTACATTGCAAGATCCCTCATTGATACTAGAAATGGATAATAGTGAGCCTTATATTTTGACTATTCTTAGGCTTGAAGCATGCTATAGAATTGCACTGGAGGACCCAGGGAAGCCCACAAGCACTTCTGGAGGTGGGGAATATATTTTTTTTAGGAATGTGGTAAATGCAATGGTGGATATTGAATCTGTGGATAAGGGAGCAATATTATATAGAATTTTATAATTTACATGTGAGAAAATTACCTGAAAATTCTTTGTTTATTTATAACCCGAGTTTTAATTTTTTTTAAAAAAAACTAATTGTCTGAACTTCTTCACATTTTAAAGTAAATATGAGGCTTCCCAAGAGTAAAAGTATGCCTGTTAATGGAGTTTAGTAAAAGTTTGGATATTAACATGATAGTCTTAGTTTTATAAGTACCCTTAACATAAACATTACTTTCATGTGAGGTTCTGTTTGGAGATTTATGTAATGATATTTAATCTCTAATTCACAGACTTGTTTACTGTCTTCCCCATGCCTTATCTCAGTGAAAAAACATATTTGTGTACTTGTAGTGTGTAGTTTGTCAACTTTGAAATGTACCGTATTAACATTCAAATAGGGCCGATGTCATGTGAGGACTGTCTTATTCTAATGGAATTTTGAAAGATAAAGCATAATTAATCATGTTATGACAAACAATTAGAGCACATCAGGATTATTCTCATATTTATGTTTCACATTTAAAAATATTGCTTGACAACTTCACACAACAGCATTGCTTTTCAGGGTTTTTTTTTGTCTTGTGAAGCTGCACATGCAAAGTGCAGATTAGAATCTTAAGAGTCATAGGGATTGCAAGGATCTAGTCCAACTAAAGTAAGCTTGCATCATTGGTCTGTCGTTGTCCAAGAGAACACTCGGGAGAGGTTTCTTAGTCAGTGTCCTCCTTCCTCATTCTAGAACTGGCAAGATTAACCCAAAAGATTTTGGTACTTGCAGGTACCTAGTGAGTTTACAGTTCCATAGGCTATAAAGCAAATACTAGCAGGGTAGGTAAGTGGGTATCAATACTGAGGATTGAGCCTATTGTTGCACCATATCCATTTATGAGTAAAACCGATTGAGGCAAATAATGAATTTGATTTCAATTCTGTGACCTGACATTATATCCTTGGATTGTTGGTTCTGTTGAACCAGAAGGTGCTATTTTTGAAATCAATATATATACCAAATCCGAATGGGATATGGTTTTCTCAGGTCCAATGGGGATATGGCTATAGCAAGTTGATGTCTGCTGTCATCCACCGCTTCATCCCCAACATGTTTCATTCTTCCACCCTCCAGGATCAGAGTTGAAAGTGTTGCAGGAATTGAGAGATCTCAGATCATCCCCACTGAGTTTGAAGGGTTTTTTTACTGTCTCCGAGAGAGATTTTCTCTTCTTTATGTGGACCCTGAGATGCTGCAGTCCATAGTTTGGCAACTTAAACTAACCTTTCTAATTTGGTTTCAACAGAGAACCCAGGTTAATACAGATCAGGGTCTCATCAAAGATGGTCTCTGCATAGAGGATGCAATCTTTGTTTGTGCCTTCAGAAACTGGTTCATTAAGACTGGAATGGTGATATGATTTAGGAAGCCTTGATTTTCCAGGGGCTTAGGGGAATATTTACACAATCCAAGCACCTTATATTACTGTAAAGTAGCGAGAAGTAACAAGTTTGCATTAGACCTTGCATTGTCATGAACCTAATTAAATTACTAAGGTCATTTGATTGTGGTTCTGACATCTTGGTTGGATGACAAAAGGCGAAAAAAAGATTTTTGTGCACTATGAATTTCTTGTTTTAGCAATGGAAGAAATTCCATCTGTTCCATCATTACTCTGTTATATGGAAATGATATTATGCAGTAATGTTTGCCCACTTTTCAGTATACCTCATTTAATCCCTCATCTGCAATGTGAATACACCTCACAGACAAAATATATGATGTTTGATGGTATCATGGAAAATATTCCTCTTTTCAAACATCAACTCTTTAAAGGTAATGCAACTATAATGTCTGGGACTGATTTTTTATTAAATCATAGCTGAAAATTCATCAGAAATATAAACACTGAAATATCAAATTCCTGGACTTTGGTTTCATAGTTTTACCTAGATTTATTGTGATATAACTAAAACAAATCAAACTTTATGAAGGTACAGTGAATACTTAAATAGATTGTACAATGGTCAAATAAGGATTATGCTGAGGCCGTTCATGTTAGAAAAGCCATTGCGGTGGATAGTTCAGAATGCCAATACATATATTTGTTGTACTTGGCTTTCTTAGAAAGTGTATAGTCTTATCTAGTTATAAGATGTGCAACATAGACAGAGCTTCTAGAATTTGTACGGCACTTGCAGATAAAATCACTCACATCTTTTCCAATGCTGTAATTGATATGGTTCCAGTCAAGGCAACCTTGGCTCCTCCTTGTGCTGTGTTATTGGATGCTTCTCAATTTGTGCAACCTGTTGATGTGAATATGATACTTGGAGAGGTGAAAAGCACTATATGTATACTAGACTTGCCCTTCTGACTTAATAAACAGGGATTGGCTGTGTAGCTAAAGGGTGTAGTCAGTGCCTCCTTACAACAAGGCAGAGTTCCAGATTGCCTAAAGGAGATAATTGTCAGGTCTTTGTTGAAAAAGTTTCCCCTGAATCCTTCTATAATGGACAATCAGTTGGTGTCTAACATATCATTCATCGGCAAACTATTGGAGTGTGTGGTGGCCTCACAGTTCTAGGAGTTCCTGAACGAAACTGATTATCTGACTCCATTTCAAATTGGTTTCAGGCCTGGTTATGAAATGGAAATAGCATTGTTTTCCTTAGATGATCTATGCTGGGAACTAGACTGGGAAAATGTATCCTTGTTGGTTCTTCTGGACCATTCAGTGACTTTTAATACAATCAACCATGGCATTCTTTTAGGTCATCCCTCTGGGATGTGACTTGGAGATACTGTTTTGCAGTGGCTCAATTCCTTTGTAAACTGGTGAACCCAGGAAGTATGCTGGAGGATTTCTGTTCTATCTCATAGCTATTGACCTCTTGATTATTGAACCCTAATGGGGATTCCTTGGTGTTCTGTTTTGTTCCCCATGCTATTTAATAATATATGAAACCATTGGGAAAGGTTTCCACAGTCCTGGAGTGTGGTGTCCTCAGTATGCAAATACCCACATCTACTATTCCAGTGTTTCTCAAACTCTGCTCTTCCAGATGTTTTGGACTTCAGCTCCCACAAGTACTAACAGCTGGTAACCTGATGTGGATTTCTGGGAGCTGAAGTCCAAAACACCTGGAGGAGCAGAGTTTGAGAAACATTGTACTTTTCCACCCCAGACCAAGGGAGGAGGCTATTTTAGCCCTACACCAGTGTCTGCCATCAATAATGGACTGGATGATGGTGAGAAAATTGAAACTTAATGCAGACAAGGCAGAGCTACTACTGGTCAACTGAAAGACAGACCAGATGTATAGAAATTAATCATGTATTCAATGAGAAGATGCAGGTTTGCACTTTGCGTATATTCCTGGGCTCAACTTTGAACCTGGATGGCCAGGTTCAAAGCTGTGGTGGTCAGGACAGCTTTTGTGCATTTGAAGTTTTTATACCAACTGTGCCTATTCTTTGAGGTGTTGCATCTGGCCATATTACATTGTGTTTGGACTACTGTGATGTGTTCTGCTTTGGAAAAGAGTATGTATGGAAACTTCTGCTACTGCAAAGAGTTGCAGACAGAATATTAGTTGGGTCAGGTTGCAGGGATCATACTTCTCCCGTCTCATCATCACTATTACATGTAATTTTGACAATCCAAAATACTGGTTATGATCTATAAATCAAGAGAGGTCCTTCTCTCTGCCCCATAGGCATGATGGCTGTGAATGTGAGGGAAGTCTTCCTTGGTGCCTGTGTCGTCCTCTCTCTCCTTCCACTGGCAAGCAAAAACCTTTTTAACCAATAAGCTTTTATACTTGAAAGTTTTAAAGGATGCTTTTTCATAAAATGAACTGTTTTATTTGCTTTTTATTTTTTGAGTGTTATATTAATAATAAACTTTATTTATATTCCACCCTATCTCCCTGAGGGGACTATTACCAGTAAATGATTTTAATCTTCTCAATACTTTAATTCCATTTTAATGTTTGCTTTTTGTATGTTTTTAGCTATAATTGTGTAAATGGTCAATGGTCTTTCATTTTTTTTAATTTGGGTTTTTGACTTTTAACACATACAACAGGAGATTTTTTAAAAAGAAAAAATCTTCATTCTCCCCATAGATCAATAAATATAAAACAGTTCAGTACAGGGGTTTTGAATATTTCTCAGGACAGGTTAGGTACAAACTGAAATAAATATTTTTAGGTGAAATGTACCAAGTGAGATCCATTAAGTGACTACTAGGAAGAGGACCACCTCTCTTATATTGTGGAATGCTTTTTTCCAGACAGCAGTGATAACTTTTTTTCTTATTGATGCCAGGAAGAGGCTCAAAGAAATTATCCCAGGCTTTGAAATGAACATTGGGGTGGGGTGGGGGGTGTTTAACAAACTTCTTATATTTTCACCAATTTCTGTTGATTTTTATTATGCCACATTTTGCAATTATAAATAAATTAGCACTACATGTGGGACAACCCCCCCCCCCCCCCCCCACACACACAGTTTTACCATTTAAAATGCATACTATTCAGTTTTCTAAGGCGACGTTTTTGGAGGATGAGCTTCACTGGAAACTTTGTTTTATCATATTGTTTTTATCCCTGAAAATAAAAACCACAATATAATTACTGTGAAAAGTGATTCAAAACCTGACACCTATAAATGTTTCAAAAGACAGGTCACTATGTATGCCTTCCTTTCAGAGTTAGAGCTGCATTAAAATGAGAACTAGCTTAAAGCTTTTGTTGCTTTACAGAATCTTAAATGTGTTTCAGTATCAAAATATTATGATCGTTGTGGCTTGAAAGCATATGAATGGAGAACAGGCAGTGCTCTTCGAAGATTTCAAATAGAGGGGGTGGGAATTGTGTGGCCCTCAGTGTTGTCAAAGTGCAAGTCCCAGCATTGCTTATTATTTATTAAAGTGATCAGGGCTTCTGTTCAACAAGGCCTGAAGGGCCTAACAGTTCCCTTTTCTTCCTCTCATCAAAGCACATTCTTAGGCTTTTCTTTTAATTGTGAACGTGACATCTATGCAACATTACTTGCTTAATAGCTAAATAATGTTTTCAGAGCCATGTGATATAATGTTTCAATGAAAATTTAATTACTTTGCTACTAAGTGTCATAGCCCTGTCTTTTTCCCTGTAGGGTTTTATGGGTATTACAAAGGATTATTTGCTGTGAATTTGCTGGTTAAACTTGTCTTGTTTCCCTAAGCCACATTTTGGGTGCAGTAGATATTATTAGGCAGACAGAAAAAAACTGAAAGGCTTAATTATGTATTGGAATGAGTATAGTTAAATCAGAGTTTTGGTATTGTCACTACTGTATATTGAAAAATTAAGGTTTAATTTAAAATTGTTGTGTGTATTACAGATGACAGCAATTGCTAACTCAATTCTATGCATCAGTTCCTAAAGCTTCCATTTTTACCTGAAAATCTGCATTTTGGCACCCTCCTCATAATTGTAAAGAAGTTTATTGCAAATATGCGTCGTATTTCAACAGTTCTTAACCCTTTCGTTATCTTGGATCCCCTTTAAATATTACTTGTTGCTGCAGACTACCAAGATTTAACTCAAAATTTTAAGGATATTGTAAAGAAACTTTGTATTAGTGAAGTCAGTCGCAGGCAAAAGACTCTGCTTTTGAGATCTATCTTCCTTCCTTCCTTCCTTCCTTCCTTCCTTCCTCCCTCTGTATTTTAACTGTAAAAACTCCTAATATTTCTTCAAGCTTTTTGACAATGTGCCTCTCTAGGGTACAAAGGGCCATAGGCAAGAACCACTGCTGTATTTGATTCAAACTTTCTGTTTTTGACGTTTCATAGGCAGTTTACGGCATCCAAATGAAAGTCAGCTTTCCAGGGCATGGTCTTTTTCCAGGTGCCTTTTACTTAGCAAATATAAAAAGCGTGCAAGAGTCTGGATCTCTCCCTCTAGCTCTCTTGTCTCTTCCTTACTTGACTCACTATAGAAGAAAGCTGTGTCTTATTTTACAGACAAGGCAGATCATTTTTTTAAAAATGTAGTTCACTCATTTACTTCTCAATGTAGTAGGGAATTGGGAGCAGTAGGATCATGCTATGTGTCAGTCCAACAGCAAGTTTATATTTATACCAGCTAATCAAACTCTCCTTTGGTTTGCAGAGTAATGTTATTCTGGTGTACCTTAGTTATAATAGTAGTCTCTATGGGGACAATCTTAAACATGTTAATTCAGATGTAAGTCCTAACAGTGCATTGAAATATAATTCTTGATAAATATGCATAGGGGTACAGCCTAAGACAAGTCACAGGTTTCTCCCTTTGGAAAGAACTAGATTGTATTTTCCTTGGAATAATTCCCAACATTTTTTTGACCAGGGAACACTTGAACAGGGACCACTTTGACCACGGACCACTCTCCAACATTAGTACAAAAAGGGTTACGAATCAGTTTTTGGTCAACTTTAGATTTGGTTTGGTTATTTGGGGTGCTGATTCAGAAAACTGCATTGGACAGACCACATCAGCTCTAGTTTCTGATACAGAACATATGCCATGTTCACCCACAGAAAACCATATTTAATCCTCTAGAGCTGATGTGGTAGTAGTAATCTTTTGTAGGTAGTCAGCCTCTCCCCTCCTGACATCCTTGTTGCCTCAGCAGTATGAGGGTTTTGCGAGACCAGTCGATCTTGTTGTCGCATAGTTACGAGGCAACGGTGTAGTATGGTGAGGCTGCAGACCATATTTTTGTCCTTGCAGACCACTGGTGGTCCACGAACCACAGGTTGGGAACCACTGTAATAGAGACATGAAATTTAGATTCCAAATAATAAAACTGAAAACTACACCTATAGATATGGTATTACCTAATATAAGGCTTGCACAGATATTTAATTTTGCGAATCCCATCCTTCTTTTGTGGTTAGGACATCTGAAGATAAAAAACAAGATTGAATTCTTAAAAATGTAACATTGTTTTGGGCACAAGTCAACAAGAACTGAATTCTTTAAAATTGCATAGGTCTAAATACAGGACAATTAATCACATACTTATACCTCCCTCCTAGGTGAATGAAGCTTCGATGTTGACCTATGATTGGAAAGTGTCATTTCAATATATTGTGAAGCTTCCATTTGTAGGCTAATTTTAGGCTTCTTGAGACAAAGAATAATACAAACTTAGTCCATTTGTCTTCAAAAGCTACTCTTCTTGACAAGCTGCATTCTGTTCAAATTAGCCTCCGTTATCAGTGTCAGCGTATGTTTCCACTGACAAAAATGATGCCCTAGAGTAGACGGAAGCTGTTTTAGTCATATTTTCTGTGTGTATACTTTTTACAGGTGCATGTCATTATGCTTTATTGTTTGTATTTTGTGAGTGCACAAATTGCATAAAAGTTATCTGACCACATGAAGTAGGATGTTTTTGAAAATTGTAATTACAGTTCCTACAGTTGCAGTATCCAAAATAGAATACAGAATGGCTCTTTACCTCGCTCCTATATATGGCTATTTGTGTGAACTTAAACATGGTTGGTAGTGTTAGGTGTGCTAGCTCAGCGACCACAGTGCTAGATTCAGGGAGTAAGTCCCATTGTCATCTAAGGTTTTTTTTTTGCTCAACAATAATGTTATTCATGAAATGGAAATCACTGCTCTCCAAAAAAAAAAAAGAAAAAGAAAAAAAAGAACCACTGCCCATCTGACATTTGCTAAAGATCATATAGGCAATAGGCAAGGCAAAAGTAGAACTTTTAGACCTAAATGTGGAACATTTTCTTCTGCCAAAACAAAATAAATCCTCCCAATAACAACAACAACAACAACAACAACAACAATAATAAAAGCAAACAAAGTTGTTAAAATGATTCTAAAGAAGACACTACCGTATTTTAGAATGGTCTAGTCAGTGTTTGTACTTGAAGCCCATCAAAATTCTTTGTGAAACCCTAAAGCTAGCAGTTCATGCACAGAAGCCCATAAGGTCATTGAGCTAAAGCAGTACTGTGGAGAAGAATGGACTAAAATTCTTTTAATAGGTATGAGAGACTCACCAACAGTTTTAGAAATTGCTTATTTCTAATCATTGTTGCTCAGTTGGGTGCCACCAAGTACTCAATCTAAAGCAGACCTGCGCAAATTGTGGCCTTCCAGGTATTTGGGACTCCCAGAAGCCCTCTCCAGAATTTGGGGAACTGAAGTCCACAGGTTGTGCAAGCCTGATCTGATGGATCACATACTTTTCTACTCATGAATTATGACAGTTGGATATATAAATTTCAAAAATGCTCTGTGGTTGTATGCCCTTTGTTTAATCAGGTTATGTGTTATTCTTTATCTAGAATTAGGAAATTAGAGTAAGGTCTAATAACATTTTAGATTGGAAGTATGTGGCAGAGCTAAAACATTTGCAGGCTTGTTACTTGATAACTCTGAAGGTTCAAATTGGCTCATTTGGTTTGCTTGCTAACATAAGTTATAATAGTTGCCCTCTGAATTGTTTCCATTGCACGATGAAAGTTCTGAGTGATTCACACGTAAATAAAGATGTGGCCTGTATAGGGATGCCTGTAACTCAGAGTAAGAAAAATGAATAAAATAGTCACAATAGTTCACAAAATATATAGATTTATCAGACTTCTCTATACATAACCTAGAGTTGTTTTGTTGAGCACTGTTGTTTTGTTGAGCACTTGGCCACGGTAGTCCACGCTCTTGTCACATCCCGCCTAGACTACTGCAACGCTCTCTACGTGGGGCTGCCCCTGAAGACGGCCCGGAAGCTGCAATTAGTCCAACGCGCGGCAGCCATGATTCTAACAGGAGCGGAGCGCAGGGAGCACACAACCCCCCTGTTGCACCAGCTCCACTGGCTGCCGATTCGCTACCGGGCCCAATTCAAGGTGTTGGTATTGGCCTATAAAGCCCTAAACGGTTCCGGCCCAAGATACCTATCCGACCACATCTCGGCCTATGAACCCACCCGGACTTTGAGATCTTCCGGGGAGGCCCTGCTCTCGATCCCGCCAGCCTCTCAAGCACGGCTGGCGGGGACGAGAGATAGGGCCTTCTCGGTGGTGGCTCCTCGGCTGTGGAACGCCCTTCCTGTAGACGTTAGGCTGGCACCATCTCTCATGACATTCCGTAGAAAGCTGAAGACCTGGATGTTTGTGCAGGCTTTTGAGTAATTCAGTGCAATTTTGGTAATTTGAACATAGGAACGGAACAATGGATGACGAATTTGGATCACGCATGGATGATGAGGCAATCGGGGATGGGATTTGTGATACCTGTGTATTGATGATGGCTTATTAGTTATTAAGGGAAATGTGTAATTTAACTGTTTTTGTATATGAATTATTGCTGTTTTATTGTCTTTGCTGTTTGGAAACCGCTGTGAGTCGCCCTCGGGCTTGAGATACAGCGGTATACAAGAATAGTAAATAAATAAATAAATAAATAAATAAATAAATAAATAAATATAACAGCAATAGCATGTATGAAAAAGGTTTGACTTTGTCCAGAGCTCTAAGCTTTGCCTTCAATTAAAAGGGTTGATGGTAATTCTATAAGGCACAAGTGTTTCATTGGACACTGTTGTTCCATCACTGTTAAAATTCTGGCCAAAGATGAAAAGGAATGCCATTAAACATAATATTGCAATGTTTTTGTTCCTAAACATATTCAGTCAAAAATCAATGCCTTTTGATGAGCTTTCTGATGCTACGGACCTCTATTCATTGATTGAATCATGAAGATAGTCTGTACATGGTTCCCAGTTGGGAAAGCATAGCTGACAGATGTAATCCTGCTTTCTTCTTTATAAGCAGAATGTAAAAACTGAGCTGACTTTCTTTGAGTGTCAGACCAGGTTAGGATCCCACCATTTGAATGATATAGATTTGATTTGGACAGCAAGCACACTTTCATCACTAAAATGAAGTCAGAATATAAAATCAGAAACAAGACAGATGTATTTGCTTGGGAAATCTCAATATTTCAGAAGTACAAAAACATGTTACAAATAACACCAAAGAAGCATCTTATTTTGAAATGGGTTAATAAATTCAGTGTGCTCTGTAGCCATAGAGTATTGACTGCTTTGACAAAGGGATAATAAACTAAAAAGTGGGCAAGTGTATGGGTGTTTGTGTTTATTGACAGAATTATTTTTTGAGCTTCTAATACTGTAGTATATTCTGGAAGTGCTCATGATGGGTGGGCTGGCCAGAATCCTGAGCAGAAATACCCCTGCTAAGAATGCAAGATAACATTGCAAAATTTTGCTGTTTGCGCAGCTCCAATTTTATTTGAGCTAAAAGTAGAATTTGACAGAATCTGTATGTAGTATATGGCATAACATACTGAGAGATCCAGAACGATGGGGACTGATATCTGTCATGAATCAGATACTGCAGATATTAGAATTACAGTTTTAAAATCTATTTTTCTTCAATTCTTTTTTGTTTTAAAATTATTTTGAATCTACAAACTTCACTGGCTGGTAGGAGTTGATCTCACTTTTTGTGATAATGGGAAGGACATAAAGCCAAATAGATTGTTTTGTGATAGGAAAATTTAAAATCTTCAGAAAAAGCATGCTTTCATGTTTTGTACTGTCAGAGAGAGGCTATGTTAGATCGGCCCCCTCCCTGCTGGCGTTCAGGAGAAGAGTGAAGACCTGGCTCTTTGAACAGGCGTTTAATTAAGCAGTGCAATCAATTGACTGAGTTTGGAACTTGGAATGATGGACGAGGAGATCGGATTATGACTTTACTGATGAGACGTGTTGGATTAGTTATATGGATGTATTGATGTCATGTTGATTTACTGATGTATCGTTGTATTGTTTTAGTTGCTTTAGTTATTGTTTAAATGTTAATGCTAATGCTGTGCACTTTGTATATTGACCTGTTGTAAACTGCACTGAGTCGTCTACGGGCTGAGACAGTGCGGTATACAAATAAAGTAAATAAATAAATAATAAATGTGGGTCTCTTCCATAGTTCTTTTTTCAGCTAAGTGGCATAAATTAAGAATTATTTGTATCCATTTGTTAAAGGAGATGAGAAGCAGGAGGACAGATGGCCTCTGTTCCTACCTTTAGTAATGAGATATGCAACAGATATGAATGGGCTTCTCCATATCTTTACTTTAACCAAATTTTGGAGAGGGGAAGGATCACCAAATTACTGAAATGAATTGTCCTCTAGCCGAAATGGATGGACCTTTGTATAAAAGACAGATGGCTAGAATTAGAACAAGTGCATTGTTTTGCTTTTTTCAGTCAATGAGGTTTGTATACGTAGCACTGCTCTTGTGCCTACTATGAAACCAAATGTTATGACAGATGCGAGTGTTAATGGGAGGCTAAATTCCATGGTGCTCGCTTGTAAGCAGTTGTATACATTTGTCCTTAACAGGCCAAAGAGCTCCTTTAAAATGAATAAAATGATCATAATCAGAAACTTTAGACCAGTGGTTCTCAACCTTCCTGATGCCATGACCCCTTAATACAGTTCCTCATGTTGTGGTGACCCCATCCATAAAATTATTTTCATTGCTACTTCATAACTGTAATATTGCTACTGTTATGAATCGTAATGTAAATATCTGATAATGTCGGATGCATGTTCATTCCTTGGACCAATATTTGGCACAAATACTTGATATTTCCAAATTTGAATACTGATGGGGGTGGGGGTGGGGGGATGGGTTGATTTTGTTATTTGGAAGTTGTAGTTTCTTGGATTTACAATTCACCTACAACCAAAGAGCATTCTGAACTCCAAAGATGAAACTGAACCAAATTTCGCACACAGAACTCCCATGACCAACAGAAAATACTAGAAGGGCTTGGTGAGCATTGAGCTTTGGAGTTGTAGTTCACCTACATCCAGAGAGCACTGTGAACTCAAACAACTATGCATCTGGATCAAACTTGGTATGAATATTCAATATGCCCAAATGTGAACACTGGTGGAGTTTGGGGGAAATAGACCTTGACATTTGGGAGTTGTAGTTCTGGGATATATAGTTCACCTACCAACGATAAAATTGGGCCAAACTTCCCACACCTAACCTCCATGACCAATGGAAAATACTATTTTCTGATGGTCTTTGGCAACCCCTTTGACACCCCGTCCTTACTCCCAGGTTGAGAAATGCTGCTTTAGACTAAAGGAGAAACTTTTTAATTACAGTATTTCAAGGTTGTGCCATGGCCTATTAGTTTATTTTTCTCAGTCTGTAATTGTGGAGACTATTTTATGGATTTGTTTTTTTTAATTTGAGCCTCACTTGTTTGAGAACTTTGTCAGATTTCTAATAGCGAAGCAGTAACATTATTACAAAAATCAAAAGACTTTAGTATTTTGGGGACGCCATCAAAATACAGTAGTGGTTGCCTTCTTGCTTGAAGCAATGTTTACAATTGATGCCCATTGTCTCTGGTTGTGATACATATGTTTCAGCTATTGATTTGCTGAGAAACCTCTAGAAAAAAAACCTGACTCAGCCTTTTATTTCCATCTTTTATATAACATGTTTAATTGTTCAAAAGAGGTACTCCTCACAAAAAGAGGTAATATGGTCCACGTGTTTTTTCAACAAGATCTGAAGCATAAAATAGTTTTAAAAAATTTGCTTGATTTTGAAAGCTAAGCAGGGTCAGTGCTGGCTGGTACTTAGATGGGAGACTACCAGTGATTCCTATAGTAGACTATATTTCAGAGTGAGAAAATGGCAAAACCACCTCTGAGAATCCCTTGCCTAAGAAAACACTATAAAATTCATGGGATTGCCATAAGTCAGTAGGTGACTTGAAGTTAGATACATACGCAGAGACATGCTGCCTTGTGAATGTCTGAAGAAAGTTACCTGCAGAACGGTTAGAAGGGGGAGGACTTATATAGGGAGAAATTTTCCATAATATATGTGGGCAAATTTGCAGATTAATTTGAGCTTTTTCCACACACATTTCAACAATAGTCTCAAGGTAAGTCTTACCATTTTCTGCTGTTCTCATTCTGCCACCCACACCTGTAAACATACGCTTGCTCTCTCAGATTAAGTGAATAATAAAGCAAATACTTGCTATTAGGATGGTATTTGTTTTCAGAGGCGTGGAGGGACGTTTACAACAAGGGTCGTGTCAAACTTGTACAACCAGCATTAGAGTCTGAAAAACAGAGATCACATTTGTGCTTTCAGAACAAAAACAAATTGTGACATATTTGGAAATTATATGTTGTATCTAGTAAGATTCTATAGAAAAACAAGCTCACAACATTTTAAAAATAAAACTAATTGTAATCTAAAGGCAAGCAAGGAGATGAAATCCTCTTTTACATTTTGAAAGAAGCCAGACAAGAAGATGCTGCCAAAACAGCTGGAATGTGGGTCTCCTTGGCTGTGGTTATGTTTCTGGACATACTTTGTGTTCTTTTTGTTATTTTGTCCTCCCTCCCCCATATCATGATTCTGTAAACTACTACATCTATGTGTGTGTGTGTTTTAAATTGTGTTGAAATACTTTTAATGTAAGCCGCTTTGAGTTTCCCTTGTGGAGAGAAAAAGGGATAATAATAATAATAATAATAATAATAATAATAATAATAATGGCAGTCAAGAGCCAACATTGATGGAAGTCAATAGTAGAAAACTGCTTAAAGTACGAATGACAAAGAGTGACTAGTGTAAAAATACAATGCAGAGCAGAAGAGAAAACTGGCAAAAGAAGACTCTCCTTGGACCGTTCCTGGGAAAAAATGAGAACAAAATTGACAAGGAAAAACATTGATGTGGCTCACAAATGGAACTTGAAAAAGGAGACGGAAGGCCTGATCCTTGCAGGCCAAGAACAAGCCATTAGAACCAATGCCATCAAAGCCAGAATTGAAAAGTTGATGACAGATTCCAAGTGTAGAAACTGCAAGGAAGCAATGATGGATCACATACTCAGCTGCTGCGAGAAGATCGCGCAGATGGACTACACGCAGGGGCACAGCACAGTTACTCAGTTGATCCATTGGAATTTGTGCCACAAATTCCATCTGCCTGTGACAAAGAACGGGTGGGATCACAAGAGTGAAAAAGTTACAGAAAATGAACACATCAAACAACTCTGGGACTTCTGAATTCAGACGGACGGAGTTCTAGAGCACAATACTCCCGACCTCACAATTGTGTTGAAAAACCAAGTATGGATCGTCGATGTTGCAATCCCAGGCAACAGCAGTATTGACGAGAAGCAACTGTGTGCAGTTGCTTCTCCCTTTAAACCCTCATATTATATAATATGAGGGTTTAAAGATAGAACTGCAAAGACTGTGGCACAAGCCAGTAAAGGTGGTCCCAGTGGTGATCAGCACACTGGGTGTGGTGCCTAAAGATCTTGGCCTGCACTTAAACACAATTGGTGCTGACAAAATAACTGTCAGCTGCAAAAGACCACCCTACTCGGATTGCACACATTATTTGCTGATACATCAGAATCCTATATCCTTGGGAAGTGTCCAACGTGTGATTAAGTACAAAAACCGCCATAGTGATATTGTTTGCTATGTATTAATCTTGTTATGTATCTAATAATGACAATTATTATTATTATTATTATTATTATTATTATTATTGGAACACAATACACCAGACATCACGATTATGGAAAAAGAAAAAAGTCTGGATTATTAATGCCACCATACCAGGTGACAGTCGTGTTGAGGAAAAACAACAAGAAAACTCAGGACCTCAAAATCGAACTGCAAAGGCTGCATAAACCAGCACAGGTGGTCCCAGTTGTCATTGGTGCACTGGATGCCGTGCCAAAAGATCTCAGCCGACATTTGGAAACAATAAACATCAACAAAATCACGATCTGTCAACTGCAAAAGACCACCTTACTTGGATCTGCATGCATCATTCGAAAATACATCACACAGTCCTAGACGCTTGGGAAGTGTTTGACTTGTGATTTTTTTATATGAAATCCAGCATATAGATCTCGTTTGCTGTTTCATACTGTGCTTTTGTGTTAGTAAAATAATAATAATAATAATAATAATAATAATAATTCTATACCTGTTTATATGTTAACCCCATTAATAAGTCAAGGGTAAGTTGGGGGGGGGGCAAAATTATGGATTTTGAAATGACTTATGGATAAGTAGAAGGTTGTTCTGTGGATAAGGGAAAGTGGCAGCACTGCATCAGGGGGCAGTTTTCTCCAAAGGCTATCAGTTTCCCACTCAGCCATCCAAATATACTAGAAGCCACATTGTCGTATAGAAAATTGAAGCAGCCAGAGTCTTTTTTATGTTCTCCCAGACTGGATTAAGCTCTTGACCTCTACCACTCAGAGAAGAAAATAGTTACTTTTTAAATAAGAGTAAAAGTACTATACTCACATTGACCACTGTGGAAAAGTTGACTTGGGTTTTGTTTTTTTTTTGTTTTTTTTTTGGGGGGGGTAGATTCTGTTGACTAAAATTTCTATACTTTTACATAAGCATCTATTATGGTGACTCATTTCTTAGTAGATATGTTACTGTTTTCACTTGCCTCTATATACCTTTGTTGCATAAGAACCAATATGCATTCAGCACTAGCACTTTTGGATTGTCAAGACCTGGCTTCCAATCCCAGACCTCACCACATGGAGGGCTCCCCCCCCCCCCTTTATGATGGGTAGAAACATTAACATGTGTTGGACTCTTTCATGACTTGAGAGTTGGGTGTATAAAGTGCATTGTGATGAATGAAAAAAAAATGGCATGTGTTAGGAAGATAAATTACGATGTAAATCAACTCCATAGAATGGAAAGAGCAAGAATGTGCTGGAGTCTGCCCTACATTGAGATCTATCGTGGTACTGGGAATGTACACCTTGGGAAGGTCAAATAAAAACGCTGATTTACTTCCCATTTTGTTAGCTATATTTCTGCATCCTAGTGGTCAGTGACCTATGTGGATTATTTTGCAAATTATATCTTCTGTTTTGTTGAGGAACTAAAGTAAACTAATTACTCTTTTCAGGTTGTTTGAGAGAGCCTCAATTGCTCTTGTAATGAATGTTTGCTTAAAAGGTACAGCTTTCAGAAGTCAGGTTGGAAGGGTGGCACGGACAGCATGCATTTGTTTGCAGCACTGAAAATCTTGCCTAGTCATTATTTGTTCACGAACACACATTTTACTGAATGTGTACTGCTCCATGTTTAGCTTTATTTGTCATTATGTTATTGCACAATGAAATTACATACCTTCCCTAACACACCGCAAAACAACACATCCATCCCATCCCAGAATTTTTGTTCTGCTCCTTCCTGTATTAAACTTTATTTGAAGTTCTTTTGTTCAGTAGTGGCAACCTTGAGTCAGAGACAGAGTGTCCTTAGTTTTCAATGTTTCCTCTACTTTGCTATTGCTGATGCCGGATTAGCCATAATATATTTATTTGCCTAGAGATTGCTGTGTTTGTCCTTTGTACAATGCAATAGGACATTTCTGCCAAATAGTTGTCTATTTTGCAGGCTTTGTAATTTCAAATAATTGCTATATCTCACCACATTTTCAAAACAATATTTAGTTAATACCAGTTTCATTTTGTTATATGACATAGCACAGAAATGTAAAAATTCAGATGCTTAATATATGTCAGAAACGGAAAATTTGAGTTCCTTAATTATCTGAGTTTGATTGGTGGTGATGATGATAACAACAATAATAACCTGTTTTTCTTTTCTCTAACCAGATCTTCTGGAAGGATTTTGCTTTTTATGAAAAACCTCAATCATATCATAAAGAACTATGCATTAGAAAAAAAAGTAACCACTTGGTGCAGAAAAAAATACAACATAAAAAGATGAATAGTGAAGAGGAATTTTATGATGCCGTTACAGGTGAGTAGGCCATCTACAAAACTATATGTATGGCACACCAGAATGATGTATTTCTGTTTGTTGTAGGTGATGCAGGTATGCAGATGTTTGAGGGGAACAGCGTAGAAAAATGATTTTCATTTGGAATTGGGAAAATGGAAGCTGCAGTTAACATCACAATTTCTTTAGTTTGTTGTGGCCTTATTTTGAACTTTCAATTTGTTTTTTTCCTCAAAACTACAGGAAGCATTACTAATTAGATGCACAAATATACCTTTTATATGTAGAATGATGTATATAGCATTGGTAAATATGTGCATTTGACTCCATGTATCTTTACTGTGATTTGCAGAGTTTTGTTTACATTGACGATAAATAATGGTTCATGTTGTATTCTTCTATTCTTTCTCGTAATGGAAAAACATAGTACTATTGTGCCTACAAAATGGAGCTCCAAAAAGGTTGCAGGAAAATTAGAGGAATGTATTAGCAGATTTGGAGAGAAGCTTTAGGTCACAAAAATAAATATTTAAAAAGTAGAGGGACAGCCTCCCTCTCAGAAACCCAACAAAGCCTGAGCATTCTGAGTGGGCAGAAGAGCCATAGGCAGTTGTGAGAAAACAAAATTATAAAAGTAAGGAGTCCGTGAATTTGCTTGGACCTCTCACAGCTTGTACAATCCTGTGTCAGGGCATGACTGTGGGAGTTCGAAGGTTTACTATAACATTTTGTTGCAACTTCCTTTTATAAATATGTACCAAACATTATAAAAATGTACTTAACATTTTTAACAAAATGGGAAACTGGATTGTAATGGCAGTCATACAGCTAAGGAGAGCTGTGACTCATGTAGTCAAGAAGATAAAGTAACTGTTCTGGTATGAGATAAGAGGATCCAAAGTATTGTGTGTAGAGGCAAATGGAAAGACGTAGCTGGAAAAACAGGTAACCTGATATTCCCAAACAGGCAGAAAATACAGAGAAGGCATGGCACAGAGCAACTAGGAATGCCCTGTTTTAAGGAGTGTTAAAATACAGGACAAGCTTGTATTGCCTATCTGTTTAGAAAAAAGTAGGAAAAAATAGTCTTGGAAATATATTGGTTGTTGTTACGAGTCCCTGGTAGCCTCTCCTAGCTTCAGATAATGTTAGCTTACCCTATATATTTTTAGACAACAGCCTTTAGACATAGGTGGCACAGACAAAAATGTTAGTGCTCAAGACCTGTATTGTCAACTACTGCCAATCTTTGTTTTCTCCAAACTCTAGTCTTTATTATTCTTAGAGAATATTTCTGTAAATGATGTTTAATGCATATATAAAATCAGTTATAATAATGTAAATAAATTCCATGATTAATCTGTATTAAAGTAGATTTAATTAAATTGTGAAGGTAAAGGTTTCCCCTGACATTACGTCTGGTTGTGTCCAACTCTGGGGGGTGGTGCTCATCTCCATTTCTAAGCTGAAGAGCTGGCATTGTCTGTAGATACTCCCAAGGTCATGTGGCTTGTATGATTGCATGGAGCACTGTTACCTTCCCACATAGGTGATACCTATCTACTCACATTTGCATGTTTTTGATCTGCTAGATTGGCAGAAGCTGGGCCTAGCAGTGGAAGCTCACCCCATTCCCCAGATTTGAACCACCAACCTTTTGGTTAGCAGCTCAGTGGTTTAACCTGCTGCACAGTATTTAATTATAATTCAAGAAATGTGTAGAGAAAACGTAACATAACAATATCCTTTAAAAAAAATAAAGTTGAATTTGATGAAGAACTCTTGAATCTTAGCAGCCAATCTGTATTACTTCTTTTTATCAAGGAGATTATTTTAGAGAAAAAAATTCTACTTTATGATTCTAAATATTGTATAAACCCTCAAAATTCAACATAGTAGCTGCATATAGATTGCATATGGAAATTGCACACTAACGTTTTATTAAATACTTGCATCTTTGAGGAGGATAGTTTCATTGTGGTTCTAACAGTGTGTCAGGTTGAATGCAGTATGGTATATTCCGTAGTTTTGGATTGTGCCAACTTTCATTGTATTGCAGTTTCAGAGACTAGCAGCTTGCTGCTTGGGGGATCCTGTGTTGGGAAGTGTTAACTGGCCCTGATTTATTCTTGCCTGGAATTCCCCTGTTTTTTGAGTGTTGCTCTTTATTAACTGTACTGATTTTTACTGCTGGTAGCCAGATTTTGTTCATTTCCTTGGTTTTACTGTGATATAATCTTAGGTAAGAGTTTACTGTAGAAATAAGGAATTGCCTCAAACTCAGTTATTTTGCTTGGATTTCAAGTGTAGTGTGGTAGTTGACAAATTCTACAGCAGATGCCCTGCTAATTACATCCTTATCCTCTGTACTATTCTGTGCTCCAGTTTCATGAATCCGTTCTCTCATATGACCTTATTTGACTCCTAACAGCAGTTGGAGGCACTGTGCTGCAGTGGTTCCGGACGTACCTCTCAGGCATGTTCCAGATGGTTGCACTTGGGAATAGCTGCTCCTTCATAAAGGAGCTGCTATGTGGTATCCCACATGGTGCCATTCTATCCCCAATGCTTTTAAATATTTACATAAAACCTCTGGAAAGATAATCCAGAGGCATGAGGCAGGGTTATGAGTACACTGATGACACCCAAATATAGTACTCCATGCCTTCAAAAGCAGCTACAGCTAAGGATAGCATGTCTCCTCTGAATGAATGCCTGAAGGAGGTAATGGGCTGTATGAGGAAAAACAAATTGAAACTGAATCCAGACAAAACAGAGGTGCTTGCCATCAAGGGTCCTAATCTGGGGATGGAGGCATGTCCTGGACGGGGTCATACTCCCCCTGAAAGACTGTGTTCACACCTTGGGAGCGCTCCTGAAACCATCTCTTCAAATGTCAGCCCAGGTAGATACGATGGTCAGGAGTGCTTACTATCAGCTTCAACTGATACACCAGCTGCACCCCTTCCTAGACTTGGAGGACCAGAAGATGGTAGTGCACACACTGGTAACCTCAAAGTTGGACTTCTGCCATGAGGGATCTGTAAACTCCTGTATGTTATTTATTTAACAGCTGTGGGTCCATGGACCGTAATAAAGTTTTGTTGCTGCTGCTGCTGCTGTTGTTGCAATGTGCTCTACATTGGGCTACCCATGTATCAAGGTTGGAAATTCCAGGTGGTTCAAAATACAGCAGCCAGACTGGCTACGGGAACATCTAGGAGTGAGCATATTATACCTATCCTAAAGTCACTCCACTAGTTACCAGTTAGTTTCTGGGCAAAGGTCTGGTTTTGACCTTTAAAGGTTACCTAAAGGATTGCCTTCTCCCGTACAATTCACCCCAAACACTGAGGTCCTTTGGGGGGCAGGTATTCCAACTAGCCAAAACCCAACTGGCAACCACCACCCAGAGTAACTTTACATTGACTGCTCTGCGACTGTGAAACAATGTGTGGGTAGAGCTCCAACAGCTGGATCAGCTGTAAGTATTTAAGATACAAGTGAAGATCTATCTCTTCCAGCAGGCCTACTCACACAGTCTAAATGGTGAATTTTAAACTCCACTGTATGTCTTTGTTTTTGTTTTGTGTATTTTGATATGTATTTATGGAGGTATGTGTTTAATATGTGTATTTTACGAAGTGTTTTAAAATAATTATATGTTTATTTTTTAAATAGTGCTGTAACCCGCCTCAAGCCCTGAGGCGGGAAAGAATTATTATTATTATTATTATTATTATTATTATTATTATTTTGTATTATTATTACAATTTATGTTCAGTTAGATCTGCACGAAGAGTGGGACTTTAATTTGTATGACTGTTTCCACTTCCTGTGCTTGTTTCAAAAACCAGAACAAAGAAAAATTTCACATATCTAGTATTTCAGTGTGCTTTATCTGACAGAAATCTTTACTTAACCAAGCATTGTAAGATAGGTCAATGTTGTTATTATTCTATTACAAATGGGCATCAGGGATCTGAGGAAACCAGTTTTCTTCCTGACACACGTGAGATAGATTTGTGGATCAGTATCCTAGACAACAACTGTAACAGTTCTTGTTAAAATTAACGTATTCAGTTTGTTAAAAATAACATCAAAATTGGCAGTTAAACTCAGGGGTGAGGTTTGGGTAAGAGGTATAAGCTACTGATTTTTTTTTATAGCATGACCTAAGAGACCAATATTGTAACCTAAAATTAAAAGTGGTATCTCACTGTTAAAACAGGGAATTGGCAGCCATCCAATGATGATTTAGGGGAATAGAAATAGGTGTGGAAATTCATAGAAGGCAGTGTTTGGTCACATAGATGTAATTGTGTAGAACTAAAATACACAGTTTAATTAATTCGAATGATGATCATGGATTTTTACGAACATTAGTGGGTTGAACTGCAAAACATTTTGTTTTTGTTTCATTTGCATCCTGCCATTTTATCTTTAACCCACTATCTGTTAACTTGATTCTCTATATAAAAGAGTATCTTGTGTTCTCTCTGCATGTTTCAATTCCTTGATTTCTTTGTCTGTTTTGTAATCCCATGAACATGTTCTTCCAATGGTATATGTATTCTCCATCCAAACATAAGAGTCTTGCTAAATCAGATTAGGTTAATGTTTTGTGCAGAGGAAGAAAAGGTTTCTGGAACATAAATGGAATGAGCGTTGAGGTGGAAATCGGATACCGTCAGCCAGCTTAATCTCTACAAGATCGCAGCATCTCTGTATAATGCTTCCTTGTAAATGGCTGCAAACAATTGGCAGGCTGTTTGTTTATTTGGCATACTTACTCATCTTTCTTGGGGAGGTGCATCTCTAGTAACCAATTGGATGATGTAAATGCAGACAGGGTGTATCCCAGAGTTGCTTTCTTATGGAGAGTCTCAAGGTGGAGGTTGGTTTCTCCAAATTGCCATGTTGATTAAAAAATGCAAATCCTTTTTGTTGGAGTGACTGCCAAGGAGCCTAGTGGAATTTGTGACTCATAAAAGATTTCAGCTCAAGAGTCTCCCTCTTGTGTGCTGGTTGGATGAGACAACCCTACTAACCTCCGCATTTTGGTTGCATTTTTCTTACTAGAACTCACAGACATGAAAATAATAGACAATACACAGTTTTTTCACTTATGAGGTCCATAGTGCCAGGGAGCTCTAAAAAATACAACATGCCTTCTTTTTTTCTTTCTGTGTTGTACTGAACTTAATTATTTTGTACATTTCTTTATTAAGGACTTCTTTTGGAAACAGTCAAGTACACCACTTTAGCTAAGTTCATGTTGTGTTTGGAGAAGTCTGATATGAAATGATCAGTTGCTGTTCATTTCTCCCCAAAAATGATGGTCCATATTATCAATCAATTTAACATTTTGATATTATCACCATCTTTTTAGTCCATTGTTTTCTGATTTACTTATTAGTTACAGTCAAAAAAGCTCCCATAGAAGTAACATCGATGTTTCGCCTACATCTATGGCAACCATCCTCAGAGGTTGTGAGGTAACAACCTCTGAGGATGCCTGTCATAGATGCAGGTGAAACATCAGGAGAGAATGCTTCTAAAACATGGCCATATATTAAAAAAAAAAAAAACTACAACAACCCAGTGATTCTGGCCATGAAAGCCTTTTATGCTTCCTCCTCAATTTCCCTTCCCTAAACATACCTGAGTAATTTGATTTTCTGTGGGTGCAACTTCTTTCCCACTGACTATTACCTTGGCAGGTTAAGCTTAAATGACAACCTGTAAAGGGGCGGTTTCATATACTGTGACTCAGGCTGCATTTAGCTTCCTGGTTTTTAAAGAGGTGAAGATTGGTAAATGAGGACTGTTTTTGGCAGGATGTGGAAGAAGAAAAAGAAGGCATCTAAAAGCAAATTTCTTAGTAAGTTACTTTTTTATCTTTTTGTTTTACTTATAGTAAAATGTATACTTTCTTAAAAAGCATTAAACCCTTGAGTTAACATCTTAGGCTAAGGCTTCAACTCTGCGGTTAATTGAGTGACAGCAAACCTCATTAAACTCAGCAAGGCTTTGGAGGATAAATGCATAGAATTGTACTGTGAATCTTTGAAAGATAGCCAGTGTGGTGGAGTGGTTTGAGAATTGGACTATGACTCTGACGATCAGGATTTGAATCCCTATTTGGCCATGGAATACTGGGTTACCATATACAACTCATCCTGTATCACTCAGCCTCAGAGGAAGGCAAAGCTTGCCAAGAAAACCTGGTGATAAGTTTGCCTCAAGGTGAAGTGTGTGAAGTAGTTAAAAACGACATCTTCCTCAGTCATAGGTGATTATCTTTTCAAGAAACAAAACTACAGTATGTTCCTTTACAACAAAATTGATTCCTGCTTTTACATTTCTAGACTAAAATAAGATCTCAGAGGATAATGTATCTTTTTTGCAAGCTTCTATTCATGCTTTACCAAGCAACACTTCCTGCTCTTTCTTAAGCAGGTCCAGCCTGTCCTGTGAGAATTGAAGACTTGTCAGCATTTTCTAATTCATGACCTCCATAGATGGATATTTTTAAACCAACAAAACTGGTATAAGCCTTAAGAAGGCTGGGAAGAAAATGTGGTCCCAAGTCATGAATCCCATCATTTGTCTAGTTTGCCCATGTGCGTGTCCATGTAAACACACATGCAAAATATGAGAAATAACTGAACTGCTATTTGTTTCTGCCTCACGTATTCCAGCTATAATATAGGCTTCAGTTTAGGAATAGAAAATTCCTATAAAATTGAATACTTCCTTGGACATTTTGTGTTGCTTTGGTTAAAAAAAATGAGTAGTTCAGTGTTTGTAACTGGGTTTGTGTGAATTTTTTTAAAAAAACGTTGTTATAATGTTTATTTGTATTCCATCCCTCTTCCAAAAAAACTAAAAACATACAAAAGTAAAAATTATATGGAATTAAACTGTTTGCAATATTAAAATGATTAAATTTACGTTAAATGGAATTAGAAAGATAAAAAATCAGGTTCATATGAAATAACATTGATATATATATTTATGATCACTCGAGCTAGGATTAATTTGAAATATTTGTCACCTTGTGAAGTAGGGTGTGTATGTGTTTACATAAATGCCTATTTAGTGGGCAGTGCACCACATGAACTCAATACGTTGATCTTTCAGATACCATAAGACTGTATGTTGAGACTAACATGGCTATGCCTTTGAAGAAATAATACTTTATGTGTTATATTTGCATGCTATTACTTTTTAAAATCACACCTAGAAAAATAAGTTGTAGAACATAAAAGGGAAAGGTATTTTCTATGCCACTGGACAGCAAAAGAATTTTAAAAATGGGCTTAAAGCTAACACAGAGAACTGGCCCTAGAGCGTTCTAACTGGCTGTTACCAACACTGTTGTGGATTTCGAAGAGGCAGGAATGGAAGGTGAAAGGGAGAAACCTGTTAAGAGGAAGGCGCATTACACGAACCCTTGTCAGGATCACCTTCTATTTGGAAATGGATGTTAACACTGTGAAAAAATATTCAGATCCAGAATAGCTCTCTATAGTCACCTACGGATCTGCCGCCAAGACTCGACACTTGGAAGACAATCATACTTGCCTGTGAATGATAGCCTATGATAATGATGATGATGGTGGTCTTTTCATCAGACAGAATGAGGATCTACATAGACCCATACCCTCTTGCCAACTTTGGGTAACACGGAGTACCCTTGTCCTGTGCTATCCTACATCATAGACACTGAAGAGCTGATCCTTATCTATACCAAACTAAGTGGTCAGTGTAGATTTGACCTGAGCAAATGGAAGCATTCATTTCGTATTTGAAAGCTGTATGATGAGGCAGTGGGTCAGTCAGATTTAGAATGGTACGATACATTCAAAGCATTGTTCTAAATTTCATGTTCAGTTTTTCAAAGAAGACAGGAAGGAAGTAACACCGCAATGCAGTGTATCTGCCTGGGTATTTCATATTAAAACTCGTTTCCAAGTTCAGATTTTTAACAACTTTGTGTCAAGTCTTTTTGCTGCCTTGTACTAGATATTTCAGCTCTTCTAAAGTTATCTCTGTTCCAGTTTTTTTCTGCCTCCAAGTCTTCAAAATATAATGTGCTAGAAACATGTTTCTGCTACACATTAAGAGCTGTCCTGTATCGATAGGTTCATGAGTTTCATTGCTTTTATAATTTAGGATTTTTGATGTCTTCGTTTTGCTATCTTGTTTGATGGCCGTTGGAGTTATCACTGGTATGTGATAGTGAGATTTTAGACAGTTTGTTATGTATTGACACCTGCTAAAATTGATCTTCAATTTAATTACCTTGGCTCCTCATGAATACTAGTATTAATGTTGCCAAATTAAATATCAGTACACTTGGGAATTATTATACTTGTTGGAATGTCGTTATGCAGTTGTGTAGATTAAGGTGTGACGTCCTTTTTTGTGTTTGCCACTAAAAGAAATAATAACAAAAATTACACCACTTGTGTACTCGGCCCTGGATGTTGGTATATGGCTTAATTTTTCTTTTCTCTGAAACATAAAAGGAAAAAGGAAGGTTTAGCTGTTCACAAAAATAAATTGATGAGGTGCTTTTTAGTAAAGAAAAATGGATTTTTAGCATGATGAAGTTGGTGATTTGTGGGACTTTGATCACAGTGATTGAACTTCGACCCATCTATTACATGACCTGGTGTCCATCTGTATCGTTTAGTTTATCATATCTCAGTGTAAAAAGGGTTGTTTGTGTGTCTGTATGGGATAAAAGTGGGAGATGGAAGATACTGATTCAGCATCTAGTTCTGTGTTTCTCAACCTGAGGGTCGGGACCCCTGGGGGGGTCACGAGGGGGTGTCAGAGGTTCATCAAAAACCATCAGAAAACACAGCATTTTCTGTTGGTCATGGGGGTTCTGTGTGGGAAGTTTGGCGCAATTTTATCGTTGATGGGTTATGAATGCTCATTGCTTGAACTATAAATCCCAGCAACTACAACTCCCAAATGTCAATGTCTGTTTTCCACCAAACTCCACCAGTGGCATATATTTGGACATATTGAGTATTCGTGCCAAGTTTGGTCCATATCCGTCATTGTTTGAGTTCACAGTGCTCTCTGGATGTAGATGAACTACAACTCCCAAACTCAAGGTCAATGCCCACCAAACCCTTCCAGTATTTTCTGTTGGTCATGGGAGTTATGTGTGCCAAGATTGGTTCAATTCCATCATTGGTGGAGTTCAGAATGCTCTTTGATTGTAGGTGAACTATGAATCCCAGCAACTACAACTCCCAAATGACAGAATAAATCCCCCCCAACCCCACCAGTATTCAAATTTGGTCATATTGGGTGTTTGTGCCAAATTTGATCTAGTGAATGAAACTACATCCTTCATCTCAGATATTACAATTCATAACTAGCAAAATTCAGTTATGAAGTTGCAATGAAATAATGCTATGGTTGGGGGTCACTTCAACATGAGGAACTGTATTAAGAGGTCATGGCATTAGGAAGGTTGAGAAACACTGATCTAGTTAAACCTCATTATTTTTGACAGTATTTCAATCTCCTTGTCTATTACTACATAATTGGCTTTCCAGCTGTAGATCCTCCACTTTTATGAAACCTGGGGGCGCAACTTGTTAACAAGGTGACTTTAAGTAAACATCTTATTGCTTCTATCGTTTACATTTATTTTATCGATGATGCTCGCTGCTGTGAGTGCTACTTATACAGTAGGATAAAATGTAGTAATAGTAGCAGTAGTAACAATGTTGTATTTCGCTTTTAACATTGCATCTACTTTACTTGGACGCATATGTAACATGGGAGTGAGTTGGTAAAATTTGTACGCTTAGTAGGAGTCAATACAGGCACTTTCCTGAAAGATACAGCAACATCCAAAATCCACAAAACATCAATACTATTATTGGGCCAAGACAAAAGTACACAAAATACATCATGCAAATTTTCAAAGTTCAGTTGATTACTTTTTCAAAGGTACTAAAAAATCATATAGGTGGCAAAGATAATGTTGGAGCCACAGGATTACATTTTGTAAATATGTTGGTTTTGTTGTCAGTTAAAATGGTCTGGAGGTATATTAGTGATTGTAGAGATGATTCTTGTTTTTGGCCACGTGGGCACTGGAGGGCAGAGGGAATAGCTGCAAAATACAGGCAAAAAAATTTCAACACCTTTGGCAAGAGGAAAAAAAAAAACAACTTCCCTTGAGATTTAAGCTCTTTCTGTTCTGAGAGAGGCTACCAACATCTTGAAAAACTTTTAGGTGCATATACGAGGAAAACTTGTCTGTAGTAATACAATGGAAAAGCATTTATTAACTTTTTTATTGGGACCACATTTGACAAGTTTTACCTATACAGTATCTAGAACATGGGTTCCTAACCTGTGGGTCCCCAGGTGTTTTGGCCTACAACTCCCAGAAATTCCAGCCAGTTTACCAGCTGTTAGGATTTCTGGGAGTTGAAGGCTAAAACATCTGGGGACCTACAGGTTGGGAACCACTGATCTAGAAGCTTTTCTAGAGGTAACACTATGGGAGCTTCTTGAGAAATCAAATTATCTCTGCTTAAGGAAGGGATATCTAGTCTTACTGTTTTGGATGTTGTTGTGAAGTATGCCCCCCCCCCCCGGCCAATAAAGGAATATCTTGTCCCAAGAAGATATGCTAGTTACTTTTTTAATTGTAATTTGTTCTAACAGGCTTTTAGGAATGGTTTCGGACTGTATGTGAGGAAAGTAACCACCTTTTTTTTCTTTTTTCTTTCTTTTGCAAATAAAAGAATTCATTATGGAGTGTCTGGATATCTGTACCATGTTTTTCCTATCCCTTCTTCTCATGACATCAGTACTTCCACTTAGTCCTTTCTGGGCAGGCTCAAGTGCTCATATGCCTACTGCCCACCACTTTCATGCAGAAAAAGGGGTTGTTTCTCAGTGAGAACTTATCAGTTTATCTGCATCATATTTGGACCATAAAATGGCATAGGATGTTTTGTCCCAAATACATAACACAATGTAAGAAAAAAGGGACACTGGTGACAATATGCAGACTGCTTTTGTCCCAAATGGCAGGCACCTGTGTGTCATAAATGGCCCATTCTTTAGAACTCTTGATGTGGCTGTGTCATAAATGACTTACCTTGTAGATGTAGTTCTGTGTGAACTCTGCAACAAATGTGATTCTGCAGTAGGTAAACATCCCATCTGCTAGCAGGAAGGTTAAGCATTCATGGGCAAAGCTGGAAAGCACTTCAGATTTCTAGAGGCCAGCTTTAATAGTAAGGTGTCTGGATGTCATCTACTAATCCATAAACTTATGAACAAAAAGTCTGTGTGCCTATCTGTGTGCCTATCTGTGAACTTTAGAACTCAAGATACCTCTTCAAAATAATGAAATTTTTAGCAGCTAAGATTTAAAAAAATCAATCCAGATGTATTTTATTGCTTGTGCAGAAATGTTTTTTGAAGAGAGTAATGGGTCCATCAGGGTGCATAACTTTTTCTCAGGTAATATACAGTAAATCAGATCAGTGCATTAATGTTACTGAGAAACAAACACCCACTAGTATTAATGAAGCAGGAAAGCTATTTCAAACTGACAGTAAGTAATATTGAACTAGTATAAGAAACTACTAGTATAAGTCAATTTTTTCGACAAGAAGACCTCAAAAAATTTGGGGTGGCTTATACATGGGACGCTGTAAGTATATGTCTATATCATTCCTGGGCAAAGAAATGGTGGTGGTGGAAGCTCTTTGGTGTCCCAACTTCTGTAGTGGAAAGGGCACAGTGATTCTTTTAGATTCTCTTGGAATAGACTACACTTCATCCCTTCTGGGTAGCTCAGGATGGAGAGAGATGGTTTACTCATGAGTAAGCAAGTGGATGATCACAGCCCCTCGCTCATCCACTTTGTGGATGATCACACCCCCTCATTCACCCACTTTGTGGCTGCTTCTCCAACTCAAGCAATGGCATCATATCAAAATTCATATTTTGAAAAAACAAAGCCAGTCTTATACTAATGCACAAGGTCAACTTATACACAAGTATATATGGTAATCAAGTTTTGATTTGAGGGACACAACACAGGGGCTATTTGCATTAGGGACAAATCAGCTGGACGCTGGGGTATTTTCTCACTAAGTAATGGATCAGCTTTTAAAAAAGGGATTTGCTTTTTGTTACCTGTCTGAAATTGCTGCTTCACTTTTCTACTGCTGTGACTCATTACATACCAAAACAACAGAATCCCTATTGTATCTTGAATGTGATTATGAACTTTTCTTTACACAGGCTTTGATTCCGATAATTCTTCTGGAGAATTTTCAGAAGCAGTTCATAAAGTTGATGTGGATGCCCACCAAAGTCATCGGGCAGGAAGACACAATGGAGATGGGCCATTGCAAGAGAATGGAATCAAGAAACACAGGTATTCTCTAAAGCAGGCTGAGATGCACTTCCTCTCTAGTTCATGCCAGATATGGGGGCACCTTTCATGTAGATGTCTGTTAAAACATAATTATTCGATAACCACACTTGATGTTCATTTAATTGATTTCTTATTCCTGGGAAGTTGAAGGCTACTCCTTTGCAGCCTAAAGAATGACATTTTAGGATTATACTAGGCAATGTATAGAACAATGCTGTTCTGCTTTCAGATAAACCTATAGCTGGAATCTTTCTTGGTTGAAGGTTTTAAAATGTATAATTGTCCTTCTTTTTTAAAAGCATGTTGAATGAAATGCAAAACTTTGTGTAAAGACTCACATAAAAGGCAGTCCTAAGTAAAACAATCGAAAAATTAGTGACAATTTTTACATTCATCCACTACAACAGTACTAATAAGAGATGGGTGGTATGGGTTGTTGTAGGTTTTTTTTTTTTTTGGTGGTATGTATTAACTGCCACATCATATCTTAATGCAAATAATAAAACGGATGTCTTGAATACTTATTTATTGAAAAAATAAAATGAGGAACATTTATCTAGATGTGTGCAAATATTTGTTTGTTGTTGTTCATTCATTCAGTCATTTCCTACTCTTTGTGACCTCATGGACCAGCCATGCCAGAACTCCCTGTCAGCTGTCACCACCCCCAGCTCCTTCAGAGTCAATCCAATCACTTCAAGGATGCCATCCATCAATCTTGCCCTTGGTCGGCCCCTGTTCCTTTTTCCTTCCATTTTCCCCAGCATCATTGTCTTCTCCTTTCTTCTCATGATGTGGCCAAAGTACTTCATCTTGCCTCTACTATCCTTCCCTCCAATGAGCAGTTGGGCTTTATTTGTTACCATAAACAGTGGAAAGAGTGACTTATTTGAAAGGTTACATGCCATGTGTTTCACTAAACACAGCCTTTTAGCTTGAATTGAAGATATATAGAATTCTAGAGTATATCTTGCTTTGTTCTGTGTTGTTAATAGCAATACTTCAGGTCCGTGCATATTTCCTTTGGATGTCTTGTTGCTTTGAATCAATCTATTGCTTCCGACAAACAAGACATAACTTCTTAATTTTAAAATCACACCCAGTGCATCCCCTTCTGGGTTTATAGAAAAATGTATTTAGGAAGTTCATCAGATGATAATCACAGTCAAGCATCTTCACAATACTGTGAAGATCACGTATAAGTATAATGTAAAATTTGGGGAGAAAAAGATTCAGAGAAGGAATGTGACTGCATTAAACCCTGTTGACACATAGCCATTAAACCCTGGACAAGTTATGGAAACCTGCAGAGTCTCATATCTGTCCTTTCAAAGATGTACAGCCATTAATATGTGCAAGTGAGGGTAGTGACCATTGTCGATTGATGCTTTTCAAGAAAAGTAAGTGGCAGTAATACTAATCATCAGTTCATTTGTTCTTCCTACAGGACAACATTGCCTGCCCCAATGTTTACTAGGAGTGATTTCAGTGTCTGGAGTATCTTGAAAAAATGTATTGGACTGGTAAGTTATTGTCTCATCAAAGTGCATTTGCTGTGATTCTTTTGATAAAGTGATGCATTGTGATATGGGAAAATGATGTTTGCCATTATAAACTAGAAATATAAAGGGGATTTCAAGAAACAAGTGCATTAGGAAGAGCTTTGAAACTTCTAATTCAAGTTAGATTAACTACTTAACAGTAAGCCTAACTTCTTCTCAATAACATGTTATCCAACAGTTTTCCAGAAATGCTTATTGTGGTGTCATCTTTAGTTTATCTAAATTAAGATATGCCCCAATATGTGTTGGAGCTAGTTCATATGTTTGGTAAATGACTATAGAACATGTATTTGTAGTTTTATAATTAAATCATTTTTGTGTTAAAGAACTAGATGACCAGTCCATAAGTGAGTGATTCATCACCATGGAATTTGTTCCCTCTAAATGGTTGCCTTCGTTCCCTCCACTATCCTTCAAAAAGGATCTTTAGACTCTTAAAAACAAAGTCAATTTTTACATTAAGTTTATGTTGCTGATTCTCCTTTTATTCGCAACCTTATTCTGGTTTAATTGATTAGAATGGCTTTGTGATAATATACTAAATAGTTATTTTTTCCTAAGTACAGATTCAAAATCTTTATTTGTTCTGAGTATATAATACTGCATTATTTAAATTGAAGCTAGTGGGGCTTTATGATTAATTTTTGTTCGTCCTGAACCATCAAAGGCTGTATCCAGTTTGACTTCCCTTTCCTAATCTTTTGCCCCAGTCACAGATTTCACACATGTACCCATTGAAACCTGTGTTTGTGTGATTTGCTATTTAAACATAAACCTTCTTTTGCCTGGTTTAAGAGCTACCCCACCTGTTTTTTTAGAAATAGGAACTGCTTAAACTGGCCTGGGGAAAGGCAAAATTTGGATGTGTTTTTTGGACACAGTTTCATGTTTGAGTGGGTTGGTGGGGGATAATGGTAGGTGTTCTTTGAGGCTACCACCTGTAGTTTGCTTACCTGTTGTTTCTGTCATTTTAATCAGAACCTATATTGAACATCCAAGCCAGTCCCTTCTGTTAGTTCTCAGAAATTGTCTGGTATGTGGAAGTAGGAAGGGGAGACAAGATACTAAGCGATAATACTGTCTGCCATTGAATGAGTTCATCATATGCCCTGTGCAAAAGTAAACACAGTGCTTCAGCCTCCATACCATAGAGCAAACAATGTCATACTGATCTTTGTGGTTTCTGTGACTCATGCGTATGGATAGTTTTGTCTCTGTGCAGAGCTTCTTGGAAGCTAAGCTGAGCATTTTTGGCAGGAGCACTATCCCTCTGTTCCACCCATGTTAGGGATGCTCCTTCCTTTGCCACCAGTTCCTTTTTGTTTACTGCTCTGGAAAAGAATGTTGGAACTTCTTGTGCTGCGAGACAGTGTTCTTGGTGCAAGACAGCTGACTTCTGAAGTTCATTTTACTCTTCTAATTCCTTAATCTTCTTATCTGCATCTGCCTTACCACTTTTCTTCTATCATTACTGGATTTCATGAGAGGCAGAACAATCTTCCTTATGGAGATAGGGAGCTTCATGTGTTTCAGGACTATGACTGCATGAAGCCTTGCTGACTTATCACTGATGAAATAACTCTCTCTGTGTTGCTGAGGTTAGAGAAGTGAGGCAGCAAGGGCTGTTTACAAGAGGAATGCTATAATTTATTGGTTTTTGGAAAGAAAACGTATGAGGAAACGTTGAAGGAGCTAGGCATATTTGACTTGTGAAAAGAAGGCCTCAGCAGATTTCTCTGCTGTCCCAGAGGGAAGGTCTAGGTCTAATGATTTGAACTTATTGGAGAATAGAATTTGATTGAACATTAGATGGAAGATCTTTACAGCAAGAGTAGTTCAACAGTTGAACCAATTGCCTGTGGGATCATCTTTGAATAATCCAGGTTTCTCTGCATTATTTAAAGACACCTTCATTTACGTTTTTACTTCCCAATCGGTGTCTAAGTCGCCATTCCATTGAGGCCTTCCAAATTTCCCATTCCAACCCTCTGTGTATATTCTGATGTTGCATTACCGGTTTGTTTCCCTCTATCTTTCCATTTGTGTAAAGATAAAAACCAGAATGTTGTAGTTCATATCAGGGTTTTCAAATTGTGGACAAAAGCCATTGTTTGTTTTTAATTTTTTTTAATTTTTCTCAGTGTATGTGGTGTTGTCTCAAGTCGTTCCCAGTTGTCGTTGTTGTCCCGCAGGAGCCATTGAGGTTATTCCTTTGGGAGTCTCTTTTCTCTGGACGTTTTAAGAAAGGGGCTTGACAACTATCTAGTGGAGATGCTCTGAGTCTAACTGGGGATCCTGCATTGAGCAGGGGGTTGGATTTGATGCTCCATGAGGCACCTTCAAGCTTTATGATTCTGTGATTCTATGTTACTCCGGTCATGGATCTACTGAGTTAATGGAGCTAGTATTTATGTGCAAAAGGCACATCCCACCTTTGATGTAGAAAATATTGTCATAATAAAAACAACAAGAACCCTGCATCATTTGAAATCTGGGCACAAAAAACAACCAGTAAAACAATAGAATGTTCTCTAGCTAATTCTGTTTCCTGTGTGCTTAACTTTTTCTCATCTTTTAAAAAGGAACCTATAATTTCAGCCATTGCAGCATCTTGTAGTAACAAATTTTGTGTGTGCATTTATCTTTTAGGTAAAGCTGGGTTTTCTATGATCAAGTTCGAGTATTTGAAAGAGTCATTTGATTCCTCAGCCCACAGCTTTTGAATGTTAT
Organism: Anolis sagrei; assembly: GCF_037176765.1. Lineage (NCBI taxonomy): Eukaryota > Metazoa > Chordata > Lepidosauria > Squamata > Anolidae > Anolis > Anolis sagrei. The sequence continues at coordinate 232,597,476 of NC_090024.1, forward strand.
TAATCTTTCTGCTCGGCCTCCCCATTTTCTTCTTAAGATGCAAATATGGAGAACTTGGCAGTTTGAATGGATGCCCAAATTGTATCACTGTCTCTTGAACTTTTTCCAGGCTTTAGTGCGTTATCTTTTTTAAGATTGGGCAGCTGGATCTACATACAATATTCATGAAATGATCGTATTTAGTTTAATATGTTTAATGATGTTGCATATGGGAGCCATTTCCTGTTTAAATTAGACACCAAAATGTGCAGATAATAATAGAATCTGAATAATAAAATTAAGAGGTAAAATTGAGCTAATCTTCTATTGTGCTATCAATGTTCATGGCCTGGAGATCACTTTTAGTGTAGAAAACTTTCCTGAGATAATGCAAATTATAGATAATTTTGGCTTCCCATAATAGAAAAGCATGAAGGGAAATGGGCTACAGTCCATCAGTATTTATGCTAAATAACACCTGTTATTTATGCTAAATGCTCCTGGAAATTATGCAAAGGTAGGATGATTAGTTAGAATCAATTTTTTATCATGTCACATTCTGTTACCAACCATTCTTTTATATTTTTCATAGCTGTCTATGACTCACATTCCTCTCTATACTTTTATGACTCCCTCCCCCATGGTTTAGGAGCTGTCTAAGATTACCATGCCTATTGCCTTCAATGAACCCCTGAGCTTCCTCCAACGGATAACGGAATATATGGAACACACATACCTCATTAATAAAGCATGCTGTCATTCAGATCCTCTAGAAAGAATGCAGGTAATGTTTTTCCCATCTTTTCTGTGGCTTGATGATGTCTCTCTCTCCCTTTCACATTCAAATTGTGTGCATTACTGTGACTGACAACCTACCATATAAAGGTATAAACTTAATAAGTTATGAATAATTTTTCACAATCATATAAAATTATGAGCCATCTTGAATTAAACTTTTGCCCAAAAAATGTGGAATATTGATGACAATGACAACGTCATCACTATTTTGACATAAGGATGATCCAATTTTTGTGGCTGAGGCCCTACATTCCAATACTCAGGCACACTGAGGCCATATCCTACTCATGCATCCTTCAAACCCTCTGCCATTTTATCAGCAAAATTGTCACTTTAAAGATGAAAATGAGGACTGTGCTGGAGGGGCATACCAACCTTATATCTTTAAGGGGAGGCACACTCCTAGAGGCCTCTAGAAGTCTTCCTAAATACAAAATGCTTCCTCGTGTGTTATATAAAAAGTGACAGATTTTGCCACTGGCACATTAATGTGTTCCTGAGTCCTGCTGTAATAAGTATTTAAGCCGACTTGTTTACTCATAGGTAGTATTTAACCATCCATGAGAGTAAAACTGTGAGGAGGGGATTATGGTCAGGTGATTGAACAAAGATTGCTATGGAGGAAGGTTTAGCAGCTTCAAAATCTATGCTAATCTCTATATTTTATTTTGAACCTAAATAAAATGAGGTAATTTTATATAACTTTGAATTCTGGGAAGAATATTGAGGCTTTATTAACTTTCAGAAGTTTATTTGTCTTAGAATTCAGACACGGGTGTCCATAACAACCCCAGAATGTATGTAAATCTAGGCTGAGCAGGTTTAGAAAGAAATTACAACACCACTATCAAATTGTCAGAGCTTTACTCGAGTTTGGCAATTGTCTCCAAAAAGTGAGAATGATTACACTGTAATTAAGATCTGTGGGAAAGTAATTGTTATTTTGGAAATGTTCGCTGTTTTACCTATATGGATTTTGCAGGCTGTTGCTGCTTTTGCTGTCTCTGCTGTGGCCTCTCAGTGGGAGAGAACTGGCAAACCATTTAACCCTCTCCTTGGAGAAACATATGAATTAATCAGGTGAGAAACTAGGTTGAAATTCTACATGTTAATGATCTGCTATTATCTTAGCATTTGTGTAAGAGGAAGAAAGTGCTGGCGAGAGAAGGTGGTGGAAATACTTATCAAATTAGCAGGTGGTAAAAAAACCCGAGAAGTATGGCTTACACATTGCAAGGTCGGAACAGAATTCAAAAATGAAGTAAAAACTGGGCTGAATTTAATATAATTAAATTCAACAGAGACAAATGCAAAGTTCTACATTTAGGCTACAAAAACCAAATGCACATGTATAGGATGAGGGATATTTGGGTCCAGGCTATTGACTAATCACATCCCCTCCTATAAACCAACCTGGCACTCAGGTCAGAGGAGGAAGCCCTGATCTTGATCCCACCCCCATCTCAAGCACGGTTGAGAGAGAGAGTGAGCCTCTCCATGATTGCTCCCCACTTCTGGAACTCCCTCCCTAAAGAAATAAACTGGTCCCCTCCCTTCCCTCCTTCAAAAAACTGAAAACTTATTTCTGCTCATGAGCATACAGAGGAGGAGGTTTAGGTGATGAGAGACAACTACTAGACCTCTGATTGAAAACTATTACTGTATTCGGACTTGGGCAGATCATGTTAGCCCAGTTAACATCACTGGTCACATAATCAACTCACATATCTTAATGAACCTTCGTTGACTTCTGTAAATTAATGTGGATGTTTTATGTTTAAGTTTTATTTTAGATAAAAATTTTGTTAGGTAATGTTTTATTTAATGTATAGATGTCATGTTATAAATTGTTTTCATATGTGGGGTTATTCTGGGTTATCATGTTTGTATTTGTTGTTATACTGAGGCATTGAATTTTTGCCTTTTTGGTTTGTTGGGACATGCCCTGAGTCCCCTTGGGGAGATAGGGTGGAATGCAAAAAAAGTTTTTATTATTATAAGTAGTGATGCTGCAGCAAAAGAGGTAAAGGCTATTTTAGCCTACATTAATAGAAGCAAAATTTCCAAGTTATGGAAACCTTGCTGTCCGATTGCAGACAGCATGGTTAAGAGTAAATGTGATGTTTTTATATGTTTTAATGTGTTTTAAATTCTATCTTAAAATGTTTATTTTAATTGTACATTGTTTTAAGGAATCAAATAGTTGCCTGTGTGTAAAGCTGCCTTGAGTCCCCTTCGGGGTATAGAGAAGGGCGGGGTATAAATATAGTAAATAAATAGTTCCCTTATATTCCGCACAAGTCAGGCCTAATTTGGAATGATGTGCTCAGTCCTGGGCACCTCATTTCAAGAAACATATAGATATGTTGAAGTGAAAGCTCAATGGGATGATAAGTGGTATAGAGAAAAATATTTGAGGAAAGATTGAAGGAGCTAGACTTGTTCAGTTTAGTGAAGATTGAGTAGTTCCTCCCACTCTCTAAATCCTTCAAGAGCTACATAAAGTGGAGGAATAAGGTTTGTCCTCTGCTGCCTCAATGGGTAAAGCTAGATCGAATGGTTTTAAGTTACAGGAGAGATCCCGATTGAACATTAAAAGGAACTTCTTGATAGAGAGAGTCTTGACTTGGCAAAGCTCTCCTTCTCTGGTTGTCTTCAAAACAGTTACGTGCTGGGGATGCTCCAATTGATTAGGGGGTTGGAGCTGATGGTTTATAGGACTCCTTCCAACGGCTTCTATGGCTGCTGATTGCAGACCATTTATGTCTCAAATACCTGACTTTGGAAGTAGGGGAAATTGGTTTGGGAGGTTTGACCAGTAGACAATACTTAGTTATGCATTCATAACTACATCAGTGATACAGGATTTTTGCCAGTGCTCAAATTTTTTACTGAATCTGTTTTATCAGAATGTCAAGAAGTCTAATGTGGTGGGACAGGTAGGGGGATAGTTCTTTTTAACTCTTACTTGACATTGACGGTAAGACTATTTCAGCAAGCAAAATTCACATGTGGGTTTCTGTCTTTTTTGTGTGACTGTCATTTATATTGTACATTGCTTTTCTTATTTCCAGGGAGGATTTAGGTTTTAGGTTTATTTCTGAACAGGTTAGTCATCACCCACCTGTCAGTGCATTTTATTCAGAAGGCTTAAATCAGGACTTCATTTTTCATGGATCAATTTACCCTAAACTGAAGTTCTGGGGGAAGAGCGTTGAAGCGGAACCTCGGGGAACAATAACATTGGAACTCTTGAAGTAGGTCTTTTTTTTCTTCTGTTACCTATGCATAACTGAACACTATTCCAAATAAATAAGTTGTTTAGTGATCTTTTCCAGAACTATGTATGCCTGTGAGTCATTGAGTTTGTATAATGCAGATTTTAAAAATGTGGACTAAGAGATGTGGTATTAAGCACGTACACACACATATGCAGCATATGGATTTGTTGGGGCGATTTGAAAAGATGTTTGCAATCATATGTTTGAATATGCAGATCATATGTCTGCAGTGTTTGGGCCTCATTTTCCCCCTTAGGCATTTGATATCTACTGAATCAAGAGTGAATTGTTCTGTCTGTAGAACTGCTCTGAAGTGTGTGTGTTGATACAACAAAGAGTTGACATAATCTTGGACTTGTATAATAAATTATTCCCAATAGTAACAATAGCTTTAACATTTCAGTGCATGGGATTCTTTAAGTAATAGAATGAGCAAATGGATACATCTGAATATTTTTGGAATAAAAAAGAGAAATAACAACTGTGAAACTTGATAAACATGCAAGACAGGATTCACAAATGGCCTTCTGTAATAACTAGGTCAAAGTATAAAATGCAAAATAATTTAAAAGCAGAGCTTGACATCAATATAATTTCTATACTTAGAAAGATATCACAAAATATATGTCTGCCTTTAGTATTCAAACTCAATTCTGCACAGTCCTTTTATGAAATGATATTCCATCCAAGTTCTCTGGTCTTCTCCTATCTTGAATGTCATGGTAGAAGACCCAGATGTCTTTTCAGGCTGTACATTATCTGTTCTATACAATAATTGCAAAGTATCTTGTGCTGAAGATTTTAAGAGGCAAGTATCTCATTGAGTCCATATAAATGGGAAAATTGAATTTAAGAATTCCTTGTTCAGATTTATAATCTCTAAAAACATAGGGATTAAACCATTGGGGGCATTGTGTGGTCACATGATGGAGGTTTAGAATATTTTGAATGGTATGAAGAAACTGGATAGAGTAATTTCTTCTTAAGTTATTTCATATAACACATATTGATCTTATGAATCATCCTGTTAAAATATATGGGAATGAAAATGGCTTTAGATGGCTTTCATAATCAAGAAGATGATTGGAGTCTTATCTCTGGCCATATTCAAGAGCAGTGTTCCTACCGGGCACCAAAATGACTGGGGAAGTCTGTTGTCTTCTTGCCTTGTTTGTGGATTTATGGAATCACCTGGCTCATCACTGTTAGCTACAGATGCAGAGCAAGTCCTACATATCTCGACCAAGCTCTAGATATGTAGGACTTTGCAAACACAGATCTCGAAGGGAAACTGTAGTGGAGTAACCCTAATCACAATTCTACTTGGAAAGGGATTGCAGTGCTATTCTGTGCAAGTCTGCTTAGAAAGTAGCCCCATTAGGTTTGAAGATTAAATCTTTAAAAGACTTCAAAGTCAGTAATTTGATAATCAGAAATGACTGGATATAATAAAAAGAATAATATGTCACAGGTGAAGTAGTTTATCTTTTTCTTTCGAATTGGACGATTTGACAAATTCCAGTCAAACCTTTCCCTTTGCAATCTTCCATTCTATTGAGATGAATTATGCATATGGGTACATTCTGTTAATGTTTGTAACAGATTTAAACATTTCTAGTAACAGTGCCAGTCGCTTTATGGAAAATTCCACCCGGTGTTATAAGGATAAACTAGGAATCGCAGTAATGCAACTTTGTTGTTGCATGCCTTCAAGTCATTTCCAATTTAAGCTTATCCTGAAGCAGTGGTTCTCAACCTGTGGGTCCCCAGATGTTTTGGCCTACAATTCCCAGAAATCCCAGCCAGTTTACCAGCTGTTAGGATTTCTGGGAGTTGAAGTCCAAAACAACAGGGGACCCACAGGTTGAGAACCACTCTCCTACAGTGAACCTATCACAGGGGTGTCTTGGCAAGATTTGCTCGCTGGGGGAGGGGGGTTGCCTTCCTCTAAGTGTAAAAGTGTTCCCAAGGTAAACACTCTAAAACAGGCATGAGCAAACGTGGGCCCTCCAGGTGTTTTGGACTTCAACTCCTAACAGCTTAAGAGGCTGAGAGGGGAAAGGAAAGGGCCTGAGGCTGTTAACTGTGGGAGCTGAAGTCCAAAACACCTGGAGGGCCCACATTTGCCAATGCTTGCCCGAAAGATTTTCAATTCCAGATTTGTTTGCCTGAAATTTGAAATGTTCCATGACTTTAACCATGTTTTGTTGTTAAGAATGTAAAAATGAAGGGCTAAAAACCAAAACAAAAGTATAGGTACCTGTTCCCACATTTAAGCCCACTCTTGGTGTAAAGCATTAGCAGCCATAACCTCATTTTCAGTTTATTAAATAACTTTAGGCATACTTCCATCCTTTCATTCATGGGCTTTTCGGATTGTCTTCATTTCAAAGTATTACACATTGAAAAAGGCTAATGGTGAATGTTGAAGAGAACACTATGCAAACAGGAATGCTTTGTTGGATGATGAATTGGAACAAATAAACTAATGTTAATTTCAGATACATTTTAGTTAATTCTCTTTTCATTTGTCTAGCATCTGATTAGGCTTTTCTTTCCCCCTCACAGGCATAATGAGGCTTACACGTGGACAAATCCTACATGCTGTGTACATAATGTAATTATTGGCAAGCTCTGGATAGAACAATATGGGACAGTAGAAATTATAAATCACAGGTAACATCTGTTTAAACCACATTTTCCTTCCTAAAAACTGCAAGTAGAGTGGGGCTGTGGGTGGTATAATCACTTAAGTGTCAAGTTTTTCGGCTCATTATTTGGAAGGCAGCTAAGAAATAATGGCCTGTTTGGGTGGATGCTAATTTTTCCTTACTGTTTTAAGTAAAAATGTGCTTGTTGGAATGCATTTTTATGTTTCTGGTTGATATACACACAGATGCTCCTGTTAAAAGAGTTGTTTTCTAAGAAATTCTTTGATAATGATGATTTTTTGTAACAATGACTCAGTGACCTTCACCTCAGAACCAACATCAAGACTGTCAACTATCAGATAGGATATTTTGTAAAACAGCAATTAGGCAAGTGTTTGTTTGATGTAAACAAAAAGAAGATGATGAAGCAGAGAGCAGATGTCTTCTCTTCCTACAATAAGGTGTTCCCCTTGGTTTTTGGAACACCTGCTTGCCTCTAGATTCTTACCACCTTCTCCTTCTGAGCTATATTGTCCTCTCCCTGTTGTAGAGACCATTTATAAGGTCAGAGAGTTAACCAGCTGTAGGCAAGCAATAGGTTCTATCTTAGGGCCCTTCCACACAGCCCTATATCCCAGGATATCAAGGCAGAAAATCCCACGATATCTGCTTTGAACTGGATTATCTGAGTCCACACTCAGATACAAAAGCATCATAGGGATTCTGTAAAATCTTAAAAATCAAAATTGAAATGGATTTGTAAATAAAACCATACAAGGCTAACTTGATCTGTAGTCTTTGTAATAGCTATTTGGTGCTATAACTATTGCAATGAGGGATGTAGTTACTGATTACACATTTCAGCATTTTACAACAAGTGTGATTTGTCCATAGTCGATTTTTCCCATTGATTCCACATTTCTTTCCCTTTTTCTTTCATTTTGAGATAAAAGTCATTTGGGATATTGGGATATTGTTAATAAAGTATCAAAGTAAAATCTATTCAAAATTAGATGTTGTATAGGAAATTGGAAGATGTGTTTGAATTAGAGTAGAATTCATAATTTACATTTTGATTTAAAACATAATGGGGTTTCATAGAAAATTAATGTTTTCTGAAAGGTTCCAAGACCCAAAATCTATTGGAACCACTGTTGTAGAGAATAATTCAACCTCAAAGCCAGTTTATCAGAGATCATCAGCCTTGCAGCACAGCTGTTTGGCACCCCAAAGTAGACCTATTAATGTCACATACAGCAGAAGTAGGTCCAAGGAGCTTCTGGTGCCAGAAAGGACTGGTATGAGATAGGTAGGAACAAACCCTAGGAGAGTGAGGACTGAGGCAGAGGAGGGCAATGACCACCTGTTTATTCAGGTCTAGAAGACTAAATAAAATCATTCCAAAGATAGTAAAACAGATAATAAAGTATACATTTCAAGAACCTCAAGAATAACATTTATAATATGTAATTTACTCTTTCTATACTTCAAGCTTGGGACTTAGGCACAAATGCATTACAAGGCATTTCTCTCACATTTCCTTTTAGCAGCTCTCATACCAAATCCTCAGACTGCTTTTATCCTTGTTCCTGGGGTCATTACAGTGCCCCCAACCTAGAAATTCTTAAAAACATATACATAGCTGTGTACATCTCGCTCTTCTATCCTGTCATTTTTTTTCACCTAGAAAGTCTATCCAACTGTTATCTAAATTCTCTATGAGTGATTGTTTTGATCTCAGCATATTGTCTATTTTATTTATTTATTGTATTACATTTAAGTGCACCACCAAGGTGGTAGCTTTGTGACCCATTAATTTCATTTGTTTTTCTGTTATAGTACTGGGGATAAGTGTATACTTAATTTTAAGCCATGTGGACTATTTGGTAAAGAACTTCACAGAATAGAAGGCCACATTCAGGACAAAAAGTAAGTGGTGTGTTTGCTTTTGGTGTTGATTATATGCAGGCAAAATATAGCATTCTTCCCACTTGTAGGGAAACAAGCTTTGGTTCTTTCTATTGTTCTTTCCCTCTCTTTCTCTTTATCCTTCTCTCTCCCCTTTCCTCTTTTAAGAACCCAAATCCATCACTAAGAAGTAAGCTTTTGACTTTTGGTGGGAGACAACAACTATAATTGATGAACTGTCCACTGTGGATGAAGTAAAATACTCAGTTCACTGTATTGTTGAAGGTTTTCATGGTTGGAATCACTGGGTTGTTGTAGGTTTTTCGGGCTATATGGCCATGTTCTAGAAGCATTCTCTCCTGGCGTTTTGCCTGCATCTATGGCGAAACTTCAGGAGAGAATGCTTCTAGAACATGGTCATATAACCCAAAAAACCTACAACTACTCAGTTCACTTTTTAAACCACATCCACTATTTTTCTTCTTGAAGTATTGCTATAGGCTATGGATGGGGATTGATCCTTTGAATAGCTGGCTACTAGTGGAAATAAGATTGGCTGTTTTTTTTTTCTGTACTTGATTTCTCTAAGGAAGTCTGTAAATAATGATCCCTGAAAGAGCAGTATAGATCCATAATATGGATTACTACTCAAGTATATCGGCACATCTTGATTCTTGAATGACATGTATGGCAGGTTTTGGATTACTTCTCTTTTGTTAATTTCCATTTTCCGTGCAAATATTTGGTGAATAAACTATTTTAAAATAGTTTACATCACTAGCTTAACTTAAAGTTTGATCTTAAATATTTAAAACATAAAATAATTAAAATGTTTGCTTCTTGAAACATCGGATCTAGTTATTGCGGCATATGCTTTGATGCAATCCTGTTTGAATTAGGCGCTCTATGTGGGGCTGTGTTTAGAAACTCCAGAAATTTCCATTATTCCATTATTCAAAATGTTGCAACATATAGCCCTACTGTTGAAACAAATCTGTTGAGCAGAATTCAAAATTCTTGTTAAAGCCCTACAAGACTTGGGTCTAGCCTGTCTTAAAGACTTCTCTATACAAGCCAGCCCAAATTTTAAGATTTTTGACGGAGGGCTTCGTCTTGATACAACCACCATCACATTTGATGACAAAATGAGAAGGAGCCATCTCAGTGGCTGCTCACAGGTTGTGGAAATCCATTTCATGGGAGCTTTGGGTGGCTCCCCCTCTTCTCTCTTTTTGCTCCCACACAAAGGCCTTCTTATTCAAGCAGGCCCTTTGTGTTTAAATTATGAAACAGAAGGATGATCCAAATGTGTTATGCTATGATTTTATATTTTTCTTTGTGTTTTAAACAGACATTTTGAACTGTGTGCAGTTCCAGTCGAATTCTTCAGTTAAATATTTTATACTTCATAAATATGATTTTAGCTGTACTGTACTTAAAAAAAACAAAAATAAATTGTAAGCCACTTTAAGACTCTTTCCAGGAGAAATGCACAGTATACATTAAGACATTTCCATGTAATAACCATCTTAGTGAATAAACTACCTACTTTTTCAGTTATTCATTTCTATTCTGTTTTTTTAACGATCAGTAAGAAGAAACTTGCAGTTATCTATGGCAAATGGACAGAATGCTTATGGTGTATTGATCCTTCGACTTATGAAAACTACAAGAGGAATGAGAGGAAAGGTGGCGACCAGAAGAAGCCAAAGCCGGTAATGTTGACTTAGGTTGCTGCCCTGAATCCCTTTGGGCAGAGGGGGTGGGATATAAATAAATGTTGTTGTTGTTGGTGATGATGATGTTGTTGTTATGTTGTATTGGCTGGAGGAGGAGTTGAGCTCTTCCAAGTTTCCCAAAAGAGAAACATTTGGAGGAACTAAACTTACAGTGCAAGCTGGAGAAACTGAAGTTCTTAGTATTTTAATTACTTTTGTGACAGGAGTCCACACCTTCAAATGGTATTCTGTGAAACTGCTAGGGATGTATCCAGTATTGTCCATCCATTGGTTGAAAAGTATTTGAGCCAATAGAAATGTTTGTGACTGGGGTGGAAGGAAAGCATTTTTTTGCAGATTTCTTTCATTCTGATTCCCAGTTTCTTTCATGGATGGTTGAGGAATCTGTCATCCCAGAACTTGTCAAAGAAAAGGAGAATTGCAAAAAAATATATATCAGCATTCAAGGAGAATACTTATTTCAGAAATGCTTCTGTAAATAGAAATAGAGTGTTGCATTCAGCTTCATTGACTACAGTGAGATGTGTCATTCAGTAGCTTTCTGGAATTAGTGATACACATCTTGTATCTTCAAAATTATTAGATGAAATGGTTTGTTTGTGCTGAGTTGTATGGGTTTACATTGAACCTGTACTATTAAGGACATGCATTTCTTGCTCAGCCAGTTAATGGCAAAAAGTTTTCATTTTGCCTCCAACTTGTCCTGTTCTCCAAAAATCTCCAAGCATCAACATCTAGTTTTGGTGTCCCCCAAATCAGATTTTTTTTTTCTTGATGAGTTTGCATTCTGAGACTTCTCTGTCTCCTGGGGGAAATAGACTGCTTGGGCTCATCACTTGTTCACATCACATCAAATAATAATGTGTTGAAGTGACTCTGTTACACTTGAGCCATCTGAACTTCGTGTAGAGGAAACCAGCAATTAAGACCAAGAATTTTAAAGTTGCCATTTACCATCAAGGCCTTTCCTTTGTTTTAAGAGTGAGGAACCTGAAAACGATGAAGCTGACGATATGCCAGAAATCCAAGAGACTGTACAAGTCATACCTGGCAGTAAGCTACTTTGGAGGATAAGTACTAGACCACCAAATTCATCTCAGGTAAATTGCTCAAAATGGTACATAGGGTGGAGATGTGCATTAACATAAGAGAATTCAAAAGTCCCAGTTTAATTATATATAGAAGAAAACATTTAAATTGACAACTGAATGTGTCTTATCAAACTTTTTGAGTTTACCAATACTGGAATAAGAATGGATATTTCTTGAGTCATAAGCACTATAGAATTGTTATTGATAATGTTATTAGTTTAGTTTCATTATTGTGTTATAGAATCCTTAAGGAATGACAAGTAAGGAAATAGGCATATCTTTAAGACAATAATCTTGAAGGGATGAAAATAGTGGCCTTTTAGATCACAACAAATTACAGCAAACTTAGTTAACTGCCAATAGTAAGGGATTATGGGACTTGCAGTCTGGGTGGACAAAGTCTCCTATCTTTGCCTTAAAGTAGGAGTAGGAAATTTATAGTGTTGAAGGGCAACTCTCAACAGCTCCAACCCATTTATGCAATAGTGGAGAATTTCCAATGGGTTGCACCAAGGGATCATGAAATGAAAAGAAACTAATACTTTAATCCAAACTGCAACTAATGGTAGTTAATCCACCTGTAGATTAATCCATATAATTGTCCCCACATACCTCCACCTCTTGAAAACAAGTGGCAGTTAAAACTAAACATCATTTAAACATTTTGAAACCTCATTGATTTGTTACTCACCTCTAAATTGTAATGGCATGTGATTAACATGTTTTCCTATAAACAGTTGAGCTAATGATTGTTGTTGAGAACATTGTTTATCAAAAAATGTGGATCAGCCTGTCCCAGGATTCTATTTAGTCATCTATGCTAATTTCCTTGTCCGCTCAGTTGGTTATGGATACAGGCAGTCCCCAAGTTACTAACAAGGTAGGTTCTGTAAGTTGAATTTGTTTGTAAATCAGAAGAGGTACATTTTTAAGTGTAACTTCAGTCATATACATGCTTTGGATAGCATAGGGAAGGGTTAACACCCATGTGGTGTTTGTTTGGCAGTCTGTGTTCAGAAGATTTCACCTCACTTTCTGTCCCTGTGATATTTGAATTTTGAAAAAAAATTGACTTGCTGTAGAAACAAGAATTGAAGATAAAACTTCAGTGGAAACCTCTTTCCTTCATGATAATAACTCTTTCAGGAGTGAATTTTTCTTCTGAGGGGTAGATTTCTTTCACTTCCTGTTGTCTCACCCTGATTTGTAACTAAGAGTCGTTTGTAAGTCGGATATTTGTAACTCGGGAACAGCCTGTAGTATTTAAATGGCAGAAGATGTAAAACAACAGTATAATTTCTGTTGTTAGTCATCATGTTTTTTGAGCAACCATAGTGCATGAGCTTCTTCATTTGCAGACTAGAGTTACATCAGATGAGCAAACCAAGTATCAATGGAAAATATTCCACAGCAAACCCACACTGCTGATCTCTAGACTCACAGTGATAATTCGCTGGTGACTTCTAAGATCTTTCAGGCAATTTTGTAATGATTAAGGGTTCTTGCCTCATAATACTGAACCACAAAGTGCCAAACTTCAAGGATTAGCTGTTTTCTTTCTTATTTTTGAGTAAGAACCAGCTCCTGGTAGGAGCACTTGTGTCAGGAAGCAAGAAACTTTGATCTGGCCTCTTGTTTTGGTTGCCATGATTCCAGTTTGTTTTGAAACACCAGTTTGCATTTGTAACAACTTCCACAAAAAAAAAAAAAAAAAAAAAAAAAAAAAAACCCTGAAGTAGAAACACTGGAAATAAGCAATATTTTTTCAAAATCTCCAATATGCATACTTTGTACTACTATGAATTTGTAAACCAAAATTCCAAACTTTTACGAAGTTATACCAAGAAGAAACAAGGCAACCAATAAAGAAAAAAGGCAATTTTTAATTAATAATTTGTAAAATATTTTACAGGATAAACAGATTGGGTTGGAATACAACAGTATTATACAAAACACACAAGAGTCTCCAAGTATTTCTAAACAACTTCTTTAAAAAAACAAGGACAAACTGTTAGATCCTGTTCATAAACTGAAATTAAATGAAGCCTAAGGCACAAAGATTTTGTATGAAAGCTTTTATAACACATTTGAAGAAGAATGTGTACCATATCTACTCATTTTCTTTAATCCCATTTTAGGGGGAAATCAAATACTGGGATTGTGGCAGATCTCCAGAAGCCTACTTTTATCCACACCAAATATTATATATTATAGTCCGGTTTCACTCAATAATCACTGTTTTAAAATATCTAATAGCCTCATAGCAAACAGGTCACTAAATTATACAGCATAAAATTGTAAACTCCAGTCTGAATCCTTAAACACTCTACAAGAGAACCTTTTATGGTACCTTCTAAATATAGCTGACCTTAATATTAGAAATAAATCTCTATCGAGAGCAGTAGTCATCACAGATGCCTTTGATTTAATTACTGGGATTTTCTTTTTCATCCAAGAATGAGCTTTTGCTCTTATCAGCACAGTCACGAGAAAAGAATGAAGCAGAGGATGATGAGCAGTCAAAATGGGCCCTTTCACACAACATAATTATAGCCCCTTGATTCCACTCTAAGTGTCAACATGGTATGAAATCTTGGGGTTTCTACGTTGGTTGAAAACATGGTTGTGGGACCAGGCTTTCGGGTAGCAGGCTGACTGACAATGGCAATGATGACAATGCTATGGAAAATGGACTATGGACAGGCTTCTGATTGTGTCACTGTTACAGAATTTTGGTTCTAAATAAGGCTAACCAGCATTATTTTAAATGGATTTAATTTTAAACTAATTTGATGTTTTTACTTATATATAATTATTGTATTGCTTATGTTGTATGTGGGGGCATTGAATCATTGCTGGCTGTAAGCCGCCCTGAGTCCCCCTGGGGGGGTTGAGGAGGGCAAGCTACAAATATTTGAAATAAATAAATAAATAAATTGGTGAGGAGGTACTAGAACTGCATTTCTGGCCCTGGGATTTCTGGCGCTCTAATTTAGAATTCTGAATGCCCACCTTAAATTGTAAAATCCAGGACTCTGTAGGCTGGAACTATATCAGTTAAAGTGGAGTCTTAAGATGCATCTACACAGGGGGCCCTGGTGGTACAGTGGGTTAAACTGCTGAGCTGATGAGGTTGGCGGTTCAAATCCGGGAAGCAGGGTGAGCTCCCACTATTAGGTCCAGCTACTGACAACCTAGCAGTTCGAAACATGCAAGAGTGAGTAGATCAATAGGTTTTGCTTCTGTGGGAAGATAATGGCACTCCATGCAGTCATGCCAGCCACATGACCTTGGAGGTGCCTATGGACAATGCTGGCTCTTTGGCTTAGAAATGGAGATGAGCACCACCCCTAGAGTCAGACACAACTAGACTTAATGTCAGAGGAAACCTTTACCTTTACTTTACACTGTAGAACTGATGTAGTTTGACACCACTTTAACTGTCATGGCTCAATGCTATGAAATCTTAGGGGCTTTTTACAAGGTTTTTTGCCTTGCTCACCCAACTCCGGCTCCCAGGATTCCAAAGCAGCATTTATTAATTTAGCTGCAGTAAACCCATGAATCAGGATAAGAGCATAATAGCAACATTTCTTTCCAAACTGGGTCAGTAAATACAAGATCAAAGTACAGGGAGATGTGTTGTCACGATGCAAAGTGGATGGCAGGTTGAAGATGGTCCTTTCCCCCTTTCTTGCCTCAACTTTCTGGTTGAAGGCCCTTTTTTGTGTTGTGTAGCAATTTCCCCCCAATAAACAGATTTCCTTTTCTGATCTTCAGTTCCATTCACATTATAAAAAGAGAATATATTCTTCCACAAATGAAGTGTAACAAAATGCCTGCAAGTGTTATTAAAAAGTGAAATATTTCTGTTTACTTAGTGTGAAAGAACATGCCTCAAAGAGAAAGGCAGAAGAATTCCCTTCTCCTACATTTTGTCCTTCTGACTAATAACCATAGTAGAAGTGATTTCTGAAAACATATTCATGTATTTGTATGTTGTTTTTCCCCACTTAAGATGTACAATTTCACCAGTTTTGCTGTCAGTCTCAATGAATTGGAAAAGGGCATGGAAGAAGTGTTGGCCCCCACTGATTGCCGATTGCGGCCAGACATCAGACACATGGAGAACGGAGAAATAGGTAGGAGGGTGCAAGGCATCGGTATGTAGACTAGAAACTAAGTAATTCTATTCTTCCGTATTACTTGTTTTACTTGTATTTCTTCAGCTCACAGAGCAGAAAAGGGAAGTTTTTTGAGAGGAGCAATTATAACTCTTTTAGAAAGGAGGAAAGGATCCTCCCATGCTCCTATCTTCTTTTTTGGTGGAGCTGCTTTGATTGAACAGACAGTACGGTGCTTCCCCTGGGTTCATATCAAGCAGGAGATTGACCAATTTTGGCTCAGTGGTTTTTGCATTTCTGGTCCTTAATATGAGTTGGAGTAGGGTTGAAATCTGTTACCACCCCGACTGTTGAAATCCTCTCTCTCTGAATAGAGGGAAATTATAATGATCACAATGATAAAAATTTCCTTTTTTGGGGTAAATTGCCAGAGTTGGACACTACAGTCAAAATTAAAGTAATGGTTTGTGAAAGAATAGATCTATCTGGAACTGTAACCTTGGGGTCTGCTATTTTTTTAAGTATACATGTTGCTTTTATCTTTTGTGCTTTTAAAAGGGATGATACTGGCGTGAATAACATTTGAATAAATTGGTCTGAGTCATGACTATATAGTAGTAGTGTCTTCCTAAAATGTTGTGGATTTTATTTCTCCACCTTTCATTCCTTTTGTATTTCTCTCTCTCCTTATTTCATAAAGTAATCAATCCCTCTTTAAATGTCTATTAGATCTGGCTAGCAAAGAAAAAGAGAGGCTAGAAGAGAAGCAGAGAGCGGCTCGAAAGGAACGTGCAAAAGATGAAACTGAATGGAAAACAAGGTAATGAATGCGGCTTGGGGTGGGAGAAGAAACTCCCACTGCCTATAGGAGCAGCAGTTATGGTGCAGTGCATCAATTCTTGGGTTTTAAATTGTCATGTTTTTCAAGTTTATTATTCCAGAGGAAGGCACTTTAGCATAAATCCTGTGTGTTATGCCTAACTAGAGTAGATTCATTACATGAGTGCGATTTGCCCACATGTTGACTCCACTGTTCAAGAACTGATTCAGTGAATCTACTTTAGTTGGGATTGACCAAAGGATTCCAGTAATAAAATGCGGACATAGAATCAGCAAGAGTTTTGACATTCTGATATTGAGACATTTGCATCTGTTCCATAAACTGTAGTAGAAAGAGTATTAGCATAATGTTGCTGTGAGTTTTCCGGGCTGTATGGCCATGTTCCAGAAGCATTGTCTTCTGACATTTTGCCTGCATCTATGGCAGGCATCCTCAGAGGTTGTGAGGTCTGTTGGAAAACTAGGCAAGTGAAGTTTATATATCTGTGGAGGGTTCAGGGTGGGAGAAAATACTCTTATCTGCTTGAGCCAGTGTGAATATTGCAATTGGAAACATTGATTAGCATTTAATGGCCTTGCTGCTTCAAAGCCTGGCTGATTGTTTCCTGGGGAACTCCTTTCTTGGGAGGTCTTAACTGACCCGCATTGTTTTCTGTCTGGAATTCCCCTGCTTTTTGAGTGTTGCTCTTTATTTACTGTTTCATGTAGGTATCTATCTGTGTGTGTAGGTTTTCTGTAAAGCGTGTGGCCCAATTGTTGATCTGGTTTGCGGATAACTAGGACATCTAGTTAACTAGGACATCTCAGTATTCATCCTCAGAACGATCCCATTTGAAATCCTAGAAAGCTATTGACAAATCAGAGGTCAATACTCAATAATAGGAGACTTCCTCTGTTCTTGAAATATGAAGCACATTATTACATGGCCAATGGCAATGGAAGAACCTGTATCTGTTGTGACCAGTTCTTTTGCTCAGAACTATAAATGCAAATTATGTTGTTCCGACAGATGCAAAGTACATGTCAGGTTCTGGTGTTCATGTTGATAGCCCTGTGCACTGAGAAAAAAAAGACTGGTGATAGGGTCTTTATTCCATTTATGGCACTATTAGAATGAACTTCTACCAATTTTGTGGGTTTTTATTTACTTCCTTTTTTCTTTTCCCCCCACAGATGGTTTTATCAAGGAACTAATCCATATCTTGGGACTCCTGACTGGTTATACACAGGAGGGTACTTTGATAGAAACTTCTTTGACTGTCCAGATATATACTGAAATCTTGAATGCAGTTGCTCCTTCGCCCAGGAATCAGTCGATTTCAATGAATCAAGTGACGCTCCGGCTTTACCACGACTAGAAAGCACCTTTTTTTCTAAAGCAAAGTTTTAATGAAAAGTATCAGTTGCTGATCAAGGATTTCTCATTTGTTTTGATTGCCAAAATATTTAAATATTGTTTCTCCCCCCCCCCCCCTCTTTTGAAGGTACGGCCTGAAATTAATCATGTTTCAGAAGAAAGTGGCTGCCATGTTTTTTGTTTGCTTTCCTTTATCTATCATTTTACGTTTCATTAACAAATCGTAGTGAGTGGAGAGGCTGTGCCTTTATTAAAACTGAGCTGACAGCCACATGGTTTCTTTTATTTTAGCTATAAAGGATGCCTTTAGAGTATTCACTGCTCAGAGAAATAGTGCTGAATCGGTACAAAGAAATGCAGTTGTGGCCATTGGAGAGGTATCTCATAGGAATTGGAGCAACTGGGATTCTTGGGAGTAATTTCTGAATCATTTCTAATTTTAAAGGCTTCACAGTTGTAGCAAGAGAACATTAGGCTTAGGTTTAAGAAGCTGTTACTCTATTCTGCCTCAGTCTTTGGCACTGTGATTATCAATTCAAGGAATTACCTGTGACATTTTTTTT
Source organism: Anolis sagrei (assembly GCF_037176765.1). Classification (NCBI taxonomy): domain Eukaryota; kingdom Metazoa; phylum Chordata; class Lepidosauria; order Squamata; family Anolidae; genus Anolis; species Anolis sagrei. Next base: position 232,615,807 of record NC_090024.1, read on the forward strand.
TAAAAGACAAACTACTATAGTGAATGTTTGGTGCGGCTTGTAGGTATTCCTACAAACACTTGCCTGTCTGAGGTTTCAGAACATTTTGTTTCTAAAACACAGGAGATTTTGGAGATATTTTTAGGAACATGGGTGTTGTGCATAGATCATGTATGAAATCAAACATTTTTGCTTCTGTTCAGAGACTTTTTCGTCTCCAGTACTGCTTTTGGCAGCCTGACACAATTCAGGATGTTTAGGCTGATTTGCAAACATGCACTCTTCTCCTTCTTTGGCTTTACTTGGAATGTATCTACAAAAGGTTTATGTTTGTTTTGCATTTTAGTGCATGTTTTGAAGTATTTACTACATTACAACCTGTAGTATCTTCTTAAAAAGCAATGGCTATCTTCTTATTTTTGGCTAAAACTGAGTGACATGATGGAAGCTTTCACTGACTTTCCAATAGGGATAACTTTCCTGAGAGTGGATTTGTTCTTTCAGATTTAAAATATGAAAGCCATATAATCCCAAATTTGTTTGAATTTTGAGGGGAAATATTTTTCTTTTTACTTATGTATTTCCAGAAGAAAAGTGAATCTTGGTATGTGAGAGCTATAAAAAGAAGTTATAAATTGGCCAGATGTTTAAAATGCTTCAAAAACTAAATTTAGGTAGATTCAAACATGGTATGAAAGGTTCATAGAAACCAATTTAGTGATTAGGGTATGACAATAATCAGTTAAGCAATCTACTATACCACTTTGGATATTCCTCCATTATCCTTATGCAAATGTATGGCCATATACGTATTGTTGGATTGCAACTCCCATCATCCTTTTCCATTGGCATCACTGATGGGAGTGGTAGTCTAGCTTCTGAAAGGTCATATAATCTCTGATTTAAAATGTCCATCCTGGCTAATGGTTTTTATACTTGCAAATGTCAATCTCCAACTTAGTGTTTGAGTTTTATCTAAAGGGGAATGAAACATTCAAAGACAAGGGAAAAAGCAATGGGTTACACAGATTTTTTCCCCACAGTGCCTATAAAGCAGGAGAACTTGACTTCGGAGAACATTTGAGGCAATAAAAGACACTACTTTGAGAAGTGTCTCTGACCAGTGTGTACCTTGTTCTGAGCACTTAAACCCAATGTCCTTGAGTGTAATTTACTACATGTAGTAGTACCGTGTTCTCCCTTCCTTTCAGTGGGCTTTCCCTTTAAGGCACTTGGCCACACATTTACTCATATTATTTGTGTTTCTCTTTCCCGTTGCATTGAATACTGCTACTGATTACAATTGAATTAATGGTAGGGAAACAAATAGTAAATTTCTCTTGTTTTCTCCAATATTTGATTCCATCCAGAAAGCAGTAGTCATTTTCCTCCCTCTCTCTTCCTTGCCAAACATTCAAGTTGCAAGGAAAAGGATCCCCACAACAAGTAAATAAATATAAGTATAATAAAAACCGATTCTACTTTTGCCCAGTAAAGCCTGATGGATAAATTGGAATATCTGGAGCCCTAATATCTGGAGCCCTAATAGGAATAATAAAGTTTTGAAGTGAATTTTCCCCTGTTACAAGTTCCTAAGAAATGTGTAACTTTTGAGTCAAAAATCTATATTGAAAATGCTACATATGCTCTTGCCTTCTCTGTAGAGACAAATAGAGATCTGTGATGTCGAAGGCTTCATGGCCAGAATCACTGGGTTGCTGTGAGTTTTCCGGGCTGTATGACCGTATTCCAGAAGCACTCTCTCCTGACGTTTCCCCCACATCTATGCTAGGCATCCTCAGGGGTTGTGAGAATCTCACAACCTCTGAGGATGCCTGTCATATATGTGGGTAAAATGTCTGAAGAGAATGCTTCTGGAACATGACCATACAGCCTGCAAAAAATCACAGCAACCAAAATAGAAATCTGTCCAATATTTGAATTTCAATTTGCAGAAGAAACTCATTACACTAGACTTATTTTTTTTAATGTACAGATAAATATTTCATTTAGATTCCACCACGAGGTAAAAAATAACGCCTTGTATTTTCTGAAATGTTCAATTATGTTGAAATCCATGCTTTGTTTCTATTTATAACAGTCTATGTTTAGTTTTTAAAGAAGAACAACAGAATGTAATTGTCCCATAAACAGTCAGTAAATAATGTCTACCTGTCCTGCGTCCCATCCTTCCTTCCCAGGCAGACACCATGTTAATGTCTTGGATACATCACTGGTTCTTGCGCCATGTATTTAAAACACCACATGGGGAAACCCAGGGTTCCTCTGCAGCTTAGGTGGGATCGCTTAGTAACTGCTTCTCTACAAAGGATGGCTCCTACTGGGAGTAAATAGTTCTTACAGATTGCAAAATAATTTTTCTAATCTTTGAGCCATTAATTTCTGTCCTGCCTCATCAATCTAAGAGGTCAGAAGAGCTTCAAATTAAAACCCATACTAAACCTCGAGGGTCTTAAGAGCTTTAATGATCATGTATTGTTGAAGGCTTTCATGGCTGGAATCACTGGGTTGTTGTGAGTTTTCTGGGGTGTATGGCCATGTTCCAGAAGCATTCTCTCCTGATGTTTCGCCTTCATCTAGGTTGTGAGGTCTGAGGATGTCTGCCATAGATGCAGGTGAAATGTCAGGAGAGAATGCTTCTGGAAGATGGCCATACAGCCCAGAAAACTACCCATTTAATGATCATGTTAAATTACATTACTTTAAAAAGATACTCACTTGTTTTGTTTACATTAAACTTGCACTTGTTCTTGGTACCACCTTCCTAATTCAAGCACTGCCTTACAAGAGCTGATGATTTGACGCCTCTCCAAGGAGGAAAAAGCACTTTTAAAACTAATCATGTTAACTGTTAAGGTAGATATAACTGAAAGATTGTTTTTTAAAAAAATAAATAAAAATGGAGAATAGTTACTTATTTGCTTGGCTGCTCATTTCCCATTTTATCTACCTTGATCTGTGGGTTTGAATTAAGGCTTTGTGCATAAATTAGTCCCAGCACAAAAGTATTGCTTCCTCTCTGATACAAAGGAGGACTTCGATGTCCACATGTGTATCCTCAATGTGAGACTGAAGTAAATAGGAAAACTTTGCCAGCACAAAGGATGTATATATAAAATCTTGGTTCAGCTTTTGTCAGGACCGTTGTTTTGCCTCTTGGTAAGGAGGTGAACTCTATTTACTTCAAAACAGATGCAACAATATCACAATCTACAGCTATAAGAAAATAAGACAACACTAGAATAGATCACTTTTGGCATACAATGTAGGTGACAGGTCATTAACCTGCAATAAAATAAATATCTCAGTAATATATTTTACAGATACCTAATACAGCCAGAAACCTAGTTATTGCTTCATTTCAACATGCAGTTTATATAACTGGCTGCATTGCTCTTACATTTAATTTGACAAGGTTCCAGATTTCTGAAAACACTACTAATTTTACTAGCAAGATGGCATTCAGTGCACAGTATAGTTTGGGTTTTTAAAATTCCATTAATTTCACTCAGATATGAAAATATAATTGAGTTTATCCCTATCACACCTAGCCTACAATCTGCAATCGATCATACAGTATAGAGCAAGCATGGGCAACTTTGATCCTCCAGGTGTTTTGGACTTCAACTTCCATAATTCCCAACAGCCTCAGGCCCTTTCCTTTTCCTCCTCAGCCACTTAAGATGCTGTTAGGAATTATGAGAGTTGAAGTCCAAAACACCCGGAGGACCAAAATTTGCCCATGTATGTTATAGAGGTATTTTAACTTATGATACATTTGTGAATCCTTGACTTAAAACGTTAAGATGCAAAACTTTGTTTTGATGACAAATTATACAAAATTATATAATTCTGACTGATGTATAAACATTTTAAGTCAGCAGTTATAAACTCATAGGCAAAGATATGTGAATCACAAAGGTCTTTCACAAGCTTTCCAAATACATATTTTTTGCTTGAAGTGTTTCTTCCCAAATATGGACAAGTTCCAAAAATCTTTGGATCACTGACATGTGATTCTGAAAAATAAAAATATCTATTTTGTGTTGTAATCATCCAAACAGTTCAGATGGCTGGTGTGGTCTTTAATCTTCCTCCTGTTCACTGTACTCTGTGTACTTAAATGAAATGTAGATGTTCCTGTTCACGTAGTGTTTTAAAACTTACATTAATTTCACAATGTACTGTAATGTTGCCTCTCAAAATACATACGTGGTTTGGGGTTAATTGTAAAATAAAGCAATATTTAAATTTATGTAAAGCTAATGGTTCTAACACAGAAATTGATTTTTTTAGTATGATTTTTATAGCATGGGGAGGGGGAGTAAAACATTATATATATAAGTATCTATATACCCCTTGCTCCCCAGTTTCCCAGTCCACTCTCTGCTGCTACTGTTGTTGTTCTGTTTTGCCTTCTTTGTTTTGCTTTATCCCTGTTAATAATTTGCATACACTGCACAATCCGCCTGGAATTATTTTTTTGGTCCAAGCTTCAGTTGTGAAAGTCACTTGAGTGGGGCTTGTGCTGGAAAGCAATACCAGGCTGACTGTGCCCCACTGTCTTCTTCTTTTCTCCCTTTCCCATGTTGCATGAAAAATGTTGGAGGATATTAATAAAAAAAGGCTTTAGTGAAATGGATTTATTTTTATAATATTTAATAACTGTCAATACCCATCTATATTAACTATATGAAATCATATTACCTTTTTAGATAAGTCTGTACAGGTTTGTGGACTTAAATGTTTAAAATGTCAAAGCAAATAAAGGTTGTTTTGGAGAAGAGAACTAGTTCCCATTCCCGTGTCTTGTGTCATTTGGCTTCTTCCTTATTTCCCCTGCCCATAAACTCTGTCCCTTCTGAATTACTTTAAAATGAGATTCTGTAACAGAGATTTCCATACTTTTCGTGTGGGTGGCATGCTTTTTCGACATTCATCCTTCTTCAACATGGTAATTCAGTTTTACTGGCAAACCAGAGGTTAAACAGGCATGGGCAAACTTTGGTGCTCTAGGTCAGTGGTTCTCAACCTTCCTAATGCCATGACCCCTTAATACACTTCCTCGTGTTATGATGACCCCCCCAACCATAAAATTATTTTTGTTGCTACTTCATAACTGTCATTTTGCTGCTGTTGTGAATCATATTGTAAATATTTGGTATGCAGGATGTATGTTCATTCACTGGACCAAATTTGGCACAAATACCCAATACGTCCAAATTTAGATTGGTGGGGGGATTGATTTTATCCCGTGGGATTTGTAGTTGCTGGGACTTATAGTTCACCTACAACCAAAGAGCATTATGAACTCCACTAATGATGGAATTGAACCAAACTTGGCACACAGAACTCCCATAACCAACAGAAAATACTGGAAGGGTTTGGTAGGCATTGACCTTGAGTTTTGGAGTTGTAGTTCACCTACATCCAGAGAGCACTGTGGACTCAAACAACGATAGATCTAGACCAAACTTGGCACGAATTCTCAGTATGCCCAAATGAGAGCACTGGTGGAGTTTGGGGGAAACAGACCTTGACATTTGTGAGTTGTAGTTGCTGGGATTTATAGTTCACCTACCATCAAAGAGCATTCTGAACCCTACCAATGATTGAATTGGGCCAAACTTCCCACACAGAATCTCCATGACCAACAGAAAATACTGTTTTCTGATGATCTTTGGCGACCCCTCTGATACTCCCTTGTGGCCCCTCCAGGGGTCCCGACCCCCAGGTTGAGAAACACTGCTCTAGGTGTTTTGGACTTCAACTCCCACAATTGCTAACAGTCTCAGGCCCCTTCCTCCCCCCCCCCCCCAGGGCCAAAGTTTGCCCATGCCTGAGTTAAACCAACCCCTTATAAAAGTTTCATACAATCAGGATCCACCTTCCCGCTTCATTTTCTTAATGTGTAATTAGGAAAGTAGGAGTGACGGGTCCAGTCTCTTATAGGCCAACAGTGGAAATGGCAGAAGGAAGTGGGATATCTCCATTTGCTTACCAGGAGCAGCAGTAATTAGGTTTCAAACTAGATTTCCTTTTGCGCCTTTGCCAATTAGTGTTTAATGGGAAACTGGCATCACAGATAGATTCTCTCCATTTGATAGCTCTGTGAAGAGTCGAAAACACAATTACTGACTTTCCTTTTTTTTCATATAGTCAATGAGGTGAGACATTGTTGCTTCCAATGAAGGACTCTGCCTCCAAGATAAACGCAATCTATTAATGCCAAGCATCTAGGACAAGAAACAAAGGCTGTGGTGAAGCACATACTTCTTGCAAAGATTTATATGGCTATCTCTTGATGAGAATATTAAGAGTATTAGAAGTAGGGTGCACCTACACTGTAGAATTAATGCAGATTGACACCACTTGGGTTGCCAGGGCTCAATACTATGGAATCATGTAAACAAAACTGGAATGTACTTAGTCCTAATCTTTTTAAATACTGGTTTTCAACCACTTCATCGAATCATAGAATCATAGAGTTAGAAGAGACCTCATAGGCCATCCAGTCCAACCCCCCTGCCAAGAAGCAGGAAAATAGCATTCAAAGCACCCCTGACAGATGGCCATTCAGCCTCTGTTGAAAAGTCTCCAAAGAAGGATCCTCCACCATACTCCGGGGCAGAGAGTTCCACTGCTGAACGGCTCTCACAGTCAGGAAGTTCTTCCTCATGTTCAGGTGGAATCTCCTTTCCTGTAGTTTGAAGCCATTGTTCCATATCCTAGTCTCCATGGCATCAGGAGACAAGGTTGCTCCCTCCTCCCGATGACTTCCTCTCACATACTTATACATGGCTATCATGTCTCCTCTCAGCCTTCTCTTCTTCAGGCTACACATGCCCAACTCTTTAAGCCGCTCCTCATAGGGCAGTGGTTCTCAACCTGTGGGTCCTCAGGTGTTTTGGCCTACAACTCCCAGAAATCTCAGCTATTAGGATTTCTGGGATCTGAAGGCCAAAACATCTGGGGACCCACAAGTTGAGAACCACTGTTGTAGGGCTTGTTCTCAGACCCTTGTGTTGCAATAGCAGGTACTTCACACAGTCCTAGAAGCTTGGGAAATGTTTGACTTGTGTTTTTTTTTAATACAAAATCCAGCATATAGATCTCTTTTGCTGTGACATACTGGGTTTTTGTGTCATAATAATAATAATAATAATAATAATAATAATAATTCATTGGAACTTGTGCCACAAATACCTTCTGCCTGCAACAAAGAACTGGTGGGATCACTAGCCAGAAAAAGTTACAGAGAATGAACATGCCAAACTCTTCTGCGACTTCCAAATTCAGACAGACAGAGTTCTGGAGCACAACACTCCTGACCTCACAATCGTGTTAAAAAACAAAGTATGGATTGTCGATGTTACAATCCCAGGTGACAGCAGGATTGAAGAGAAACAACTGGAAAAGCTGACACGATATGAGGATTTAAAGATCAAACTGCAAAGACTGTGACACAAGCTAGTCAAGGTGGTCCCAGTGGTGATCGGTACACTGGGTGCAGTGCCTAAAGACCTTGGCCTGCACTTAAACACAATTGGCACTGACAAAATTACCATCTGCCAGCTGCAAAAGGCCACCTTACTGGGATCTGCACGCTTACTGGGATCTGCACGGCTCCGGTCCAGCGTACCTGTCTGACCGTATCTCTTCCTACGTCCCACCTTGGAGCTTAAGATCTTCTGGGGAGGCCCTGCTCTCGGCCCCGCCTTTGTATCAAACATGTTTGGCGGGGATGAGGGTCAGGGCCTTATCGGTGGTAGCCCCCCGCCTGTGGAATTTGCTTTCCGGGGAAATTAGGTCATCGTCATCCCTCTTTACCTTTAGAAAGAAGGTAAAAACGTGGTTGTGGGACCAGGCCTTTGGGCAATTAGGTTAAAGGACAATTGATAATGTTTGACTATGGCTTGGAAGTCAATTTAGATAAGTTAAGTGGAGTAATCATTAGTATATGGCTAGATAAATAGCCACCAGACTGGCAATAGCTAAATGGATCGTAAGTATACAGTTTAATCTTTATTAATGTTTATGTTTTAATTGTTATATTTGCTATTTTGTATTTTATGATGCGGCATTGAATTATTGCCAATTGGAAGCCGCCCTGAGTCCCCCTAGGGGTTGAGAAGGGAGGGGTAAAAATGTTTGAAATAAATAAAATAAATTATTCGCCGATACATCACACAGCGCTAGACACTTGGGAAGTGTCCGATGTGTGATCCAATTCAACAGCCAGCAGAGTGTCTGCTGTGGACTCATCTTGTGTTTCAAATAAATAATAATAATAATAGTAATAATAATAATAATAGTCCACGGTAGTCCACGCTCTGGTTACATCCCGCTTAGATTACTGCAACGCTCTCTACGTGGGGTTGCCCTTGAAGACGACCCGGAAGCTCCAATTGGTCCAACGTGCGGCAGCCATGTTACTAACAGGAGCGGAACGCAGGGAGCACACAACGCCCTTGTTGTACCAGCTCCACCGGCTGCCGATTTGCTACCGGGCTCAATTCAAGGTGCTGGCTTTGGCCTATAAAGCCCTAAACGGTTCCGGCCCAAGATACCTATCTGACCGCATCTCGGCCTACGAGCCCACAAGAACTTTGAGATCGTCCGGGGAGGCCGTGCTCTCGATCCCGCCTGCCTCACAGATGTGCCTGGTGGGGAGGAGAGACAGGGCCTTCTCGGTGGTGGCTCCTCGGCTGTGGACATCAGACTGGCTCCTTCCCTGATGATATTCCGCAGGAAATTAAAGACCTGGCTGTTCAAGAAGGCGTTCGAACAAGAAGTGCAATAATTGGTAATGACGACAGGAATGGAACAACGGAAAATGATACCGGATTGTAGTTTGGACGATGAGACGACGCGGAATGGTTTTTGTAGAAATGATGCTACTGTTTTTTGTATAATGTTGTGAATTGTTTTTTTTATCGTGCTTTGAATATTGTTGCTTTCATGTTTTACACCGCTGCGAGTCACCCTCGGGCTGAGAACAGCGGTCTATAAATAAAGTAAATAAATAAATTTACAGCCATGATTTTAACAGGAGCGGAGCGCAGGGAGCATACAACCCCCCTGTTGTGCCAACTCCACTGGCTACCGATCTGCTACCGGGTTGAATTCAAAGTGCTGACGTTGGCCTTTAAAGCCCTAAACGGTTCCGGCCCAAGCTACCTATCTGACCACATCTCTGCCTATGAACCCACCAGGACTTTGAGATCTTCCGGGGAGACCCTGCTCTCGATCCCGCCTGCTTCTCAAGCTCGGCTGGTGGGGACGAGAGATAGGGCTTTCTCAGTGGTGGCTCCTCGGCTGTGGAACGCCCTTCCTACGGACATTAGACTAGCACCATATCTAATAGTATTCCGCAAAAAGGTGAAGACCTGGATGTTTGTGCAGGCGTTTGAGTAATTTAGTGCAATCTGGTAATGGAACATAGGAATGGAACAATGGATGACGAACCTGGACTACGCTTGGATGATGAGAAGATTGGGTACGGTTGTTTTTTGTAATAATTGTGCATTGTAATTGCTTATTGGTAATTTAAGTTAAGTCAATTGTTATATGTTGTATGGAACCACTGCTGTTTCTACTGTTTTTACTGTTTGTGAACCGCTGTGAGTCGCCTTCGGGCTTGAGATACAGCGGTATATAAGCAAAGTAAATAAAATAAATAAATAAATAAATAATAGCCTGAATGCAATTTTATGCAACATTTTAAATAATGTGCATGAAACAAAGTTTGTATACACTGAACAATTAGCAAGCAAATGTCTCCTTCTTCCTGCCAGCCAAGTGGGCAATATTCTGCAAATAAAGGTGTATTATATTCAGCTGCAATTTCCCCTGGGCATGGGTGAAGTCATAACCAGGGTGATGACGCAATGCCCTTGCGATTCCCACGGCGGCCGCTAGAGGCCGCGCGCTCCTCCTTTTTCCCTCCTTGCCGGCGTGACACAGCACAATAGAGGCAGCGCGGTGCATGCCGGTCGCGCCTGGACAGCTCGGCCTCGCGCCGGGGCTTGAATGACAGGAGTGAAGGAGAGCTCGCCGACCAATCAGAGAGGAGGAGGACGGGAGGGGCGGGTTTCCGGTTTGGCCAGAGGGAAGCGGAAGGAAGGAGCGAGCGAGGCAGATTTTGGAAAGGGCTCTGAGGAGAGAGAAGCTGAAGGTAAGGCGGAGGAGAGGAAGGGAGGATGTCAGGATCGGGGAAGAAGGCGTGAGGGCCGCGTCAGGCCTTTCCCCATGCCTTCGTGCTTCTCCGCCACGATCTTCTCCCTCTCATCCCCCCTTTTCCCTCTTGTGGCCACTGAGCATGCGCAGTTCAGTCATCGGGCTTCTCTTTGTATTTAAAGGGCCAGTACAGACATTCGTGGCCAATATGGTTGCAGTCTTTTGGATGAAGGTTATATCTAGTTACTAGCCGTCCCCTGCCACGCGTTGCTGTGGCCCACATGGGGGTTCTGTGTGAGAGGTTTGGCCCAATTCTATCGTTGGTGGGTTTCAGAATGCTCTGTGATTGTAGGTGAACTATAAATCCCAGCAACTACAACTCCCAAATGTAAAGATTCTATTTCCCCCAAATTCCACCAGTGTTCACATCTGGGCATATTGAGTATTTGTGTAGACTTTGGCCCAGATCCATCATTGTTTGAGTCCACAGTGATCTCTGGATGTAGGTGAACTACAACTCCAAAACCAAAGGACACTGCCCACCAAACCCTTCCAGTATTTTCTGTTGGTCATGGGAGAACTGTGTGCCAAGTTTGGTTCAATTCCATCGTTGGTAGAGTTAAGAATGCTCTTTGATTGTGGGTGAACTATAAATCCCAGCAACTACAGCTCCCAAAAGACAAAATCATTTTTTTGAGTGAAGGACATGCATTGGGTTGTTAGGTGTCTTGTGTCTAAATTTGGTGTCAATTCGTCCAGTGGTTTTTGAGTTCTGTTAATCCTACAAACGAATGTTACATTTTAATTTATATAGATAGCTAGATTCTATATCTGTTTGTGTAAATATATGTATCCATGTTTGTGTGTGTATACAGCAGGCCTGGGCAAACTTGGGCCCTCCAGGTGTTTTGGACTCCCAACTCCCACAATTCCTAACGCTGTTAGGAATTGTGGGAGTTGGGAGTCCAAAACACCTGGAGGGCCCAAGTTTGCCCAGGCCTGTTCCACACTGTAGATACAAATCAAATTGTGTGAAACAAATAGTTGCAAACACAATGATAAACCATCCTATAAAACACATTTCAACAACATTAGTAAAGGGGAAATTTAAAAGGAGTTTTCATAAACCATTCCATATTTCACTGTTCCAACACATGATGGTGACTGAACTGAACTGTGTCAGGACAAAACTTTATACTCCCGCCTCTCGAATGAGACCACTAGCGCTTCGCTACGTCTTCAACTGACTGAATTGCACGCATTTTAAAAAAGGAAGTTATGCTGCCTCACCTTTTACATTAGTAAAGGGAAATTTAAAAACCGTTTCCATACACCATAAGGCCATGTATTCAGTCACTCATTTCACCATAGGCTTGGGAACATAGGGAGGTTTTCAGTCGTTTTCTGAAAGAGGGCAACAATGGGGTCATTCTGATGTCTTTCGGGAGAGAATTCTAGAAAGGTGTGGAAAGCATCTAATAATACCTTTGAGACTGGTTTCTATTACCTTGCGCTTTCATCACTTTCAAGACATTTCAGATGCTCTGTTGGAAGTACTCAGTTAAAGATTTAAATACCCATGACATTAATTTTGCACACCTATTAGTGCCTCTGAAGAAGTGATTGTAATCCATGAAAATTCAAGCTAAATCAGGCTCAAAGATGCTTCTAGATTCTACTCCTTTTTGTGTTTTTCTACACAGCTACAGGGTGAGGCAGCATAACTTTGTTTTTTGAAAACTTAATAAAACCCAGTGTATGAATCATAATTTTTTATTATTTTTTATAATGTAGGTGCATACTTAAAGTTTTGTTTTACGGGGTTTTGAAGATCAAATTAGGTAGGTGATGTCCCCCATTCTCCATATACTGAGTAAACCGATTTCTGGTGTTTGTCATGACTCTTGCCAGCATAGCAGGCATTATGTTGGCAATTTCTTCCTGGATGTTGATCTTCAAATCTTGTAGGTTCCTTGGACGGTTCACATAAACACAGGATTAAAAAAATGGAGAAAATTTCCTTTTTGGGAGTCTGCTGGAGCACTCATTCTCTCTAGAATAGTGGCATTCAGAGTTATGATCTTTTTCTAGGAGAGAAGGAAACAGTTACGGGCAGTGGTCACAAATATCATGCCAATCCCTCACACACTGAGTGGAAAACTCCCTGTTATCTCCCTACATCATATTGTGCAATGAGCATTGTTCTAAACCAGGCCTGCACAAGCTATGGCCCTCCAGGTGTTTGAGACTCCAACTCCCAGAAGCCTTAGACAGCATGTCCAATGAATTCTTGGAGCTGAAGTCCAAAACACCTGGAGGGTTAGCTATAGGTTGTGAGTAGCTGTTTTAGACTGAAAAGCTTTATTTTAATGTGGTAGGATTTTTTTAATATAAAGTAAACTTCTATTCTTGATAAAATGTTTCTGAAAATACATTTTTGGAGTCACAGTCTTCTAATATTTGGCAACGTTCCCACCCCTGATTCAAACACACCGATCTGAATTATGTTTTCCCTTTATGCATGAATTATCAAACATGAGCAAAACGTCTTTTTATAATGGAATTTACTCACTGTAGACTTTTGATTGACTTGCCATGAGTTCACTGAGAGAAAGAGAACAATATTGGGCTTATAAAGAGAAACAACTGGAGAAGTAATACTTTCCTGATGAATTTTCCACCTTCTGTTTTTTCTTCTGTTTTCTCTGCACAACTCTTGCATCACTCATTCTTACTCAAGAGATCATTTGATATGCCCCAGATCACTGGCATCATAAAAATGCTTTGTGTCATGGTCTTAGGTGACTGGAGAGCTCTTGGCTTTTGGAGTCAGAATATATTTGAGGGAGCTGTGCTGTAACCAGCAAAAATAGATGATATTTGAGACCATGGAGTAGCAGTAAGATGACAGATGAGGAAGCTGCTTTGGAAAACAAAGCCTGAATGCAAAGGTTTGCTGATTATATTTAGATTATGGACTTGCATTTTTCTTGAGTCTTTTGGCTAGTTTTCACTTTTTATGCACACAAAATTATCAGTAAGCCTCTATCAAAATGACTGAACTGGAAGAGAATCTTCTCTGTAATGATCTGCTGGTATATGTGTCTCTCAGCCCCAAGCAGATGGTACATCACAGTAATGGGTTTCCAGCCCTTTTTAGCAGACACTGCCTAAATTAATCTTGAATACCACCCTGGCTTTTCATTTGAATTATACTAGATGTTTTCCTGACTATTAAATATAAATCTTAGATCCTATCAAAAGCTTGCCAACAACAAAGAGGAGGATTTAAAAGTTGGTACTAGTCTTGAGTAAAAGGAGGTATTTATTGCATGCAAAGTAAACAAGAAAAGACACAGTATCTACAAGAATGTGGCTGCTTAGATGAGCTGTTTGTCCCTTACTATTTCCTGCCATGCATAGTTCATTGTCAGTTGGAAATGATTATTGGAGTGATTCAGCCTAACTAGGAATCTGTTTGAGAAGATTTAGGTTCTGCAAGAATTCTGTTTTGGTCCTCCTCTTTTTTTAGGCTCTCTTAAATTAATGCTGAACTCTGTTCTCCTGAAAATTGTTTTGCTGGCATATCTATAGATTTGAGTGTTAACAGAACTCTGTGCATGAGGGAAGAGAGATAATAATGAGCCTTTGCCTCTTTCCAGGATGTCGTCTGGGGCTTTATTTCCAAGCCTGGTGCCAGGCTCCCGGGGCTCATCTAGCAAATACCTGGTAGAGTTTCGTGCTGGAAAGATGTCTTTGAAAGGCAGTACTGTGACACCGGACAAAAGGAAAGGTCTTGTGTACATCCAGCAAACGGATGATTCCCTCATTCATTTCTGTTGGAAAGACAGGACTTCTGGGAATGTGGAGGATGTAAGTAAAATTCACAAACCTGTTTATGTAGATCTGAACTCCCTTATATATGGAGGGATAATTAAATGTAGTATCCTTGTGTGAAAGAGATCTATGTCTCTGTAATTTGTGCATCGTGCTAAAGGAAGATATTCAGGTTCCACAAAAGCATAACTTGTGCATCTTCCTTTTACATGTGAAGCCCCTCCTAATTGAGATTTTTAACTGTATATTGATGGCTTTTTGGAATGAATGTGTACTTTTTCCCTCTATTTTTAGGATTTAATTATTTTTCCTGATGACTGTGAGTTTAAGAGAGTTGCTCAGTGTACTACTGGCCGTGTATATGTGTTGAAATTCAAAGCTGGATCCAAGCGACTCTTCTTCTGGATGCAGGTCTGTATTGCATTAGTCTCAAGATGTGCTGGCTAACCCTAGATATCAGGTGTCCCAAAGACCAACAGTCAGTTAACAGCCATACCAACATACAGGAACATAGCTGGGAATAATATTAACCAAAGTTGTTATGCCAAGTTCAAAGATAATCTACAGAGAGTAGTGGAAAGTTAAAATGCACAAGTCAAGGCTGGAGCAAACAGGTCAATGATAATCCAAAGCAGGGGCCAAGTTATGGAAATTCTCAATGAAATATGAACAGTGGGTATAGCATGAATGTAAGTTGCTCCCACAAGTGGCCTGTAGCTTTCACTGCTGCTTTATAGTAAGCCAGAAAGCTATGATCTGGATTCTGACTGCACTTTGTCAGTTCCTCTCTGCTGCTCCCTTGCAGCTAAATGAGCATTTCTATGCCCTTCCTTTAAGGCAAACCTTAGCCTCTGTTGCCTCTGCTCTTTTGGTGACTCAAGTGAGCTGGGGGTCTGCTCAGGAGCGGCTGGTGGTTGATTACAGAGTGGAGACAAACCATTACCCTGAGTTTGTTCCTGCTCTGCCTCTGCAGGCTGAGGTGTTGCTACATTTCCATCGTCCTCTGGCTCTGGCGCTAAGTCAATATCCAGATTTGGGTTTGGAATCCCTCCTGCTCATGGCTCTGAAGAGCCCCTGGTGGCACAATGGGTTAAACCCCTGTGCCGGCAGGACTGAAGACTGACAGGTCGCAGGTTCGAATCCGGGGAGAGGTGGCTGAGCTCTCTCTATCAGCTCCAGCTCCTCATGCGGGGACATGAGAGAAGCCTCCCACAAGGATGATAAAAACCGTGCATCCCCTAGGCAATGTCCTTGCAGATGGCCAATTTTCTCACACCAGAAGCGACTTGCAGTTTCTCAAGTTGCTCCTGACACGACAAAAAAAAGGCTCTGAAAAGTCTCCAGAGGCAACTCATCCCCTGACTTCTCGCTAGAGGCTTGAGGCACAGGCTGACCCAGTACACAAGGACCTACTCCTTTCTCTTCTCTTATCTGTAGACTGCTGTCAGTTTGCTGTTGTGTAACAGAAACTATGTTTACTAGGAATAATCTGATGTTATAAGTTTGACTTCTCCATTGCAGTGCAATTATTTACTATTTTAGGAACCCAAGACAGAGAAAGATGAAGAGCACTGCCGTAAGGTGAATGAGTATCTCAACAACCCACCAATGCCTGGAGCTCTGGGTGGCAGCGGAAGTGGGGGCCATGAACTTTCTGCTCTTGGAGGTACAGACTGGACCCCAGAATCCTTTTCTGCATAAACTTTATTTATATAACAGTTTGATACTTCAGCCTTTTGTTTTCTGGCTCACTTTTTAGCATGATACATCCAAATAGAATTGATTTAAACATCAAATTAAAATAAAAGTAGATATTCTGTAAAAGCAAAAAAATGTCAGTAATACCAAAGGAGTAAATTAGCACCTCTGACTTGGTTGCTGAACGTGGAAGATGCGGAAATGCAAGCTCCAGTGAGCGTGAAGACAGCTGGAGAAAAATTCCTCTCGACCCTCATGCCAAGATCAAATGGATGAGGAGAGATACTGGCTTTGTGAAACAGCTGCTAGGGCTACAGAGGAGGAGATTTCTTATGTTTAGCTCAGCCTATGCTGAGAGCCAAGACCTGTCTCTGAAGACAGAGTCTTCACAAAAACAAACAAACAAAAAAAAAACCCAGCAACCAACTGCTTTTAAAGTAAGGACATTCTTTTATTTTTAAAATTTATTTATTTATTTAAAAGTTTTCTATACCGATCTTCTCACCTCCAAGAGGGACTCAGATCCGGTTCACATCAGCACTTGCTCATTGGAAACTGTCTTTTTTCTTACGTGGAATTTAAAACAACAATTTATTCCTTATTCCTGGCTGAGATGAGGAAAGTAACTTTGGGACTAGAGCAATTTAACATTGTCTGTTATCATGCAGAAACCTAAGAGCTTTAAATACATCAATCTGCTCTATAACAGTTCTCTGGACTGCTATGAATTGAAATTGGTGCTTTTTACTATAGAATAAGAGTCATCTATATGAATAAAGTGTAAATTATACTTCTTGTTGCCACCCTCCTTCTGTTTGCATCGGCTCTCTCCCAGCTTTGTTTTGACTGAGGATTATTAAAGTGATCTTGAAGTGATTTCCACTCAAATGGAGAAAAAGAGATGGAGAAAAAAAAATCACCTAAGATACTACTGGGTCCGAAAGGGCTTAAAGCCTCAACTAACTGCATCCTCTTCTGACCTTGTTCTTTAGAAATAAGGGCTATGATCCAAGACCTGAAAATGGGCCAGGGGTCTATGAGAGATGGCATCAAAGAGATAGTAGACCTTCCTACTACTTCACCAGATCCTGTTCTTCTAGAAATTAGATACATGCTTCAAGAGCTGAAAACTGGCATGGAGCTTTTGAGAGATGAAATTAAAGCAATGGAACATACTTTTAAAATTTCAGTCAAGAACTGATGGAATCCAAAGTATCCAGAATTGTCGTGGAGTCTTAAGTCTGTGAAGGAAAAAGCAGACCAAAATTCAGACAAAATTTCAAATCTGGAGAAATCCCAGGAAGAGGTCTTAAATAAAATGGACTTGTTGGAGCTAAAGACTAATGAAAATGTAATAAGAATCAGGGATTTGAAGGAAGGTGTGGAAAAAGGAGACCTGAAATCTTATTTGATAACGCTCATAGCGACTCTCATCGGAGAAGGGGACACTGACGTGGTCGATGCAAAAATCCTAATGGCGTACAGAGTTAATACAGTATACGCAAGAATAAAAAAAGTACCAAGAGATTGCATCTTAGAGTTAGTTTCGAAATCCTTTAAGGAAGTGATACTTAAAAAGCAATATGATGCACCCATATCAGTGGCGGGAAGCAGAATCTTGATGCTTAAAGAAATATCATTGAGACTGCTCAAGAAAAGGAAAACATTTGCACCTCTAGTAGATAAAATGAAGAAAATGGGAATTTTCTTCAGATGGCAGTTTCTACAAGGTGTCCTTTTATTATAAAGGAAAGAGACATTCAATTCTGGACACCTCAAAGGCAGAACAATTCCTGAGGAAGTATAACAAAAACTTCCTAGAAGGCCATGATCCAGAGGAGGCTCAGTAACAAAGGAGAAGGCAGCAGATTCTGCAGGGGGCAATGACAACAGAACAGAAACAGCAGGCCGGAAGAAAAGAACAGAAAATACAGGAGAAGATAGAATGTGATGATGAAAAAGAAGAGATAGAGAAAGGGACTGATTTGTGATGAATTCGTTAGCGGTACTATTATTCTATGAACATTTTGGCTCTTTTGGGTTGTGGGAGTAGAGGAAGAGAGAGGAGATCATTTGGATAATGTCAGATAGATTAAAATCATTTCATTCAACGCAAATGGGTTGAACAACTGTATTAAGAGTAAGAGGTTTTTCATTATTTGTATAAAGTTAAGACAGACATTGCATGTATTCAGGAATTGCACTTGTTGGATAAAGATATGCGTCTCTTAAAACAAGAAAACTAAGTCAATTATTCATACCATGTAACTGCAAGAAAACTATTGTTTTATTTGAATAAAATATTAGAACCAGAGAAAGTCTATGAAGATTAAGATATTAATAAAGTGAAACTCCAATTTAAGCAGGTTCTATACTAACCCTAATGGACCCAAAATTGGATAGAAATTGTAAAAGAAATAAAGATATGAAGGAAGGAACACTTCCAGGGTTGCTGATAGGAGAACCACAACAGTGGGATTTACATGATACATAGAGATTATACAGGGTACAGCAGCATAACTTCCTTTTTTCAAAACTTAATAAAACAGAAAATTAGAAAATGGGGGGTTGCATTTGAATATTTAGAAAGGAAGACAAATGTAGACTTTAAAGTAGCCACAATAGGAATGTGTTAATATAAAAATAAGGGTAGGGTGTTTATGAGATACGAGTTTCACACTGAGTGGTGGATGGTGGTTCACTAGAGGGGATGGGTTTGGTGGGAAAATCTATTTGTATTATGTGTATTTGATCTTTTCCCTCTTTCTTTTGCATTCTGTACACCACACCTTTGGCCCCCCTAGTGGTGCAGCAAGTTAAACCACTGAGCTGCTGAACTTCCTGATCAAAAGGTTGGCGGTTCAAATCTGGGGAGCGGGGTGAGCTCCCACAGTTAGGCCCAGTTTCTGCCAACCTAGCAGTTCGAAAACATGCAAATATGAGTAGATCAATAGGTACTGCTTCTGCAGGAAGGTAATGGCATTCCATGCAGTCATGCTGGCCACATGACCTTGAAGGTGCATATGGGCAATGCCGGCTTTTCGGCTTAAATGACCACCACCACCAAGAGTTGGACATGACTAGACTTAATGTCAGGGAAAACCTTTACCTTTTACAACACCTTTACACAAAAAAATGTTATTCTTATTATTCCGAAGCGGTAAATCAGAAATCGAGGTATTTATATGGGAAAGAAGAAAGTGGTAATAAAATCCCATAATTGTAGTTATCCTAAAATACCAGTACCTAAGAAGAATCTTCAACATTGAAAACTGTAGGTTGATATGCAAGTACTTTGTTGTTTTGAAAATCAGGATATAATCTGGAAAGCACCAGTTCACCGTAGGAACACTTATTGCATTTTGGGAATAGCCCTAGGACTTTCCTCATTGTTTGGTGTCAATTTAACATTGTCTGGTTTTTAAATTGAAGCTGTAAGAGCATGTGAATGTCATGCTTCACATTTTCTTTCATTTCTGTCTAGGTGAAGGTGGCTTGCAAAGTCTTCTAGGAAACATGAGCCATAACCAGCTCATGCAGCTGATTGGACCAACAGGCTTAGGTGGACTCGGTAAGATGCTTTTGTAGATGTATGCTAATATTAGCATTTGCCTGGGTTAGGCCCGATCAGAGTCACAAACTGGATAAGGGTATAGGAAAGTGAGAAAATGCCACTTACTTATGGAATGGCAGATATACCCAGAGGAAAATTTCATTTTTCAGTGGATATGATTGCTAGAATGCTGGGGAAACGAGTGTTGGCAACAGATGTTGTTTGTTTACCTTACGTGCCCTAGGAGATGAAGACATGAAAGCCTCTAGTCTCAGGAAGGAAATTATGAAAATAAACCACACATCTGTATCTTGTAACATATGTGTGGGTACTGCAAATCAGACACATTTGAAGTAGATAAAGAAGTTCAGATAACAGTGTATTAGCTTTCTTTCTAAAAGGAAACCAGTGCCTAAGTGGATGCTCTTTTGTTTCTTGCGAAAGGTGGCCTTGGTGCCCTCACAGGTCCCGGTCTGGCTAGTCTTCTAGGAAGCGGAGGGCCTCCAACCAGCAGTTCCTCTTCAAGGTAATAAGATCCAGAGCTTGTAGCTGCCTTTAATAACAAATAAGATATAACTAAATACTGGAAGCAGCTCAAGTTCCATTGCTTCTTGGCTGGGGGAAGGCCCATGTGATCTCTTCCAACTCTATGATTCTATGAAATATTTCAGCATTACATGTTCCTGTTCATTATATGTTCCTATGATGTGTGCTTGTGCGAGTCTGCTCCAGATAGTCACTGTATTAAACCTGTTGGAACCCCTTAACTGTTAGCTGTGTTGCTTTAGGATGAACCCTCAGGAAGGTAGCTTTTGCTGCACCAATCTAATACAGAAGACCATGGTCTAATTTGATTTTTGGATGGAAAGGTTTGGAATCTCATGGGGGAAAGTTGGCTAGATGATAAAAGGGATAACGGGGAGATATGGGAGGACTGGCAAGGTTGTAAGCACAGCCATAGCTCTTGGGCTTCGCTAATCATAATCATCATAGCAACGGCAGCTTTAGGATACCTTTCAATGTGATATTAGTTAAATAATAATGTTTATACTAGAAGTGGAGAAAATACTTATTTTTGTGTTTTAATGATTTTTCTGCTACTCTTTTAATATGATGATGATGATGATGATGATGATGATGATGGCCAGGCTTTAGCACTGCTGGTTAATTACCAGCAGCAATAGGTCTTACAGATTGAAAGATTGGCTGTTCGAGGCCTCGGTCATGGTGAGCACCCGACCTTTAGCACAGCTTGCTGTCCACCTAAGGAAGGAGGAAGTCTGTGTTCAAGGGCTCTTTGTCATAGAGGATGGAGAGACAGCACCCCCCTGTGGCCGGAATCAAGCACAAACTCCAGGATACCGAAGTTGGGAAAAATGCTGGCATACTATCTCTAACTGTTGTCTATGCTATCTGTTTAACAGCATTGAATGTTTGCCGTGTATATGTTCTGTGATCCGCCCTGAGTCTCCTTTGGGGTGAATATAAATGCTGTGAATAAATAAATAAATAATTTATTTTAGTTACTCTATTTCTATCCCACCCATATCAGCCCGAAGGTGACTCAGGGTGGCATAAATAAATAATAACCCACCCTCTCTCCCCAAAGGGATTTGGGGTGGTTTAAAAGTGTATCAGTGTCTGTATTGTAAACTCCCCCCACCCCCAAAAAAGCCCACCTCAGAATCATGTTTGCAAAGATTAATTTAATAAAACAATTCCCTTCTAGCTCTCGCAGCCAATCCGCAGCGGTGACGCCATCTTCCAGTACTTCTTCCACTCGGGTGACGCCTGCGCCCACAGCTCCTGCCGCCTCTACCACTGCCACTGCTGCCAGTCCCAGTCCTGCTCCGAGCTCAGGAAATGGAACCAGTGCCGCCACAAGCCCCACCCAGCCCATCCAGCTGAGCGACCTCCAGACCATCCTGGCAACCATGAACGTGCCAGCGGGTGCAGGAGGGCAGCAAGGTACAAGGGAATGTGGTGGTGTCTAAATTAAACCTGGAGCTTTCAGAAGTCTTTCTAGATTATTTTAGCGAATTCCTGGTGGGTTTTTAGCTCATAAAATAATCATACTCTCTTCTTCTTCTCCAGTTGATCTGTCCACTGTGCTGACCCCTGAAATAATGGCACCCATTTTGGCAAATACGGAGGTTCAAGAGCGGTTGCTGCCTTACCTCCCTTCGGGGGAATCTCTTCCACAGACGGCAGATGAGATCCAGAATACGCTGACTTCTCCACAATTCCAGCAGGTAAAAATATGATACTATTCAGTAAGAGAGAACTTGCAGGAGAGCCACCATCTCAAATTCGGTTTAGTGGGGATGAGAGAGAGGGCCTTCTCAGTGGTGGTGCCCTGGCTCTGGAATGTCCTCCCTAGAGAGATTAGGTTAGCCCTCTTGTTTCAGACCTTCTAATCCAGTTTAAAAACATGGCTTTTCAAACAAAAGTTTGATCTTGAGTAGATTTTTAAGGGCTGTCTGAGGATTTACTGTTGGTATCACCTTGGCACTGGGTGTGTCAATTGAAAAGAACCTGTTTTTATCCGCAGCTATTACTGTGTTTTGTGAATGTTAATGTTTTATTGTAATTTCAAGGTTTTATTGTTTTTAGGTCTAGGTACTAATTATGTGCAGCACTTTGCTGTCCTTTGTTAGCCATCCCAAGTCCCTTCAGGGAGATGGTGGCAGGTACAAATAACATTGTTTACTAGCTGTCCCTTACCACACATTGCTGTGGCCCAGTCTGTGTATATGTGTTTTGTGTGTGTATATATTTGTGCATATGTGTATATATGTAGTTTTGTGCATGTGTTGTAATGTTTTTTATTTTATTTTTTGGCTTAAGTCTCTTCTGCTGTGTTTTTCAATGTTTTTATGAGTGATGGTCACTTGTTGGCCTGATAGGTGTATTGTGTCCAAATTTGGTGTCAATTCGCCCAGTGGTTTTTGAGTTATGTTAATCCCACAAACAAACAATACATTTTAATTTATATAGATGATGATGATGATGATGATGATGATGATGATGATGATGATGATGATTATTATTATTTGCTACCCAGCTTGACCAGGAAGAATGCTTGAACTGTTCAAAAGTGTAGAACTGGATGTTTATAAACAAATTCGTGTTTCTTTCCCCTGAAAGCCTAAAAAGGGCAATTTTCCTCCTTGGGTTCAAAATGTCTAGAAATCTTATACCTCTGCTCCAGCCTACAAAAAGATCTTGGCTTTTTTAGACAATTCAAGCAAGGGGTTATTTTTGAAGCCTGGCTAAAATGGCAGGCAGTGCTTGTTTGTGAGCCTAGATTATTGTCCCTAACACACTCTTCCTCTCGGGATATATGTTTTAGAAGATCGAGCCATTTAATGCCTACCTAAACTGGACATAAATCTTAAGATTCTTTCTTTGCAGGCACTGAGTATGTTCAGCGCAGCCTTAGCTTCTGGGCAGCTGGGGCCTTTGATGAGTCAGTTTGGCTTACCAGCAGAGGCTGTAGATGCAGCAAATAAAGGGGGTAAGTTTCTTTTATCGCCATCAATGGAACTGGAGTGAAGTGAAACGCCTCTTGCCAGCTCAGAAGTGGTCTTGGAGGTCCTCTGGGCCCTGCATCTTTTAATTATGAACTTGCCTGAAGTAGTGATGAGGGTGATTTGGGGGGAAGGGGGCTTTGTTCAGCTTCTTTATCTCAAGACTGCGGTGAGATGCCCTTGGACTAGTGGCTACTGAATGGAATATCTTTCTGTGGTTTTGAATCCTTATGGCTCTTTGTTCTGATGCAGGAGAAAGCTGGGATTGCAACAGTGTTAGTTAACTGTGCCTTTTAGCTGATCATTGCATTCAAATCTGTTATGTTAATGTGCTTAGATCAGTCTTACCAAACTTTGGCCCTCCAGGTGTTTTGGACTTCAACTCCCACAATTCCTAACAGCCAGTAGGCTGTTAGGAATTGTGGGAGTTGAAGTCCAAAACACCAGGAGGGCCAAAGTTTGCTCATGCCTGGTATATATGGCATTTTTGGAAGAGAACTTGTAAAAACTTCTTTGGCTAGATTACAATGTATTGCCCTTTGGTTTCAGATGTGGAGGCCTTTGCAAAAGCAATGCAAAACAACGTGAAATCTGATGAAAAGGAAGGAGAATCAAAGGAGAAGAAGGACGAAGAGGAAGACATGAGCTTAGATTAGGCCTCCCAGCTGTGTCTTATGGGTCCTCCTAGATACTAACTATAAGGAAAGTAGGATCGCTAGGTAACGTCATGTACTGAAACTATAAGTAAAGGATCTCTCTGCCAAACTACTGCTGTGTATTTTGACCTCCTTCGCCACTTGCTGCACTCTTAAATGGGTGTGTTTCTTTACCACTTAAGAAATGATTTGGTTTACTTGTAATTCTGGGGTTGGTGTTAATTCGGATGTATCACTAATGTGGCACATTTAACAAATATTACAAGCAATTAATTACAAGACCCCTTCTCAAAAGTTACTTTATGCTCCTCTGAGGCCTCATCTGGACCTAACAGGATGATTTATTTGACAGTTTGGATCTAGTAGCCTTAATGGTGAGAAGTGTCTTCTGGTTCTGTAAAGCTATGTGCTTTATTTCTACTACTGTATGTTTTCACATAATCTGAAATACTCAAAAACAACAATGAAATTGATTAAATAACTATTTATGTGTGCGCATCATGGTTTTCTGGAGGAAAAAAAGAAAACTTTTCTGTGGGCAGAACTCATTATGTGGACCCCCAATTTTCCAGCAATTATATCAGAAGTCTTAGTTGGCTTATCCATCCTCCAATAATCTTCCCTCTCTAAAGTTTTTGTTTTTTATGTCAGAAGCGACTTGAGAAACTGCAAGTCGCTTCTGGTGTGAGAGAATTGGCCGTCTGCAAGGACGTTGCCCAGGGGACGCCCGGATGATTTGATGTTTTTATCATCCTTGTGGGAGGCTTCTCTCATGTCCCCACATGAGGAGCTGGAGTTGATAGAGGGAGCTCATCCGCCTCTCCCCGGATTCGAACCTGCAACCTGTCGGTCTTCAGTCCTGCCAGCACAGGGGTTTAACCCACTGCGCCACCAGAGACTCCCCTTCTCTAAAGTGTGTGTGGATTATGGGCATCTAGTTGGCAACCTTTGTGTGTTGAAGAGTAAAATCCTAACTTGCACAAACCGGGCAGGATGCTAGACCACATTTTGTCCATTTGGGAAGTCATAATGAAGTTCTCAGAAATGCTGTTGTGAGAGTAGCAGGTACTAGTTATATGATACTAAAGCAGTAGATGGGGAACAAGGACATATTTAGGGCTTGTCCAAAAGAAAAGGGAAAATAGCATGCCTGAACTCTTCTGAGTTGAAAATTTCTAGCAATTTTAAACAAAATGGGTTTAGAGAACTGTTCCATAGATTTCTTTTGTAGTATGTCCTAGCATGGCATCCTCATTTATTGAAGTTCAACAGAGACAAATGGAAGATATTCCACTTAGGCAGAAAAAATGGAATGCAAAAATACAGAACGGGGGAATGCCTGGCTCGATAGCAGTATGTGTGAAAAAGATCATGGAGTCCTCATGGACAACAAGTTAAACATAAGCCAACAATGTGATGCAGCAGCTAAAAAACCCAATGGGATTTTGCCCTGCATAAATAGGAGTCTAGTATGATTCAGGAATGTCGTGCTACCCCTCTATTCTGCCTTGGTCAGACCACACCTGGAATACTGTGTCCAATTCTGAGCACCACAATTGAAGGGAGATGTTACAAGCCGGAATGTGTCCAGAGGGCAACTAAAATGATCAAGCATCTGGAAAACAAACCCTATGAGGAGCGGCTTAAAGAGCTGGGCATGTTTAGCCTGTAGAAAAGAAGAAGGCTGAGTTGAGACATGATGGTCATGTATGAATATGTGAGAGGAAGTCATAGGGAGAAGGGAGCAAGCTTTTTCTGTTGCCCTGGAGACTAGGACACGGAACAATGTCTTCAAACTACAGGAAAGGAGATTCCACTTGAACATAAGGAAGAAATCCTTAACTGTGAGAGCTTTTCAGCAGTGGAACTCTCTGTCCTACATTGTGGTGGAGGCTCCTTCTTTGGAGGCTTTTAAGCAGAGGTTGGGTGGCCATCTGTCGGGGGTGCGTTGAATGCGATTTTCCTGCTTCTTGGCAGGGGGTTGGACTGGATGGCCCATGAGGTCTCTTCCAACTCTTTGATTCTGAGATTGTTTCAACAAGTGTGCTCCCCATCTTCTGCATTAGACCACTCTGTACAAAAGGACATTCTGTGCCATATTTTTTTTACAAAGTATAGACCATAAAACTTTATTTGAATTAAAAGTATGTACCAGTGATTTACAGAGTTTCATGCCTTAATAGTACAGCTCCAAAACAGATAAAATTACATTTGTTGAAAGAGAAACCAAGACTTGTTAAATCCATTTTACAATATGTACCCCAACATTAAAACCAATATACTGATAAGTTATAAAGTCCTTTCAGAACCAATATTTTGTCCCATGTGGTGAGATATATACAAATATATATATATTTATATAAGGACATTTCTAAGTGCACAAGTGACCCATATACTGTTGTGTTAGTGAATGTAAGGAGCATTGAAGGCATTGGGCCCAAGAAGGAGAGAGGGGCGCGAGAACCAGCTGCCCTTTCCTTCCCTGCAAGCGGCTACTGAGGACTCTTCCTCTTCCTGCTTTGGGCCAGAAATAAGCACCTTGGAAGTTTCCTAAGGAATGTATTACGCTTCATATGTAGCTTACAACCAAAAAAAGCTCATTGTATTTCTAACATTCAGGCTGCCATAATAGTACATTTTTACTTATCCTTTGCTCAGAAATTGGGTCGCTGTGAATTTTCCAGGCTGTATGGCCCTATTCCAGAAGCATTCTCTCCTGACGTTTCACCCACACCTATGGCATGCATCCTCAGAGGTTGTGAGGTATATTGGAAACCATACCTCACAACCTCTGAGGATGCCTGCCATAGATGTGGGTGAAATGTCAGGAGAGAATGCTTCTGGAACATGGCCATACAGCCCGGAAAACTCACAGCGACCCAATGATTCTGGCCATGAAAGCCTTCGACAACATAATATCAGAATTTAAGTTGAAATTGGGGGAAAATATTACAGGCACTTTAATTCCTTAGTTGCCAAAAGCGTAACTATTGACAGCTGGGAAAGACGAGAACAAAATGGCTTCAAACTACAAGAAAGGAGATTCCATCTGAACATGAGGAAGAACTTCCTGACTGAGAGCCGTTCAGCAGTTGAACTCTCTGCCCCGGAGTGTGGTGGAGGCTTCTTCTTTGTAAGCTTTTAAACAGAGGCTGGATGGCCATCTGTCAGGGGTGATTTGAATGCAATATTCCTGCTTCTTGGCAGGGGGTTGGACTGGATGGCCCATGAGGTCTCTTCCAACTCTTTGATTCTATGGCTTTGAATCTCCAAGTGGCCAAGATTTCCCATTATTTCAGCCTGCAAACCCTTCCCAGATTTTGTTCTCATGACCCAAGCTGCTTAGGAGTTACGAAATGAAATTGCCAATTAGATAATCATATACAGGTATGTTCAAATCATTACTTCCTGTCCCTTGAACATTTCAACCTGGTGAAATGCTAAGAGGCCTTTCAGTAAAATTTTACAGTGAGTATGTTTGACAGCCTTTTAGAAATACGCACTATGCACATCCCTTTCTCTATTCAGAATACTTCACCGCTGACACATGGGAGGAAATGTTTCAGAAATCAATACTACGCTCACTCTGCTGGAAGCACCTGTTGTCGGTACGAAACACTGAGTGTGTTTCCTGGTAGCAAGGAAAAGCTGGCTACAAGAGGACCTTCGTGGAGAGTGGTGCAAATTTCCTTAGTCCTGGCTTTGCACTTGTACAGAAACAGTGGCTACATGAGGGGACACCCATTATGCCCCACAGAGCCCCTCACTTTCCCAGCTTGCCTTAGCTCAATCTGGTTCCGGTTAATCGCCAAGTTCCGCATGCAGCCCACATAGGATGGGAATTGAGCCGTGTGGAGTGGTGTAGCGAGAGCAAAACTAAGTTCTGGAGAAGAGAAAACAAAATATTGTTAACACCTTTGGCTTTTCATTTGCTCATTGTTTTGTTGCCACAGCAGTCATTCCAACAACTAATTTTGAGGTGATGGCTTTGCTCAGGCATGGGCAAACTTTGGCCCTCCCTCCAGGTGTTTTGGACTGCAACTCTCACAATTCCTAACAGCCGGTAGGCTGTTAGGAATTGTGGGAGTTGCAGTCCAAAACACCTGGAGGGAGGGCCAAAGTTTGCCCATGCCTGGCTTAGCCCCATGTAAAATGCTGAAATGTTTGCAAAGTTGTGACAAATGGAATAACAATCCCTTGGGCAAACCTAAAAAGCTGAATCTGCCTCCATCTAACTGAAAACAGGGATAGTAGTTACTCTGTATTTCTAATACAATGTTTTGAAAGTAAGTTAGCTCAGGTTCTCCACCTAAACTACACACACTCAATGAAAAGCAGGCATATGCAGCAAAATTCAAAACAAAACTATTGGCTGCTAGAACTGCTATTCCAAAGGTGAGCATGTATGACCTTTCATATGCCTTTGTCAGACTCTCCATCAGCCACAGTCAGCATAGCCAAGGGTTACAGAGTGTGGGAAGAGTAGTTGAAAGCATCCAAACAGCAAAAGCTTCCCCAGCCTCAGATTCCTCATATTGGGAAAAGACTTGTATAGCCTGTCGTCCAGTTGGCTAATCCTGATCCATTCAATCAATTGCTCCACACAAATAATGATGCCTTAAATCCTTTTTAAGGAGTCCCCAGTGGTGCAGTGGGTTAAACCACTGAGCTGCTAAACTTGTTGACCGAAAAGGTCGCAGGTTCGAATCCGGGGAGTGGGGTGAGCTCCTGCCGTTAGACCCAGCTTCTGCCAACCTAGCACTTCGAAAACATGCAAATGTGAGGATCAATAGGTACCACTTCGGCGGGAAAGTAACGGCGCTCCATGCAGTCATGCTGACCACATGACCTTGGAGGTGTCTATGGACAATGCTGGCTCTTCGGTTTAGAAATGGAGATGAGCACCACGCCCCAGAGTCGGACACGACAGGACTTAATGTCAGGGGAAAACCTTTACCTTTACTAAATCCTTTTTGTCCTGACTAGAGTACACCTTCAACTAGCATGTTCACTCATCCCAGTTATATAGATACAGCTTCCTTCTAATTTTCTCTAGCTAACCTTATGGCTTTCCAGAATTGCCAGATGCATTCTTTCCCCTGACTAGAGATCATGATGTTCCTTGTGTTCTCATCCAAATTTAATATTTGCTGCATTTCTACCCCACTCTTATCTCAACCTCGAAGGGGACTCAGAGCGGTTTCCAGACTGGCAGTATTCAATGCCACATTAAACATAAAGCATACAAATACAAATTACATTGATCGGACCTGGCTGTGCTTAGCTTCCAAAACCAGACGAGAGATGTTATGTTCGGGATGGTACAGTGTTGGTTATGTACTCTACAATAAAATCCTGGCAATGATTGGCAGCCAGCATCCCACCCCTCCATCCCCCGGCCATGCTCTTCTTGCCCAAACTACTCACCTGGCATTCCACCGAGGTAGATGTTTTCTTTGATAGCAGCTGTGTCAGCTTGGTTAGGTCCCACTGTGTAATTTCCTTCTGTATCCACATCTAACTGGATCACATTGCTGCTTTTCATGACTGGGAAAGAAAGCAGACACGTTAATCTATAGCCAGGCTTGTTGGGAAATTATAATACACACAGCAGCCTTTGGCACAACTGATGAGTGAATTGGGTCAATGTTTGGCAAAAGAATTAGGGTGCACTGAATTGGCTGGACTAGAATCCATGGACCTAACTCATAAAAATGGGTGGAAACCTGTTTCAGACAGAATATACCCTGAATTATCTGACTGATACTGCCAGTACCAATGACCCAGGTGATGCCTACAACAGAAAAGAAGGAAATGAATATTTCTTGGTTGTAGGTTTGGGACAGATTCAAAGATAAATGCAAATGTGTATGGTTGAACGTTTGCAAGTCTTGTAATCTTAACTTCTTCTGACAATCGCCTTTTTTGTAAGTAAAAAACACAAGAACAATTCTGAATGGCTATTTTTTAGTCAAAATCAATGGCCCTTTGAGGAGGGAAACAAATGCTTGGCTATAAAGGCTGAATGAGAACCGTTTTCCACCAGCTCAAGTGTGCTGAAGTTGACATGTTATGGTTGGACACAACACTCATTCTGAAGTAATGCCTTGCAAGGTGAGAGTTAGTGAAACTCAATATGACATGGAAAGGAAGTCAGATTTTGCAGAACTCAAGGCAGTTTCTTCCTGTCAAACGACTGCAGACCTCACCCAAATTGTTGAAAGGTAATTTACCTGCTATTGTGTGCCACTGGCCATCGCAGAGTGAAGGCTGAGCCACAAAGGTGGAGAACTCTCCAGCACCAGTGTTTGCAATCACAGTGACCTAAGGGAGCAAAGGAAGGATTTAGAGATCCCAATCAGGTGGGCCAAGGATGAGAAGTCCTAAACAAACCCAAAGACAGCTCAGCTAAACTCATCATTTTCAAAGGCCTTTTTATTTGGGAATTCTGAAGTTTGTAGAGAAGAGATCAGTGGCGATACACAAGCTTTGTTAAAAAAAAATCCAGAATGCAATTCTGGATCTTCTCCTGGAGGATCCACTGCTGGGGATGAGTGCAAGGCCATATCCAGGTCAGAGAAGTCCAGCAAAAGAAGTGTGCCCAACCTCAAATTATCTGCAACATGCAGAGATTGTTTAGCAGATGTTTATGTTCTTAAAAGACAGGACTTCACAAAGTCACAAATTCCATATAGCCTGCCCTACTTCTCAGTTGCTTATTATTATTATTATTATTATTATTATTAAAATTTATTTGTACCCCAGTAGCATCTCCCGAAGGACTCGATGCGGCTTACAAAGGCCAAGGCCTCAAAACACAACATAACAATACAAAACCTAAGGCAAATTAAAAACAATTAAAGCAATATAAACAACAAGCAATAAACAATACACTAAGAC
Source organism: Anolis sagrei (assembly GCF_037176765.1). Lineage (NCBI taxonomy): Eukaryota > Metazoa > Chordata > Lepidosauria > Squamata > Anolidae > Anolis > Anolis sagrei. The sequence continues at coordinate 232,646,160 of NC_090024.1, forward strand.
ACAATAAAACTGGGCCAGGCCAGAGTAATGGGTACAGGATTAAAAGTGCTGATGTGACAGGAGGTATGTAGGATTATAGGGCAAGTGCAGCGTGCAGTGTGCACTGTGCAGCAATCTTAGTTTTAATAAAGTGCTTCTGGGACTTGGTATTGGAGATTTCCTATTCTGGGAAGGCACATCGGACCAGCCAGGTCTTCAAGTTTTTCTGAAGACTGCCAATGTAGGGGCCTGTCTAAGATCTTTAGGGAGGGTGTTCCAGAGTCGGGGGGCCACCACGGAAAAGGCCCTGTCTCGTGTCCCTACCAAACGTGCTTGCGCCGCAGGTGGGATCACGAGCAGGGCCTCTCCAGATGACCGAAGTGAACGTGTGGGTTCGTAGACGGAGATGCGGTCATGCAGGTAGGATGGTCCCAAACCGTTCAGGGCTTTGTAGGTAAGCACCTGCACCTTAAATTGGGCTCGGAAAATAAACGGCAGCCAGTGGAGCTCCTTGAACAGGAGGGTTGACCTCTCTCTGTAAGGGGCCCCAGTTAACATCCTGGCCGCTGCTCGATGGACCAGTTGGAACTTCCGAGCCGTTTTCAAGGGCAGCCCCATGTAGAGTGCATTGCAGTAGTCCAAGTAGATCACTCACAAGCACTCCAGTCCCCCACATGATTGGCAGACCTTAAAAGGTTCAACTCAAATGGACCCTCTCACCATTTTGCTGCCTACTACATCTTCATCTGTTCTGAGTCCAGCAAGCCTTTTCTCTTTCCAAAAGTTAGTGCAAGCTGTGCTTAGAACAGACCAACCCCAGAGCATTGACTGTCTAGCAAAATGGCATCAGATAGTGATCCACCTATTGTGAGTGTGGCCATTGCTCAATCTTCCTACTTTCAGCAATGCAGACAACATATAGAAGAAGGCGAAGAACAGTTTGGAGCTGTTCCGTCTCACTGAGAAGTAGGAAGAAGAGTAGTGCCACCCAATCACAATCCCAACAAGTGGATCCCAAGCATTTGGTACACAAGGTCACTTTTTTGCACATCAACTGCTCAGAGGTCGGTGTGCTGAAAGCATGGTTGATGCACACTCTGAAGTCAAGAAATACGAAGGTTAGGGTTACGAAATGGCACCACTATAGGACTAGACTTCAAGCTCCCAAGTACAGGCCATCCTGTGGAAAACAAGACACTTGGAAATCTTAATCGACTACAAATCCTCTCTGGTACAATCTCAGGCAACTCTAACAAAATGCTTCCTCATAACTCACTGCTTCATTAGCTTACCTTTTGGCTATCTGAATATAGCCTGAGGTAGTTTCTTCGTTTTGTTCCTATGTGAAAAATAAGACCAGAGGCGCTCCGTGGACGAATCTCCAGCATCAGCTCAAAGTCCTGTCCAATCGCCACGGATTGGTCTAGGAGGACAAAAATATATAAAACGTTATCAGGGCAGCAGAAGGGAAATGACATGCAATGATCAATTGGGAGCAGTTGGGGGACGATCTCAGGCAAGATGGCTTATACAATACCTAGCGTCAAGTATCCCCCTTCAGCCGTGAAAAAGATGCCGTTTTCCAAAGGGCCCACGTAACAAGGGGTCACACCAAATGTGCGGGATGGTGAGACCAGGGGCTTCCTGTCAAGTTTCAAGTGTCTGAGGCAGCCCTTAAAGCTGGAAGCAGAAGCATCCTGTAGACAGAAGAAGCAGGTGTTTTGGTGTGGACAGTGGCATAATGTCCTAGAAAGATCAAGCTGTTTAGGGCAACCTTCCTAATGCCACAACCCCTTAGTACAGTTCCTCCTGTTGTGGTGACCCTCAATCATAACATCATTTTCGTTGCTACTCCATAACTGTTATTTTGCTACTGTTATCAATCCTCATGTAAATACCAGATATGCCCAAATTTGAATACTATTGGGGATGTGGTGGTGGTGGTGGTGGTGGTGGTGGTGGTTGGTTTTGTCATTTGGGAGATGTAGTTGCTGGGATTTAATGTTCACCTACAATCAACGAGCATTCTGAACACCACAAACAATGGAACTGAACCAAACTTGGCACACAGAACTCCCAGAAAATACTGGAACAGTTTGGTGGAAATTGACCTTGAGTTTGGGAGTTGTAGTTCACCTACACCAAGAGAACACTGTGGACTCAAACAAGGATGGATCTGGACCAAACTTGGCAAGAACACCCAATATACCCAAATGTGAACACTGGGGGAGTTTGAGGAAAATGGACCTTGATATTTGGGAGTTGTAGTTGCTGGTATTTATAGTTTACCCACACTAAAATAACCCTCTGAATCCCACCAAGGATAGAATTGTGCCAAACTTCCCACACAGAACCCCCAGGACCAACAGAAAATACTGTGTTTTCTGATGGTCTTTGGCGACCCCTCTGACACCCCCTCGCAACCCCCCCAGGGATCCTGACCCCCAGGTTGAGAAACGCTGGCTTAGGGCATAATGGGAAAGTACACAAGTGCTGTTTCATCTGGAATAATAGTATAAAAGAGGAAAATTCCGCTCGAACATTTGGAAGAACTTCCTCACTGTGAGAGATGTTCAGCAGTGGAACTCTCTGCCCCGGAGTGTGGTGGAGGCTCCTTCTAGGGAGACTTTTAAACAGAGGCTGGATGGCCATCTGTTGGGGGTGCTTTGAATGCAATTTCCCTGCTTCTTGGCAGGGGGTTGGACTGGATGGCCCACAAGGTCTCTTCCAACTCTATGATTCTATGAAAACATGGGCCTCTATTCCAAAATCTTTTACCTCTTTTTTTTAACTAGAGGGATCATGAGAATTGAGCTGAAATGTAAACTTTTGTGGACTGTTATAGCTGGTGGCCGATGCATGAAATGTCCACTTACCCACCAATATTATGTGATTTAACAATTATGTCAACTTGGTGATAAAGAGCAGAGAACACCTTCTCTATGAATTCCTATGACAGTAGTTTGTTGGTGAGGCAGGAAATACCAGATTAAGATCAGCAAATAGAATAGTTTCTTATATAGACCATTGCTTACTGGTATGTGAGCCTTGGCTTTCTCCACAGGAGCTCCACCCACATAGAAAACGACAGGGACCCAAGGGTCTCCAGTTGTTGGCAGTGACTTCTCCTGAGCTCTCAGTCCATCAATGACGAGCTGAACTCTGCTTCTGTCTTTGCTGAAGAAGACCTGCAAAATGCCAGAAATGCATATCACATACCTGCCTATGTCACTCAAGGTTCATTAACGGACTACAGCATTCCCCAAGCTGGTGCTTTTCATACTTGGTGGACTACCTCGTCCAACATTTCTTGTCTGGGTGATGATGGGATGTAGTCCAACACATTTGGCAGGTGAAGATTGGACCTGGCACACCAATATGACATACAGGCACTCCAAGGACAAACTTGTTATCATCAGAAAATTTGTGAGGAACAGAAGAAAGGCAAGACAGAAACTCAGTCACTGAAGATGGGAGCGAAGCAACCTAACCTAGGTGAGGCAAGGGAAGAAACTGGAGTGGAGCCAGAAGAGATTGGATAGATTTCTCTTCTTTCTGTCACATGTCCCTAACCTTGTCTGGGCAGCAACAAGAGATAAACCCAATTCTGAATGTCCTCTTCACTGCTTGGGGAGAAAGGTACCAAGGCATCAGTCAATGTGAGCCTCTTCACCCAATGAGTGGTTGGGTGCAACACAGAATGTTTTTTATTTATCATGTCAGGAGCAAACCAAACAGCTGTATTGCATTAAAAACAAACAACCAAACAAAACACAAAGTTTGTAAACTTGGCATTCTATTAAATGTCCTTTGACCAGTAGCTGGCCACTTGGAGTGCCTCTGGTGTTGCTATAAGAAGGCCCTCCATTGTGCAAGTGGCAGGGCTCAGGCTACATTGTAATAGGTGGTCTGTGGTTTGCTCTTCTCCACACTCGCATGTTGTGGATTCCACTTTGTAGCTCCATTTCTTAAGGTTGGCTCTGCACCTTTTGCTTTTGTTCAGTGTCTTCCAAGTCGCCCAGTTTTCTGTGTGCCCAGGAGGGAGTCTCTCATTTAGTATCAGCCATCGATTGAGGTTCTGGGTTTGAGCCTGCCACTTTTGGACTCTTGCTTGCTGAGGTGTTCCAGCAAGTGTCTCTGTAGATCTTAGAAAACTATTTCTTGATTTAAGTTGTTGTCATGCTGGCTGATATCCGAACAGGAGATGGGCCAGAGATGTCACTGCCTTGGTCCTTTCACTATTGGTTGCTACTTCCCGACGGATGTCAGGTGGTGCAGTACCGGCTAATCAGTATAATTTCTCCAGTTCTGTAGGGTGCAGACTTCCTGTGATAATGCGGCATGTCTCATTAGGAGCCACATCCACTGTTTTAGCGTGGTGATATATGTTCCACACTGGGCATGCATACTCTGCAGCAGAGTAGAAAAGCACAAGGACAGTTGTCTTCAATGTATCTGGTTGTGATCCCCAGGTTGTGCCTGTCAGCTTTCATATTATATTGTTTCCAGCGCCCACTTTTTGCTTGATATTCAGGCAGTGCTTCTTGTAGGTCGGAGAACGGTCCAGGGTAACTCCCAGGTATTTGGGTGTGCTGCAATGCTCCAGTGGGATTCCTCCCCAGGTAATCCTCAGAGCTCGAGATGCTTCCAACATTAACTGGAATCAACTCTGCAAAACCACTTGGGTGTTCTGATCCAGATCCCATGATAAGTTAGCAATGAGAATTTGGTTTGTAATCTTCCTCTCTTACATACAGGCTGAAACCCTATTAGAGTAGATCTACTGAATCAAATGAGTCCCTTTTTGGCAGATGGGGCAGAGTATAAATAAATAAATAAATATTAACAACAATTATTATCATTATCATCATCACCATCATCATAAACCCCTGTGCCGGCAGGACTGAAGACCGACAGGTTGCAGGTTCGAATCCGGGGAGAGGCAGATGAGCTCCCTCTATCAGCTCCAGCTCCTCATGCGGGGACATCAGAGAAGCCTCCCACAAGGATGATAAAACATCAGAATCATCCGGGCATCCCCTGGGCAATATCCTTGCAGACGGCCAATTCTCTCATACCAGAAGCAACTTGGTTTCTCAAGTCGCTCCTGACACGACAAAAAAAAAATCATCATCACCAAAGTGAGTCAAAACACAAGTAGAGCCGATTGATTGAATGGATCTACTCTAGTCATGCTTAACAGCGAAAGCACACACACATCTGATTCTGGCAAGATAGCCAGCTCCCCCCTCCAGTATCCCCTTCCTTACGGTATGCCACTTTCCATCGTTGTACTTGTCTTTGGACCTCAGTCTCAGTTTACGTCCACTGATGTCAGCCAAAAGCACAAAGCGGCCACTGGAGACAAACACAGAGAAGAAAGAGCCCAGGGATTCATCCGTCATGTAAAACAGCAGGCCGCTGGATGAGTTGAGTTTGACCTCCATGGAGAAGTGGAACCTGTAGAAGAAAGGTTGAGATGCCATGAATGCATTTTGAATTGAGCAATGGAGCTGAGAAGGAAAGGAGCTAAAGGCAGAAAGTGTTCTTCAGGAATGAATTCATTTCTAGGACAACCTGGAGAAGGAGAGACATTTGAAATCCTTGACTTCAATGGTCTACACAGCTTTCCAATAATTTCATACTAAGCAAGGTGGATTTCTTGCATCTTAGCTATAAAAGGTAAAAGGTTGTCCCCTGACATTAAGTCCAGTCATGTCTGACTCTGGGGTGTGGTGCTCATCTCCATTTCTAAGCCGAAGAGCCGGCGTTGTCCGTAGACACCTCCAAGGTCATGTGGCCGGCATGACTGCATGGAGCGCCGTTACCTTCCCGCCGGAGCAGTACCTATTGATCTACTCACATTTTGCATGTTTTCGAACTGCTAGGTTGACAGAAGCTAGGGCTGACAGCGGAAGCTCACGCCGCTCCCCGGAATCGAACCTGTGACCTTTCGATCAACAAGCTCAGCAGCTCAGTGCTTTAACCCACTGCGCCACCGGGGGCTCATATCTTAGCTATACTCTTTGCAAATTTAAGAGATTTTCAAGGAGGAAAGTCACTAGGACTCTGCTTTACGATCTCAGCACCTTTAACATCTTAGCAATCCAGCAGCATCTCTGCAACCCAACAAAAACCTGAGATAATGGGACTGAGAGTCCTTATCAGGAGCTCAGTACCTGGATCCTTGAAGCCAGGGAACCACATCTGGAATGTTCTCATTCCCTGTTTTCATGTTGGAGTGTGAGGAAGAAATTTGGAAACTTTAAGAGAAACAGACCGTGCTTGCATTTTACCTTTCTTGGAATGTCACTGGAATGTCATCAAATTCCAAACGGCTCATTGAGGATCCGCCAAACTGGAAAGCATCTTTAATGGCTTTGGGGTATTTGGGCAGATGGCAGCTTGGGTCTTTCAGGATTTTCTTACTCGGCACCTGTAATAATAGTTTAAAAATTTGCTTCCAGTATCTGCCTTTGTTTCAAATTCAGGAAATTAAACTCCCTCTCCCTCTCTTTCCCCTATCTATACCCTGCCTTTCTCTGAGTCCAAAGAGGACTCAGGGTGGCTTACATATAGGCAATTATTCAATGCCTTAAAACACATACAATTCCAATACCATTAAAATTAAATTAAATTAAAATTAGGGTTAAGCATTTAAAAACTTTACATTTGATATAAAATCATGCCATCCATAATCATTTAAACTGGAAGGTAAAGGTAAAACAATCCCCTTGACATTAAGTCTAGTCGTGTCTGACTCTGGGGGGTGGTGCTCATTGCTATTTCTAAGCTGAAGAGCTGGCATTGTCTATAGACCCCTCCAAGGTCATGTAGCTGAAATGATTGCATGGAGCACCATTACCTTCTCGCAGAAGTGGTACCTATTGATCTACTCGCATTTGCATGTTTTCAAACTGCTAGGTTGGCAGAAGCTGCGCCTAACAGCAGGAGCTCACCCCGCTCCCTGGATTTGAACCACCAACCTTTCGGTCAGCAAGTTCAGCAACTCAGTGGTTTAACCCGCTGCATCACCAGAAGGCCTAAACTGGAAATTTTTAGATGGCAGAAACTAAGCCTTGAATTCAAAACCCAGATTTTAATTCTTAATCTGCAAATGGCAGAGATCAACATGTCTGAAAGCACTGTCATCTCCTCAGTGCAACTTATGACAGTGGTGCTATTTATTTAGGAAAATGTTTTATATCTTCTATGACTTCTATCCAAGCATGTCAGATCAGCATCCAGTAAAACCAGTCTGACCATTTAGTTCAGAAGAAATTAATGCAATTTTTTTTTTGCAAAATCAATTAAGTCCCCAAAGGGTTTGTGAACTTTTGACCTGGTGTCCAAACAATAGCAATGTAGGCACCAAGTGGCCTTCTAAGGGGAGGGTGTTCCACAACTGAGGAGCCACAGGAGAGAGGACCCTGTCTCATGTCCATAAATCCTAAATCAGTGGTTCTCAACCTGTGGGTCCCTAGATGGTTTGGCCTTCAACTTTCAGAAATCCTAACAGCTGGTAAACTGGCTGGGATTTCTGGGAGTTGTAGACCAAAACATCTGGGGACCCCAGGTTGAGAACCACTGACCTAAATGATGAAGGAGATTTAAAAACTCTGGCAGCCCAATCTATGGCTCCATAGTGACACACTTTTGGTGGGTAGAATGAAGCCCAATGGTGTAAGCGCCATTACTTGCAGTGGGACAACAAGGGATCAGATAATAAGTGGCTTTATATACATCCTGGAATGCCTCTTCCTATTTCAATACAAAATACAGTACAGACTATGATTTAGTTTCCTCTCCAAGATGTGCCTTTTTCACATGAAAACAAAAATGTGACTGCAGCCATTTCCTTCACCTTGGGTTTCCACCTGCCCTTCTTCTCTGACGCTCGCATCTGCTGTGGCTGCCGATCCCTGGGACAGTTCATGGTCACGTTGAAACTCTCAGTGCTCTGCTGAAGGTCGACAACCATCTGTGGTTCTGATGTCCTGTGGCAGAAAGGGCAACGAAATCAACAGCTGCTCATCTAGGACTACAGCCAGGTGAGACCTGCCAGGTAGCTGGCCTTTTAAAAATGTATTAGCCAGTTCTGGAAAGAGAGTAACTCTCAAAACCACAGGGATACTGTGCCCTTCTAATGCATGGACGACAACCAAATTCTCAATATGACATTAAGTTGGTGTATTGCATTCACTTTCAGCTCCTCTCCAAGAAAGGAATGGAGGGCCATGCCAATGCTACTGATAAATCCTTGCAATCTGGTACCACTGGAGGTGTTATCGACCAATGTATAATGCCCTGCACGACATGAATGAGTCTTGCTTACACCCCCATTTTCCGTCCTGAAACTAAGTCTTACGTTCAACAATAACACAACAATCCAAGATGTGTCTATCTATCTGCCTAGCTATTTTATTCTGTTTATCGTGTCAGAAGAGAACCAAAGGTACAGTTGTGATGTATTTAAAAACACAAACAATGTTTTAAAACTTGGCATTATAGTAAATGTCCTTTGACCAGTAGCTGGCCACTAGCAACTTGCAGCATGCCCAGCTATAATTTATAAAATAGAAACATAGAATCATAGAGTTGGAAGAGACCTCATGAGCCATCCAGTCCAACCCTGTTCTGCCAAGAAGCATTTAAAGCACCCCCAACAGATGGCCATCCAGCCTCTGCTTAAAAGCCTCCAAAGAAGGAGACTTCACCATACTCTGCAGCAGAAAGTTCCAAGTTCTTCCTAATGTTCAGATGGAATCTCCATTCTTGTAGTTTGAAGCCATTATTCCGCATCCTAGTCTCCAGGGCAGCAGAAAACAAGCTTGCTCTCTCCTCCCTATGACTTAATCTCACATATTTATACATGGCTATCATGTCTCCATTCCAGCTTGCCAACATCTCCCTTAAATTGCGGTGCCCAGAATAGAACACAGTATTCCTGGTGTGGACTCTGAGGATGCAAGGGAGGCTTTTAGACGGTAGAGATAGACTAGGGCTTCATGAACTTCACTTTCCTCACCTGGGGTACACTAAAAATAGAGACTACAAAGGAACAAACCCTGGGAAGGGGGGGGGGGGGTAGATCAGGCTTCCTGAATATGAGGGAAGACTCACCGTCTGACAAAGACATTCCCGATACATCCTGTGAGGTTGCCCATTTCACTGGCCTGGGGCATGCCACCCAGCTGAAAGACTGCTGGCTCGTCCTGTCGCTTCTGCCTCCTGAGGCGATCAGTCCCTGGTTTGGTTCCTTGAAGCTGGTCATCTACGTAAACTCGGACCCTGCAAAGGAGATGCAATTGATTTTGGAGAGGCAGATTCATTTGTGCAACTGCCTTCCTGCATGTGGCAAAGGGAGGGCACTTGGGACTAATTAATATTGCAAAGGATGGCTATGAAACATACCCCGAAGAGTCGCTGTAGATGGCAACGTAGTGGCTTGTGTCATCTGCATATACATTCTTTGTTGTGAGTTCTGTTGTCAGGACATTGACTGCCACTCTGCCATTTTGCAAGGAAACCTGGCAGGTCCCTTCCTAGGGAGAGATAGAGAGTAAGTTTGGCATGTCAGAGTCAGAAGGTGCCAACTAATTGCAACATTTTTATTTATTTATTTATTTATTTATTTCAAGCATTTGTACCCCTCCCTTCTCAACCCTCGCAGGAAGATTTAGGGCAGCTTACAGCCGGAAACAATTCGATGCTCCCACATATAAGATAATAAATACAGCAATTACATATAAATGGTACATTAATTAGTTTAAAATTAAAACCATTTAAATTAATACTGGCTGTTTAGCCTAATCAAGAATCGAATTCTGCGAACAACAATACAATCAGAAGCCTGTCTATTTTCCATAGCATTATCATATTGTATATACATATAATACTGATAATATTATAATGTAATACAATATACTACTACTACTAATAATAATATGATATTTTAATTATATATTTTATATTAAATGTAATATTACTAATAATATGACAGTATGATGTTATATTACAATGTAATATATAATATTAATATTGTGCTATGACAATAATACAATATATTGTATTTACTTTTACTTTTAAGCTGCTCTGAGTCTCCTTCCGGGGTGAGAAGGGCAGCATACAAATGTCGTAAATAAATAAATTGTCATTGTTATTATAAGCGTGCTACCCGAAAGCCTAGTCCCACAACCATGCTTTCAATTTCTTCCTGAAGGAGAGGATGGATGTAGCTGACCTGATTTCGCTGGGGAGTGAGTTCCACAGGTGGGGGGCCACCACCGAGAAGGCCCTGTCCCTCGTCCCTGCCAAGCATGTTTACACCAGAGGCGGGGTCGAGAGCAGGGCCTCCCGAGAAGATCTTAAACTCCTAGGTGGGACTTAGAAGGATATAATATAATATAACAACTAATATAGACCCATTTACCATTAATATTCCAGGAGGGGCATATTCACTTACTTATCTTTTCAATTTGGAGAATAAAGGCAGGGGGATTAAAACCTGTTCCACAACACTCAAGGATTCAGGAAACCCCAACCAGAGTGAAAGGGCAAGGAAATCTGGGGCAGGACTGAGGCACAGACTTTGCCCATTGGCACAAGAGGGCACACAATATATTACATTGTGGACCACATTGGGAAAAAGTGAGATGGGAATCTTTTGCAACATATCTAACATTATTTTGCCTCGGCATTCCTCCGAGAAACTATTCCTCTCCTTCCTGGCAACGAGTCCCTTGAGAGAGCTGGTAGATGTCACGTTGGGATGGAAGAACAGCATACCTCTGTAGCATGGTGGTACATCAAGCCACGGCTTTGGCTGGTGCGGAAGCTGAAACCAGTGTAGAAATCTTGCAGAGAAGGCACATTCCTCAGTGCCAGAGTCAGGAAGCCGTGGCCATGAAGCTTAACTGAACGAGCCACCTGCAAAGGAACAAAAGGAACACACATTGTCCATAAAATTACAGAACTGTAAGCCTATGGAGGAAAAGGTTATCTAGTATGAAGGCTGTCCGTTTGGGAGACTAGTCCAAAGTATGAAATAACAGGAAGGGTTTTTCTGACTCCAATGTCCTAGAAACAAAGATCAAGAAAGACCACAATATCTGAGTGTCTGTAAAAGAATTGAATTCCTACTGATATAGTATCAACAATAGTGAACAATACTATCACCTTGGACAGTCGCACACTGGTTGTGACACATGACCAGCAATGGATTGCTGTAAGTTTTCAGGGCTGTATGGCCATGTTACAGAAGCATTCTCTCCTGACATTTCGCCCACATCTATGCCAGGCATCCTCAGAGGTTGTGAGGTCTGTTGGAAACTAAGCAAGTGAGGTTTATATATCAGTGGAATGTCCAGGGTGGGGGAAAGAACTATTGTCTACTTGAGGCAAGTGTGAATGTTGCAATTGGCCACCTTGATTAGCACTGAATGGCCTTGTAGCTGCTTCCTGCCTGGGGGAATCCTTTGTTGGGAGGTGTTACCTGGCCCACATAGTTTCATGTCAGGAATTCTCCTGTTTTTTTTAGTGTTCCTCTTTGTTTGCTGTTCTGATTTTAAAGTTTTTTTTAATACTGGTAGCTAGATTTTTTCATTTTCATAGTTCCCTCCTTTCTGTTGAAATAGTCCACATGGTTGTGGGTTTCAATGGCTTCTTTGTGTAGTCTGACATGGTGGTTGTTAGAGTGGTCCAGCATTTCTGTGTTCTCAAATAATAGGCTGTGTCCAGGTTGGTTCATCAGGTGCACTGCTATGGCTGACTTCTTTGGTTGAAACAATCAGGGCCAGCTAACACCTCCCAATAAGAGGTTCCCACAGGCAGGAAGCAGCCAGTCTTTGAAGCTGCAAGGCTATTCAATGTTAATCAAGGTGGCCAATGCAACATTCACACTTGCCTCGAGCAGACATGAGTTTTTTTCTCCCACCCTGAGAATTCCACAGATATAGAAGTCCCACTTACTTAGTTTCTAACAGATACCTGCCATAGATGTGGGAGAGAATACTTCTGGAACATGGCCATACAGCCTGGAAAACTCACAACAACCCAGTTAATCTGGCCATGAAAGCCTTCAACAACACATCAAGAATACTTAGCAACTTGCAGTGATACCTCTTAGAAAATGTCCCAAACTACTAACAACAAATTAGTTTTAATAATGTCAAGAAAAACATGACACCCTAGTCTCCAGGTTTAGCATACACCACTCTACAAACTAATAAGGTGTAAGCTATAAGACTCTCCTTCCTCATCAGACTAATTTACAAGAAAGTTCTCCTCTGCAAGCACATTGCACTTTAATGAAACCTTTCTTCACATTATTAATTGAGGAAGTTTGTATGGATTGTGCTCAGGATTCCATCAACATGATTACACTTTCCTACCAAAGCAAGATGCTATTGGTCCCAACTAGACTATATCCATTGAATCAATTTGGTAAATCATGAATTCAATGAGTATGTCCTAGTTGGAATAACAGTAGGTTTGTGTGTTGCAACAAAAGTAATAGACTCTGCATTGTAGTTCTTTGAAGATTAATATACAGCATGAGAAACTGAAACAAAGTACATGGCATAGTCTAATGTAATATTCAGAATCTGAGGAATAATACAATGTCTAAAGACTCATTCTCCATTTTCTCTGCACCTCTCAAGACATTCTGTATGGAAAAAAGAATAACAAATATAGTTTTCTCTGCCAAACTGAGAGCATCATGGATAATTTAAACAATGATCAGAAAACCTAAATGAAGTATTGACAAGTTGGAATGTATTCAGAGGAGGGCAACTAAAATGATCAAGGGTCTGGAGAACAAGCCCTATGAGGAGCGGCTTAAAGAGCTGGGCATGTTTAGCCTGAAGAAGAGAAGGCTGAGACATGATAGCCATGTATAAATATGTGAGAGAAAGTCATATGGAGGAGGGAGCAAGCTTGTTTTCTGCTGCCCTGGAGACTAGGACACAACAGAACAATGGCTTCAAACTACAAGAAAGGGGATTCCATCTGAACATTAGGAAGAACTTCCTGACTGTGTGAGCTGTTCAGCAGTGGGACTCTCTGCCCTGGAGTGTGGTGAAGGCTCCTTCTTTGGAAGCTTTTAAGCAGAGGCTGGATGGCCATCTGTCAGGGGTGCTTTTGAAGGAGTTAATGAGCCTAATAGTGCAAAATGCTGAAATGCTAACTTAAAGTACCCTTCTTAGCGAAAGGGAACGGAAGATCGAAGGCCAAGGGGAGATTGTGTGTTTTAAATACACAGGATGTTCCAAATATCAATATACACAGGGTGACCTGACATTTCAATGCTTATCTATATACAAATAATATATGCTTATCTGTATACAAATAATATAAGTTTATCTATGCTGGTGCCGCATACGTAGAGCTTATCAATTAGAAGTGTCGAGATGGCCAAATAATGAGAAAAGTATGTTTTTAAGAATATTGATTGGTTAATGGATATGGGTTGCGGGGTTACTCCTTGACAAAGTAAAGAGAATGTAAAAAAGATAACAGGAAGATTGTAAGAGGACAGTCAGCCATTTCTTTGAAAGCACACACTGGTCTTCGCCTGTCTGTCTCTGCGTGGCCATGCTGAAAATAAAAGATTTTTGCTTCACCTAAAGAGACTGGTTGTTTGCATCTGTTGCCTGCTCTGTGGGACCGAGAAGTTTTAGGGGTTCCCTTTCACTTTGAATGCAATATTCCTGCTTCTTGGCAGGGGGTTGGACTGGATGGCCCATGAGGTCTCCTCCAACTCTATGATTCTATGATTCTATTGCCACATCGAAGAACACTTTAGTTTAATGAAGAAAATTTTCAATTTCTTGGTATTCAAGATAAGTTAAACATGTACAAAATGTTCTGAGCCAAGTTCCAAAACATCTTGATATGTTCTACTGAGAAGAGCCAGAATACTGAAATAAGATACACATCACAAATGTGACACATACAGTTTAGATGTAGTGCTTACTCCTATTTTTGTCGGGTTTTAAGTTCTTCAATTGCTGCCACTGTGTGCATTTGTATGAATGCTATATACTGTTGGTTTAACTGCTTGTTTGGGATGGAAACGTGTGTTGAAAATAGCAATCTTCCAAGCCTCCACTAACTGTTTGTAAATGTATATAATTGTTAACCTATATTGTATGTACATTTTGGTTTGCCAGTTTGACTGTACCTATTTGGTGTGGGAGGGTCTTCAGACACAGGACTCCATTTTTGTTATATAGTATGCTTTCAGATCTCAGTGGAGGTGGGTGCATGTTGCTGTTTGGACTTTAGTAGAGAAGACTTATGGACTTCAGTGAGTACAGCTATACTTAAAGACTATACACTACTGATTAATGATAAAAGTATGTTAGCTGGCACCCAGTGCTGGTAGTGCTGGTTGCGTAAGGCAGCTCTGAATTAGAGAAAGGAACACGTGCACAAGACAGCACACCAAGTGAGAGATGCAGCTGCGACAGGATACCAGTAATGTAATGTAGGAGGGACAGGATAACAGTGAGATAATGTAGCAGTTACTGGAGTTGATTCATTTTTCACCACTTCTCCTATTTCTCCCCTCCTTTTTATCCTTTCTTCCAATGCAACAACGTTTGTGAACATGTATGGATAGGATCTCCGGATAGGTTACATGAGTATGCTCGGCTGTTTCCCCACCCCCCCTTCCAGTGAACTACCTTGTCAACTCTGTTGCAACTGCGTCTCTCACTGCGTTAGGTCCCAGCTATCATACTTTTACCTATTTTTTATAATTATTTTTATTTAGAATATGTGCTCCCTAGAGTGGAGCGTGATAGAAAGTGTTCAGCATTATATTATTTTAAAAAAAACAATAATGAAAGGCATCGGCATACATGGAAAGTTGGGGAACAATAAAAAGCAGGTTGGGTTGTGAGAGCTTAGAAGGAGGGGAGGAAAAGAAAGTAGGAAAAGATAGAGGGAGAGGGAGAGAGGGGAGGGGAAGGGTGCACTGGTGACCATTGAGCTGGTCCCAGACAGAGTAGCGTACTTCCAGGTTTCCCCGGTCAAAGCTTATTCTTCTTGGTCATGACTGTCCGTCTTCGTTTTTTCCCTATTTATTTATTTACAGTATTTATATTCCGCCCTTCTCACCATGCAGGGGACTCAGGGCGGATTGCAATGTACATATATATCATAAACATTCAATCCCATAGACACACAACATATATATATACAAACACACAGAGGTTATTTAACATTCCAGCTTTCCTGAGGGTATTCTGGCCACCAGGGGAGCTGTCGCTTCACCATCCATTAGTGAAAATGATGGAGTACTTCTTCATTCTTTCTGCACAGTTGCTGGAGATTTTTATGGCATCGTAAATTAGTTAAATTAGGCTCTCTGCATAAGCGGTACCTAAATTTCCTACTTGACAGATGCAACTGTCTTTGTCGACAACAAGCTACACAATGGTCAGAAGCTCACTCTGACCCGGGCTGGCTTCGAACTCATGACCTTTTGGTCAGTAGTGATCTTAATGCAGCTGACTCCCAGCCAGCTGCACCACAGTCCCGGTGCCTAAACATCATACCCTGTATATTCAACACAGAGAAGAAACTACATCTTATCTAGCTGAACTCTAATAAGAAGCATGCCTATATGGTGAATTAATACAAGTTGTTTATGAGTAAACAAGATATGTTATTTTTCAAAGACGACTTTGTTTTTGTCTCTTGAGTGCATATTTTAACCAAGAGGTTTTAAGGGAGAGTAGATGAGCAACTGCAAATTCAATTTCAAAGAAACAACCATCTTCTGCTAACTAAATATATTTTTGTAGTGGCATGTCTTTATCCTTGGCAGTTTAAAGACATGGTTCTTCAGTTTAACAGCTGAGTTACCTGTGTGCCATTACATGAATGCTTGTGAATATCACTTGTTCAAAGAGTTTACTTCTAACAAGATCATGCTTTTCTTGACTAGTGGTTTTCAAAAGGTGGTCTCGACATATTCATGGAGATCCACATTTTCCAAACAGATGTGACATCATGTTTACCTTTTCAATAAGACGATGGTGCAGTTAATTCCAATAGGTTATGGAATTTCCAATAACCTGGGCTTCCAAGCTACAGTCTACCTAACACAGCAGCATTAAATAAAGTGTTCAGTCTAGTATCAAAAGCCATTCATGGACCTTAAAAATCCCCCTTCATTGTTCCCTGCCCTTCTGTTATGTCCTCTTCTGTTCCCTTCATTCTGTATCACAACGCAATGTCCCACTTGTTGTTCATTCGTTCAGTCGTCTCCGACTCTTTGTGACCTCATGGACCAGCCCACGCCAGAGCTCCCTGTCGGCCGTCACCACCCCCAGCTCCTTCAAGGTCAGTCCAGTCACTTCAAGGATCCCACTACCAGTATGGAAATTACAGTGCCATTTGCCCATAGACACAAATAAAAGTTTCCCTCACAGCCTCCTGTTTGTGAATTTCTGAAGAACATCTAGCTGATCCCTATTTAAACTTTCGATGAATCAAGCAAGCTAATTTTTAAAGGACCAGAACACATGCACTCTTCTTACCAGGAGGTCCAAGGTACATCCGTAGCTGACTCCTGTTGTGTTCATACGTTTTAAGTCAACGTATCTACCAAGAGCTTTCAAGCCTTTCATGCAGCCCCTGATGGATCCACCTTTAGGGAATATTTTCTTCAGGCTGAAAAACATATCGAACAGAAAGATGGGATATGGAAGGAAAGAGAGTTGAGTTTCTTCAATAGGATTCCACAGAGAAGATGGAGGGATGGGTGAGGAGTGGAGAGTGACTCTGGGAGTCAACTCTCTCACAACTGTCAGAATTCAACTGGAGAAGTCATCTATCTCCTGTATAAATATCATGCTCTGAGCCTATTATTTATTTATTTATTTATTTATTTATTTACCATATTTAATCTACCGCCTTTCTCAGCCCGAAGGCGACTCAAGGTGGCTTACCGTCAGCACAATTCGATGCCCCGAACAACACGAACCCACACGATCTCTTCGATCATCCGGGGAGGCCCTGCTCTTGATCCCACCAGTATCGCAGGCGCGATTGGTGGGGACGAGAGAGAGGGCCTTTTTGGTGGTGGCGCCTCGATTCTGGAACTCACTCCCTAAAGACATCAGATAGGCTCCAACTTTGGCAGTCTTCAGGAGGAACTTGAAGACGTGGCTGTTCCAATGTGCCCTCCCGGAATAATGATTCCATAGCACTTTGTCCTCCAAAGCACTTTACATTTTCTAAGTCTGCTCATATGCCCTTCCACAAACACCAGTATCACCTTCCATTCATGTCCCAGCATATTTCTAATTTTAACTTTACATTTGGCCTCCCCTCTGTTTTTATTGACAATGTTGTTTATCTTATAGTTTATGTTTTTTAATTGCTTGTATTGTTGTTTTATTGCTTGTATTGTTGTTGTTTGGGCTCGGCCTCATGTAAGCCGCACCGAGTCCCTTGGGGAGATGGTAGCGGGGTACAAATAAAGTTAATAAATAAATAAATAAATAAATAACACAAAATACAATATAAAAACATTTAGCAAAAATATAAAAACCATACAAAACCAATAATAACATAAATCCCCAGCGTCTTCTTACTAAAATCATTTTCCAATTCACATCGTCCAGTCTTTCCATAGATCTATATTGGCTTGTTTCACTGAATTTGCAAATGCTTGCTCAAAAAGCCAGGTTTCAACTCTTTTACAAAATGTAAGGAGGGAAGGGGCTAATCTAATATCCCTAGGGAGGGCATTCCACAGTTGAGGGGCCACCACTGAGAAGGCTCTGTCTCTCGTCCCTGCCAAACACATCCACAAAGAAGACATGGAGGGCCTGCCCTGAGTCCTAGATCGTTCATAAGGAGAGATACGTTCGGACAGATAAGCTGGGCTTAAGCGGCTGAAGGGGAAAAGGAGAGGCCCGAGGCTGTTAGGAATTGTGGAAGTTGAAGTCCAAAACACCTGGAGGGCCGAAGTTTGCCCATGCCTGGCCTATGAGCAAAAGCTGTCTTTTAAAAACTTACATAAAATGATGTTTTCTCCCATGAAAATGCAGTATCAAGAAACCCCACATGCACATACTGAACGACAAGGAACTGCCATGTATACTCTAGATTTTTTACCAACTGGAGTTTTTTCACATCCTGCACAAAAACCATTAAAGCAAAGACCACTGGGACAGCTGTCTTGTGAGATGGGGTGGGGAGAATCATCGACCCACAACCATGAAACTTCAACTGATAATAATTGCTACAGAATGACAGTTTACATGTTGGTCACATCCTATTTAGGTGAATGATTGATTTCTGGTTTCATTACAGCACTTTTGAAATAACTTTAGTTGCTAATTTGTTTTTTTGAAGGCCTGATGAGGCCTGTTTCTGAACCGTGGGCATCCTGTTTCGATCATAGCTGGTTGTTATATGAAGTGTAAATTGATGTGTGTACTTTCTGATTTCCTTCCCCACATCTTCCCTACTTTGCCTGTAGCATTTTAAAAGGCAGAGGATTGGAAAGTGTTCCTTAGCTTTATCAAAGGATTTCATGGCTGGAATTACTGGGTTGTTGTAGGTTTTTCGGGCTCCTTAGGCAATCCCTTGTTGTCCGAGTAGGATTGTCTTCCAAGATTGGTGTCCTGGCAGTGGGTCCGTAGGTGACTGTGGAGCCCTATTCTTGACCTGCATGTTCTCCTGCAGTGAGGGCATTGGTTTCCTGGTGAAAGGTGGTCCTGGTTGGGGTTAGCTTGGCACATTTTTCTCTTTCACCTTCCATTCATGCCACTTCAAATTCTACAGCACTGCTGGTCACAGCTGACTTCCAGCTGGAGTGCTCAATAGCCAGGGCTTCCCAGTTCTCAGTGTCTATGCCAGAGTTTTTAAGATAGGCTTTGAGCCCATCTTTAAATCTCTTTTCCTGTCCTCCAACATTCTGTTTTCCGTTCTTGAGTTCGGAGTAGAGTAACTGCTTTGGGAGATGGTGATCGGGCATCCGGACAATGTGGCCGGTCCAGTGGAGTTGATGACAGAGGACCATCACTTCAATGCTGGTGGTCTTTGCTTCTTCCAGCATGGAAGAAGCAAAGACCCAGGAGATTTGCAGGATTTGCTGATGGAATCGTTCCAG
Organism: Anolis sagrei; assembly: GCF_037176765.1. NCBI lineage: Eukaryota > Metazoa > Chordata > Lepidosauria > Squamata > Anolidae > Anolis > Anolis sagrei. Next base: position 232,665,277 of record NC_090024.1, read on the forward strand.
GAGTTGCATGTGATGTCTGTAGACAGTCCACGTTTTGCAGGCATATAGCAGGGTTGGGAGGACAATAGCTTTATAAGCAAGCACCTTGGTCTCCCTACAGATGTCCGGGTCTTCAAACACTCTCTGCTTCATTTGGAAAAATGCTGCACTATCTCACAACCTCTGAGGATGCTTGCTATAGATGCAGGCAAAACATCAGGAGAGAATGCTTCTAGAACATGGTCATATAGCCCGAAAAACCTACAACAACACTGTTCCTTATCACCTTCTGCACCTAAAGATACAGGCACAATTTGTAGCTAAGCACTTAGAACATATATATCAGGCATGGCCAAACTTTGGCCCTCCAGGTATTTAGGACTTTGACTCTCACAATTCCTAACAGTCTCAGGCCCCTTAAGCGCTTAAGCGGCTGAGGGGGAAAAGGAAAGGGCCTGAGGCTGTTAGAAATTGTGGGAGTTGAAGTCCAAAACACCTGGAGGGCCAAAGTTTGGCCATGCCTGAGATATAAGATTGAATTCTGAAAGTGTTCTAATTCCTCAAAACATCTGCAGTGGTGTACATAAACAAAACTACTTGTAAACTTTAAAAGATCTTCAGAACATCCAGAACAAAGCAAATATCATACCACTGGATTGTTAAAGTCATAAGAAAACATTGCAGAGAGAGAAAGCAGTGGAGAAGCTTACCCTTCGGGGAGAATGGACACAGGCACACCGCCCAGGTAATATGAGGTAGCATTTTGTAAGCTGTTTTCCTGCTCCACCATGAAGATGCTGGACTGCTCCAGTCGCACCAGAATGCGATCCTTGGAACCCATTTTGAGGAGGAATATTTGGATCTAGAATCAAGCAAAAAACAGAAAACTTAGAATTGTGAATATTCTCCCTGGAATGGGTGGTATTTGTCTACAAAGCTTTCAAGAAGGCTCTAAAAACTTGGCTCTTCTGATGTGCCTTTGGAGAGTGACCATATACTTCTTTCCTGTTGTTTCTCCCATAATGTTATCCTCATATTATAGAATCATAGAATCAAAGAGTTGGAAGAGACCCCATGGACCATCCAGTCCAACCCCCTGCCAAGAAGCAGGAATATTGCATTCAAATCAACCCTGACAGATGGCCATCCAGCCTCTGTTTAAAAGCTTCCAAAGAAGGAGCCTCCACCACACTCCGGGGCAGAGAGTTCCACTGCTGAACGGCTCTTATTGCACTCCCCCCCATTTTTCGGAAGGCCTGTTCTCCACTGTTCCATCCCCTACGAGCTCCTCCCTTTCATATATACCTTTTCCATTTATCTCATCCAGTGTTTTATCATTTTATGTCGTACATTTGGCCCGCTCATTGGGTTTGATTTCTCACCTTGTTATTTTGCACTGTTTTATTTTACTCTTATGTTTTTATTTTACTGTGATGATTTGTTTTGTTGTTCTGTATTTATTTTGCTGTTATGTATTACTGGCTCCAGCAAAGGATCACCGCCTTGTCGGGGCGCTGGAGCTTGAGCACCTCAATGATGTCATGAGCGAAACCGTGAAGGGACACCCAAGACGGGACGGTTGTGGCAGAGAGGTCAGACCAAGCGTGATCCCTGGGGAAGGCAATGGCAAACCACTCCAGTATCCTTGCCAAGAAAACTAAATGGACCAGTACAACCAGAGATATGTCGGTATGCCATTGGAAGATGGGACTCCCAGGTCGGAAGATGGCCAAAATGCTACTGGGGAGGAGCAGAGGATAAGTTCAACTAGCCCCAGATGTGATGACGCAGCTAGCTCAAAGCCGAAAGGAAGGCTAGCGGCCGACGGTACTGGAGGTGAACGACGAATCCGATGCTCTAAAGATCAACACACCATAGGAACCTGGAATGTAAGATCTATGAGCCAGGGCAAATTGGATGTTGTTATTGGTGAGATGTCAAGACTAAAGATAGACATTCTGGGGGTCAGCGAACTGAAATGGACTGGAATGGGCCACTTCACATCAGATGACCACCAGATCTACTACTGCGGACAAGAGGAACATCGAAGAAATGGAGTAGCCTTCATAATTAATAAGAAATTCGCTAAAGCGGTGCTTGGATACAACCCAAAAAATGACAGAATGATCTCAATTCGAGTGCAAGGAAAGCCTTTCAACATTACAGTGATCCAAATATATGCCCCAACCACAGCTGCTGAAGAAGCAGAAGTAGATCAGTTCTATGAGGATCTGCAGGACCTACTGGATAATACACCAAAAAGAGACATTATTTTCATTACAGGAGACTGGAATGCCAAGGTGGGAAGTCAAATGACAACTGGGATCACAGGCAAGCATGGTCTGGGAGAACAAAATGAAGCGGGACGCAGGCTGATAGAATTCTGCCAGGAAAACTCGCTGTGTATAACAAATACTCTCTTCCAACAACCTAAAAGACGGCTTTATACATGGACCTCACCAGATGGTCAACACCGAAATCAGATTGACTACATCCTTTGCAGCCAAAGGTGGCGGACATCCATCCAGTCGGTGAAAACAAGACCAGGGGCTGACTGTAGCTCAGATCACGAACTTCTTATTGCCCAATTTAGAATAAAACTAAAGAGATCAGGGAAAATACACAGACCAGTTAGATATGATCTCACTAACATTCCTAGCGAATATACAGTGGAAGTGAAGAACAGATTTGAAGGACTAGATTTAGTAAACAGAGTCCCAGAAGAACTATGGACAGAAGTCCGAGACATTGTTCAGGAGGCAGCAACAAAGTACGTCCCAAAGAAAAAGAAAACCAAAAAGGCAAAATGGTTGTCTGCTGATTCACTGGAAGTAGCCCAAGAAAGGAGGAAAGCAAAAGGAAACAGGGATAAGGGGAGATATGCCCAGTTAAATACGCAATTCCAGAGGTTAGCCAGAAGAGATAAGGAACTATTTTTAAATAAGCAATGCATGGAAGTGGAAGAAGACAACAGAATAGGAAGGACAAGAGACCTCTTCCAGAAAATTAGAAACATTGGAGGTAAATTTCAGGCAAAAATTGGTATGATAAGAAACAAAGATGGCAGGGACCTAACAGAAGCTGAAGAGATCAAGAGAAGGTGGCGAGACTATACAGAAGATCTGTATAGGAAGGATAATAATATTGAGGATAGTTTTGACGGTGTGGTGAATGAATTAGAACCAGACATCCTGAGGAGTGAGGTTGAATGGGCCTTAAGAAGCATTGCTAACAACAAGGCAGCAGGAGACGACGGGATCCCAGCTGAACTGTTTAAAATCTTAAAAGATGATGCTGTCAAGGTGATGCATGCCATTTGCCAGCAAATATGGAAAACACAAGAATGGCCATCAGACTGGAAAAAATCAACTTATATCCCCATACCAAAAAAGGGAAATGCGAAAGACTGCTCAAACTTCCGTACAGTGGCCCTTATTTCTCATGCCAGTAAGGTAATGCTCAAGATCCTGCAAGGAAGACTCCAGCAATACATGGAGCGAGAGTTGCCAGATGTTCAAGCTGGGTTTAGAAAAGGCAGAGGAACCAGAGACCAGATTGCCAATATCCGCTGGATAATGGAGAAAGGCAGGGAGTTTCAGAAAAACATCTACTTCTGCTTCATTGACTATTCTAAAGCCTTTGACTGTGTGGATCATAATAAATTGTGGCAAGTTCTTAGTGGGATGGGCATCCCAAGCCACCTTGTCTCTCTCCTGAGGAATCTGTACAAGGACCAAGTAGCAACAGTAAGAACTGACCACGGAACGACAGACTGGTTCAAGATTGGGAAAGGCGTACGGCAAGGCTGCATCCTCTCACCCAACCTTTTTAACTTGTATGCAGAACACATCATGCGATGTGCGGGGCTGGATGAATGCAAAGCTGGGGTGAAAATTGCTGGAAGAAACATTAACAACCTCAGATATGCAGATGACACCACTCTGATGGCCGAAAGCGAGGAGGAGCTGAGGAGCCTTCTAATCAAGGTGAAAGAAGAAAGCGCAAAAGCCGGGTTGCAGCTAAACGTCAAAAAAACCAAGATTATGGCAACAAGAATGATTGACAACTGGAAAATAGAGGGAGAAACCGTGGAGGCCGTGACAGACTTTGTATTTCTAGGTGCAAAGATTACTGCAGATGCAGACTGTGGCCAGGAAATCAGAAGACGCTTACTTCTTGGGAGGAGAGCAATGTCCAATCTCGATAAAATAATAAAGAGTAGAGACATCAGACTGGCAACAAAGATCCGCCTAGTCAAAGCCATGGTATTCCCTGTAGTAACCTACGGATGTGAGAGCTGGACCTTAGGGAAGGCTGAGCGAAGGAAGATCGATGCTTTTGAGCTGTGGTGTTGGAGGAAAGTTCTGAGAGTGCCTTGGACTGCGAGAAGATCCAACCAGTCCATCCTCCAGGAAATAAAGCCCGACTGCTCACTGGAGGGAAAGATACTAGAGACAAAGTTGAAGTACTTTGGCCACATCATGAGGAGACAGGAAAGCCTAGAGAAGACAATTATGCTGGGGAAAGTGGAAGGCAAAAGGAAAAGGGGCCGACCAAGGGCAAGATGGATGGATGGCATCCTTGAAGTGACTGGACTGACCTTGAGGGAGCTGGGGGTGGTAACGGCCGACAGGGAGCTCTGGCGTGGGCTGGTCCATGAGGTCACGAAGAGTCGGAGACGACTGAACGAATGAACAACAACAATGTATTACTGGGCTTGGCCTCATGTAAGCTGCCCTGAGTCCCCTTTATTTATACCCCTTTTTGGTGGGGTATAAATAAAGTTATTATTATTATTATTATTATTATTATTATTATTATTATTGACCAAGAGTCATATAGGAAATCAGACCAGGAGAGAAGCTTCCAAAAGTGTCAAGGTCCTAGGAGACTATACTGTGTGTTTCTTGTGGCTATAGCTTCACAGAACTAATTATAAATAAAGTTATTATTATTATTATTATTATTATTATTAACCAAGAGTCATATAGGAAATCAGACCAGGAGAGAAGTTTCCAAAAGTTTCAAGGGCCTAGGAGACTATACTGTGTGTTTCTTGTGGCTATAGCTTCACAGAACTAATCAGAAGTTATTATCGTAATTGCAAGATAAAACTGATAATAGTCATTTTATGCCAGTGGCTCCCAACATTTGGTCCTCCAGGTGTTTTGGACTTGAGCTCCCACCGTTCCTAACAGCTGGTAAACTGGCTGGGATTTCTGGGATTTGAAGTCCAAAACACCTGGAGGAGCACAGGTTGGGAACCACTGTTTATGCTAACACAAATACATACTGGATGGAACATTTTACAAAAGGGTCACTTCACCAATCCTTGGAAGGAATGAGGGGACACGTTTCTGATCTGACACGCTGCTACTACTTCACAAACCACAGGCAGACCCTGCCTTCACATCTCTTTTCTGTCATTACCGCTTTATTTGTGTTGCTGCTGACTAGTAGTGTGGCAGGATCCTTGGAAGGTGTTGCTGTTTTCAGGCCTCCATTGAAGTCGTAGTATAGCACCAGTTTTCCTTTTTGAATAGCCAAACACAGCAGTTGCCTCTGTGGATGACAAAAGGAGAAAATTCTTTCAGTATATTGAACCCAAATACTAGCTTCTCTTTGCAAATGGCTGCTCCTCTGGCCCTGGAAGATTATTGGAAGGAGGAGAAAAAAGGAGAAATAAGCAACAAGATTCAGGCACAGTCTGAACAGGCAGAATCTACTCTCTTAAGAGGCCGTGGTAGCACAGCAGGTAAAACCGCTAGCTGCAGGAAAGATGCTGACCGGAAGGTTGGCAGTTTGAAGCCACGAGACAGGGTGAGCTCCTGACTGTCAGTCCTAGCTTCTGCCAATTAGCAGTTTGAAAGCATGCAATGCGAGTAGATCAATAGATACCGCCTTGGCAGGAAGGTAAAAGGGTGCCCCATGCAAATATTCAGACATGCCAGCAACACAATAGGACATGTCTATGAACAACAGGCTCCTCAACATGGAAAAATGGAACCAGAGCACCTCCCCATGGCCTCCAGACGCCGGAGATGGAAAAAAAGGGGAAGGCCTTTAGCTTTGTCTGTGTTGTGTGTCATTGTTCACTCTGTGTAAAAAGGCATTGAATTTTTGCCTCATATGTGTATTGTAATACACTCTGACTCCCTCCGGGGAGAAAAAGTGGAATATAAATAAAGTGTATTATTATTATTATTATTATTATTATTATTATTATTATTTGGTGGGGATGAGGGACAGGGCCTTCTCAGTGGTGGCTCCTCAGCTTTGGAACTCCCTCCCACTAGAGATTAGATCTGCTCCCTCCCTCCTGACCTTCAGGAAACTAATAAAGACCTGGCTTTGGAACGTGGCATTTGAGGACTGAATCTATAACCCTCGTCCACATGGAAGGAGGATGATGAACTGTGACTGTATTGACGACTTGGCTTGGGTAATGTGATGATGATGTTTTTATTGTACTTATATTTTAATTTGTAATGATGATGCACTGTGTTGTTTTTGTATATTATTGTATTTGAACACATGTTGTGAACCGGCCTGAGTCCCTCGTTCGAGGTGAGAAGACCGGTATATAAAACTTCTAAATAAAAAATAAAATAATAATAATAATTATTATTATTATTATTATGAACTCAACTTTCTCTGCAATGCAGTCCAAATTAGCCAGTAATTTAGCAAACTATTGAGCAAAGCGTGCCCTGCAGGACATATGTTATTTATTTATTTATTTCGAGATTTTTATATACTGACCCTCTCACCTTCAAAGAGGGATTCGGACCGGTTCACAACATGTGTTAACATACAAAGAATATACAATAACAACACAATGCCACTTCATAACACGATTAAAATATCAGCACCATACACATTAAAACATTATCATCACAGTTAAAAGAGCCAAATCGTCCAACACCATCACAATCCCATTCATCATCCTCCTTTCATGTGGGCAAAGAATTAAATCAGTTGTCAAATGCCGCGTTCCACAACCAGGTCTTTGTTAGTTTCCTGAACGTCATGAGGGAGGGGGCAGTTCTGATCTCTAATGGCAGGGAGTTCCAAAGTCGAGGGGCCACCATCGAGAAGGCCCTGTTCCTCGTCCCCACCAGCCGTGCCCTTGGGACTCCTGTGTGCAATTTGTAGGACCCAAGAGCTCCCCAGAGCCCTTGTATCTTGCCTTAATCATTTTGTGGTTTTTTTATTAGGTGTTTTTGTGCTCCCCAAACCACCCTAAATCAGTTATAAAGGCAATAGTTTGCTCTGCTAATCCTTGTGCCCCTAAATTCCCCCAAAACATGCAAACAATAAAAAAGAAGCCAAAAACCTGTCAAAATGGCAACTGGATATGATCACATCACTTCTAATACATTGAAATGCTGTATCACTCCAGGTAGGCACAGAAAGGAAAAGTGGTTCCTGTATTATTTGTGCTTTGCCCACTCCAACAGAGAGACTATTGGTTCTTGTGGGTTTTTTCGGGCTATATAGCCATGTTCTAGAGGCATTTTCTCCTGACGTTTCGCCTGCATCTATGACAAGCATCCTCAGAGATAGTGAGGGCACTACCTCTGAGGATGCTTGCCATAGATGCAGGCGAAACGTCAGGAGAAAATGCCTCTAGAACATGGCCATATAGCCCGAAAAAAACCCACAAGAACCTAGTGATTCCAGCCATGAAATCCTTCGACAATACAGAGACTATTATTCTCTTCCCATCTCCTCAGCTACTGTCTATGATCAATATCCGAAGTAAATTTTTCAAGAGTGACATTCACTTCATTCCTCTTGTATTTCGAACACTATTCAAGACCAGGACTGATGTCCTCCCCTTGCTCAAATGGCCAAAGGCACCAATACTAAGCAACGCTTGCCTGATGTTTCAGGAAGAAAAGGATCCCATTGTAGGACACCAGCCGCATCTCTTGCTCAAAGCGCTTGATTGTGCTGATCTGGCTCTCAAATTTAATTTCTGCATAACCAGTGCCATCGAAATAGGAGCCATCCGTCAGCCAGGGATCACCTGTCGATTTAGATCTATAAGGAAAAGAGAGAGAAATAGCAAAAACTGGCAATAAGCATTACCTACCTACACAACTGCACCCTTCAAATGTAGAAATCATAAATGTTCTTAGCTTTACTATCGAATGAAGAAAGATCTCCAAATTGAAGCTGGCATAATGCAGCAGCATTTAATAATTGCTAGCAGAAACAAGGCCACCTCTGACTACATAGGGCACCACAAAAAGAATATAATATAAAGGTGGAAAACAGGTTATAGCGCAGTGGTTCTCAAACTTCCTAATGCCACGACCCCTTAATACAGTTCCTTATGTTGTGGTGACCGCCAATCATAAAATTATTTGTGTTCTTACTTCATAATTGTAATCTTACTCCAATTAAGAATAATAATATAAATATCTGATATGCAGGATGTAATTTCATTCACTGGACCAAATTCAGCACAAATATCCAATATATGCAAATTTGGATACCGATGGGGTGGGGAGGGATTGATTTTGTCAACTGGGAGTTGTAGTTGATTTTGTCATCTGGGATGGCCTCTGGGGTCTCTTTTAAATCTCAGATGTATAGTTCACCTACAATCAAAGAGCATTCTGTATGCCAACAATGATGGAATTGAAGCAAACTTAGCACATAGAGCTCCCAGGACCAACAAAAATACTGGAAGGGTTTGGTGGGCATTGACCTTGAGTTTGGGAGTTGTAGTTGCTGAGATGTATAGTTCACCTACAGTCAAAGAGCATTCTGAACTCCACCAATGATAGAATTGGGCCAAACTTTTCACACAGAACCCCCATGACCAACAGAAAATACAATGTTTTCTGATGGTCTCTAGTGACCCCTCTGACACCCCCTTGTGACCCCCTCAGGGGTCCCGACCCCCAGGTTGAGAAACACTGTTATAGCGGATGTGGAAAAAGACAGGATATATATGTAAAAACAAATCAGTCACAAATATTTTTGTACTCCTCCAATATTACAAACAGGCAAAAATCCTTAACAACAAATGAAAATCTTCATGAGGTTTCTGCTGCAATGTTTCCAATTTATTTATCTGAATTGTGCAATCAAAACCCACACTCAATAAACTAGTGCGTCTCTGGAGCAAACAAAAGCTTTTTTTTTTTTTGGGGGGGGGGGGGAATCACATTATGTCTGAATGATACTACTTTTGTTTTTTCATGTGACAGCCGTTCAGGAACTCTCTGCCCTGGAGTGTGGTGGAGGCTCCTTCTTTGGAAGCTTTTAAACAGAAGCTGGATGGCCATCTGTCAGGGGTGATTTGAATGCAATATTCCTGCTTCTTGGCAGGGGGTTGGACTGGATGGCCCATGAGGTCTCTTCCAACTCTTTGATTCTATGATTCTATGTCCACAAACTCTGTTTTGTTTTCTCTAAAGAAATGCCAATACTAGTCCTGGGCAAAAGCCATATGAGATGCATAGTGTCGTTCAGCTCACCTTGTACAAGGCCTGTCAGCAGCAGTGTCCAGGTGGAAAGTGCTTTGGAAGTTGTACAGACTCATGACCTCTTCATTGAGGGTATCCATCTCTATACAGCCACGGTAGTTAGGATAGCGCAGGGAGGGAGGAGGCTGTGGTACAGAAAAGAAGCGTCCATTAGATCTCTCTCCATGAACCAGCCCGAGCTCTTAGATCTTCGGGGGAGGCTCTCCTTTCGCCCTTGCCATTATCACAGGCCCATCTTGTAAGCACAAACGAGAGAGCCTTCTCCTCTGTGGCCCCCCAACTCTGGAACTCATTGCCCGGTGAGATTAGGAAGGCCCCCATCTTAGAAATTTTCAAGAGGGACCTCAAAACCTGGTTTTTCCGATGCACTTTTGGAGAGTAGCCATATTATCATACACAGTTGCTCCCCCTCAACGGTTTTCGTCCTCAGAGTATATTCCCCACCTATATGAAGGTCTATTTTTATGACCCCGTTCCTTTATGAGTTTCTCCCCCACAAACAATCTGCTCCATCCCTATCTCATCCTGATTTTACTATTTTTAGTATCTTAGTTTTTATCCTGCACATGCAGCAAGCTCATTGTTATGTTATATTTACTGTGTATGATTTTGCTTTATCGTCTTTGTACTCATATGTTGTATGTATTTTATTGTGTTGTTATTGTGTTTTGGTTTTACTTTATTGAAATATGCTGTTGGGCTTGGCCTCATGTAAGCTGCCCCGAGTCCCCATTGGGGAGATGGTGGCGGGGTATTAAATAAAGTTTATTATTATTATTATTATTATTATTATTATTATTATTATTAGGGTCTGAAGAGACTATGGTCCTGTGTTTCAACTTCTGGATATTCTAGTTGGATCTACATTGACATATAACACAGTTTGGAACGGCATTACATGGTCCATGTAGATCAGTGGTTCCCAACCTGTGGTCCGCGGGCCACCAGTGGTCCGCTAGAATTAAAATATGGTCTGTGGTCTCACCATTACTACACCATTGCAGCAAAGAGCGACTGGACTCATGAAACTCTCTTATAACCCGCTTATTAAATATGATTTTCTGTGGGCGAGCAGTTGGTGACTACTGGATGGCATATGTTCTGTATCAGAAACTAGAGCTGATGGGGTCTATGTAATGCAAGTTTCAGAATCAGCATTCCAAATAACCAAAATGAATCTAAACTTGACCAAAAATTGATCTGTAATCCTTTTGGTATCAATGCTAGAGCAACGTCCCTGGTCAAGTGGCCCCTGGTCAAAAAAAAAGTTGGAAACCCCCAATGTAGATACATATCATGCAGTTTGAACTTCACTGAGCTGCATTATGTGGCAGGTACTGACCATATAATGCAATTCCAAATTGGACTATATGGCAGTGTAGATCCAGCAATAGCTGCTAGCACCATATACCACCCTTGACAGTATGAGATATTCAACAATGGAGTACATTGCCTTGTAGCGTGGTGGAGTCTTCTTCTATGGAGGTTTTTAAAACAGAGGCTGGATGGCTATTTGTCAGGAGTGCTTTGATTGTTTTTTTTTCCTGTGTGGCAACTGTATTTTTTTTAGCCTGGGCTTTGGTGAATGTCAATCCACTTGAGATTCAATTGATCTGAAATCCACAAAAGCTCCTGCTAAAAGGAGCCGGTCAATCTCAACATTGCTGTTATATTCCTTCCTCCTTTTCCCTTTCATGTATTATGTTAGAAAGACATGATTGTTGCCATAAAAATAAATACCAACTAAGAGCTCTTCGTGGGAAGGGTCATATTATGGAGATGTCTTAAGGAAGGCTAAGGAGTGTGAGGTTCCCCTGTCTGAATCAAGCCAGAAATGGGTTGTTGTGAGTTTTCTGGGCTGTGTGGCCATATTCCAGAAGCATTATCTCCTGATGTTTCGCCCACATCTATGCCAGGCATCCTCAGAGGTTGTGAGGTTTGTTGGAAACTAGGCAAGTAGGGTTCATATATCTGTGGAATATCCAGGGTGGAAGGCAAGTCTGTTGGAGGCAAGTGTGAATGTTGTAATTGGCCACCTTGATTAGCATCAAATAGCATTGCAGCTTCAAAGCCTGGCTGCTCCCTGCCTGGGGCAATCCTTTGTTGAGAGGTGTTAGCTGGCCCTGATTTTTTTTCCTGTTTTCTGAGTGTTGTTCTTTAGTCAGAATTGTCTGCCTCCAGCAATTTTCCCCATACCCTCTGCAACTAGCTTGGACAATCCATCTCACCGTGAAGCTGGAAGGGTAGCCTCCCACGTACAAGACCACATTGTGGGGCTTGAAGTTGAACAATCCCTGTTCTCCTTTAGCAACACTGTCTCCTTTGGTTTCATGCAAGGTTTGCTTCTCCACAGTCACCGACATGTGGCCATATTGCAAGATCCTTTAAAAAAAGCAAGGACAGGATTACATAATTGGAAGAGAAAAAACTCCTCCCTCCAAACCCACCTCTTTTCTTTTCTTAGGTATTTCCAAGAGTCCTCCAGGAGAACATCAGTCTCTCTAGGCCAGGCATGGGCAAACCTTGGCCCTCCAGGTGTTTTGGGCTTCAACTCCCAGAAACCCTTGCTTGTTGTTGTTCATTCGTTCAGTCGTCTCCGACTCTTCGTGACCTCATGGACCAGCCCACGCCAGAGCTCCCTGTCGGCCATCACCACCCCCAGCTCCTTCAAGGTCATTCCAGTCACTTCAAGGATGCCATCCATCCATCTTGCCCTTGGTCGGCCCCTCTTCCTTCTACCTTCCACTTTCCCCAGCATAATTGTCTTCTCTAGGCTTTGCTGTCTCCTCATGATGTGGCCAAAGTACTTCAACTTTGTCTCTAGTATCCTTCCCTCCAATGAGCAGTCGGGCTTTATTTCCTGGAGGATGGACTGGTTGGATCTTCTCGCAGTCCAAGGCACTCTCAGAACTTTTCTCCAAATCCTTGCTAGTTGTTAGGATTTCTGGGAGTTGAAGGCCAAAACACCTGGAGGGTCAAAGTTTGCCCATGCCTGCTATAGGCTTAAAGGTCAGAAAAGAGGACTCTAAACATGCAGACATATTCTGTTTGTATGGAGAATTTATACTCCATTATTCAGCCAGAGTGACTTACAAATGGTTAATTTGACAATGAAAGTTTACAACTCAAAAAAGACATGAAACACAAGAAAAAGAGTAGGGAAAAAAACTAAGTCCGGCGCTTTTCTTCAGAAGCAAGAGCCATAGCAGTTGGCATGGACAGAAGGGAGGGTCTTTTGTCAACCTCCAGAAATAATAAATAAAATAATAAAATTTTATTTATACTCCACCACTATCTTACTGAAGGGACTCGGGGCTGCTAACATGAGGCCAAGCCCAAATAATTATAATAAAGCAAAGTAAAATGCATACAAAACAGACAATAACATCAAATAAAAATGGTTAACAATAACATAGTAGTGTAATAAAATAATAACAATAACATAATAAAACAGAAGATAAAATAATTAAACAAGGGCAAGCTGGGCCAAAAAATTCTAAAACCCATGGGTGTTTTTTTTTGTCGTATCAGGAGCGACTTGAGAAACTGCAAGTCGCTTCTGGTGTGAGAAAATTGGCTATCTGCAAGGACGTTGCCCAGGGGACACTCGGATGAATTGATGTTTTTATCATCCTTGTGGGAAGCTTCTCTCATGTCCCCATATGAGGAGCTGGAGCTGATAGAGGGAGCTCATCCGCCTCTCCCCGGATTCGAACCTGCAACCTGTCGGTCTTCAGTCCTGCCGGCACAGGGGTTTAGCCCACTGCGCTACCAGTTATCTATCTAGCTCATCCATGGGTGAGATAGATAGATAGATAGATAGATAGATAGATAGATAGATAGATAGATAGATAGATAGTAGGCCTGGGTAACAACGGAAAAATTTGTTTCTAAAATCGATTCGTTTTTTGGGGGTTTTTGCGTTTCGATTTTTAAAAGAATTCCGAAATTTTTCTTTTAAAAAGTTCGATATTTACGAAATTTTGTAAATGTAAAAAAAATTACGAAACAATAACGAAAGAATTTCGAAACAATAACGAATCGATTCGTTAATGGCGGGCGCGACCGCGCAATACGCTAAAAAAACTCCAAATGGGACAGGGGGAACTTCTGAAGCTTCCCTCTCCCTCTGTTGTTGACTGTTGGTGTGATATTATAATTTTTTTTCACTAATTAAACAAAGAACAACTATAAAACTTGCCCCAGACATGCGGAAATAATAACGAAACGACTTCAAAACGATAACGAAACGAATACATAACGAATCCGAAACAATTATGAAACGAATTTAAAAATTAGTTTCGTTTTTAAGTTGCTCCAGAATGGTTCGTTATCGCTTCGTTATAAAAAAAATAACCAATTTTTAACGAATTACGAAATGAAACCGCCCAGCCCTAATAGATAGATAGATAGATAATGGCTTTGGCTTCTCCTCCCAAATAGCAATAGCTGGCTAGCATATTCAGATCCCGTCCAATCTTGTGAGCTAACCAGAGTCTGGCCTGGTTACTAAATGGATGGGAGACTGGCAAGGAACACCAGGTGCTGTATGCTATATTTCAGAGGAAGGCAATAGAAAACTGCCAATGCATATTTCTTAAATAAGAAAACCCTTTGGAAGTCAATAGGAGATTTGAAAACGCATTGGCATACATACACATATTCAGATTATCCGATGATCAACTTTAAATAAATTATTTTGAATGTGCTCCCATTCTTTTCTTTCTCTTTCGTACCTGTTGATGCTGACTGCGGCAAACTGCTCTCCAATGTCTTCATCAACAGTTAAATGTGTGGGTTCCTCGGTTCCTAATTTATAGATCCACTGCACTTTGCGATCTTTCAGGATAACACCCATGTAGTCACCAACAGCCTAGATACACACAGGGTAAGTCAGGCCAGCTTGAAATCTCCTTATCAATGCAATCATTTTGGTGATTGTTTTGTAATTAGGATGGATTGCAGAACCAGCTATGGAATTACAAACCTGGAGCTGCATACTAGAATCATTAGACTAGCAGTTTGAAAACATGCAAATGTGAAGTAGATCAATAGGTACTGCTCCAGTGGGAAGGTAATGGCACTCCGTGCAGTCATGCTGGCCACATGACCTTGGAGGTGTCTATGGACAACGCCAGCTCGTCGGTTTAGAAATGGAGATGAGCACCAACTCCCAGAGTTGGACACGACTGGACTTAATGTCAAGGGAAAACCTTAACCTTTTCACCTAGACGTAAATATCCAATCCTGATTCTGTATCAAAGATTTCCAATCATAATTTCACCTGTAGCATTTAACATGGCACAATCTCTTTCTGCCAGAGAACATGGCTATGCTACCACCAAGATTATATGATATGAATATGTTAAAACAGATATAATGAAATTGCATTCCCTCCCCCCAGCCTACAATCAACACCCAGAAAAACACTGGCGTGAGCATTCCCAAGCTACTTCTGATCCCTCTGATGGAATCAAATATACGTACGTCCTTGTGTCCCAGGTACAACACAAAGCGTCCCGGGTCTTCTCCATTTTGACGCTTCTGTCTTGGCTTTGGTTCTGGATTCTGGATATAGAATTTGAGGGAAGTATAGGCAGCCAAATCTTGGAGGTTGATAGGAGTCCGGACCTGCACACCTGAAGTCCCATTGAATTTCACTGGGACTTTGATCTAGAAGTCAAAAGATTAAATTGACAGACACGTTGTTATTTGCTCTTTTTAAAAAAAATTACAAGGAGGAGTATTGAAAGGTACACCTTGCTCTCTTAGCAGGACTCATTGTCCTTGTGCTGCCTCCATCCAGCCTCACTTAAAATCCTTTCTCAACAAGCTTCTCAATAAATCTGTTGTCAGCTATGATGTTTCTCCAGGCAGCCATTGTTAAAGCTGTGCACTTCAACTGAAACCTTTCATTAGTCTCATAAATAGTTTTTCCTTCAGTTTAAAAATACACCCAAGTACTGAATAAATGCTAAAGAACTGCTAATTCTGGATTCCAGTTGGTTCAATGGGCGGCGGCCAGGTTGTTAACTGGTGCTCCTTACAGGGAGAGGTCAACCCTCCTGTTTAAGGAGCTCCATTGGCTGCCGTTCATTTTCCGGGCCCAATTCAAGATGCAGGTGCTTACCTACAAAGCCCTAAATGGTTTGGGACCCACCTACCTGAGTGACCGCATTTCTGTATACAAACCCACACTATCTCTTCGTTCATCTGGAGAGGCCCTGCTCACGATCCCACCTGCATCGCAAGCGCAATTGGTGGGAACGAGGGACCGGGCCTTCTCGGTGGTGGCCCCACTACTTTGGAACTCCCTGCCCAAGGACATCAGGCATGCCTCAACATTGGTAGTCTTTAGAAGGAGCTTGAAAACATGGATGTTCCAGTGTGCCTTACCAGATTAAGGAATTCCAAGCAATTTGTCCCAAATGCACTTTACGAGAGAGTTAGAATTGTCTGCACACCCACTGATCCCTAAAATATCCATCCTATTTCACCTGAACATGCCCAGCATTTTTTAAAACTTTTAACCATTACATTTGGCCCTGCCACAGGTTTTTAAATGCGTCGTGATATTTTTGTTATTGTTTTGCTTTGCTATGAGTTATTTATTGTTGTATTGTTGTTGTGTTTTTGTTTTTGATGTATTTGGGCTCGGCCTCTTGTAAGCTGCACCGAGTCCTGCAGGAGATGGTAGTGGGGTATAAATGAAGGTTTATTATTATTATTATTATTATTATTATTATTATTATTATTATTTTCCATGTTAGAAATTACTTGAGAAACTGCAAGTCGCTTCTGGTGTTAGAGAATTTTCCGTCTACAAGGACGCTGCCCAGGGGACTCCCGGGTGTTTTGATGTTTTACCATCCTTGTGGGAGGCTTCTCTCATGTCCCCACATGGGGTTAGAGCTGACAGAGGGAGCTCATCTACACTCTACCCGGTTTCTGCTCATTAATCACGGAATTGGGCTGTGCACTGGCAAGCTCCAAGCCAAGCTGGAGATTTGTCAGAATTCACTTGGGGACACGGAGCATAATGAAGAGGGTTGTTTTTAGTTTCTGTGGTAGCAGAGAGCAATGTCACTGCTTTCATTTTCTACATTTATACCTTACTGACAGCATTCCGGGCCAAAGATATCAGCTGGCGCACTCGCAGGATGTTGTCTGAAACAGTTGCGTTGTGGCTCCTCCTGTTCTCCAGATTGCTGAGCTTTCCCAGGAGTAATGGGAGGGTACTTTCGAGGCTGGATACTGGAGGGCAAAGAAATGGGAACCTAGATCATGAATTGCACAATAGGTCAGGATGGTATATTGTGATTTGAATTTTGGGCCATGACTCTGGAAACCAGATTGATTCCTGGCTCGGACCTACTGGGTAACTTTGGGTGAGTCACATATTCCAGAAAACCTGACTGAACAAATCATTGCTGAACAATTACTGAACAAATATGACTGAACAAACTATCACTGGGATATTTGTGTAAAAATATATATATAATAGTTAAGAAATGAAAGCCATCAAATGTGTTAACTGATACGTGAGATTAGATAGAATGCAATTACAATTTGTCGAAGGCTTTCATGGCCGGAATCACTGGGTTGTTGTAGGTTTTTTCGGGCTATATGGCCATGGTCTAGAGCCATTATCTCCTGACGTTTCGCCTGCATCTATGGCAAGCATCCTCAGAGGTAGTGAGGTCTGTTGGAACTAGGAAAAGGGGTTTATATATCTGTGGAATGACCAGGGTGGGACAAAGGACTCTTGTCTGCTGGAGCTAGGTGTGAATGTTTCAACACCTTGATTAGCATATAATGGCCTGACAGTGCATGGAGAAAACTTTTGTTGAGAGGCGATTAGATATCCTTGTTTGTTTCCTCTCTGTTGTTGTGGACATCTAATCACCTAATCACCTCTCAACAAAACAAGAACATCTAATCACCTCTCAACAAAAGTTTGCTCCAGGCACTGTTAGGCCATTATATGCCAAACAAGGTGGTCAGTTGAAACATTCACACCTAGCTCCAGCAGACAAGAGTCCTTTGTCCCACCCTGGTCATTCCACAGATATGTAAACCCTTTTTCCTAGTTCCAACAGACCTCACTACCTCTGAGGATGCTTGCCATAGATGCAGGCGAAACGTCAGGAGAGAATGCCTCTAGACGATGACCATATAGCCCGAAAAAACCTACAACAACCCAATTACAATTTATTTCCAATATGTGGTTTCCAAAGCATTTCATGCCATAGAAAACTCAACCTAGAAACTATCTACAGATCCACCAAGAAAATGCAACAAATGTTACATTCAGCAAAGGACAAGAGGGATCCTCTCACCTCTGCAGGAGTCTACCGTATACCAGGCAACTGTAGACAAGTCTACAGAAGGACCACCAAACACAACATTGTCCAAACACAAATCAAGGAACATGGAAGGCACTGCAGACTATCTCAACCAGAGAAGTCAGCCATAGCAGAGCACCTGATGAACCAACCAGGACATAGTATATTATTTGAGAACACAGAAATGCTGGACCACTCTCACAACCACCATGTCAGGCTACACAGAGAAGCCACTGAAATCCACAAACATGTGGACAATTTCAACAGAAACGAGGAAACCATGAAAATGAACAAAATCTGGCTACCAGTATTAAAAACTCTAAAATTATACCAGTAAATAAAGAACAAAACTCAAACACAGGAGAACTCCAAACAAGAAACAATCAAGAACAGCTTAATCACCTCTCAACAAAGGATTCCCCCAGGCAGTAACAAGCCACACCTAAAAACTGTCAGGCCATCAAATGCTAATCAAGGTGGCCAATTAAAACATTCACACCTACCTCCAACAGACAAGAGTTATTTCTCCCACCCTGGAGTTTCCACAGATATATAAACCCAATTTTCCCAGTTTCCAACAGACCTCACAGCCTCTGAGGATGCCTACCATGTGTGAATAAACCCCACTTGCCTAGTTTCCAACAAATTTCACAACCTCTGAAGATGTCCGCCATAGATGTGGGTGAAACATCAGGAGAGAATGCTTCTAGAACATGGCCATACAGCCTGAAAAACCTACAACCACCCAGTGATTCTGGCCATGAAAGCCTTTGACAATACATAGAAAAGGACTTTGTACCAGCATTTGGATCAACTTCAAATCCATTCTGAAAAGGCCAAAACCTGTATACCTGTATCCTTGGCTTCTCCAACAGCTTGATTTAAATCTTCATTTTTGAGGTCTCCATATTGCTGCTTCCACTCATCTAGATTTTTTTGCATGTCACTCAGCTTTTCTTCCATCCTTGCCACGGTCTCATTGGCCTGTGAGGCAGCATCTTTGGCATTCTGGATTGCTCCTGCTGTGTCATCTTGCATAGGAAACAAAGCAAGTTATAAACGCAAATATTGAAGACCAATTACCTGATGTTAATTGGAAATAAGCATTTGTCTGTCAAACAAACAGTTCTAGGAGTCTCACAACAGCACATACTCATTTCAACCAAATACTTGTGGTCACATTTGCTGGTGAATTCTAGGAACTGTGATTAAAAAAGGAACTTTTTTCTTTAAAAAATTTATTTTATTAATTCCATATAGCAAAATTTTACATTTTGATAAAAAAAAGAGTTGAAAAGACATAGAAAAGAGAGAAGGAAAAGAAAAAAGGGGAAAAAGAGAGAAGAGAAATAATAATAATAATAATAATAATAATAATAATAATAATAATTTTAAAAAATCAAGGACTGTATGATAAAATGGGCAGTAAATATAGGTCACCTAATTAAATTGGAAAAATGGGAAAACATCTGGAATAATAAAATGAAATACATGTATTTATTTATTTATTTACTATGCTTCTATACCGCCATTCTCAGCCCGAGGGTGACTCATGGAATTTACAATGTAAGAGAAAACTGTAAACTTTCCAAGTGTAAACTTTCCAAGTGTTATAAAAATACCTCCAACAAATGTTGGAAATGTGGCTATCAAATAGGCACATTTTTCCATACTTGGTGGATCTGTGACAAAGAGAAAAAATATTGGAAAGGTTCCCACGAAATAATACAAAATATTTTAAAAATTAAAATTAAAATGGAACCTGAATATTAACTACTTCGCATGTTGGACTTAGAAAATGATAGTAATAAGGAAATCTTCTTTAATTATCTTGCCACAGCAGCAAGGATAGTGTGCGCAAGGAACTGGAGGAGTAAAGAAATGCCCACAATGGAGGACTGGCAAAACAAAATACAGGGTTAGTCAAAATGCATAGGCCAATAAGCCATTCAATTGAATGGCTTATTGGCCTATGCATTTTGACTAACCCTGTATTGGAATTAATGAGCAAGGCCAGACTTACATAATGGATAACACCAAATCAGGGCATACCAAAAAGACAAACGGACTGGGACCTAGTAAAAGACTATTTTAGAAGAATAAAAACAAAGCTTACAATCTAAAGAGAGAATAGAAAATAAAAGAAAAAAGTTAGTAAGCAAGGGGAAGCAGAAGAGTTAGAACAAAGATAGGTTAAATACTTAGAATATAATCACATAAAGAAGATGAAAACATCTACCGAGGAGTGGATAGAAGTCAAACCACTTTTTTCCCATGTTTTTATGTGGACTTTTTTATTTTCAAAATATTTTTTATTATTATAAAAAAGGAACCTTTTCACCTTCTGACTCCAGAACAAGGGGAGTTCTGGAGATATGATAGCCATGTATAAATATGTGAGAGGAAGCCACAGGGAGGAGGGAGCAAGCTTGTTTTCAGCTTCCCTGGAGACTAGGACGCGGAACAATGGCTTCAAACTACAAGAGAGAAGATTCCATCTGAACATGAGGAAGAACTTCCTGACTGTGAGAGCCGTTCAGCAGTGGAACTCTCTGCCCCGGAGTGTGGTGGAGGCTCCTTCTTTGGAAGCTTTTAAACAGGGGCTGGATGGCCATCTGTCAGGGGTGCTTTGAATGCAATATTCCTGCTTCTTGGCAGGGGGTTGGACTGGATGGCCCATGAGGTCTCTTCCAACTCTTTGATTCTATGATTCTATGATTCTACTGACAAATATTCTTAAAAGTAGCTCAGAAATACTTTACTCCTCCTCCTCCTATTATTATTCTTATTCTTTCTAAGCTATTTTCCCAATTGAGAGGTTAGCATTGTGACTGTTGAGGCATTGTGGGGCTTTGTTTTGGGCATCCTCGTCTCAGGTTGACAGCACGCATGTATTAGTCGATGGTATCCATCCATCTTTTCTTTGGCAGTCCACGTTTGCTGTTTGTGCTGCTGATATTGGTTCTCTTCTCATGACATGGCCGTACAACAGCAGTCTTGCTTCTTGCATTTTCTTGCTAATTGCTTTTATTCCTAATCTTTGATAGATGCCATCATTTGACACATGGTCAAGAAGTGTTGAGCCAAGTGTCCATCTCAGCATTTTCATTTCCATTGTGTAAAGGGCTTGTTCATGTTTCCTTATTGCTGGTCAGTACTCTGCCCCATAGAGGGCTACCAGGAGAATAACTGTATTGTAGATCTCAGCCTTGAGTTTTTCCGGCATTTTTGAGTCACACAAAATGCCAGTAGTTTACCGCCATTTCAACCAGACTGCATTTATTTGTGACCGTACGTCTGACGTCATGTCACCATCTATGGAGACCAGTGACCCTAGGTATTTAAATTGGGTGCCCTTTATCAGTGTTTGTCCATTAATTTGAATTATTTTTCCAATTCAAAGCCGCATTACAGATACTCTGTTTTGGATATATTCAGTGTTTCTGAATACTTTATACTTTATACAAATACTTTCCAAACCCTGAAACAGTATTATGTGCTATCAGGATTTTATGGGGCTGGGCATACCATGTAAATCTTAAACTAACTCAATTTCAAGCATTCAAAGTTGTGAAAACAGGACTTAGCAGGTGATCCTGGAATCAAGCAGTACTTGGCTTTTGGTATTGAAGACTAGAAAATAACATGTGTCTTCTTCTCATTCACCAAAACCATGGATGATTATAGACAAGGCTTAAAAGGGGGAATTTGTGAAGGAAGCATAACTTGGACCAACCTTGGACCATGTCCAGTGTGCTCTTCACAGACTGCAGCTGATTCAGAAGATTTTCTTTCTTTGTTTGGATGCCTGTTAATCTGGTTTTGGCAGCTTGTAGTGCTCTCCTGATATCTGGGAATGAAACAAATAAAACACAGGGTTGCATGTGTATTAAACCAGAGTTATTGGAATATGGTGTCCATCATTAAGAAGACAGAGAGTTTTGATGTTATGAATATTGATGTAATGTAAGAGACATTAGCATTGTGTTCTCCAACCAACACAACAATTCATAAAGCTAATCTATTATTGTTCCTTTCTTTCTCATTTCTTCCCAAGCATTAGGGCCATGTTCCCATATTCTGTGGCCATTTCTGATTTGCTCAGTTATAAACAGATAGTTGTCAACTGTAATAAGAAAATGTAAAGGGGCTCGGAAAAGTACTGGTTGAGAATGCCTTTCCTGAAGTACTTGGGGTCCAAGTCTAAACATGAAATTAATGTATATTTCACATCCCCCTAGCCCAGCGGTTCTCAACCTGGGGGTCAGAGGGGTCGCCAAAGATAATCAGAAAACACAGTATTTTTTGTTGGTCATGGAGGTTCTGTGTGAGAAGTTTGGACCAACTGTATCATTGGTGGGGTTCAAGGGGCTCTTTGATTGAAAGTGAACTATCAATCCCAGCAACTACAACTCCCAAATGTCAAGGTCTATTTTCCCCAAGCTCCATCAGTGTTCACATTTGGGCATACTGAGTATTTGTGTTAAGTTTGGTCCAGATCCATCATTGTTTAGGTCCACAGTGCCCTCCAGTCTCCAAAACTCAAAATCAATGTCCACCAAACCCTTCCAGTATTTTCTGTTGGCCATGGGAGTTCTGTGTGCCAAGTTCGGTTCAATTCCATCATTGGTGGAGTTCAGAATGCTCTTTGATTGTAGGTGAACTATAAATTCCAGCAACTACAACTCCAAAATGACAAAATGGGTATTTGTGCCAAATTTGGTCCACTGAATAAAAATACATCCTGCATATCAGATATTTACATTACAATTTATAACAGTAGCAAAAATTCAGTTCTGAAATAGCAACGAAAATAATTTTATGATTGGCGGGAAACCACAACATGAGGAACTGTATTAAGAGGTCGCAGCATTAAGAAGGTTGAGAAACACTGACCTAGCCTAAAGGTTATTGTATACAATATTTGTGTAATGATAATGAACCATCAAAAACCAATAGTATAAATCTCTCATCCACTCATGTGAGCTATTGTGGAGTATTCTGGATAAGGGATGCTCAACCCGCAAGAGCCCCTTTACTTGTCAAATGTATCAGCACTAATTATGCCACATGTTTCCATGTCATGGCACCGTCATGGGTAAGAACGTTAAGCCCACAATGCACACTGGCTCATTACCAGACACATATATTTTGAACTCCAAATGTTTTTACTTAACATGAATAATTTGATACAGACTTTTCTTAAGGTTGACATAGTCTGAAATCTGAATATCCTTATAAAGTGAGCAGTTTGAGATTTTCTAAAATGTAGTATAGTTGTCGAAGGCTTTCATGGCCGGAATCACTGGGTTGTTGTAGGTTTTTTCGGGCTATATGGCCATGGTCTAGAGGCATTATCTCCTGACGTTTCGCCTGCATCTATGGCAAGCATCCTCAGAGGTAGTGAGGTAGACCTCACTACCTCTGAGGATGCTTGCCATAGATGCAGGCGAAATGTCAGGAGAGAATGCCTCTAGACCATGGCCATATAGCCCGAAAAAACCTACAACAACCCTGTAGTATAGTTCTTGGAAAGTAGATGGAAGTTGGAGATTCTGTGGGTGAAGAAGGGGTCAGCCCCAGAAGGGTTCTTCCCCTGTATTAGTCATTTGAGGGTGGTGCTAGTTTCTCTCTTACCTCCACTGAGCTTCCTTTGTTCTTTCTTCCCAGCTTCTTCTAAGGCAGCGCTGGTCTTCTTCATTTCTTTTGAACTGCCCCCAAGATCCTCTAAAATGACATTCTGCATACACAGAAGAAACTTTACTATGAATCCATGGCTTATTTCAATCATGCGAAAACTTTTTCATTTGCTAACCCCAATGTCCTGTTATTCTCTGTTCCTGTACTTTCACATCACTTTGCAATGATGCCATACTTGCCGGCATCCTTGCAAATAAGCACTTGTCAACTTTGCTAATACTCAATTGAATCAATATCTTATGATCCAAATTCAACTGACCAACTGGACTGAGTGCAGACACTCTGAAGAGTTTACATGCAATTTGGCTGCAAATTCAGGGTTATGTGCGTTGACACAGCTCCAAATCAGTGAGGAGGCAGATAATGGCAGGCATGCGATGACTGTCAATGTCTACCATCATCACATCAACAAGCTATCATTTTCTCTCTTGCTTCTCCCTTTGTCTGCCAGGCCATTTCTCTTCCAATAAGCTCTGGAATGAGAGCCACATGTCTGCAAGGCATCTGGGGAAAGGAGCACTCATGTGCAAAGGAAAGCAATTTTCCTGACAGGTGCAGTTGATAAATTTGGTGAGAAATTACAACCTGGGAAAGTGTAGGTCATGAAACTATATTATCTGACAAAAGAATGGTAACAGGACCACTAGCTGTAGCCAAGACTTTAAATGCTTATTGTTTAGGACAGTGGTTCCAGGTGTTTTGGACTCCCAGAAATCCCAGCCAGCTTACCAGCTGTTAGAAACTGTGGGAGCTGAAGTCCAAAACACCTGGATTTTGGGAACCACTCGATTAGGAAAAGGGATCCATACCGTCAAAGCTTCAGAAGCTGCTTTCTTTGCCTCATTGGCTGCAGACTCTGCATCCGTGACTGCTGAAATAATGCTAGCATAGGCATTGGAGGCATTGATGGCTCGCTGAATAAATCCATTCTGGTTTGTGCCATGGATGATGCTGGTTTTGGAAGACAAGTAAACAAAGAAAGGGATATTTGCCAAGTCAAATGGCCAAGTCAAGGCATGGGTCCAAAGCCACTTAATCAAAAAGCTGCTTCCTGAAGACCTTGTTAATTTTCTCACATCAGGAAGATATCTTCACAATTGATAAACATAAGCTTCCTGAGAATCATTTTCATTTTCTCAACATTGAGAATTAACAGGACTGGGAAGACATATAAGTGGCCCTGAAATGCCTAAATCCATCCTAGACCTTGCTACCAAAGATTCTTATTTCCTAATGTGTCTACGGCCCGGCTTGGATATTCTGCCTCAGCTGTGTTGGTTATGATAGCAATACTTTCCTATTGGAAAAAAATAATAAAATATTCTACGCACTGAAAAATGAGGTGTTGTCAATGATTTGGAAATGTTGGTATAAAATATATAGTGTTCTCTCCCGCATATTATCTCAGGTATTTGTTTCGTCATCCCATCATTTCAAAAGCAACACAGGCTTCAGGAGAAAAAGTGGTTGTACAATTGCAGCACTTTCTTTCAATATGAAAACTGTTCCAAGAGTTAGGTAAATTCCAGCTAAACCTTTATTTATTTATTTATTTATTTACAGTATTTATATTCTGCCCTTCTCACCCCACAGGGGACTCAGGGCGGATTACAATGTACGTATAAATGGCAAACATTCAATGCCATAGACACACAAACTATATAAACAGACACACAGAGGCTACTTAACATTCCAGCTTTTTTTTGATGAGGGCATTCTGGCCACCAGGGGAGCTGTTGCTTCACCGTCCATTTGTGACACTGATGAAGTACTTCCTCATTATTTGCATGCTTGCTGGAGATTTTCATGGCGTAGTAAATTAATTAAATTAGCCTCCCCGCATACGTGGTACCTACATTTCCTACTTGACAGATGCAACTGTCTTTTGGGCTGCAAAGGTCGATAGCAAGCTACACAAACTGGTCGGAAGCTCACTCCGACCAAGGTTTGCTTCGAACTCATGACCTTTTGGTCAGTTGTGATCTTAATGCAGCTGACTCCCAGCAAGCTGCACCACAGTCCCGGTTTCTTTCCAAAAGGCGCACAGATGATGCTCAACTGGTATGTTCTTACAGAAGGGTGTTCAGACATTATCATGTGCCTTGAAGTTATTTCCAACCTGTGGTGACCATAAGGTGAAATGAGCATGGGTTTGGCTAGGGATGAGAGAATGTGACACCCCATGGGCTGAATGGGAAATTGAACCTTATCTTCCCTAAATCATTATGTACGTAAATCTTGAGTATGTACATAAAGTACCCTTAATCATGTGTCACTCAGAAATTCAGAAAGATCAGCAAAATAAAGCAGCAAGGCAAAGAAGTAAATATATAGATGGTTACCTGGATAGGTTTTGTGCCAGTTCATTCAAAAGCTTTGCATGCCCCTCAGCTTTTTCAACAATAGGGATCTTGTTACTAGCAAGGGAATACTCCTTTGCCTTCTCGGACAGAGGATATCTCGCTCCGTCAAGCTGGGCAGCTAACTTCTCAGATTCCTGAAACACAACAGGGTACAATAGCCAGCCATCGTGAGTTTTGCTTCCCCATTCATTTCCTCTCTCCGTCTGAAGATGCATCTCAGGAAGACTGGTATTATGAAAAGCATTTAACTATCTGAGTCGTATTACAATAGCAATCCATAGAGATGGATCTTCTCTTTGGTTCTAAATGATGTGAAAATTCTTAGAAATTACCATATATACTTAAGTATAAGCCAACCCGAATATAAGGCGAGGCATCAAATTTTGCCACAAAAAACTAAGAAAACTTATTGACTTGAATATAAGCTGCAGATGAGAAATGCAGCAGCTACTGGTAAATTTCAAAATAAAAATAGATACCAATAAAATTACATTAATTGAGGTGTCAGTAGGTTAAATGTTTTTAAATATTTACATAAATCTATAATTTAGGATAAGACTGTCTAACTCTGATTAAGCCATTATTCTAACCTTCTTCAATATAAATGTGCTTATGTATCCTTATAATAATAATAAAGAGAGTAAAAAAATAAACGTTATTATAACAATAATAGGGTAAAATAATGTAAATGTAATAATAATAATAATAATAGAGAAAAATAATAAATGTAGTAATAGAGCAAAATAATAAATGGAATAACATTAATAAATATAGTAAAATAATAAATGTAATAATAACAATAATAGAGTAAAATAATAAATGTAATAACAATAATAAATAGAGTAAAACAATGTAAATATAATAATAATAATAATAATAATAATAATAAAGAGAAAAATAATAAATGTAATAATAGAGTAAAATAATAAAAGGAATAACATTAATAAATATAGTAAAATAATAAATGTAATAATAACAATAACAGAGTAAAATAATAAATGTAATAATAGAGTAAAATAATAAATGGAATAACAATAATAAATAGAGTAAAACGATGTAATAATAATAATAATAATAATAATATAGGAACGGAATTATGGATGACGAATTGGATCACGATTCTAGTTATGAGACGTTAATGTGTTGTTATTGATGTGTCATGACTTTGTATACTATGCTGTTAATGGTTTTTAAATTGTATGTGGTTATGATTGACTTTTTGCTCTTGTTGTGAACCGCGTTGAGTTGCCTACGGGCTGAGAAACTGCGGTATACAAGCAAAGTAAATAAATAAATAAATAAATAATAAAGAGAAAAAATAAATGTAATAATAGAGTAAAATAATAAATGTAATAACAGTAATAAATAGAGTAAAATAATAAATGTAATAATAACAATAATACAGTAAAATAATAAATGTAATAATAATAACAGAGTAAAATAATATATAACTTTGACTTGAGTATAAGCCATGGGGGACTTTTTCAGTCTAAAAAAGGGTCGAAAACCCGGTTTATACTCGAGTATATACGGTAATTCTATTTGTTTTGTCTGTTCTTCCTGACTTTCTAAGCTGTTGTTTTCATCAATTAAACTGATGATATAGACCTATCGGAGTACCTAAAAACCATGAAAAAAGCAAACACACACAGACATATGCTACTCATTTCTTTGAAATCCCACAATGATAACAAATGCCTAAATATAGCTTAATGGAAACTAAGTGGCGGCTATGGGCTCCATATAAAGGCTTCTGAAACAATTTCCCATTTTTATGGATTGGTGGTTAATCCTGAGGGGAAAGGGAGATAAAAGCAATAATTTTTCTCAGGGGAACAATTTTATACTATGATTAATAAGAAAATCATATGAACTATATCATGTTTGCCATCTCTTCCACAATTTACAAACACCACTTCCCACCCCCACCTACACTCCCTTCTGCCTTGACATGAAGCTTTAGTTTCCTAGAACTTACCTCTTTGATATCTTCTATCATCTGCAGAAAATCTGAGACCTGGGATAGAGACTCTTCAGCCATTTCCAACGTATTCTGGACCTCGGCATACTGTTCTTTCAACTCCTTTCTTTTTTGCTGGAAAGATGGAGATATCCATTAACTAACACAGCCCAACTTAAATATTCAGCATGTTCTCAAGGGCCACCATCAAATTATATAGAGCAGGGATGGGCAAACTTCAGCCCTCCAGGTGTTTTGGACTTCAAGTTCCAGAAATCCCAGCCAGTGTACCATATGTTAGGAATTGTGGGAGTTGAAGTCCAAAACACCTGGAGGGCCAAAGCTTGCCCATGCCAGGTATAGAGTGTCTAACATTCTCTTTGCAAATCCACATGCCTTCTTTCAGGCTGCAGGGTTGGCACATTGTGACAGACCCCTCTTCCAGATTGGCCCCATAGTTATCCCAAATTAATCCCTTCCTGGGTTGCTCTGAGTTTTCCGGGCTGTATGGCCATGTTCCAGAAGCATTTTCCTCTGGAACATTTTGCCCACATCTATGGCAGGCATCTTCAGAGGTTGTGAGGTATATTGGAAACTAAGCAAAGGAGATTTATATATCTGTGGAATGTCTAACAGACAACAAACTTGAGATAGATACAAATATGACAGAATATATTGGATGCTGCCTCTATATAAGACATGTTTTACCCTCGGGAAGAAATCAGTCAGTTTAGTGGCTGTGTAACATAAAATTCACCCAAGCAGAACAATTCATTTGGCAGCAAAAGCTCCCTTCTGCTTTACCTGGGTTTCCTCCAGGTGATTACGATTTAGGCTGTTGAGGTCTTCTGTCTGACGGGTTTTATTCACAGCTTCATTGAGGGCATCTCGCAGGTCCATCAACTCTGAGCTGTACTGATCCAACTGGTCATTGATACGGCTCACTAGACCTTGGTTGGACTCCAATTTGTTGAAAAGTTCATCCTTCACACGGTCCAACACTGATAGAACGAGACTTCATAATAGTAACTGATACATTTGCAAAGGTATTTGTATATTCATGACTGTGAAAGCATTACACAAGTCACAACCAAACAAGAAGGTATCATAGCTCTCAAAGGTTGTACAATTTAAACATATTTGCTCATTGTAATGGATTGGCCTACTTTTCATGGTTGGTGTAAAGGCAGTAGTTGGAGTTTGGAGTTGGGAGTGGGGTGTTTCGTGTTTGAAGGGGTAGTTAGGAGATTTGAAGAGGAAGGAAGAAGAAAGAGTTTTGGAACTGTTTGTTAGAAAGATACCTCTTTGAGGAAAAATAGCTAAAACCTTCAAGGAGAAGGAGTGAGAAAAATAGTAAGCCTCTATACTGTGTTAGAGTGCTGGTGTGGAAAGAGGATTCAAAAAGTTCAAAATAACCTGTTTGCATTCCTGTGTGTGGAACATTGCTTTTAAGAAACTCAAGTTATAAGACCATTCTTTGTGAAAGTAAATCCTGAGAAATGTATTGAAACCATTACACATCTTTACTGTTCAAGGACAAAATAAACACAATATTCTTGTTTTATTTCACCTGAAGAGTTTGAGTGGCTTCCTGAAGGAGGTGGCCTATGAAACAATAAATGGTGGCAGCTAAAAGAAACCTTAATAAGTAATTGGTGGCAGCAAAGACATATTTAATATACAGTGGTAGCATCCTGCTGTCCTGCCTTATGTGTGAGGGTGTGTGTGTGACCTTAACCCTCATGGCCTTGCCTGGCTATACCTGTCATTCCCTAGTAGTCGGTTTATTGCACTCATCCTTTCAGTAAAAGGAGATAGATCATGATATTGTGATAAAAAACTTAACAGATGGTGGTGCTGCTTCTTGAGAATTTCTGAGCATTATATTCTGCACACACATTTCAATAATTAGAAGACACTGCTTTTCCTGTTCAACATACTTGGAAGCAACCAAGACATCAGCATATTTAATATACAGTGGTAGCATCCTGCTGTCCTGCCTTATGTGTGAGGGTGTGTGTGTGACCTTAACCCTCATGGCCTTGCCTGGCCATACCTGTCATTCCCTAGTAGTCGGTTTATTGCACTCATCCTTTCAGTAAAAGGAGATAGATCATGATATTTTGATTAAAAACTTAACAGATGGTGGTGGTGCTTCTTTAAAATTTCTGAACATTATATTCTGCACACACATTTCAATAATTTTGAAGACACTGCTTTTCCTGTTCAGCATACTTGGAAACAAACAAGACGATTTTTTCAAGACTAATATTTTTCTAGTCACAAATAGGCAATAACTTTGAATTTGGAGGAACTCCAAGTAAAATTGAAACTGGAAGGTGAACATTCTTGTCTTTAAGGAATACAGTCTGTTCCCAGCCAAAGTCTAGTCCAAGGGTCCTCAAACTATGGCCCGGGAGCCAAATACGCCCTCCAAAGTCATTTACCCGGCCCTCGCTCAGGGTCAACCTAAGTCTGAAATGACTTGAAAGCACACAAAAACAACAACAACAACAACAACAACAACAACAACAACAGCAATCCTATCTCATCAGCCAAAAGCAAGCCTACACTTCACAATGAAATACTAATAAGTTTATATTTGTTAAAATTATTCTTCATTTTAATTATTGTATTGTTCTAAAGTGTTTTTGCACTACAAATAAGATACATGCACTGTGCATAGTAATTCATTATTTTTTTAAAATAATTATACTCCAGCCCTCCAACAGTTTGAGGGACTATGACCTGGCACTCTCTTTAAAACGTTTGTGGACCCCTGGTCTAGTCTCTCTCAACATCAATGAAACTTTTATATGCAGCTTACTTATCCAAATGTATTTCCCTCTATGATCCACCTTGGAGGCTAAGATCATCAGGGGAGGCCCTGCTCTCAGTCCCACCCTTCTCACAAGTGCAACTGGTGGGGATGAGAGACAGGGCCTTCTCAGTGGTGGCCCCTCATCTATGGAACACTCTCCCCAGTGAAATTAGATCGGCCTCTCCCTCTTGTCCTTCAGGAAAAAAACTAAAAACATGGCTCTGGGATTAAACTTTTGGTCAGTACTTGGAGCAGTGTTTTTGTTTATTTATCTATGATATGTATACATGCAGCATCTAATTGTTGCCTTTGTAAGGCTGCCCTGAGTCCCCTTGGGGGTTGAGAAGGGCGGGATATAAGTGTGGTAAATAAACAAACAAACAAACAAACAAATAAAAGTTCTGACATAGTCCTAATGTAAGGATTACAGTATAATAATATGTTTGGAATAAACGCTTTCTCTTGCATATTGCCTATTTCATATTTTAAAAGCACGATGTTTTATTCCAAATCAAAATTATTTGTCAAACATGATTTAGATATAGTAAATCCTACTCAGTGCATAGAATATATATATATATATATATATATATATATATATATATATATATATAAATGTAGACTGTTAATTAACTGGGGCTAAGAAATATATTGTCATGGCTGGTAACCAGTCTCAAGCCACCCGTGTAGACAAGATGGAAATCTTAATGCATGAGATGAACTGTTAGAGATTTTCTATTGAAATCTACATTTGATTCTTTCAGCTTTACAAACTCTATGTTCTCCAAAATGCTGTAGTAATTGATGTGCATAATACAAAGTCAGTCTGGTATAATTATTATAATTCTTCCCTCCTAGAATAAAAGAATCCTAAAGTTGGAAGAGAACTCATGGGCCATCCAGTCCAACTCCTTGCTAAGAAGCAGGAAAATTGCACTCAAATCACCCCTGACAGATGGCCACCCAGCCTCTGTTAAAAATCTCCAAAGAAGGAGCCTCCACCACACTCCTCAGCCAAATGATTCTATTTCTTGTTGTAATTAAGCCTCCTGGCCTTGTGGTGGTACAGCTGTACCAGAAGCTCCCACTTTATTTGCTTTGTATTAAGTGTTTGCTTGAAGCCCAAGGCTTGGGATTCTGCAGAAGGGTGGCTTCATGTTAAAGTTTGCAGTTATAGGGCAGGCCCCCTTTTCATCAAGTTTGGTTCCGCCCCCTGTTCAGGACAATTGAGAAGGGAAGGGAGCCATTTTCAGTCAGTCTCAGCAAGGAAAGTCAATGTACAGGACATGTACAGACTTCTCCTGTACAAAGGCTTCAACCCTTAAGACCTCCCGGGGGAGAACAGGCTTAAGGATTCCCAAAAGGATTCCCAAAGATTCCTAGAGAAACAGCCCTAAAGATCTGAGGAATTTCGGAGGGAAAAAACAGCTTTGAACATCTAAGAACTCCAGCTGAAGTGACTACAGGCCTACTGGTAGGTCCACTCGGTGCTTTGAGATGCAGATCAACCCGGTAGTGGAGCCCACATCAGTTAGTATTAGGATCACAGTTAGCCTGGAAGAAGTTTGGAAAGGGATTTTCCTTTAGAGTAAAGTAACAGTTAGAAGCCACCAGTTGCACAGAGCCTGGAAGCATTTGTTTAACCCTTTGAAGACAAAAGAAGTTTCTGTTGACTGTTCACCAATAAAAGACTTTGTTATATTTTATAAGCCCTCTAGAGACTGTTTATGGTGAAAATCCTTACGAATTTCTCTTCAGGCCCCCTGGCTTCCCACTGGGCTAAAGTTGCACGTCCTGTTTTAAAAGCAATTTGTTTCAAGCCCAGCGCGTGACAGAACAGGCCTTGTTATCTAAAGAAAGTAAGCTTTGGGGCTGTCAAGCGTCCACCAGCTCTGCAAACACTCTATTTGCTGTGTCTAGTATACTCACATTTCCGAGCATCATCGTGCTCCTCAACAGCTGTTTCTCTTTGAAAACTAAAGTCCAGGGTCTTCATATGCCTCAGCATTGACTCCACTTCAGCCATCTTCCGACGAAACTCCTCTGTGGAAGTGGAACTGGCATTTGCAGCGGCAAAGATGTTCATTTGGCAGACAAGATCTATTTTAAAAAAGGGTATGCCAACTCTTTCATATAAGCATCAAGCAGAAATATCCCATTTGTGCTCAGGAAATGAATAGCACTTTATAGTAGTAAGGAACAGTTGTTTGTCTCCATTTCTTCAAAGAGATCAGCTTTATTGCAGATGATCTCCATCACTGAAAGATACTTGCAATTGAGTCCTTGCTCCCCAAGAAAGGCCAATAACCTCAGCTGCTAGATTCTGTGTTGGGTAATATACTATTTCCAATAATATACTTAGCCATTTACTTCCCAAACACATACTCATCCAAGGAAAGGATTCTGGTCTGTTCTATTAATTTCTTGTGTCCACAAACCTTTGCAAAATGCATGGTATGCCCTACTACTCCATGCTTTTTATTCATAATAATGTTACACCCAACTCATTATTCATGAAAAGACTTACTCGGAGATGCAAATGATATTTCTGTGTTGCTATGGGGATAACAGTTAGGTACATACAGTACGTGTGTGCCAATATGATAATACAAAATGTCCTTTTGACTCTGATCACCTTGATGTAGGTCAAGAGTGCATGTGATGGTTTTCTTTGAGATTTCCAACACACACACACACACACACACACAGAGTTTTCCTTTAAAATATTACTTTATGTGGTCGACACTTTACTGTGAAATGAAAAAAAATAGTGTCCCATTTCACCATATTGGTAGGCTGAAAAACCAAATGTCAATTCCATCAATTATTTGCCAAGCAGGTTCATGTCATGCTTTGACCAAAGGGTATGTCTGCATGGTACTTTAGCTATACAAATGGTATTCTGACAGGACAGATGCAATGCCATTCAAGCACTATCGAAATTATATACCGCATATACTCAAGTATAAGCCAGCCCAAATACAAGCCAAGGTGCTTAAATTTACCACAAAAAAACTAGGAAAACTTATTGATTTGAATATAAGCTGCAGGTGGGAAATGCAGCAGCTCCTGGTAATTTTCAAAATAAAAATAGATATCAATAAAATTACATTAATTGAGGCATCAGTAGGCAAAATGTTTTTCAATATTTACCATATTTCAAAAATATATATAGTAAACTAGCTTTGTAAGTGGAAAAGTAGAGTCAACAAAAGCAATATGGTATCAATAATAACAATAATAACAACAATAATAATCTGTGCCAAAAGATCTCAGCCAAAATTTGGAAACAATAAACATTGACAAAATCACAATTTGTCAACTGCAAAAGGCTACCTTACTTGGATCTGCGCGCATGATTAGAAAATACATCACACAGTCCTTGGGAAGTGTTTGACTTGTGATTTTGTGATATGAAATCCAGCATATAGATCTCATTTGCTGTGACAAACTGTGTTTTTGTGTCAGTAAAATAATAATAATAATAATAATAGAACTTCATTTGTATCCCACCCATGGGGACTCAGGCCGGTTTCCAACATAGTAAGAGGCAAACATTTAGTGACTATATAAACAATACAGAACTAGATATAGATCTAATTATACTAATATATAATAATTTCAT
Organism: Anolis sagrei; assembly: GCF_037176765.1. Classification (NCBI taxonomy): domain Eukaryota; kingdom Metazoa; phylum Chordata; class Lepidosauria; order Squamata; family Anolidae; genus Anolis; species Anolis sagrei. Next base: position 232,699,573 of record NC_090024.1, read on the forward strand.
ATGTGCACTTCTCCTTTAAACATTTGCAAATCCCCTCTCTATATGTGCATTTTCCTCCTGCAATATTTGCAAGCCCTATATATCTATATTCATATATATCTCTTTAGATATCTCTCTCTATATAGATAATTATATCTATTTAGGATTTGCAGAGACTTGCAAACATGTGAAGGGAAAATTCATTTACAAAATTATTTATATATATACACATATACCTACATACACACACATATACAGATATATAGGTATCTCTACATATTTATTGATATCTATAACTATACAGGATTTGCAGAGACTTGTAAACACAAGAGGGGAATATTCATATAAAAATAATGTATATAGATAGATACAGAGATACAGGTACATGGAAATCTCTAGATATCTATAAAGGATTTGCAAAGACTTGCAAACATGTGATGGGAAAACTTCCAAGGGAACAAAAATGCACATATAAAGTTACTACATCAAGATACACACACAAAAAAGGCAGGAAATTGGGTGGACTTGAAAAAGAGCCATATAAACAAGGAGGCCATGAAATATATCTCCTTTCCCTCCTTCCCTCCCTTTTGACTGGAAAAGAAAACACACTGTCAAAGGAGGTGAAGAGGAGAGAGAAATATATCATACAGCAATGGCCTTCAGGCTCTGATGCCCTAAGCCGAGGGAGGCATTTTCAACTCAAAAAAGGGCTTATCTTCGAGTATGTATGGTAACTCAGTTACATGAATGACAAAAATTGTATGGGTCTTAGCATTAATGGTATTTATTCCATGCCTTTATCCTAGAACCAGAATTCATGGAAGCAGTATCATGCAAGTCCAACATTTGAGATTCTGGAGTCCTAACTATCCAAAGAACTGGGCTATTTATTTTTTACTCCAGATCTGAGTAAAACTAATGGTAGTGATTTCTATATGCTTTAACTATCTCATGTCTTCTATATACCACAGTTAATGGCCAGGTTTTGAGTTTCCCTAAGATATGTCATTTGAAAGCAAGAAGGTTTCAAAACTTCAGACAATTATCTTACCATTAATTTTGTTCTGAATTCTATTGATTTCTTGAGCAAGGTTCTCTGCTTGCCGGTGGCTCTCTTCTGTGCTTTCTGTTACCTGGACAGCTTTCCTATTGGTCATTGTTGCCTAAAAACATAAAGTTGATGGTTTAGAGGTAGTCCAAAGAGACTAAGAAACTAGGTAATGTCAACAAAACATCGGAAGCCGAATTGCAGCAGATGGGGAACTTCTGCTTACAAGCCATCAACATGTTATTTTTAATAAATAAACTAAGTTCCAGGCAAAGTATAAAGGAAAAGCACTACCTTGTGTTGAAGAGCATTCAAATCCTGAACAAAATCTGTATTCTCTTCTTCCAGCTCATCCGCTTGTTGCCTGGCCCTGTTTAGAGATCTCTGATATTCATGAAGATGGTTCTATAAGAAGTTATGGAAGCAAAAACAAAAACTCAGAAACCCAATATCACCTGCAAAAAACTATTAGAATTAGTTGAATAGCTTCACGTACAGTGATGTCTTGCATGGAACCATTAATACTATGGAGACGAGACCAGGCTATAGAGGTGGCATTGAGGCTTGTCAGCTGATGCCTGAGGGCAGGGAAGGAGCTTTCAATCTTCTGGAGATCTTCCAACAAGAGCAATACACAGCTATCACAAGCTGTTAGTGAGAGAGGAGAAAAAAATATGCAGGCCTTAGATGATATTCACAATGAACTTACAGAACTATCCTAGACAGCAGAGAGTGGCCAAGGTAGATTTAACATTTCAGCTGTTCCAGATATATTGCAGACCCATACCTGTGGAACCAGTACCTAATAATAATAATAATAATAATAATAATAATAATACTTTATTTATATACCACTCTATCTCCCCGGAGGGACTCAGGGCAGTTTCCAAACAACAACATCAAAACATACCACAACATGAACAAAAAATAACAGTAACAACAATATAAGCATGGAATTATCCAACAACACATCAATATTAAAAGAAAAAAATCCTGCCTGCTCTTCATGTCTATTTGTTAGGGCATGGAAAAGGAATGGGTCAGGACAATTAAAAAGGCTGGGTCAAGACTGATACAAATTGAAATAAGATGGGTCCAGCATTTCGGTACAGTACTGTACCAGGTAAACGACAAAAGCAAGGACGGGCTATTTCCAGGGGCCTGTTAGGAGAATGACCAGGATAATATATAGGGGGCTAGATCGTGTCCGGACAGTGTCTGGGCTGAGCTAGCACTGGTCACTGTTGAAGATTTGTTGAAACCACCAAGTCTTGAAACTCTTACGAAAAGAGGGAGTGGGGCCTGTCTTATTTCCCTTGGAAAGGTGTTCCAGAGATGGGGGGCCACCACCGAGAACACCTTCTCTCTTATCCCTACCAACTGTGCATGTGATGGAGGTGGGAGCAAGAGGAGAGCCTCCCCAGAAGATCTTAAGAGTTCGTGCCGGTTCATAGATAGAGATGCGATTGCGAAGATAGGCAGGTCCCGAATCGTTTAGGGTTTTATAGGTCATTACCTGCACCTTGAATTTGGCTCAGCAAACTTATCAGCAGCCAATGAAGCTGTTTTAATAGGGGCGTTGTATGCTCCCTATAATTTGCACCCGACTAAATTTGTTCTAGGTAAGAATTTTCTAAGTCCTCAAGGTGATTTTATGGGATGTTTTTGACAAGTTACCATAGAATTGCCTTGGTGGACCTAGCCAATTCGAACGAAGAATACCTTTCTAGAATTTTCTAAGTCCTCTAGTGTGAATCTATAGTATCTACGAATGGAAGTCATGTATTTCAAATAAATCACTTTTATCCAGTTGTCTGTTTTGACAGTAAGTTCAGGAATGTATCCCTCAAAAATATGGGAGTCTGGCTGTATTCAGAATCCCGTGCTCATCTCCATTTCTAAGCCGAAGAGCTTGCATGACTGCATGGAGCACTGTTACCTTCCTGCCGAAGCCGTGCTTATTGATCTACTCACATTTGTATGTTTTCGAACTGCTAGGTTGGCAGAAGCTGGGCCTAACAGCGAGAGCTCACCCCATACCCCAGATTCGAACCACCGATCTTTTGGTCAGCAGAGCTCGGTAGCTCAGTGGTTTAGCCTACTGTGCAGTATTTAATTATACTTCAAGAAATGTGTAGAGAAAACATAACATAACAATCTGGTGAGCGTTGGACTATCCCGACTACAGTTTTAATTGCTACATATGATGTTCAATGATGGACGTGTCAGCAAAGGTCCAACACACTCTAGTGGATTACTGTCAGAAGTCAGATCTGTGGTGCATATCATTCCAACCCCCAAGTTAAAGTTTCATAGTCCCATTGCAAAGGCAGGTGCAGAAATGAAAGGTCACAATAGGACAAGGAAGCAAATAGAGTAATGTAAAAAACTTGCCTTCGCATCTCATGTTGTCTGGGCCATCCACCACAGGAATCTCATACTTCTTAATACAGGAGTCACACTGCTTCCCTGTCAGGCCATTGGAACAGGTGCACTCCCCAGTCCGTGGGTTACAAGAACCTCCTTTGCAGTGACATTCTAAAGGGAAAAAGCAAAGGATGCATTGACCTTAGTATCCCACTTTCTCCATGAATATGAAAAGGTGAAGAGCTGAAATTCAGAATATCCAGCTAATCTCAAGAGTCAAGGTTTACAGCACTGAATCTTTAGATAGTGAGGTCATTGTAGGCCACTCATGTGCTAACACAGAACCAATCCACAGGACTTGAACCATGCTAGAGATACTGTTCTTGCATTCGGTCCAGGGTTCAATTGTTCCCTCTCTTACTGGTTTGAACATTTCACTAACTATTTCTAGATTTAATCAAATTACAGTTTGACGATATATATCAGAACCAAATTATTGTCTTTGATCTCTTTTTCAGGGAAATTATTAGGTCAAATTACAATTTACTGTACTGGCTTTCAGAGCCAAAATAGACTTTGATCAAAGCAGGAAACCATTCATTAAACTGTGTACCCACATAAAAGGATAAGGAAGAAATGCAGGAGATGCATGAGCCTGGGCTTGTTGTTTGTGATCCTCCAGCCCATGGTCTGTGGGTTTGCATGAAGTAAGCCTGTCCTTGAGTGTACACCAGTCCAATTTGTGTAACTGACCCAACTTGGAAGATGTCATCTAGGTGACAACCCTATACAGTTCTGCTTGGCAGCTTATAATAAAGAAATACTTATTTTGAGCTGAGAAACAGCAATTCTGTTATTTGCGTCTGCATATTTTATTTATTTATTTATTTACTTACTGTCTTTTTATATTGCCTTTCTCAGCCAATCGGCGACTCAAGGTGGTTTCCAACAAATCAGTACATATAAAAACATTAAAAAATATGAAACACCACAAAAGCAATAAAAACAACATCATTAGCGTCTCATTATTATCAAGCATTGTCCAGTTCCATTGTCAAATTGTTTGATTTCCTATATTAGCTACTCTGCATTTGTAAACGCTTGCTTGAACAGCCATGTTTTAACTTGCCTTCTAAACGTTAAGAGGGAGAGAGCAGATCTAATCTCCTTAGGGAGGGTGTTCCATAGCCTAGGGGCCACCACTGAGAAGGCCCTGTCTCTCGTCCCCGCCAAATGTACTTGAGATAAAGGTGAGACCGAGAGCAGACGATCTTAGAGTTCTCGATGGTTCGTAAGGAGAGACACGTTTGGACAGGTAAGCTGGGCCAGAACTGTTTAGGGCTTTATAGGCCAAAGCCAGCACTTTGAATTGGGCCCGGCAACAAACCAGCAGCCAGTGGAGCTGGAGCAACAAGGGGATTGTATGCTCCCTGAGCGCTGCTTCTGTTAGCAACCTGGCTGCTGTTCGTTGGACTAGTTGAAGCTTCCGGACTGTCTTCAAAGGCAACCCCACGTAGAGAGTGTTGCAGTAGTCTATACAGGATGTAACCAGAGAGTGGACAACCGTGGCCATGTGTGTGTGGGTGTTGTTTGGGGAGTTTATTTGGTTTTTCCATAGTTGTCGAATCCTTTCAAGTTATTATAATATGTGGTGACTTTAAGAAGACCCTATCATGGGGTTTTCTGAACAAAGTTTCTTCAGAGGAGGGTATGGCTTGCCCAAGGCCACCCAGAAGTTTTCATGACTGAGTTGGGATGTAAACTCTGGCCTCTATAGTTGTAGCATGTATCTACACTGTAGAATTAATACAGTTTGACACCACTTTAACTATCATGGCTCAATGGCATTGAATCATGGGAGATACATTTGGTGAGGCAGCAGAGAAAGCTAATACCATATATACTTGAGTATAAGCCGACCCTAATCTAAGTCGGGAAAACATATTGACTCAAGTATAAGTTGAGAGTGGGAAATGCAGCGGCTTCTGGTAAATTTCAAAATAAAAATAGATACCAATACAATTACATTAATTGAGGCATCAATTGGTTAAATGTTTTTGAATATTTACATAAAACTGCAATTTAAGATAACACTATCCAACTCTGATTAAACCATTATTCTAATCTTCCTTAACATAAATGTGCTTACGTATCCTTCCAATAATAATAATAGAGTAAAATAATAAATGTAATAAAATAATAATAATAGAGTAAAATAATGGAAATGTAATAAGAACAGTAATAAAAGAGAAAAATAAAAAATGCAATAATAATCAATAGAGTAAAATAATACATGTAATAAACATAATCAGAGAGTAAAATAATGTAAATGTAAGACTAATAATAATAAAGTAAAATAATAAATGTAATAATAAAAATAATCAACTGAGAAAATAATCAATGTAATAGTAAGAGTAATAATAGAGTAAAATAATAAATGCAATAATAATCAATAGAGTAAAATAATAAATGTAATAAACATAATAATAATAATAATAATAGCGTAAAATAATGTTAATGTAATAATAATAATAACAACAGTGTAAAATAATAATAATAATAATAATAATAATAATAATAATGGAGTAAAATAATAAATAACCTTGATTTGAGTATAAACCGAGGGAGGCTTTTTCAGTCTAAAAAAAGGACTGAAACCTCTGGCTTATACTCGAATATATATGGTAACTTGTAAAACTAGGATTCCATAGCACTGAACCATGGCACTTAAAGAAGTGTTGCACTATACTAATTCTACAATGTTGACACAGCCATACTCCAATATTTAGACCATGACATTACACTGACTTTCCCCCTAGTGAGGCATAAAAGTAATCAAAATGCACTCACTTGAGCAGCCATTTGTGCCAAGTCCCCAGTAGCCGGGTGTGCACTGCTGGCAACGGGAGCCACTCACACCTGGATTGCAACGACAGTGTCCATTTTGGGCATGGCAGTCTCTGCTCACAGATCCAATATCACAGTCACATCTCTGGCAACCTAAGCAGCTTTCATATCCATAATGCCCTTCCTAAAAGGGGAAAATATCACGTTAGTTTCCAGTTTATAAGTAGCAGGAACAACAGAGCCTGCTTTTCAGGGTTTGCTTCACTCATATCATAGTTACCTTTGCCCAACAGAATGTGAAATTATGCTAAAGGAGCATTTCTCAAAACAAAACCAATTGTATGCACTGATAGAGATGCATATTAGGGCAGAGTTGTTTAATAATCTTGGCTCAGGCAAATGATCCCTATGTTTACCCCACAGCAGACAGAAAGACTGACCAGAGCCATCTCTATGTTAACTGCTTGCATCCCCAAAAAGCAACCTACAATGGGACTGCTTATGTACTCATATGGTACTAGTTAATAGACCAAGGCCCTGCCTGATGCTAACGTCTAAGGAAAATTGTCCAAGATTCAAAGCCTACCCTAGACTCAAACTTTGAACCTTGCTAATAAATACAACAATTAAAAAATCTCCATGATTTTAAGAAAGGCTTAACACAATTCATTGACACAGATAAACAAATGGAATTAAGTAACTGGATTTCAGGTGTGTTGTAAATGTAGACAGAAAGATAACAGTGTATGCATTTTGGTTACATCTGCTTATACGTGCTTGCAATGATTTCAGACTATAGCTATACTTCTGCAATTTGCATTAATGCCATGAAAACATCACGTTACATCTTGTGTAGGAAGCACTTAGAGTAATTGGGGATAGTCCAATTTAGTTTTACCTGACAACGGTCGCAGAGCTGACCTGTCACTCCAGGTTTACAGCGACACTGGCCAGTCCTAGGATCACATGACTCAGTTCCGCAGGACAGACAGCTGCATTCTGCAAGGGGGAAAAGGACTAAGTGGGCGTTTCATGCCATTACGAGTACTTTCTTCCAGATCCAACCAAAATAAACACATAAATAAGAAATATGTTTAGGAATCAGCTACAGTATGACCCCAATATTCTAGACATTTTTTGGTTATCCTACATGATTCTATGGTATGCTTCTACTACAGGTTAATACAATGGTCTGGTTGCCCCTGACACGATAAATAAATACTACAGGTTGACCATAAAGTCACACTGGAGAACCAGGAAGTGTTAGAATGGTGTTCTCACTAGGCATTGTTAGGTCCTCCAGTGTGATCCTATGGTATGTTTCTGTTGGAAGTCATTCATTACAGAGTTTTTTTATTATTTGCTTTTCTATGATAAATTGAGGAACTTATCCACTCTGTGGATAAAGGGAATCCATTGTATTTACTTCCACTTGTATCAGTCTACCCTTAAAGAAAAGCCATAGAATTATATGTTCTAAGCCATTATTTGTTTTGAAACAAAGAATGGTGTGTTGTAGGTTTTTCGGGCTATATAGCCATGTTCTAGAAGCATTACCTCCTGACGTTTTGCCTGCATCTATGGCAAGCATCCCCAGAAGTTGACCTCACAAACTCTGAGGATGCTTGCCATAGATGCAGACAAAACGTCAGGAGAGAATGCTTCTTGAACATGGCCATATAGCCCAGAAAACTTACAACAACCGTGATTCCAACCATGAAAGCTTTCGACAATATAAAGAATGGTGCATCTGACAATTGGGGAGAGAAGAAAGGGAAGAGAGAAGGAAAGAAGATAAAATGGATCCTATCGTGCAGGTTTGATGAAAATGTTATAGACTATTGCTATAGATCAGTGGTTCCCAATCTGTGGTCCGTGGACCACCAGTGGTCCAGAAGAATGAAAATATGGTCCATGGCCTCACCATTACCACACCATTATCTGGAGGGGAGAGGCTGACTCTCAACAAAAGATTACTACTACCACATCAGCTCTATATTATTAAATAATATGGTTTTTTTTTGTGGGCGAGCAGATGGCAACTACTGGATGGCATATGTTCTGTATCAGAAACCAGAGATGATGTGCTCTATCCAAAGCAAAAAAAAAGTTGGGAATCTCTCAGTTCTTGTGGGTTTTTTCAGGCTATATGGCCATGTTCTAGAGGCATTTCTCCTGACGTTTCGCCTGCATCTATGGCAAGCATCCTCAGAGGTGAGGACCTCACCTCTGAGGATGCTTGCCATAGATGCAGGCGAAACGTCAGGAGAAATGCCTCTAGAACATGGCCATATAGCCCGAAAAAACCCACAAGAACTGAGTGATTCCAGCCATGAAAGCCTTCGACAATACAAAGTTGGGAATCATTGCTATAGACAGATACTATGACAAGTAAACGTTTCTGATTTCCAGTTGCAAAAAAGTGTTTTCATTTCACTAAGGGAACAGGGAGGATATTTCATATTTACGATGTCCTTTCCTCAAATGTTCTTTCCTCGGAGATAAGGAGCTATGACAAACAGTACTAATCCGTTTTCATTTCCTTTGACCTCCTTTTCAACAATCACCTGTCAGCATCATTTTCATAACACTATATATAATCTGTTTCTACCTCATTTATTCATGAGATCTATAAGAACTGCTGCCTGAACTTTCCCCTCCCACTCGCAATTTTCTTTTATGTCAATTTGTCTTCAGTTGCAAGCTTGAAGGTTGTGTCATACTGATCGTTGTAGGCTTCTTCATAATCTTTTTGTAAATTAAAAATGCTTTGAATAAACGGTTAGAAATGGGAAATATCTCTGTAAAGAGGGTTTAGCACAGGCATGGGCAAACTTGGGCCCTCCAGGTGTTTTGGACTTCAACTCCCACAATTCCTAACAGCCTACCGGCTGTTAGGAATTGTGGGAGTTGAAGTCCAAAACACCTGGAGGGCCCAAGTTTGCCCATGCCTGGTTTAGAACATATTCCTATTTTCTGTGCTTCTTCATATGAGAATGTTCTTTTGCCTGAGGCTTCATAAATGGATCCCAAAGTGTGGCTAGTTGCCACCTTTGAGGCAAACTTACCAGTGCAGTTCTTTGCCACCACGGCATCACCATAAAACCCAGGGGCACAGACCTCGCACCGTGGCCCTGCAGTGTTGTACATGCATCCTGTGCAGAATCCTGTCAATGCGTCACAGTCACTAAAGAGCATATTTGGGTCGGCATTTCCACTGCAGTCACAGGGCTGGCAGGAACTGCCAATCACTAGTGGATTTCCATAGTAACCTGGAGCACAACTGTGGGGAGGAAAAGTAGGTTCTCAAGAGAGTGACAAAAGCACAGCAACTGCCCCACGTCCCCACTACCTTGCTCTTATGTCTTCTTCGAGTAACACTGATTTACACCACCTTCGGCACAACCAGCTGGCAGATCCTTGATATTTACCGTTCACATGAAACTCCAGCATAACCAGATTTGCAAAGGCATTGAGTGGAAGAGCCTTTATGCACACATCCAATGGCAAAGCTGAAGTTTAAAAAAAGACAAGCAGAGGGGGAATAGTATTTAATATCTAATAAGGAAAACAAATAGCCTAGATTACAGTCAGTGCCTGTCCACAAAACTATTATAACACAAAGTAAGATCTTAAGGAACGCAGGAGGCTATCTTATAGTGAATATTTTGGAAAAGGCACAAACTTTTGGAAAGTCAATATTGGCAGTCTTCAGAAGGAGCTTGAAAACATGGTGGCCCCTCGGCTATGGAATGCCCTACCGGCAGACATCAGGCAGGCACCTTCGCTGCTGACGTTTCGGAGAATGGTTAAGACCTGGCTTTATGAACAAGCGTTTGGTTAAGCAGTGCAACCAATCATAGGAAGACGGAAAATGGAACATAGGAATGGCACAAGGATTATGAGAACGTATCTGATTTCAACTGAGGCGTTATGTTATGTTTGTTTTGTTGATCTGTCTTGTTGATTGTTAATTGTTGTGGATTGATGCTGTTGATCCTGTTTGTTGCATTGTTATGTTTTAATTGCACTGACACTGTTTGATAATTGTACCATGTAAACCGCATTGAGTCGCCTGTTAAGGGCTGAAAAATGCGGTATAGAAATAAAGCAAATAAATAATAAATAAATAACATGGATGTTCCAGTGTGCCTTCCCAGATTAAGGAATCTCAAGCAATTGTCCCTAAAGCACTTTATGAGAGAGTTAGAATTGTCTGCACACCCTTCTATTCCCAAAATATCCATTCTATCTCACCTGGACATGCTCAGCATTTTTAGAATTTTAACCATTACATTTGGCCCTGCCACAGGTTTTTAACAGTGTTGTGCTTTTGTTACTGTTTTATTGCTTGCTTATTTGTTGTTGCATTATATTGTTGTCTGTTGTGTTTTTGTTAATGATGTACTTTGGGCTCGGCCTCTTGTAAGCAACACCGAGTCCTGCAGGAGATGGTAGCGGGGTACAAATAAAGGATGATGATGATGATGATGATGATGATTATTATTATTATTATTAAAGGCATCCATAACCTTTTGGGGAATCCAGAATCACCAAAACCTTTTGGAAAGGATGACTTCAGGGGATTTTAATTGGCATTCACTACCATTTGGAAAATCATAACCTTTTTGTAAAGTATGATCTTCCTGAGAAGAGCTAAAAACTTGTTTGAGTCAATCTTCTCTTTAGTGATATATATCCACTTGTATTCAGGCAAGGCAATTAGGTTTCTCAGCTGTTAAACTGATAAACTTGGTCATCTCTTTTAATTGTTAGGAACAAAGATTATGCCAATGCACAAAATACATAGCAGATCTTCAGAAGTGTTATTTCAGTTTCCCAAAAAACATCTACCCTCCCATAAAATATATTTGGTGTTAAATCATGCTCTCAAGAGACAAAAATGAGTAGTCTTAGTTAAAAATAAGATAGAGTAGAGTCTCGCTTGTCCAACATAAATGGGCCAGCAAAACGTTGGATAAGCGAAAATATTGGATAACAAAGAAAGATTAAGGGCTGAAACACTGGAAACTAGGGTTCAAATCTCTGTTCAGTCATGTAATCCCAAAGGGGAACCTAAAATAAGTCACGCATTCTTGGTTTCAGGAGGAGGCAAAAGCAAAAGCTCTCTTGCCAAGAAAACTCCACAGTTGTCATACGTCAGAAACAACTTGAAGACATACAACAAAATACTGCATTATGCAATGCTCCTGTTCAGGGAATTAACACTGATAATGAATGAAACCCTAAACTTGCTCAATATTTTCCTCCTTTTGTTACCTGAAGAAAAAATATCAATATTCTTAGAGAAGACAGTGAAAGAACAAAGGAATAATTTTAAATATGAGTGGCTTTCCCCCCTTCCCTTTATTTAAAAGCCAAATTATTGTTAACACAAACACATATGCTAAATGAGAACAACATGCTTAAGAGAAGAGGCTCACTTGTTAGATGCAACTGAAAGAGGACAGGGGCATCCTATGCACTGCAGAGGCCCGCTGAGCGAAGAGTTCCCCACAAAACCATTCTTGCAACTTTCACAGTGGTCACCTTCTGTGTTGTGCTGGCAGTTCTGCACATAAACAAGATAAACTAACTCAGCATATTCAGCAGATAGTTTTTGTCTTCATGATCTCCATGAGAAAAGCTCGCTATGGTTTTAAAGTTCTGCCTAGCCCTGTGGTGTTCCATAAGAAAAATGAATTGGCCTCAGATATGCATTCTTCTTCTCCAGAAGTAGGTGTAATAAGGATCATTGTTGAAATGGATGAGCTGGTGTCCTAATAGCTTTCTGAATCCTCTCCACACTCTATTTAGTAATAATAGCACTGATAACAACAACAACAAAAAAACCCCACCACTTTATTTATATTCCGCTCTATCTCCCTGAGGGGACTCTGAGTTGATTATAACATATATAGATAGGCAAACATTCAATACCTTTAATACAGTGAAATAACAATGATACACAAAAACACAGAACAATGGTAAAGGCTTTCCCTTTCATCTCCGGCTTCTGGAGGTGGTGCTCAACTCCAGCCATGGGATGGTGCTCTTTCTCCATTTCCAAGCTAAGAAGCCTGTTGTCCGTAGACACCTCCTAGTGACATTGCTGGTATGGGTGCCTTTATTACCTTCCCATAGAAACCGTACCTATTGATCTACTCACATTTGCATGCTTTTGAACTGCTAGGTTGGCAGGAGCTAGGGCTAACAGTGAGAGCTCACCCTGACCCGCAGCATCAAACTGCAAAACTTCAGGACAGCAGTTCAGCAGCACAAGGGTTTAACCCATTGCGGCAAACAGCCCCCCCCCCCCAAATGCGGTTATTAGGTGCATGTTTCATAGCACTGAGATTTATTAAATATATATACATTCTTAGTCTCCATAGAGTTACTGCACAAATGCAGCACACAATTAAAAATCTTGAGACTCTACTTTATCTCTCCTTCTTTTTCCTTTCCTTCACTCTGTGTTACTTCTCCCTTTAAAGAAAACCAGCCAAGCTTTTCTTCAAAATAACCCATGTACTGATGGAGAGAGGAAAAGAGTATTAAGGGTCTCAACCACTGAAGAACAAGAAGTATGGAAAATGTAATTACTTGGACTCTTATGTGTAAGAGAATACTCTTAAAGAGAGTCTTGTGTGCAGACGAAGAAACTTCCCAATATAGTTTCAAACACAATGGTAATCATATTTCATTACAAAGGATAATAAAACATTATTTTGCCTATATAAGAGCAATTGGAGCTTATGCAGTCTAAATTTAATATGATTCAAAGGAGAACTCTTTTAGTAAAATTTAGTGAGATTAATATTTGGTGTACTTACAATGCATAGTCCAGATCCTGGAAGGCACTGATCTGAGTGACCATTGCAATTACATGGAATGCATTTTCCCAGGAAAAGACCTTTGGTATCCCTGTAATAGCCTGGAGCACATTCCTAAGAGCAAAAAAGGAGATAATAATAATAATAATAATAATAATAATAATAATAATAAATCAGATCCCAAATGTAGACTCTGCAAGGAAACAGATGAAAAAATAGATCACATCCTCAGCTGCTGCAAGAAGATCGCGCAGACACACTACAAGCAGAGGCATAACACCGTTGCAAAGATGATTAATTGGAACTTGTGCCACAAATACCATCTGCCTGCGACAAAGAACTGGTGGGGTCACAAGCCTGAAAAAGTTACAGAAAATGAACACATCAAACTACTCTGGAACTTCTGAATTCAGACTGACAGAGTTTTGGAGCACAATACTCCTGACCTCACAATCGTGTTAAAAAACAAAGTATGGATCGTCAATGTTGCAATCCCAGGTAACAGCAGGATTGAAGAGAAACAACTGGAAAAGCTGACATGATATGAGGATTTAAAGATCGAACTGCAAAGACTCTGGCACAAGCCAGTCAAGGTGGTCCCAGTGGTGATCGGCACACTGGATGCAGTGCCTAAGGACCATGGCTTGCACTCAAACACAATTGGCGCTGACAAAATTACCATCTGCCAGCTGCAGAAGGCCACCCTACTGGGATCTGCACGCATTATTCGCCGATACATCACACAGTCCTAGACACTTGGGAAATGTCCGACATGTGATCCAATACAACAGCCAGCAGAGTTATCTTGTCTGCTGTGGACTCATCTTGTTGTGTTTCAAATAATAATAATAATAATAATAATAATAATAATGAAGGAACAGCAAAAATAAAGCACAGTGGCAAACATGCAATGCCAAGGATAACATATAACAAATCATAATCAATCTCAATAAAAATTATAAAAGCAATTTAAACAAACAAGACATAACATACATACAATTACAACATACAATTACAACATATTATATCATTAAAATCTCTTTAAAATTCAACTAAAATTATGGAGTGAAGATGGTAAACAGCAGATTAGTGAAGGTAGATGTTCAGCAACTAGGCAAGGGTGCATATAAGGTGTAATCTGTCCAACTTTAAACCTTTATCAGTAGGCAGACATTTGTAGTCGGAAGACACTTAGAAGTTCTTCCTTGAATTCCCAGCTTGTTGCTTACCTGAAAGTCTTTCTGTTTGGGTTATTCCATCATAATGCTCAGAGCGAGCAAACAAGCCATTTCAGTCCCCCTAGCAGCCTTCCTGGATATATCTGGTTAACCTGGGTCTCCACAGAAAATAATCTTGAAATGGATCTAGTGAGGAAGCCTGGTCAGAGACTGCTTTTGTTTTGTTTCTGTTCTTTTTGGTTGGGCATCAATGCGAGTGTGTGCTGTATATTTGCTCTACTCAGTAAAGCTATACGTTTGCTTTTACTGAAGTCTCAAAGTGTCCATTCTTCTATGCTTCAAAGTTTCTGTTGCACTCTGACACATTCAACATCAAGACATTATGCTGCAAATTCTTACATTATTGAAGATTTTAATTTCATAGATTGATGGGCAATGGGGATCTAAACCTGTTTTTTAATAAGATGTATTGTCACAAAACCTGACAAAGACAGACTTCTCATAAGCAGCCCCCATAAGGCTTCCTTACTAGATCCAATCCAGGATTATTGTCTGTGGAGACCCAGATTAGCCAGATATATCCAGGAAGTCTGCTAGAAGGACTGAAATTGCTTGTTTGCTTGCTCTCCTCCAACCTTGCTGCTGTGTAGCAGCTGAAATAATACTAAAATAATCTCTCTGAATCTGGAGGCTGTATATAGCATCTAACTGACATGTCTATTATCTATTAATAACATATCAAAAGCTTTACCAGATCAGAATAAATGCTTGGCTGGTTGAACACTGTACTTTTTCATATAGGGGAACAGCTCAAACCCTTTGACTATTTTAGTAGCCACTTTCTGTACTTTTCTCCAACCTTCACAAGAGCTGGACAGACCCGCACAATGTATTCTAAACGGGCTGTACTTCAAATTTGTGTGGCAGCATTATGATATTGGAAGCTCTATTTTCAATCAATCCCTCAATGGTCCTTAACATGGAAACTCATCTTTTTCAGACCTGTATTGTCGAAGGCTTTCATGGCCGGAATCACTGGGTTGTTGTAAGTTTTTCAGGCTGTATGACCACGTTCCAGAAGCATTCTCTCCTGAGGTTTTGCCTGCATCTATGGCAGGCATCCTCAGAGGATCTCACAACATCTCATGATGCCTGCCATAGATGTAGGTGAAATGTCAGAAGAGAATGCTTCTAGAACATGGCCATACAGTCTGAAAAACTTACAACAACCCAGTTTTTCCACACCTGTCACAGACATTTGCAATGTAATGGAATGAAGCATGGGCAATCTGATTATAAGTTCCAACAATGTCATCTGGGAAGGGAATCCCAATCTGTGCAATCTGAGCAGGGTTTGAGTGCTCTGCAAAAATCCTGACATGAATATTTTCTTACCTGGCAAGAATCTCCTCTGTAATTGGCTGGGCACATGCAAAGCTCCACATTGCTGGCTTGAATGCCTCCACCAGTCTCTACTGCTCTCTGCAGTATCACTCGATGAAGGGAGACTGATGACGATATCTGGGAGAAGAGAGCTCGGATCTGCAGCTGCTCCAAGTTGGCCAGAACCATCATAAGCTCTTCCCTGGAAACAGGGTTGTGTGTCTCAGTGTGTCTGAAGTTACCCTGTGGAAGACAAGCTATATTGAAGAACTAGCACATGTCTAGAATAAATAGAAAATACAATAACAATACACAGAGGGCATTATGGAAACTGTGGCGCAGTTGGCTGGGAGTGAGCTGCATTAAGATCACTATTGACCGAAAGGTCATGAGTTTGAAGCCAGCCCAGGTCGGAGTGAGTTTCCGACCAATTTGTGTAGCTTGCTGTCAACCTTTGCAGCCCAAAAGTACGAAATTTAGGTACTGCTTATGCAGGGAGGCTAATTTAACTAATTTACGATGCCATAAAAATCTCCAGCAAGTGTGCAAAGAATAAGGAAGTACTTCATCAGTGTCACAAATGGACAGTAAAGTGACAGCTCCCCTGGTGGCCAGGAAACCCTAATGAAAGCTGGAATGTTAAATAGCCTCTGTGTGTCTGTCTACATATGTTGTGAGTCTATGACATTGAATGCTTGCCATGTATATGTACAATGCAATCCGCCCTGAGTCCCCTGTGAGGTGAGAAGGGTGGAATGTAAATACTGTAAATAAATAAATAAATAAATAAATAAATAAACTGATACAAGTATACAGGTTGAGTATTCCTTGGGAACAGAAGGTTTTTGGATTTTGGAATACTTGTATTTGTGTGTATATGTCTAAGGAGATATCTTGAAGATAGAACCCAAGTCTAAACACGAAATATATATTTCATATATATTTTATACACAAATTGAAGGACATTTTATACATAGTCTTTCAATAACTTTATGCATGAAATTAAGGTTGAGGACACTGAACTATCAAAAAGCAGAGGTGTCACTATTTCAGCTACCTATAAGAACAATTTTGTACTTTGGATTTCCAGATAAGATGTGCTCAAGCTGTGCATCAATTTACAGCAACCAATGGGTTCAATGCTTGCATGTTATTGTCAATCTGAACTGACCTCCAACAGCTGGAGTTGCCCTTCATAAGTCTCTCCAGGAATAGGATAGTTGCCTTCAAGAAACATAATGCTCATTTGGTTTCCCTAGGAAAGGAACAAAAGACATACCAACTATTAAACTGAAGCACTTTTTATGGAGTACCATTTATCCCAAGGAAGGAGGGCAATGCAAACTGTACCTTGAGAATCACATCAGGCCTGGATTCCACCGGTATGAACACGTCGCCCCTCCGAGTGTCTGAGTGCAACTGATAGCGCAAGTACCCACCATACGATGAAACCTGCAATTGGGGGCAAACAACAACACGTTTCATTTAGAAATTCTTAAAACCTTGACTCCTTAAATCAAGATTCTAGGTCAATTTCTGCACAGGTTTCTCTCAGCAAAGCACTGCATTTCTTGAAGTTTGTTTTTAGTAGTTTACATGATTATCTCAAACATAACACAAAGCAGCAGTACTGGCATAATTAAATGAGCAGAGAGCAAATATAACTCCATGGTATTACATTACAGATCTTACATATGTATCATTGCCCAATGTCCTCCAATCTATAGGACTAGACCTTTAAGGGAGAAAGGGCTGCAGAGGAGGAAAAAGCATAAATGGGTTGCTGTGAGTTTTCTGGGCTGTATGGCCATGTTTCAGAAGTATTCTCTCTTGATGTTTCAATGACATCTATGGCAGACATCCTTAGAAGTTGAGGGGCCTGTTTGAAACTAGGCAAGTGGAATGTCCAAGGTGGGAGAAAGAATTCTTGTTTGCTTGAGACAAGTGTGAATGTTGTAATTAGTCACCTTGGTTAGCACTGAATGGCCTTGCAGCTCCAAAGCCTGGCTGCTTCCTGCCTGGGTGAATCCTTTGTTTGGAGGTGTTAGATGGCCCTTGGTCCAGCTAATTTTGACTACCTTCCCTCAACACATCTACACAATTGTATTACAGGTGTGACCACCAATGCAGTGCACCAACAGGATTTTGGCCTTAATTTTGACTCATAATTCAGCCACTGGCAAACTTTATGGGATGGAGGGACAACTAACATCAGCCAGGGCCACTGTCACTTACCTGGTCTCCAAGATATGAACTGGGAGCATGCCAGTAAAGTTCCTGGAAGGAGTCAAGAAAATTCCGAAGATCCGCACGAACAATCTCATCTTCCAAACTGACGAAAGTTGGGACCTCCTGACGCTCTCCACTCAACAAACTCCACCCACTCATATCAATAAACTAAGAAATAGATAAAGAAATGTTTCAGAAACACTGAATTGTCTAGGTAAGTAAATACATCAATGCAAGACTGCTCAGGTGCTTCAAAACGTTTTTGTAATAAGTCATTTTCAAAACCATGGTCCTGACATCTGTCTTTCTACCAACATTTAATGTCCCTTGATCAGCATTCATTGACATCCTATTTATGTGAAAAAGGACGAAAGATGTCTGTTATGATGCAGCACTGGTTGTAGCTAAGAATCTGTAAAAGTATATGTCTGATCACTTTTGTATTAAAATATTCAAGATCATAATCACCTGTTTTACTGTCCTTCCCTGGATTCCCAAAGGAATCTGGTTGGCCACTATTGGAAATAGGAATCTGGATTAAGCAGACCTTTGGTATGATTCAATATGGCTTTTCTTGTGTCTGGTTGGAAACTTTGCTCATTCAGAACACTGCACATACCCGGTTGTTGTAGGTTTTTTCAGGCTGTGTGGCCATGGTCTAGAGGCATTATCTCCTGATGTTTCGCCTGCATCTATGGCAAGCATCCTCAGAGGTAGTGAGGATACTTGCCATAGATGTTGGCGAAACATCAGGAGAGAATGCCTCTAGACCATGGCCATACAGCCCGAAAAAACCTACAACAACCCAGTGATTCCGACCATGAAAGCCTTCGACAATACACTGCACATACCTTCGCAATATGTGAACAAAGTCCTATTTTATAATGTTTAATTGATCAGTGGTAGATTAAGGACCACCAAAATAAAGTACTTCTTGTTGGGACTATGAGCCTTCACGTCAACCCCAACCCAAGGTCAAGATTTACTCAGAACTAATTTTTCATTGCCTTCCTGTTAGGCTGAGTGTGACTTGTCTAAGGTAGTTTGCATGGCTGAGTGGGAATTTGAACCTAGTCTCAGAGTTCTAGATCAACACTCAAATCATTATGTGAGCTCTGGTTTGTCATACAAATCACAATATTTGGACTTTATTGTCTATTGGCTTTGATGGGGAATTATCTCCAAAGGGCAATTCAGTCATGGGCTCATCTATGCCCACGGCTGAATATGCAGCATCTATTAAAGCTACAATTCCAAACTCTCAGCCCCTTGTCCTCCCATTTACCTCCACGCGATATTTCTCAGCACTGTGACAGCGGTCCGTTGCTCCAAAGCAGAAGCACCTGGTACAGCCTTTTGGATTGTTGGCATCCAAAGAAAAGGTCCCCAGGTGACACTGGTCACACCTTTGACCTTCTACATTTTCCTGTAAATAGTTAAAAGAGATAAAATAGAGCATTCTTGTTTTTTTCATGTACCTATTGAGTAGAAGAAAGTGAAAAAAACAAACAAAGAGGAGGTTGTTTTTTTCTTTGTGTTCAACACAGGCAGCTCAAGACCCCTGCCATTCACAAGTCATCAGAGCTCATATAGGTAAAAGCTGTATTCTGCAAAAATGCATTGTTGCTCAGTAGCTTGGACATGCTAGCTTTTACCTGTGCATTTTGTTGACATTATGCTATGGCCCTGTCTTAAATTTTTAATTTTTTTCATGAAGGCTAGCAACGACAAACTGATTTATAATATGATCCTTGTGACTATAGGGGACACATTCCCGGAGTTTGCATGGACATAGAATCATAGAGTTGAAAGAGACCTTGTGGGCCATCCAGTCCAACTCCTTGCCAAGAAGCAGGAAATTCACAATCAAGGCATCCGCGACAAGTGGCTGTCTAGCCTCTGCTTAAAACCCATCAAAGAAGGAGCTTCCACCACACTCTGGAGCAGACAGTTCCACTGCTGAACAGCTCTCACAGTCAGCAAGTTCTTCCTAATGTTCAGGTGGAATCTCCTTTCTTATAGTTTGACGACATTGGTCTCCAGGGCAGAAGAAAACAAGCTTGCTCCCTCCTCCCTGTGACTCCCCCTCAGATATTTATACATGACCATCATGTCTCCTCTCAGCCTTCTCTTCTGCAGGCTAAACATGCCCAGCTCTTTAAGCCACTCCTCACAGGGCTTGTTCTCCAGACCGTTGATCATTTTAATTGCCTTCCTCTGGACACATTCCAGCTTGTCAACATCTCCCTTCAATTGTGGTGCCCAGAATTGGATACAGTAGTCCAGATGTGGCTGGACCAAGGCAGAATAGAGGGGTAACATGACTTCCCCAGATCTAGACACTATACTCCTATTGATGCAGGTCAAAATCCCATTGGCTTTTTTTTACCGCAGCATGACATTGTTGGCTCATGTTTAACTTGTTGTCGTCGAGGTCTCCAAGATCTTTTTCACACATACTGCTGTTGAGCCTGGTGTCCCCCATTCTGTATCTTTGCATTTCAGTTTTTTTCTCTCCCTAAGTGGAGTATCTTGCATTTGTCACTGCTAAATACTTCATGCTCCCCAGAGAAGAGAAGTGATAGAGAAATACCAATCCAGTCCATTTTATTCTACAAGAATGATACTACTGGACAGTAAGATCACAAATCTGAACCAATCCCTTAAGCAGCATTTACCCAGCAGCCAAGATCAGATAGGCGGGCAAGAATGATACAGAGCACCAGACTAACCTTACAGTGGCATTGTCCAGTAAGTGGATTACACACACTTGATTTTGTCCCTGCCTCGTGGCAATCGCATCTCCTGCAGTTTGGATAGCCATAATAGCCTGGTGCGCAGAGATCACACTGACGTCCCACTACATTGGGCTTGCATCTGGAAGAGACATGTTTCATGACTTGCATTCTTTGAACAATTTCAAAATTACATTCCCACAGGCCATATTTGACTGTGGACCTCAACTTTATTGGCTCTTGGAGTCTCCAACCAGTTCTTTAAGTCCATTCCCACTTTTTAAATGTTTGAGAATTTGTTTTGCTCAAAACCATACATAGTCCCTCAAAACATGAAAAAAAAATCCCCATCCTACCCCTATACATACTACAGACGCAAAACATTAAGAGTCCCTCCAGAACTGCAAGCACTATCTCAAGCAAATATTGACAATTTAGTCACACTGTCATTACTTGCAGCAATAGCCGATGTAGCGAAGCAACCAAGTTGGGGGGGGGGGGTGAATGCTCTCATTAAGGAGGCCAGACTTGGTGGAGGTGGTTGACAGGGGTGGAGCTGCAGGCTATTGAAGGCTGCTCTGCCCTCTGCTGTGCTCTTTGCTTCAGCGTGACCCTAACCCCCCCCCCCAAATTTTCAACCCTCCCTTAAAAAAATTTTCTGGCTATGACCCTGCAGAACCCTGTACTATCCCCAGATATCTCTATTTCCTCTTTAGTCCCTCTCAAAACGGCAGTAAGAAGTGACACAATGTCATTTAGAGAGGGACTGTAGAGGAAAACAGAAGGGAAATGGAGGGAGGCATTAAATTAGCTCAAACAGATGCCCACCACATTGTAGGAATCCTACTGATCTATTATTCACATAACTAATGACCAAGAATACTTACCTGCATTGCCCACTATCTATGTTGCATCCTGGTTCCATTTGATCTTGAATCCCAGGACTGGAGCAGTTGCAGTCCTCACAGCCTACTAGTGGGTGACAACCAAAGGTCTGGGGCTCACAGACGATACACTCAGGTTTAATGGTACGTGGGGGACAGATGCATTGTCCGGTCACTTCATTGCACAGGCGTATTCCACAATTGCAGGCTACAAGTTAAAACAGATAGGTATTTTCCATAGAAAGAAGGCACAAATGTACACCCTGCTTCCTGTTCCTACAACACAAGACCACATGACCTTTCTATGTCTCTCAGCTAGGAAATGTAAGATACAAGTGACACTAAAGAAGTTACAGCTGCTATGCTGTACCCCTTCTCTCAGAGTATAAAATATGTCAAGGAAAGCTTAACAGGCTCTTTCTTCAATTGGGGCTAATAGCTTAAAAAACACCTCATCTCTCCTGCTCTCTGACAAGCGGGGACCATGGCTGGTCTATTTATGAATGTTTCCTATTCCAAAATTGAAAGTGTTAATGAGCACAAAATGGGTAAGTGCACTGCTACTGATTCTGTCTGATGATATTTTTCTAGGTGAAAGGTTTACAATGGATAAATACACAAACAGGAAGCTGTGCTAGAAATTTACTGCAACTCTTTATGAGCTGGATGCTATTTTCAAGCTTCTGTCTATCACATTTCACATTGATATCTCATACATTCATATTTTCTTTCATAGGTACAATTCTGCAATAAGAAAATGCAGGAAAATATCATGTTGGGTTGTTGTGAGTTTTCTGGACTGTATGGCCATGTTCCAGATTATTTTCTCCTGATGTTTGGCCTGCATCCATGGCAGGCATCTTCAGAGGTTGTGAGGTCTATCGGAAACTAGGCAAGTGGGGTTTATATATCTGTGGAATGCCCAGGGTGAGAGAAATAACTCTTGTCTGGTTGAGGCAAGTGTGAATGTTGCAATTGCAGGAGTTCTTTCAGACAAGAGGGACATTCCATAGATATGTAAACCCCACTTGCCTAGTTTCCAACAGATCCCTCACAACCTCTGAGGATGCCTGCCATAGATGCAGGAAAAACATCAGGAGAGAATGCTTCTGGAACATGGCCAAACAGCCTGGAAAACTCACAACACAATGATTCTGGCCATGAAAGCCTTCGACAATACAAAGATCCGGTTCAAAACAAACTTCATGACTGTGAATGAAACAAAAACCGGTAACCAAAGTCATCACTGTGTCTGACGTACTCATGTAATAGCTGCATAATAATCCAAATACTCCTAGCTAATAAGGTCTGAATATGAATCCTGAAACTTGTTGTAAGCTTGCTGTAGGTAAATCAGCCTGGAATGGTATACCTTCCCTCCCACCCCAGAAGGGAAATACTTACGCCTGCAGTTGGGGAAGCCCCAGTAGCCAGTGGCACAGCGGGAACACTCTCGCCCAATGACATTTGACCTGCAAACACACTGGCCACCAAATGGCTCACACTGACTCCTGATGGCACCTGCTTCATGGCAATTGCAAGGTTGGGCCCCATTGTTGTAAAAGAGAGAGATCGAGATGGCCGAGTCCTGGCAGAACTTGGATGATGTTACAGGGCTGCAGAAAAAGCAAACATTTGCTCATTGGGTCTACAGTTGCATCTGTCAAGTAGTAAAATTAGGTACCACCTTGTGTGGGGAGGCTAAATTAACTAATTTATGAGGCCATAAAAAAGACTCCAGCAAAGCACTCCAACAAAAGCATGTGGGGAATGTGGAATGCGGAAGTACTTCATCAGTGTCGCAGATGGACGATGAAAGCGACAGCTCTCCCAGCAGCCAGAAAAAGTTAAATAGCCTCTGTGTATGTCTGTATATGTTGTATGTCAAATTGCCATTGAATGTTTGCCATATATGTGTACACTGTAATCCGCCCTGAGTCCCCTGCAGGGTGAGAAGGGGGGAATATAAATACTGTAAATAAATAAATAAATAAATAAATACTGGGACATATATATTCATTCATTAAAACAACAGGGTGTCCTATTTTGGGATTTCTTATTTACAACCTGAGAGTTAGGGATACAAAAAAATGAAGGCCAAGCTCCCCTGATGAGAATAAGCCCTTATAGCTCACCCCGATGACATAACAATTATCAAGTTCTACATTTGGGCAGGTAAATTATATATGCACAGAATACATAAAATTACAGGCTCATCTGTTTAAGGGGTTGCAAAATTAGGAAAGTGAGGTGCATTTCTATCTCACTTGATATAGAACCCATTGACTCCACAGTTGCTGATGAAATCATAGGATTTGTCCAGTGGTTCCTCCGAAAGGTAACTGGAGCCATAACTGTCTTCAGGAACGACAAGGATATAATCCTGTAAGTAGACAAAGAAGATCTCATGGTAAATAATAGCAAACCTAAATGGAGATCCAATTGTTCAAGTTATGTAAGTCTCCTTTCATAAATTCCTTGCCTAAGTTCTTCCTCTTCCCTTTTTCTGATAATGACATATATATCGTAAGTAGTCACTTTTGATGTTTACTTGCACAGATGCCCAAATTGCTTCCCTTGGAAAAACGGAAGAAGACACTGAGTTGCTTGACTGCCCAAGTGTAGAACAATTTTAATTTTGCTCAGACTGAAGATTAATTCTAAAGTGATACAAAAAGAGAAGGAAAAGCCTGCCAGTTTATGAATGGGGTTGAATTTAAGTTTGGTTTGAGTTTGGGTTTGGCTTGCATTATTGTATCCACTGGGGAGAACATTTTGTAAGTTTCCTCATTTGTTATTGCAGTCGATCCTCATCAATGTAACCAGAGATATGTATGCTAGGGAACGTACCAACCAAAAGTGCCGGTCTTCTGGCACACGGATGATCACACTCAGGTCGTTATCGGTAACTTCCAGGACAATTTGATTCTCTGACACCACCAGACTTCGACAACCATATCCATGAGGGCAAAAAGTAGCATTAGCTTGTCCTGAAAAGCCAGAAAGTACATACCATTTGGACAACTGCAGAATATCTGGTTTTGCTTTCAGACATTACCGACACTCCTGTTTACCTACTTTCAGTTCACCCAAATGTCCTAAAAGCTGCTTAACAGAAAATGGTAACCCTTTACTTCATGATAACTTCCATGCTTTGAATCCCAATATATGTCATAGTTGCCTTTACGAAGAATAAATCTGTTCAGTCTTTCAAACTTGTGTGTGTACATGGTAGGAAACACTGTTCACAGATCTGGCTAGTTCAGATGCATGTTAGGTTGTTCTGAAAAGCTACTCATTTATGCTGAGTCCCATCACAAATCCGGGGTCCCTTACCTTGCCATATCCGTCCTCCATTGATCAACACTTCCACAGGGAAAGTTGGGTGACTGGGCTGGTAGCAATGCAAGATGAAAGCATACCGTCCCAAACTCTGGATGTGGCCATTTAGCACAATGGCTGTCTACAATAAAACAAAGAGAACAATTTAGAACATTATTACGAAGGAATCTTAGGGTTCTTCCTGCCTTGGAGCCTGGCGATTCTATCGACGCCTTGGTAACTCTCTATAATGGGGAGATGGCCAGGGCGTTAGATACGATCGCACCTGAACGCCCCATCTCGTTGTGTCGTGACAGGCCATCTCCTTGGTTCACCGAGGAGCTGGCTGTGATGAAGCATACGAGAAGGGGGCTAGAGCGCAAATGGAGGAAATCTCGAGATGTGTCTGATCGAACACGGGCTAGAGCCTCTCTTAAGGCATACTCCGTGGCTATACGGGTGGCCAGGAAATCATTCACGACTGCTCGTATAGCATCTGCAGCAAATAGATCATCGGAGCTGTTTCGGGTCGTGGGAGAACTCCTCCACCCACCTGCGGTGGAGGAGGTCGCTGATGACCCTGCAGCTCGGTGTCGCGATTTCGCACACCATTTTGCAGGTAAAGTCGCCCAGATACGTCTTGAGCTCGACTCCAATTCCATCGCAGTGCCAGGAGAGGTGACGGAGGCACCTGCTTGTCCAACCTTGTGGGATTCTTTTAGGCTTGTTCTTCCTGAAACCGTGGAGGAGATTCTTGGGGCTGTGAGAGCGACCACCTCATCTCTTGACCCATGCCCATCTTGGCTCATTAAATCAGCCAGAGGGGGGTTGCTTGACTGGTTTGTACCGATTATCAATGCATCGTTGGAGCAAGGAATTTTCCCATCTAATTTGAAGCAGGCCGTGGTTCGTCCACTTATCAAAAAAGCTTCCCTTGACTCCACGGTGCTGAATAACTACAGGCCGATCTCCAACCTCCCCTTTTTGGGTAAAGTGCTGGAGAGGGTGGTCGCCTCTCAGCTCCAGGGTTTCCTAGACGATACCAACTACCTAGATCAGTCACAGTCTGGTTTCAGGCCTGGTCATGGCACCGAGACAGCCTTGGTCGCCTTGGTGGATGACCTCCGCAGAGAGCTGGACAGGGGGAGTGTGACTCTGCTGGTTCTCTTGGACATCTCAGCCGCTTTCGATACCATCGATCATGGTATCCTTCTGGGTCGTCTCTCCAGGATGGGCCTTGGGGGCACGGTTCTGTCGTGGCTCCAGTCCTTCCTGGAGGGACGTACCCAGATGGTGAAGCTGGGAGACGCCTGCTCGGACCCCTGGCCTTTGTCCTGTGGGGTCCCGCAAGGCTCTATTTTGTCTCCCATGCTTTTTAACATCTACATGAAACCGCTGGGAGAGGTCATCCGGAGTTTTGGAGTTGGGTGCCATCTCTACGCGGATGACACACAACTCTACTACTCCTTTCCACCTAATTCCAAGGAGGCTTCTCAGGTGCTAGACGAGTGCCTGGCCGCTGTGTCGATCTGGATGAGGAAGAACAGGCTGAAGATCAATCCCGACAAGACAGAGGTCCTCCTGGTCGATCGTAAACCGGATCGGGGTATAGGGTGGTCACCTGTGTTGGACGGGGTTACACTCCCCCTAAAGCCACAGGTCCGCAGTTTGGGTGTCCTCTTGGATTCTTCGCTTACACTTGAGGCTCAGGTGTCGGCGGTATCCGGGAGGGCCTTTGCGCAACTGAGACTTGTGCGCCAACTGCGACCATACCTCGTGAAGGCTGATCTGGCCGGGGTGGTCCACGCCTTGGTCACCTCTAGAATGGACTACTGCAATGCGCTCTACGTGGGGCTGCCCTTGAAGACGGCTCGGAAACTTCAATTGGTCCAGCGGGCAGCAGCCAGGATGCTAACCGGGGCTCATTATCAAGAGAGGTCTACCCCTCTGTTTAAGGAGCTCCACTGGCTGCCATTTATTTTCCGAGCCCAATTCAAGGTGCAGGTGCTTACCTACAAAGCCCTAAACGGTTTGGGACCACCCTACCCGCGTGACCGCATCTCCATCTACGAACCCACACGCTCGCTCCGGTCATCTGGGGAGGCCCTGCTCGTGATCCCACCCACATCGCAAGCGCGCTTGGTGGGGACACGGGACAGGGCCTTCTCTGTGGCGGCCCCCCGACTTTGGAACGCCCTTCCAAAAGATCTCCGACAGGCCCCTACTCTAGCTGTTTTCAGAAGGAATTTAAAAACTTGGCTGTTCCGTTGTGCCTTCTCTGACTAGGAATCCCCACCCCAAGTCCTAGTAGCACCTTAGCATAACGAATCGTCGCTGCACACCGCACTTTTAATCCTACGTGCCTCCTGCCATTCAGCACTTTTAACCTTGTACCCCATTGCGCCGGCCGAACCAGTTTTAATAATGTCTTGATGTATTGCCATTGTCGTTATTTTGCTTATTGTTTTGATTTGCTTTGCTATTGTTGTGTTATGTTTTCTATTGTATTGTGTTTTGAGGCTTCGGCCTGTGTAAACCGCATCGAGTCCTCCGGGAGATGCTAGCGGGGTACAAATAAAGTTAATAATAATAATAATAATAATAATAATAATAATAATAATTGTTTCTGATATTTGAAGCAGTGGGTTCTAATTTGATCCAATCAAACTATAACCAATACTTCTAAGACAGTGGTTCCCAAACTGTGGTCCGTGGACCACTAAAGGTCTCCACCTTTGCCTGCTAAAGCTCTGCTCTTATGATGATGATAATTCAGGACAAGAGGCACTGGAGACCACAGTGCCAACACAATCTGAGTCCCACTTGAACAACAGAAAGAGATTATACCCACAGGACCTTGCTTCTGCTGCTGCCTGCTTCAGTGAGAGAGACTAACCAATGCACATCCAGGCTGATGCTGCTCTGCTTAAGGTGGCACTAGCCATTGTGACCTCATGCTGAAGTACTGGGACTGGCCATTGTGACTTCATGCCAATGTGACTTTGAAATTATCTAGGGGGGTTTGATCTGGTCCATGCCTTGGTTACATTCAAACTGGGCTATTGCAATGCACTCTACGTGGGGCTGTCCTTGAAGACAGCCTGGAAATTATGACTGGTACAACAGGCAGCAGCCAGGCTCCTTACTGGAGCAAACTATAGGGAGTATACAACAGCTTCATTGGCTGCCCAT
The DNA here is from genome assembly GCF_037176765.1 of Anolis sagrei. Taxonomy (NCBI): domain Eukaryota; kingdom Metazoa; phylum Chordata; class Lepidosauria; order Squamata; family Anolidae; genus Anolis; species Anolis sagrei. The sequence goes on from NC_090024.1 coordinate 232,727,572, forward strand.
AAGTTGCCAAGCCAAATTCAAGGTGCAGGTCATGACCTATAAAGCCTTAAACAGTTCGGCCCCACCTATCTCCGTGATCGCATCTCCTTCTATGAACCGTCGCGAACTCTAAGATCTTCTGAGGAGGTCCTCCTTTCACTCCCACCACCGTCACAAGTATGGTTGGTGGGGACGAGAGATAGGGCCTTCTCGGTGGTAGCCCCCTGCCTCTGGAATGCCCTTCCAAAGGAAATAAGACAGACCTCATCCCTCCCCTCCTTTCATAAGAGCTTGAAGACCTGGTGGTTTCAACAAGCTTTTGAGAATGACCAGTTCTAGCTCAGCCTCAAACATTGTTGAATATGGTCCTTATACTTTCTATCTATTACCCCGGTCATCCCTCTAATAGGCCCTGGAAATGAGCAGCCACAGACCCGTACTGCTATTGTTGTTAGCCTGTTATAGCACTGTACTTAATTCCCAGTCCCCTCATATTTTGAGTTTGCACTAGCCTCGGCTCAGCCTTTTAATTGCTCTGAACAGGCAGGATTATTTTTAATATATATGTGTGTTATTGTGATAATTTTATGCTTATGTTGTTTTGTTAATTTTATATCATGCTGTTTACTTTGTATGTTTTGGGGATGTTACTTGGAAACCGCCCTGAGTCCCCCTCGGGGAGATAGAGCAGTATATAAATAAATTATTATTATTATTATTATTATTATTATTATTTGTTCTGGAACTGAAAACAGTTCACTGAACACTGACACACGTTACTGCTATACCCTAAACCTTACAGATGGCAAATGATGAAGAATAAAAAATAATTAATGTTAATTAATTAATGTTAATTAATGTTAATACACTAACAATAAAATCAAAATTACATCTGCATCAATATCTCTGCTCGCACATCACGGGAACCCCCAGAATTCATCCCCCACCCCCACTTTCCCATGATAATCTCTAGTATCCGCCCTCTTGAAATTTCTCCTCTATTTCCTATACCTACCTGAGGAGCTTTGAGCAGGATGAGTTCTGCAGAGGAATCTAACAGAGTTGGAGGCCGAAGTGGGGGTGTTAGAGGGATTCCCAATGGAGGGACACTAAAGGCATGAATCAGGGGGAAGCCTGGAGTGAGTGGTAATAGCTGCCCTTCTTCCAGGACAACTGACTGCGATATTTTCTGATATCTTGATGGGATACAGGAGCTACTATGGAAAAAGAGAAAGAATGTTAAGAGTTCTATAACCAAGCAAAAAGCCAACGTTCTTATTAGAATATAGAAGAGACAGAAAAATCATAATGCCATTGCTCAGAAGTGCAAAAAATCTGATAGAGATCTCACAGTAGAACTCATTATAATCGTAACAAGAAACACATATTTTAAAATGTATTTACCTATTTGGTGATAATGTTCCATGGACACTTATGCAATGGACCTTTGGCTCCACAAATTCCATAGTGAATTGTTCATATGGAATGAGATATACTTTGTACTAAAAGCAGAGAAGAGGAAGTGGGTGGAAAGTGAGAATCACACATAACTTTGTGTTGTCAAAGGCTTTCATGGTTGGAATCACTGGGTTGTTGTGACTTTTCCGGGCTGTATAGCTATGTTTCAGAAGCATTCTCTCCTGACTTTTCACCCACATCTATGGCAGGCATCCTCAAAGGTTGTGAGGTCTGTTGGAAACTAGGTAAGTGGGGTTTATATATCTGTGGAATGTCCAGGATGGGAGAAAGAATTTTTCCCTGTTTGAAGCAAGTCTGAATGTTGCAACTGGCAGGTTTGATTAGCATTGAATAGTCTTGCAACTTCAAAGCTGTGTTGCTTCCTGCCTGGGGAATCCTTGGTTGGGAGGTGTCAGCAATCAGGGCCAACTAACACCTCCCATCAAAGGATCCCCCAGGCAGGAAGCAGCCAGGCTTTGAAGCTGCAAGGCCATTAAATGCTAATTAAGGTGGCCAACTGAAACATTCATACTTACCTCAAAGAGACAAGAGTTATTTATCCCACCCTAGACATTCCACAGATATATAAACCCACTTGCCTCGTTTCCAACATATCGTACAACCTCTGAGGATGCCTGCCATTAGTGTCGATGAAACGTCAGGAGAGAATGCTTCTGGAACATGGCCCTACAGCCAGGAAAGCTCACAGCAACCCACAGACAACTTTCTTTTCTTGGTTAATATAAATACTGAATTTCTTTTTAAAAAATCTATTAGACCAGATAATAACTTTTGCTTTTTACACACAAAAGATATAAAGAAGACACAAACAAAAAAATCTGAAGCAAAAACCGTAAAAATTACAATGGTTATTTCTGTGGCTGAGCGAAATGTTTTCTAGTCACAGATGTAGAACTACGATCCATCCAGCATCCCCAGCAAAATAAAGTCATATAGCTATGTTTATGTTGATGATCACAAACAACTAACACTGGCCAAAATAATATTTAACTTGAGAGAAAACAACAGATTATACATTCTAGTAAAATTATCGTTGGCAAGAAGGTATTTTTTTTACTAAGCTAAATATCTCCTTTCCTAAAACTAGATTTGCAATGCTGCTGCAAAATGGAACATGGGACCAAAGAGGGAAAGACAAGGGTAGAGTGCGGAAGAAGGAAACACAAGGTGTGCCTACTCTTAATGGACTGAGATCCGGAGCTGCCTCGGATACAAGATCCTTTAGAATTGTCAGGCTTGCTGTGGATTCTTAGTTATTCATTTATTTATGTATTGTAACACCTGTCGTGCTCTACTTCAAAAGCTTACCAGCAAGAAATCAGCCTGATCTGCCATGAATCGGATTGTAGCCTCCGTGAGAAGTTCAAAAGCGGCCAAGCGATTTAGCGAATCTAAAACTATCCCACGACAAAGGAAACTGCAAGACAAAAACTTTTGGTCAAACTCAAGGATGAGGTTGTTCTGCCAAATATTTTTTTTCCTTTATGGTTTTTAATATAGAGTCCTCATAACCCTTTGATTTGATTTTCTTTGCGTAATGGCAGGAGGATGCTTCCGAAGGATATCACAGGGCCTCGTTTCCTATTTTTAAGGTCACATTTTGAATGAAGGTTTGCAAAAAGGAGTTCCCAGACAATGTAATCAATCTGTCATTTATATAAACATCATCTGGTTGTTTAAATAGGGCACCGGGGCTCAGGATGCCCATGCTATTTTCGACTCAGACATGCCTTGTTCTGAGGATGTAGACTCTTGGACTGAATTTCTGGCACCGGCATGTATAGTACAGGGAATCTAAACAAGATGTGCTTTCTAGCCAATGACTATAAATACTAACATCATTCTAGCCATCATAAGCCAACAAATCAAGAAGTGCATAGATGGTATAAAGCAGAACAACCAGCCACTGCCTTTTTATCGCAACCACACTCATATTATAAGCTGTGTATTCCAATGTCCACTGGTTGTGCAGTGGGTTAAACCACTAAGTTGCTGAATTTGTGGACCGAAAGGTTGGTGGTTCGAATCCGAGGAGCAGAGTGAGCTCCCGTTGTTAACCCCAGCTTCGGCCAACCTAGTAGTTCTAAAACATGCAAGCGTAAGTAGATCAATAGGAACCACTTCTGCAGGAAAGTAACAGCACTCCATGCGGTAATGCTGGCCACATGACCTTGGAGGCGTCTATAGACAACACTGGCTCTTCGGCTTAGAAATGGAGATGAGTACCACACCCCAGAGTTGGACACGACTAGACTTAATGTCAAGGGGAACCTTTATTTTTCCTATTCCAATCACTGTGGTCATTGCCATTGTTGAAGATTACAGTGGTTTCCATAACAGAAGCCAACTAATTTCTTCACCAAGTCTTTTATCACAAACCAAAGTACACTGTGATTGATGTGGCCTTGATGGTTCTCACTCTTCCTTTGATTTATTTTTTTTCAAAAGAGCAAAGAATGGAAATTTATGACATTTGGTAAATCTTTGTTAAAGGAGAAAACCTGAGTTATTATTTTCAGCTCAGAAAGACTTACTGCAAACTCAGTCTTGTAATATTAACAGTAGAGTATAAAAGCTGATTTTATAAACAATAATAATAATAATAATAATAATAATAATAATGGATCGTCAAAGTTGTAATCCCAGGCGACAGCAGGATTGAAGAGAAACAACTGGGAAAGCTGACACAATATGAGGATTTAAAGATCGAACTGCAAAGACTCTGGCAAAAGCCAATCAAGGGGGTCCCAGTGGTGATCGGCACACTGGGTGCAGTGCCTAAAGACCTTGGCCTGCACTTAAACACAACTGGCTCTGACAAGATTACCATCTGCCAGCTGCAAAAGGCCACCTTACTGGGATCTGCACGCATTATTAACCGATACATCACACAGTCCTAGACACTTGGGAAGTGTCTGACGTGTGATCCAATACAACAGCCAGCAGAGTGCTCTTGTTTGCTGTGGACTCATCTTTTTGTGTTAATAATAATAATAATAATAATAATAATAATAATAATGATAATAACAATAACAATAATGATGATGATGATTTATATTTCACCCTATTTCCCTGGAGGGACTCAGGGCAGATTGCAAACATAAAAGGCAAACACTCAATGCCTGAACATAATAACAATACACCCAATGGCGCAATGGGTTAAACCCTTGTGCCGGCAGGACTGAAGACAGACGGGTTGCTGGTTTGAATCACGGATGAGCTCCCTCTGTCAGCTCTGGCTCCCTATGTGGGGACATGAGATATGCCTCCCACAAGGATGGTAAAACATCAAACACCTGGGCGTCCCCTGGGCAACATCCTTGCAGACGGCCAATTATCTCATGCCAGAAGCGACTTGCAGTTTCTCAAGTCACTCCTGACACGAAAAAAGCTCCATAATAACGAAAATTGACAACCCAACATATAAAAGCAAATTATAACTTAACTAAAATGAAATGAAAAATGTAACCTGTTATATCAGACATGAATCAAAACATCAAAGATCAAACAGAAGCATCTATTTCCCAGTTCCTTAGGGGCAAATAAGATTGATCATTGCTCGAGATGTCTATAGAACTGGTGGGGTGATCCATGGGGCATGGATACGGATGGTAGCTATTAATCTGAAGTATAATGGTAGTATTACCATTTAAACATCATATGTAGAAAATATATTCTTCTATGGTGTCAGCATTCCCTCCTCTCTTACGTCAGGGAGCCTACCTGTGTTTGCAGGTGTATACATTAAGAGTGCCCTGCTGAGTAGCATGCTGTGGAGAGCTCACAGCTACATGGATTGTCTGTGGAGCCTCTTCATTGGCATATTCCACCAGGAGGACATACCGCCCTGGCTGAGGGATAGCAACCCACAGCTGCACTTCCACCTACACACAAGGAAGAAAAGGAGGGTGGGGGTTAAAGAGAAGAGCATTTTAGGCTGGTTTCAGAAACATTTCTGCTCTGAAACCAAGGCATGCATCCCATCCAAGGCAAGGTATAAATCCAATACATTATATAAAGGAAACGAAATGAGAGGGCTATTGAGTTGTCATTGGAGTAATAACGCCAGAATCTTCAAGATGAATATATATTTGCCATTGTTGACGAAGTTGGAGTCTGACTCAGAATTTGACAATAGGAAAACAGAAGAGTCAGAGGGAGAGTTAAAGGTCTGGCGTACTGACCTCATATCCCTGTTTGAAATGAGATCAGTACGAAAACTTAAACAAAGCATTTGCCAGCAAGACATCTTCCTTCAAGCTTGTTTTGACTGTTCTTCTGGAGGGCATACAAACTAATAACTGAAACATATTTATTTTTCATAACCATATGTGCAGGAAAAAACGTACCGACTTGTATTTATCTGAAAAAGTGCTTCCTAATACTTAGGAGTAATCTTTTTTCTTGCATATTGAATCTACTGGTTCATATTCTAGTCTCTGTATCAGCAGAAAATAATCTCACTCCATATTGTACACTAGGCATCTTCAAACTGCAGTCCTCCAAACTCCAACTCCCAGAATTCCTGTCCATTTAATAAGCTTTTTTTGTCATGTCAGAAGCGACTTGAGAAACATCATGTTGTAAAACATGTTTTATTGCTTAATTTGTAAAATCTTAATGTAATTTGACGTTTAATAGGATTTTCCTTAATCCCTCCTTATTAAACAATATTTTCTCTTATCCAATGTTCTGCAGGCCCATTCATGTTGGATAAGTGAGACTCTACTGTATTTGCAACAACTTAGAAAATGATCCCTTCCTGGGAAAGATGTTAGTGGTGTTTTGCGAGGAGTATGGAAGTATGACCCAGAGATAAAAGCTTTAAATAACAGTTTGAAGTGAATGGAATAACTTACATCACTTCCACTACACTCTACCATCTCAGGGTATGCGAGGAAGTTCTCCTTAGGACAGGGTCTTGGTAAGTTGTTGTCCAGTTTACACACAGCCTCTTCTCCTGACGCATAGGGGAATTGATCCACCGGCATATATTTATACTGTAGGCAGCTAGAAAGAATGAGAATTGATTTTTTTTTCTCCTGTATCAAGATACTTGCTAGTACATGCAGTCACTGAGTAACAAACATCTGACTTACAAATGCCTTATAGTTAAGAACAGGGGTGAGACAACAGGAAGTGAGAGAAATCTACCCCTAGGAAGGAAAATTCACTCCTAAAGGAGTTACTATGAGAACAAGATGTCCCAGTTAAAGCTTTATCACCAATAATAATAATAATAATAATAATAAATATAGACTCTGCAAGGAAGCAGATGAAACAATAGATGAAACAATGGGAGGCCTTCACTGCCCATTTTGTACACCTGATACTACTACCACTCCAATACCAGAAAAATGCAAGCAGCTAGAAGGTTTTGCAATGAATTCTCTTTGAAAGCTAACTCCATATCACCTAGTGATGCTAGTATAGGATGCATTCACAATACAAACACAATTTGCAACAAAAATAAATATGAAAAACTTACTTTTGACTAATTTGTTCAGTGGTTGGACTATAGGTACAAGGATCTGAGACTTTCACTTGCAATATAGGAGCCTCGTAGTATGAGCTGGGTACCAGAACCAAGTAATCCTAGAAAGAAGGGCAGAAATATCAAATTTAATTTCTCTTGGTTTTATCATCATCAAAGATGGGGAAATATGGAGGTCCATTCTTACTAGCAGCACATCCTCGGCTTCAATGATCAGCGACCACACATGAGGACTCAACACAAATGGCTCCCCAAAGCTGTTGTGAGGAACAGTGACAAACGCTGGCTCCTTCGTGGGCACAAAAACAATCTGTTTAGTCTGTTCCGTGCCTAAAATTCAGAAAAGAAAAGTCAATGTTTAGTCAGGTCTGGAAAGTGTACGAGACTTCTGACCTGGATCTGAGAATAAATCAGAAAAGCCAAAGTCCACCATAATTTGCCGCTGACTCTCTATTGCCACAGAAAGAGGACACATGTATAGGATGTGCAGCTTCACTATAGTCCATGTGTTCCTATCTGGTCCTTGGACCTCTCCCCATTTTCCCACCCTCAGGGTTGCATCAAAAATTATGGTGCTAATGTCCACAGTCTAGACCAGGCATGGACAAACTTGGGCTCTCCAGGTGTTTTGGACTTCAACTCCCATAATTCCTAACAGCTTCGGGCCTGGGGCTGTTAGGAATTGTGCGAGTTGAATTCTAAAACACTTGGAGGGCCCAAGTTTGCCAATCCCTGGTTTAGGTACCGCATCAAACTTCACAAAACAGTGAAAGCAAGAAGGCTCAAGCAAATTTCCAACCTATTTTGAATTAAGATGCAGTCTGGTAGGGTTATTTTATTTTGTCCTCTTTGAGACAAAGTAAATTAGTTGAGAAAAATGAAGGCAAGCATATTGTGTCTTTGGCTGCAACTACAGCTACCCAAATAATCTTGTGTGGACATAGGGTAGGGATGGATCCAGCTCATCAAGCTGTCCATATCACCAAAGCATGGGATCACCCTAGAGCTTCCTCGTTTCTCCTTGTGCTAGACAAACAGCTGGAAGCAACACTTCTGCTGCAAATCCAGCCATACATCATGTGGACTCCCCACAGCAGTGGCAAACTGAGCCCACTTTATCTGACCCATGGGAACACACCCTGGATGAACTAGCTTGATTCAAAACACATTGAGCATATTACACTACATATTATCAACGTTCAATATGTATTCCATTTTGTATCAGTGACTATACAGATTTGTGGGTAAAGTTTTCCATTTCTGATAGTTCAAATGCCTTCTCAGAATCTTAACTAATTCAGACTTAAGGACACCACTGGAAACACTACTCCTGCATGGACTGTGGATGTTGTCCCTACAATGACATACTCAAAGACAAAATTTACATTTCCTCCACCCAAGAGATGATCAAGGCATTTCCAGTAGAGCAACACTGCCAAGAAACAGAAAGCACAGGAAACGTCTATTTCCTTTCCCATGCATACTGTAAGATGGATAGAGAATTCCTTATATATCACTCTAGAAACCTCAAGCCTATTTCGAAGTGCAGTAGGTCCTCCACTTTTACTGTGGTTAGGAGCACAGGATCCCCACAAAAGTGGGGGAAATACATGAATAAAAAGAACACCTCTATAAGAATCTCCAAGTTCTCTAGGGCAATGCTATAGTCAATTTCCGCTGGAGGTAGACTGTAGAATCACTCTGGATGGGTTAGGAATTCCTAGAGAAGTGTTCTCTTTAGGAATCACTAGGTCCTCTAGTGCAACACTATGGACAATTTCCAGTTGAAATATCTGTAGCTTTAATATCCCTTCATCGGTGCATCTGGAGTAGAATGACGCCCAAAAATGTATACAGTACAACCTCATATCCACTGAACCAATACTGGTACTGATATCCCTAACCCACATCCAAAAATATATGCTCTCTGAGCATTTTCTATGTCCTCCAGCACAATGCTATAGTATGCCTCTGCTGCAACTTGGCCATAGCTGCATTAGAGGACCTAGAAATGATGGAGGGGCGTTCTCCATAGGTATTTTCTAGGTCCCTCCAGTATGATACTTTGGCATGCTTCTGTTAGAAGTCATTCATTTCAGTGGGGTTCCCAAATTTCTGTAGATTTATGTTTCCATTGTCTGTTTATGTTTCCATGATCTATTCAGGAACACATCCCCACAGATATGCCTGTGCTGTAGTAAAATGAATAAGCTAGTCTCAAAAATGCTGCTTGATTATTCCTCCAACCTTTTTGCCCCTGTTGCGCTATCACTATGAAAGCTTTCTCCCAGATAAGTATGCATAGCAGAGGCAAACTCAAAAGACTTTGATTTGTTTTGCAGAACAGAATAAACAAGGATACTTCCTGCTGTCTTCAGAAAGCAATAATGGAATAGCAACCGAGGTGTGCAATTCAGCCAAAAGGCATGCTGTTTCAGGGTCCATTGTCAGCTAAGCCCTCATTCTGTTTACTAGGAAGTTACTCAAATTGGGAGGGGTGTTGCTGTTTTCATTCAACGAAGATATGGCTCATTGGCTACAATGCGAAACTTTAAATGCTCAATCCTCACTCATTTTAAGGCCTATCTGCATGAGACCTACTTCGGTTTTAGACCCCATTTACAACTGCAGGCTTGAGAAGTTGCAAAACAATTCACCAATCTACTGATAAGAATTATTTTAAGTTTTAACCATAACATGTTGTTGTTCATTCGTTCAGTCGTCTCCGACTCTTCGTGACTTCATGGACCAGTCCACGCCAGAGCTCCCTGTCGGCCATCACCACCCCCAGCTCCTTCAAGGTCAGTCCAGTCACTTCAAGGATGCCATCCATCCATCTTGTCCTTGGTCGGCCCCTCTTCCTTTTGCCTTCTACTTTCCCCAGCATAATTGTCTTCTCCAGGCTTTGCTGTCTCCTCATGATGTGGCCAAAGTACTTCAACTTTGTCTCTATTATCCTTCCCTCCAATGAGCAGTCGGGCTTTATTTCCTGGAGGATGGACTGGTTGGATCTTCTCGCAGTCCAAGGCACTCTCAGCACTTTCCTCCAGCACCACAGCTCAAAAGCATCGATCTTCCTTCGCTCAGCCTTCCCTAAGGTCCAGCTCTCACATCCGTAGGTTACTACAGGGAATACCATGGCTTTGACTAGGCAGATCTTTGTTGCCAGTCTGATGTCTCTACTCTTTATTATTTTATCGAGACTGGACATTGCTCTCCTCCCAAGAAGACTGGACATTGCTCTCCTCCCTTGGGAGGAGAACCATAACATAACATCTTTTTTTAAAAAAATATGACAAATCGCAAGAGAGGGTTCTGGGAATTGTAGTCACCGGTTGTGTCCATTCTCAGACAATGAGAGCATGGACACAACCAGGCTTTTTATTGGCTAAGAGAGAGAGAAACATCAACTCCCATCATGCTCCATGAGGAACTCAGAGACTTTTCAATGCCCACCCCATGCAAGTGCTGCTGGGAAAGCGAATTCCCAGCAGAGCCCTCTCTGGTGGAGGAGCCTAGGAAACTTTCAAAAAAGAAATGAACAGATACTACTGCTTGCAGGGAAGGAGAAAAGACACTGCAAGAATCTTCTCTTCTCCAGGAGCCCCACAGCAGACTCCTGCCTCAGGTATATTGCAGACTTAACCCCATCCTCTCCAGGAGCTGATAAGATCCGGCTACCTTAATCCATTTTTCCAGGCTTGGTGGCTCCCTCCTCCCCATTCCGTTTTCAGAGATTATATAAAACGGACCACTGAATATTACAAATCATTTTCATTCAAACTGATTCGGGCCCAAGCCCAGTGGAATGGGGTTTGGAGAGATATGTGGGAATCTTACCTTTCCTTCGGGGCTGAGAGGCAGTAATTTTTCCATAAACAGTAGCACTTCCTGGATTAATATACCTCAGAATGACATGGAAGAGATAGAGTTCCCCTTCTTTCACATGCACAGTGACTTTGACTTTGTTCTGCAGAAGGCAAAAAGCACATTGGGTAAATATCATTGTAGAGCCAACTCCATGGCTGTTGCCTGCCTTGCTTTTCTAACTAGCTGCCTTTCTAACTGCCCTCCCCTTTGCGATTGCCACTGTTCCTAGGGGTGAACTGCTTGAGGAGTACTATTACATGGGTAGTGGTGGCTGTTGGGAAAGGAGGAGGAAATGCCATTTTGCAGAGAAGCAAAGATCAGCTCCTTTACGGATCAATTTTGGAAGGGGGTTAGTCTAAAAGTGAAAAATGCACTTACAGTTGCCATAAACATTAAACTTTCCTTCCTCAAGGACTGAGACCCTCCCTTCCACATTTGCCGGCCCCCGGTGGATGTAGCGGAAGACGAGGCGGAACAGGTCAGGGGAGGTCACACTGAGGGTCACCACTACCTTGGGCTGGTGGGAGAGAAAGGGGAGAGAAGCAGAGCACACCTTAAATAACCTCCACCATCACCTGCCACCAGCCACCAGCTCACGCACAGCACTCCTGGATTCCTGCTCCCCAAAGCAGCATGCCAAAGCAGGCGAAGAACCAAGCCAGCCTCATCCTTCGACTGCAGAATGGCCAAACATTCTGGAAGGATGCCTTGGAAACACTCACTACATGGCACATTCCACCTAATCATCTATCCAGCCCTGCCAGAAAAGCAGACTCCACAGTCAAGAGACAAAGGGATTGAACAGAGAGAAGTTGAGAGAAGGACGAGAAGTCACACAGAGCCTGGCTAAACGCTACAAGCACAAGACATACTAATAGTAACGGGTTTAGACGGGTATTGCATTTTGTGAAAAATAACTCAATCCCAGCTCAGATGATTATGTGAAACCACTAGGGTTCAAAGTCACAAATACATTACAGTTAGTTTTTAAAAATGCAAATTCCATAATCCATATTGTGGAAGGATTATAGGAATTATAGGAATTATAGCCCAAGACGTAATTAAGTTTTCAGCTATGGGAGAACAAGAAGCCTAAAAGAGAGCTACTATGTTATGTCATGGCTGAGGGCTTTCCAAAGGCATCTGGATGATCACTGGGCTAGTTGGACTTTTGATCTCATCCAGGAGCAATTTCCAAGTTGCTCCAGTAAAGATTCAGAGGCAAATTGTGAAAAAGAGATGGGTATGATGCATCCAGAAGTGCTATATTTCTCCTGAAAATAACCATCTAGGATTATGATTTTCCATACAGGAATAACCTGTCATATCATTATTTTCTGCTGTACCCACCAAGCCTATGTTGTGCCTCTGTTCCGAATTACATTAAAATCATAGACAGACTTACAAATGTCTCAGTCAAAATGACTTCAACGGTAAGAAATAATATTTGGATGGTGAACCCCAAATTTAGTTAGTTTTAGTTTTGTTCGATCTATAAACTTACTACTTAACACTTAAAATGTGAATAATTGGAAAATACAGATGGATAGTCTGGGAGCTGCCCATACCAATGAGCTGGTATTCAAAATCCATGCAAATCAGGTCACACCATGCAGAGAAAATAGAGGGGTTAGTTATTGTGTTCTAGCTAAATTTCCAAGAAGATTGAAAAGCCTATATTTTAGGCTTTATTTTAGACAGTGGTACCCATCCCATGGTCTGTGGACCACCAGTGGACATTGAGAACTAAAATATGGTCTGCGACCTCACCATTACTACTCTAATGCAATGAGAGCAACTGCTCTTGAGAAACCCTCTTACAGTGCAGAGGCGTATTAAATATTATTTTCTGTGGGCGAGTAGATGGCAACTACTAGATGGCATAAGTTCTGTATCAAAAAATAGAGCTGATGTGGTCTATGCAATGCAATTTTTCGAATCAGCACCCCAAATAACTAAAGTTGACCAAAAACCGATTCATAACCATTTTGGTACTAATGTTGGAAAGTGGTGCATGGTCAAAGTGTTCTCTGGTCAAGTGGTCCCTGGTCAAAAAAGGTTGGGAATCACTGTTTTAGATTATTAGAAGCACTTACAGCAGAAAAACAGGAACAAGCTATTTTCTTAGCTCAACTGCATTTTTAGAAGAACTAAATTTTACATTGAGCATTTTTGTGGGCATCTAGCTATTAAACGACATGAATGGGATTATAGCAATATTTGAAAGGAAGTCTGATAAGAACCCCCCATCCAAATATTCAGAGGACAAGGACAGTCCTCAGACACGCATTATCATCTTTTCCCCAGAGGACAAAATTAAATCAAATACCCTTTCTCTAAGAAATCTGTCCTACAGCTGAATTCCCAGTGAACCACACAGACCACACACGTACATAACCTCTATCTGTCAGCTCTTCAGACTTCAGAGAGGCAATATATCTCCGATGGAGAGCAAGCACAGCAAATGCTATAGGCTTAGTCCCTAGTCATCCAACCGTATCAAGTCATGCAAGAAATCAGCTACCCTCACCAAACCGATCAAAAAGAACAACCACAGCCACATGCCACACAGGAAAAAGTTTAAGGAGGTTTTTATTTTCCTTGAGAAGCAGGGAGATGCTGCACAGCACGGCAACAGGGAGAGAGGAAATGGGCAAATGGCTCCTTTGGAAACTTGCTTCCATTGCTTCTTAGTTTATGACAACTCATGACATTATTTCTGCTTAGCCTTTTTTTCACTAAAAGGTTGCCACAAATGAAGTGATTCCAGGTGAGACCTGACCTATCATACTGCTGCTCTCTTCCTAAACCTAAAAACATTTGCACAAATACAGTTCCTTGTATCGTGCTCTGTTTCCAAGTGTTCCTATTGTCACACAGAAAATGACAACAGAGTAGGGACAGGACAAAGGGTCTCTAGACTTCACCATCTCTCCTGACCATGTGTTGAGTTCTGAATAAGAAAACAAGCTATCCTAAAGACTAACTGCAAGCATAATAGGAATAGGTGTGCTTGCTTTATGTGTGGTAAGCTGCACTTGACTTTTCTCCTTTCTGCTACATAGAAATGCTTTGTTGGAATGGAATGTGTAACATTCAAATCTACATCAAGTCTTGCAAGCCTTGTCAAAACAAAAGACTAAGACCTACCTGGATGGAAGACATCTGCGTGTATCCTCTCCAGCTGAAATTCTCAAATTCCAAGGGATCATAGCCAAAGCGTACAGGCCTCCCATCTAGTGTAGTTCCCTCTTCCAGCTCATATTTCAAGTGGTGAAGGTCTGGGATATAATGGTCTTCTGCTGGCCTGTGAATAGAAGATGAGACACAGGCTTAAACATGTTGTTTCTGCCTTTATTATAAAGCAATGCAGTAGCCAATTCAACATGATCATGCCGAGAATCAGCTGAGAAAACAAAATCTCTTTTTAGACTGTATTGAACAGATCACTAAATATTGCATTTTGATCTGAAAAAATATATATTCTGCCAAGAATAAATAAATAATTTCACTAGTACATGCTTTTTAAGTAAGTCAATCAAGTCCTATAACAAATAATAAGATGACTTAGGGTGCATCTGCATTGCAGAATGAATGCGGTTTGACACCACTATAACTTCAATGGCTTAATGTTATGTAATCCTGGGGGTTGTAGTTTGGTGAGGTGCCAGAAAATTTTGGAAGAGTTGACTAAAGAACTTGTAAAACTATAACTCCCATGATTCCATAGCATTAAACCATGGCAATTAAAGTGGTGTCGAACTGCATTAATTCCATAGTGCAGAGGCATCCTTAGGTTGTGAGAAATGGTTAATGTTTTTGTTTGTCCTGAACAGAGCAACACAGTTATGGTTGGTTGAAATCTTTCCACCCCACATTTGCCAGCCCTTTTACAGTCAATACAGATGTTGACTATTTACATAACTGACCAAAGCATAATTGACCATAGTTGTGGTTAATGTCATAAATGTGAGAAATTGTGTTCTCCAGAAGAGTAGGGATAAAGAAAGGAGTGAAAAATCCCACAGCACACTGCAATAATAGAGCAAATGTGGTTGTCACTTCCATGTAGGTCGTTATTTTGTTCTTGAAAAAATTGCCACCAAAATATGTGTGATAGTGTGATATATGTAAGTGGCTTTGTACTGTAAGGCCACTGTCTGGATAGTATGTCTTAGGGTAAAGAGAATCCAAAGGACAATATTGTATACATGGACTGAGAGGGTACATGTCATTCTGACCAATCCATTCTCAACCACGATCTACTCATTCACTTACTTTCACTTACTTTCAAAAGAAAGAGTGCTCACTATTTATGTATAGGGAAGAAATTAAGGGGTGCAGTGAGCCAATGAATGCAGCCTGCTTCTGTTTGCAGAATTATATACTGTGGGTAAACAAGAGAACACAGGGAATTGCAATTTACATATCATGGAATCATAGAGTTCGAAGAGACCTTGTGGGCCATCCTACCAAGAAGCAGGAAAACTACATTCAAAGCACCCCCAACAGATGGTCATCCAGCCTCTGCTTAAAAGACTCCAAAGAAGGAGTACAAGAAGAATTTTCATCTGTCTGTCCTGAACCCAATGCACATCGGTTTCACTGGACAGCCCCAAATTATAATAGAAAGTGTGTGTGTGTGTGGATAGAACATACCTTATTAACCATTCTCTTTACAGCAACCATCATTTTGAAAAACTGTAATATGCCACTTTTCCCCCTGTACTAAAACTCCACTAATGCAAAACCACATGCAGAAGTGAACAACCTGTTTGTAACACCCATGCAATTCCAAACTCAGCTTCTTGTCAATAG
Organism: Anolis sagrei; assembly: GCF_037176765.1. NCBI lineage: Eukaryota > Metazoa > Chordata > Lepidosauria > Squamata > Anolidae > Anolis > Anolis sagrei. The sequence continues at coordinate 232,743,212 of NC_090024.1, forward strand.
TGTTATTCCCCAAATGACCTATTTATGTTTTCCCTCCAGACTTGATACACAGTAATCTAGAGGTCATTTAGAAATCCCAGAGTGAGAAACTGAACATCCCAGCATGCACAATGCCATTCCAGTTTCTTACTGAGTGCATCTGGGGCCTTGAGTATTCAGTCTGCAGTTGCAGGACCCCGTCTGCTCTTCACACACAGGACCAATTGACCCACCAATGTCACAATGGCATCCTGAAGAGAGGAAACATATGTTTACATTCCACAGCTAATAAAGGACCTCAAACAACATTCATCAAAGCCTGGTACAAAAAGGAGTGGCACCAGCTTGCCACTCTATTTTTATTCCGCTGTATCTCCTTTCACATTGACTTCTGACACTGCCTGAGTCCATTTCCACTGCCTCCAAATGCTACTCCGGAAACGATGCCCTTCTGTCTGCCACAGGGATCCTAAATCAAGTCTCCTGTGTGTGTGGACCATCTGACGATGCAGCCTTGTGTAGCTAATACAAATAAATAAACTCTCCTGGTCCTTTCAGTACCAGAGATGTAGATGTTTATAAGAACAGTTGAAGGACAACAACCAACACTTGTATGTGATCCCTGGCTAATTTTAACATGCTTTGTTCTATAAAATATCAAGTGTAGTTGTGCCATCTCCACTGCGAACACACTGCCCTTTTGCTTTTGTAATCTGAATTCTATTTCTATTCTCTTGAGGTCCAAGCTGAAGTGTTTTCTGAAGCAGGTACTAAGTTTAATTAGCAATCATTGTTTAAACAGATGTCATTCAACTCCTTTCATCTGAGCTTTCCTTTATGCCTATGCTTTCATCTTTTTATTTTTTAGAAATTGCTATTTAAAGGCAGTTGCACCTAGATCTATTTATTCTTCAGTGTTCCCAAACACAGGCTTCATTCCTACCTCCTTTTCTTTGATCTGATATTGAATGTGACTTTTTATAACATCTCATAATTCTTTAAAATATGTCCCTTCTTCTTTTTCAAACTTTTGATCATACTTTAAAAGGGTTGAACAAAAGGAATAAAGTAACTACTTGCACACATAAAGCAATCAGTGGAAGAGAGAGAGAGAGACATGTAAGTCCAGCCTAAAATGTAAACATTACCCTATAAAAGGACGATATAGTGGTGTACGGTAAACACTACCACATCACAAGAAGTATAAAGCACAAAACCCCCAAAAGTAAAAGAGAGAGAGAGAGAGAGAGAGAGAGAGAGAGAGAGTAAAATTCACTACACTGGCACCCTTAGTCAAATAATTAAGACTTATAAATTTAATATGGCCAAAGAATCCCACATCCCTTTTCAATACAACACAGATATTTCATAATCTTTTCAACTGGACCTTTCCCAGGCCCCAGGTCATTATTCAACTAATGTACTTTATGACATGACACCAGCTAATAGCAGACAATCTCATCATACAGCAAAATAATAATAATAATAATAATAATAATAATAATAATAATAATAATAATAATGAAGCACCTTGACAGCCAAAGTAGTTCCCATTTTCCAGATTGTAATATCCTTCTTTACATATTGAGCAGAACCGGCCACAGGTGTTGGGCTTGCAGAAACAGTGCCCGTCATCCTAGGAGACATCAGTGACACAACAACATCAATTCCAGGCAGCACCACAGAATAATATACCCCTCATCCTTGTGTCTTGATAGATTAAATGCTTTTCCATAGAAACAGAAAAAAATGAGTGAAAGAATGAAGAATGTGGGGTGTCTGAACAATAAGAAAAGTTGTAACTGACTACTGAAATCCACTCCAACCATCATGTTTCAGCAACAATATTTGAAAAATTCAATAATACCATATTTCTTCAGTACTAAGAAGCCATTGATTGTAAGAGGCACACTTGTTTCAATCCAGAGTCTCGTTTATCCAACATAAATGGGCCGGCAGAACATTGGATAAGCAAAAATGTTGGATAATGAGGGATTAAGGAAAAGCCAATTAAACATTAAATTACATTATGAGTTTACAAATTAAGCACCAAAACAAAAAAAATTATAACAAGTCAACACAAAAAGCAGTTCAATAAGACTCTACTGTCCCACTAAGAGAAATATATCTATATATCTATATCTATATATATATATTACCCATGATTCTAAAATATGTCCCATTTTGAGAGATGTTTATATGAGTGGAAGTAGGAGTGAGTGTTAGAATTGAAGAACTACAGAATTATTAAAACTTTGGAATATTAGTATGGAAACAAAGCAAAGCCCATTATGTTGTCATTTCTCATTCAAATATAACAGAAAAACACACTTATCACATGAAAATTTAAGATACGTTTGAAATGTTACAGATTATTTGATGTTGTTTCAAACTAAACAGATATTAGGACTCCCGCAGAATCAATTGCATCCCTTGCCAAGAAACTTACTTGCAGGCATTCACCAATACCTCCAATTGTTCCCATGGTGTCACACTGACAGCCTGGGGGAAAACACAAGGTGACAAACAGATAGCTTAGTTTACAAGCAAAAGACTTCTGCACTAGCTTTGAGCTAACTAACCCTTTGGAATGTCAGGACACTAGACGTCATCCATACAAGGAAAGTCACAAACAGAAGTTACAATCATAACTGTAAACTTATTTTCTACATAAGACATTCTGACGTGTTTTGTCTTTATTGTCTAAGTTTTGAGATACAACACACTGATCCAAATTGCTAAAGATTATTTCTGTGCAATCTAATATAACTAAATAATAACAAAACTTAATTTGTACCCCGCCACCTTCTCGCCAAAAGGACTTGGGGCGGCTAACAAAGCATTCAAGGTGCCACACAGAAAACAGAATTGCATATCATGAAAACAATACACGGAAACTTATCAGGAGCCAATGGAGCTGCTTCAGTAGAGGCATGGTAAGCTCCCTATAGCTAGCCTCAGTAAGTAATCTGGGGCTAGCTATACTAATTTGGAACGAATCCAAAATTTCCTGCACCTGAAGTACATGCCATCACTTGGGAAATAAGATGACTGAAAAAATCATTGGTTTCATTTGTTAGATGTTTTTTTGAGTATCAGCTATTCTGTTAATCTGTAGATACAGACAGTCCTCAAGTTACAAATAAAGAGATTCTGCAGGTTTATTCTTAAATTGAATTTGTATGTAACTTGGAACATGTATATTTTTAAAGTGTAACTCCAGCCATATATATAGAGAGAGACCTTTGGATAGCTCTGTGGTATTTGTTGTGCCCCTCTTCAGAAGATTTCACCTCACTTTCTGTCCCTGTGATAATTGGTTTTTGAAAAATATGGCTTGATGTGGAAACAAGGATTGAAGTTAAAGCTTCAGTGGAGAAACCTTTCCCCCATGATAACTCTTTCAGGAGTGAATTTTCCTTCCTAGGGGTAGATTTCTCTCATTTCCTGTTGTCTCACCCCTGTTCTTAATCGTGAGTCATTTGTAACTCAGATATTTGTAACTCGGGGAGTGCCTGAAAAGTAAAAGGTCATCATCTGTGACTGTTCATTTCCTGATATGTAAGGCAGATGTACACAAGAATTGAGGACCACATTTTTCACAATCACTATGGCAAGACTCAAATGTGTAGGAACTGGGGAGTAGGGATTCCCTGGACATTTTCTATAACTCTTTCTGGAAAAGTAGCAAGTGACAATCCTTACTCATGCAACCAAATGGATTATCTGGAGCCAAGTTCCAGTAGAGTGGTTTGCACTGGTCACACGCTTCACCTTCCACATATGCCCGGCATTCACAAGAACCCTGAGAAGGGGGAAAAAAATAAGCAGAGAGTGGGCTGAAAGTGTATACCAAACAAAGCAAGAATGCTCCCACAAAAAATGGAACAGAATCAAAATCATCTGGAACAGAGGAAGTTGCTTTATATCACTTTCAGTTCAAACTTGTCCTTCCAAGACAATACTGTCTGCTCTAGCCAACAGTGGAATCTCAGTGTTTTTCTCATCACCTGCTACTAGAGCTTTTAAATAGAAATACCAGAAACATGGAGGAAAATAATGGATTCAACTATAGAAATATTAAAACTTCCCGTATTATTGATTTTTTGAAAACAGTCATCCTCAAACTGCAGCCCTCCAGCTGTTTGGGCCTCCAACTCCCAAAATTCCAGACCATTGAACAAGCTGGGAGTCAGAGGCCCAAACAGCTGGAAGGCTGAAGCTTGAGGATGCTTGCTTTAAAACTTAATTTTGGGTGTTGTAACAAAACAAAAGTTAATAGCTATGGGATATACTCACCACTGGCAAAGAAGGATCTCCACCTGCAAGCCCGGCAGGATTACAAGAGCCCACTAGAGCAGAAAAATAACCCTGGTTAAGAACAGATACTTAATGAGAAGGAAAGGCATGAACTGTTCCTTGTTGTTGTGTGCCTTCAAGCCATTTCTGACTTAGGGCAACCAAAGCCAATCTATCATAGGGTTTCCTTGGAATAATTGGTTGCAAGGGGATTTGACCTTGCCTTCCTTTGAGGCTGAGAAAATATGACTAGCTCAATGTCACCCATTCAGTTTCCATGGTTGAGCAGACAGAGATTCCAACCTTGGTGCTCAGAGTCATCATCCAATGCCTCAAACCACTACACCATGCTGGCTCTTTACTGTTTCAAGGGTGGTGCTTGAACTACAGGGAGTTGTAAATAACTTAGAATAGTTATTTATTTTTTTGAGCTAGAATTCCTTTAATCTTTCCAACAGCACAGTCAATTGTGCCCAATCTCTCTGTGAGAGGATTAATAGAAAACAGCTGTTTTCCAAGTTTTTGGAGTTGTTAATGATTTCAGTCACTGCTGGAAATAAATTAATATACTCATTATGTTGTCGAAGGTTCTTATGGCCAGAATCACTGGGTTGCGGTGAGTTTTCCAGGCTGTATGGCCATGTTCCAGAACCATTCTCTTCTGACATTTCGCCCATATCTATGACAAGCATCCTCAGAGATTGTGAGATCCTCACAACCTCTGAGGATGACTAATATAGAAGTGGGTGAAACATCAGAAGTGAGTGCTTCTGGAACATGGCCATACAGCCCAGAAAACTCACAGTAACCCAATATACTTACTATTAGAAATGAGAAAACCTGAGAAACATTCAATGGAGAACTTCATAGAATCATAGAATCATAAAGTTGGAAGAGATCTCATGGGCCATCCAGTCCAACCCCCCGCCAAGAAGCAGGAATATTGCATTCAAAGCACCCCTGACAGATGGCCATCCAGCCTCTGTTTAAAAGCCTCCAAAGAAGGAGCCTCCACCACTCTGGGGCAGAGAGTTCCACTGCTGAACAGCTCTCACAGTCAGGAAGTTAAACTTCATTTAAAATCAATACATTTTGTGATTTTCCATTTCAGCAGCATTCATGATTATCACATGTATTTATTTTCTAAAATTAATCTCACTGCCTGGTGAGTTAGGCATCAATAAGGGCTTACATTTACACTGTGTCACAAGAACATCTGTATGCATGGATTAGGCTGAGTTACCTTCACACTGTGGAAATCCATACGCTCCGGGAATACAGATATCACAGCGCAATCCTACTATTCTGGGTCGACAGGTGCATTGGCCAGTCTCTTGATCACAAGTGCCATAGAGAGAGCCTTCTGCTGAACAATGGCAGGCTAAACAGGATACAAAAAGACCAGTCAGATGGCATTATCCCATAACAAATGTGTCAATTATTTTTAAAGCAAGAACATACAAAAACCATAGGTAGTTGGGAATATCTCAAAAGAGCCATTCTTTTCTCCTCCCCATCACACACAAGAAAAAACCACTTCAAAAGTGGCATATGATGCAGCATGTATGCATACCAACTAAAAGTAACACAAATGTGCCTTGGTCTTCTGTTCTAAATAAGGCCCTTTTCCAACAGGGGAGCTAACAATGATTTTAAACTAGAAACCATTTCACTTAATTGTTCCTACTTAAGACATAGAAATGTTTGATTATTATACTTAATTGTGTCATTAAACCATCACACTATCTCATGCTCACTCTGGTACTGCAATACTTGTGTTTATTTTGACATGTGGGGGGACCGTGGTGGTGCAATGGGTTAAACTCTAATGCTGCTGAACTGCTGACCTGAAGGTTGGCAGTTCAAATTCGCGAGATGGGTTGAGCTCATGTCTGTCAGCCCTAACTCCTGCCAACCTAGCAGTTTGAAAACATGCAAATGTGTGTAGATAAATAGATACCGCTTTGGTGGGAAAAGACAAAGAGACACTCCAAGCAATCTTGTTGGCCACACAACCAGGAAATGCAGGCTCCTTGTCTTGAAAATGGAAAAAAGCACCTCCCCAGAGCCAGAGATGAGCACCACCTCCAGAAGCCAGAAATGAGAAGCCTTTGCCTTTGTTTGTGTTTGCCTGTCTCATTGTATACGATTGTAAAGGCACCTATGCATGTAAATGCTGCAATCCGCTCTGAGGAACAATTTCACAGTTCAGTATATGTAACAGAAACAAAATGTAACTTTGAAACAGAATGCCTTCTCACTACCTCTGAGGATGCTTGCCATAGATGCAGGCAAAACGTCAGGAGAAAATGTCTCTAGATCATGGCCATATAGCCCGAAAAAACCTACAACAACCCAGAATGCCTTCTCTGCTGCTAGAAAAGAGGTAATCCGACAGATGCCTCACCTGTACAGGTAGGATATCCATAAAAGCCTGGAGCACATTGGTTGCATGAGTGGCCTATGTAATTTGGGTGGCAATGGCACTGTCCTGTAGGACTACAGTCATTATCCACAGAGCCCCGAGGATCACAGGAGCAAGCTGCAAAGACAGGAACAGAAAGATTTGAGAAGGAGATGGTGAGGCCAAAAATTAGGTTAAGTGTCTGTTAAATCATTTGTTTCATATCCAGATAGTTCTGTACAAACAGTTGGGGCCCCTTCCACACAGCTGTATAAAATCCCACATTTTCTGCTTTGAACTGGAATATATGGCAGTGTGGACTCAGATAACCCAGTTCAAAGCAGATATTGAGGGAATTTCTGCCTTGATATTCTGGGTTATATGACTGTGTGGAAGGACCCTGAGTCCTATATTCCTACTTGAGATTGGAGGTGATGGAGAAATACTTTAAATAAATAAATAAATACATAAATACATAAAATAATAAAAGCTGCCTCTTTCCAACTGACATACCTTGGCAGTGAGGGTATGAATGATATCCCAAGCTGCAGTGGTCACAATGAAACCCATCATACTCGGGCTTACAGTAGCATCTCCCAGATGCATCACAGCCTTCTGGCAACGTCCCAACCGCACTACAGCCACAAACTACAATGGAAAGAACAATGGAAAAGAGATTCAGCATCATTGCAAATGTCATCCCTGTGCCCAGGAAAAACAACTCTCCACAGTAGGGATGTCAAGAACTGCCATCAGAGTAACAGGATGGGCGTTTCAGAAACCTTGGCAGTACACAAAGGACAAAACAGCTACAGTTCAAATAAAAATCAGTTCTGTACCCACATAGTCAGATTCCACGCTCTGTTGTAAAAAAAACACTAAGGAAATGAAACTGTTGCTATCTTATGCATAACATTTCGTAAAATTTCTTGGCTTGACAAAACGGGTCCAGCTTCTGTTTTATCTGCTTCAAATGACGGCACACTATTTTTAATTAATCTTTGTTATGGGAGCGGATAAACAGAAGGAGAAAGAATGAATCTTGGAATACAGCTTTTAGTAAATACTGAAGAAAACTGTAAAAGAACTCAAGAGAAGATGACCAAGAAGGATGTAAATATTCAGCCCCTGCCAAACAGTGGTCCACTATGAATCATAGGATCAAAGAGTTGGAAGAGATCTCATGGGCCATCCAGTCCAACCCCCTGCCAAGATGCAGGAATATTGCATCCAAATCACCCCTGACAAATGGCCATCCAGCCTCTGTTTAAAAGCTTCCAAAGAAGGAGCCTCCACCACACTCCGGGGCAGAGAGTTCCACTGCTGAATGGCTCTCACAGTCAGGAAGTTCTTCATATAGATGGTCTTCATATAGATGATCTGCACATATCTAAATTTCCTTTTCCAACCAAGAGGTCCAGAAACAGAATTGACAAAACGCAACCATTTGTAAAACACGAATATCTGTAGAATACAAATGTGCTATATGTAACAGCAATTATTATCCTGTATCTGAGAACTCACGTTGGCACAATGGGTAATTGAAGTAGCCAGGAGCACATTGGTCACATGCATAGCCTTCAAATCCAGTACGACACAAACACTGGCCAGTCTCATTGTCACATGTGCCTTCGTAGAAACCAGGGCCTGAACATTGGCAAGCTGTACAGTGGGAAAAGGAGGGAGAGGATTAATTACTTGGCTACTCCAGTGCATTTTGCTTTATATGAATCTTTAACACCTTAAGTCCCAGTCGCACTTACAAGATATATCTAAATTCTAAATATTGAACAGAATGCCCCACTGAACTTCCCTTTGGAAGTTTGGATGGCCATGTGGCCATCTCTCATTCCACCCCAATTTTGGCCTGTAGGAGCTGTGTTTCAAAACTAGGCATGGCCAGATTACCAACTTCAGTTTGGACAAAAAGCCCTTCGTGGGCCTAAGACAATGTAAGGAGGCGATACAAGGTGAAATGTCCTATCCTTTAGAAAGTAAAGTACTATTAGCAACTTTCAACTGGGGGGTATTACACCATCTGACATCTGCCGGGAAATAGCAGCCAATAGTGAAAGGACCAAAGCAGTGACATCTCCAGCTCATCTCCTGTTTGGGTATCAGCCAGCACGTCAATGACTTAAATCAAGAAATAGTTTTTTAAGATCTACAGAGACACTTGCTGGAATACTCAGCAAACGAGAGTCCAAAAGTGGCAGGCTCGAACCCAGAACCTCAATCAATGGCTGATACCAAAACTGGGCTGACTGCATTCTGGCACCATGAGATGCAGAGCCAACCTTAAGAAATGGGGCTACAAAGTGGAATCCACGAGTGTGGAGAAGAGCAAACCACTGACCACGTGCTGCAATGCAACCTGAGCCCTGCTACATGCACAATGGAGGACCTTCTTATAGCAACAATAGAGGCACTCCAAGTGGCCAGCTACTAGTCAAAGGACATCTAATCAACTACCAAGCTTGCAAACTTTTTGTTTTGTTTTGTTTGTTTGTTTGTTTGTTAAAAAATGCAGTACAACTGTTTAGTTTGCTCCTGACACGATAAATAAATAAATAAACTGGAGGGAGGTAAAGGTCACAATGGCCCACCCATCTTTTATGAGGAACGCCTATCCAGAGAGAGAAATCAAGTCAATATATGCTTTGGTTTCATTTACTTACGCTGGCAATTTGGTCCATAATACCCTGGGACACACTGATCACACTGGATCCCTTGGAAGTTGGGATTACACAAACACAGGCCAGTTTGAGCATCTTTCCGGCAGGCATTCCCTTTTGTCCCAGCAACATAGCAATCACAGTCTGGAAAAAAATTGAGGAGAAGTGGGGAGAGGAAAAGAATAAGTTTGTTGATACACCTGTCACAACAAAATCCTGATTTCCAGTGAGGTTTGGTTGCAATTGTTACATAATTATTTCAAATTGTTACATAATTATTTCAAAAAGAGAAAAGTAAAGTCAAATTCTTACTTATTATCTGACCAGCTGGGAGTTCTTGTGCACCTTTGTCATTGTCATTGAAATCTGACAGTGCTAAATGAGAAAGACAATGCAAATATTAATTCTATGGTAAAAAAAAATTAATCACACAGCACTAGTATAAATTAAACCCCACTCTCTACAAACAGACTCTTCTAGAGTCTATATCATTTTTTTGCTCCACAATTGAAAAATCAATGCTCTATATTCCATCTTTTCATTCCAGTCCTAGGAAAACGTTTAGCATGAGTTGAAGGATCAGAAGATCAGGCTTTTATCCAAACCTACTTAAAGTAATCCACACAAGAGAAACCAGAGAGGCACTTGAATGTACTTGACAACCAACATGGGAAGGACCAAAACTCAAGCTTGTAAGAGCCAACAGTATTTAGCTTTCTCATGTTCCACTTATTAATTTAATGTATATATATTCCATCTTAATCCCAGGATGTGATCCAGGGTGATTTACTACTCCGATTAAAGTAGACTTCATTATAAAGTAATAATAATATTAAAAAACATTTAAAGCACTGAATTAAAAACCATCCGAAATCATTTAAAATCTTGCATGCCAGTGTTAGCAATACTTACGATAACAATGAGGGAAATCTACGTAGCCATCGGCACAAGCATCACAGTGCTCCCCTGTGTAGTTTGGTTTGCAGTAGCAGCGGCCAGTGAAGTCCTCGCAGGTGCCATCTGTGAAATCTGAGTCACAATTGCAACCTAGAAGGAAAGAATATTTCTAGGCATCTCCTGGGCAAAATCAAAGGATAGTGAGCCTTTGGTATCTGTTGGGGTTTGGTTCCAGGGCCTCTTATGGAGGCCAAACTCCACAGAAACTCAGAGCCCATTATATAGTAAATGGCAAAATCAATTTGCTTGATGGTATTTAAAAAACATTTTCAAGCCATGGATAGTTGAATCCATGGATATGGAGGGCTGACTATATACTTTTCTTAATATAACCATGGGCAAAGTTTTGCAGTTTCTAAGAATCTCTGCAGCACAGAATGGAACAGAAAATAAGAGTGTGCTGTCACGCGCTGGGCCTGTGAAAGAGTCTGTAGACAGGATGTGTTTTCTGAATGCCCAGCGGGACGCCGGGGGTGCCTTGGCTGAGAGGCCTTTCGGATTTCCCCACATAAAATTCTTTTAAAGACTTAGAAAGTTCAACAAAGTTTTTATTGTTGCTTAAATCTTCAATAAATCAAAGAAATAATTCAAGGATTTGAATCAACTGGTGGCTTGCTTAAATCTTGTCCACAAGGGACAGGCAACTTTCTTCATAAACTGTTTCTTCCTTCTACAAGGGAAATCCTTCACCTCTCCCTGGACAATCTAACTTAAGCACTGCTGGCGTGGACCCCTACACGTGGTCCAAATTGCTTTATGGCTGCCGCGAGTGGTCCTTACCAAACAGAGTCCTTTAGTAGATTTCCAAGAGGAAAGAAGGCTTTCAATGTCCAGCGAAGGCTGGCTGTAAAACAGTGGAGCTGTATTTCTCTAGCAAAGAGCTGCCTGTAGAGTTGTGGAACTAAATTCCCCAACAAACGCTATGCTGTAGTTCTCTGTAGAGCTGTGGGACTGGATCCCCCCAGCAAAGCTGTAAAAGACGAAGCTTTCTACAGGTGAAACTGATTCATGTCCTGTACGAAAGGCTTCTCTGTGTGGACTGAACTAGAGGTCCCCTTTTTCCCTCCTTAACCCAGAAAAAAGGGCGGAACTAAAGAACATAATGATAATTGATGGGTCATTGGCTCTATTATTGCAAACCAAGGGAAGCTACCTTATTGCAAAATGCATGGAACTTTGGAATACCTGCAAACACTCAATAGAAAGGAAAATAAGTTGGAGCTCCTGGTACAGCCGTACCAGCACGAAGAGGGATGCATAAACAGGACTATAGCTCTCTGGAGGCCCAGTAGAAGAGCAGATAAAACACGCGCAATCCATTAAAGTAGTTCACACAGGCATGAAACAGTGTTTTCCAACTTCAGTAGTGACAGATCCTTCTCAAAAAAGATGTATGAAAACCAAAATCCTTGGCATTGGGTGGAAAGGAGTAATCGAGTTGGGTGTCATCTGCATAAATTTGATACCGGACCCTAAAACTCGGGATGATCTCTATGATAACTCCAATTGTGGAGGGTGGAACATGTGAGGAGTAAGGGAAGATGAAATGTGGGTACAGAATATTTTGCAAAAAATGCTCCTGAATATATGAATGAATATACTCACGATAGCAAATGTAGGGTGAGTCTATCGGATGATCTGGAGATTTATAATATCCTTGGCTGCATCTTTCACAGTTGATGCCTGCTGTGTGATGCTGCAAAATAATTTGTATATTCATTTGAGGCATCACAATTTAGAGGAAAATCTAGCCCTCCAGATATGGTTGCACTGCAGCTCTCTTTGCTAGCACAGGCAGTGGTAAGGTATGCTGGAAATTTCAGCCCAACATGATCAAGACAGACAAGAAATTAAAAGGAAGCATTACATTAAGAACCACCCTTACTTTGTGTGGGTGCCTTCCAGTGACTACCAAGAAATTCTGATGTGAATATCAACATTCATGATCCAAATTCATGTGGCTGTTGTTCAAATGTAGGTCTCCAAAAGTATATAGTAAATAGCATTTTACCCACTAAGTGCATATCATATCCTATGACGTAATTCCTGATCCTTCAGATGGACTATAACTGTGATTATACATAGTGACAAAGCATGCTTGGAATATCCTGTGCAAATAGCTGGATTACTTTGATTATGCTTTTCCTGCATGGCAGGGTGTTGGAATAGATGTGGTTTCTTCCAAATCTATTATTCTACAGTCTCAGATTTCTTCTAGCTTGATAATTTCACGACCATTCTCTCCAACCTGAAGCAACCTCAAGATGATTCTAGTTGCCATCCCAGTAGCCATGGCCATTGGCCAGACCACAAGGGCTGCATTTGCTGTCCAAATCATTTGGAGGACTCCAGGTGGCTTTTGGATTTAATCTAATAATGTTAAGAGTTCATATATTAGCTTTTCGAAATCCCTCCATTTTTCATTAATGACCATACATACTTTCACACTGGCAAGAACCTAACAAAACACAAGACGCGTGTGTTCTTACCTGACAGTCAATGCATACACCTCCTCCTTCAAACTGCCCATTACGATTTTGGCTGGCTTTTTGGTGATCAACTTCTGGATCATAATAGCAATCATAGGCATGGCCATTACAATGACAGGCTGAAAATACAAAAGACAGAGAGATGTCAGAATGTAATGTTTTCTGGTGTGAAAATCGCTTATAGTTTAAACTGTATGGTTCCAGAAATGTATGGGTTAAAACAACAGAAGTGTGTAGAATTGTTAAGAGTGCTACTTTTGGAATTTCCTTTGCAAACTGGAAAAGAAGGATACAATGTGCTGCATGCAATGTGCTAAGTTGACTGGAGAATATGGTGTGCATATTTTGTAAATAAAGCAAGAGTGCCGCCTTCAAGTGAAGACCTATCCTTTGCTCATGCATTTTCAATATCACTTTCTCTAATGCAAAGATACAGAATGGGGGATGCCTGGATTGACAGCAGTATGTGTGGAAAAGATCTTGGAGTCCTTGTGGACAGCAAGTTAAACATGAACTGAAAAAAAGATGATGGGGGGGGGGGGGGGTTAAGAATCAAAACAGTTCACTTTTTTGACACCAAACTTACATTCACATTCATTGGCACTGTCAGTTGTGGCAGGTTTCCAAGGTAATTGGTTGAAGCCAGGGCAGCAACGGTCACATGACCCCCCACAGGTGTTGTGCTGGCAATCACATTGTAGCCTGGTGAGTAAAAGGTTAAAAGATACAGGAGTCAAATTAACCTGGGAGTAGTTTACTAAATTTACTTATCATACCAATTTTTGCCTGAAAGTTCTGAGAGTGCCTTGGACTGCGAGAAGATCCAACCAGTCCATCCTCCAGGAAATAAAGCCCAACTGCTCACTGGAGGGAAGGATACTAGAGACAAAGTTGAAGTACTTTGGCCACATCATGAGGAGACAGCAAAGCCTAGAGAAGACAATGATGCTGAGGAAAGTGGAAGGCAAAAGGAAGAAGGGCCGACCAAGGGCAAGATGGATGGATGGCATCCTTGAAGTGACTGGACTGACCTTGAAGGAGCTGGGGGTGGTGTCGGCTGACAGGGAGCTCTGGCGTGGGCTGGTCCATGAGGTCACGAAGAGTCGGAGACGATTGAATGAATGAACAACAACAAAAAGTTTACTTAATAGTTGAATCCAGGAAAAAGGGCAGGTTCGGTCATGCCAAGGGATTGGACAGAGCTCCTTGCAAAGCTACTTCGCACTAGATCTTTCCAATCGTGGTTTCTACATAGGTGCAAAACTCCATTTATGAAAGATACACAGAACAAAAATATGAAAACTCCCATGTGCCCCCCCCCCCCCCGAAGTACTAAATATTGTTATGGGATGAGTTATATGTTTTGCAAATTTCAGGCTCTGAATTATTAAATGTAAATGGAGCAAAACAATATGCAATGCTATACTGGATTAAGGAATGGCACCTTCCTAGGGTTAACTCCATGACTCCATGGAGTCATGCTGGCCACATGACCTAGGAGGTGTCTACAGACAATGCCGGCTCTTCGGATTAGAAATGGAAATAAGCACTACCCTCCAGACTCAGACACGACTAGACTTAATGTCAAGGGGAAATCTTTACTATATGACTGAAAAAAACCAAAGCTATCCAGATACAGTGTTCCCTCACTACTTCACAGTTCACTTTTAGCAGACTCGCTGTTTCATGGGTTTTTGAAAATATTAATAAAAATATTAAATATTTACGTTCAGTGGAGGCCAGGGACCTCGGAAGTGCGGCAGCCTGAGGCAAGGCGGGGAAGGCCTGCCTCCCTGGCCTGCTGCTGCCTGTGTGGCTCCGGAGGCTCTGCGGAGGCCAGGGAGACAGGCAGGCACCCTTAGGATGGGCCGGGAGGTGGGTAAGGAAGCGCGGGTAAGAAAATAATATATAAAATATATAAAATAATGTATAAATATTAACATTAATATGGTGTCCCTAGTTTGCGGATTTTCACTTATCATGGGGTGGTCATGGAACGGAACCCCTGCAATAAATGAGGGAACACTGTAAGTCTATATAGAAAAATAGTTCATGAACAGATCACCTAGGCATAGAGTCAATATGAAATCGTAAATAAGAATAGCCAATATGTGGCTTAGCGTCCATGGTGGTGCAGCGGGTTAAACTGCTAAGCTGCAGAACTTGCTGATTGGAATGTTGGCTGTTCGAATCAATGGGACAGGGTGAGTTTCCATTATTAGCCCCAGCTTCTGCCAACCTAGCAGTTTGAAAACATGCAAATGTGAGTAGATCAATAGTTACTACTTCTGCAGGAAGATAATGGCACTCCATGCAGTCATGCTGGCCACATGACCTAGGAGTACATCAATAGTTACCACTTTTGCAGGAAGGTAATGGTACACCATGAAGTCATGCTGGCCACATGACCTAGGAGGTGTCTACAGACAATGCCAGCTCTTCGGCTTAGAAATGGAAAAGAGCACTACCCTCTAGACTCAGACACGACTAGAATTAATCTCAAGGGGAAACCTTTACTATGTGGCTGAAAAAAACCAAAGCTATCCAGATGCAGTTAAACACCACTGGAATAGGTTCTTGTGGGGTTTTTCAGGCTAGATGGCCATGTTCTAGAGGCATTTTCTCCTGACGTTTCGCCTGCATATACGGCAAGCATCCCTTGGAAGCAGACAAGGCTAAGTAAGAGAGAGTGCTGTTCATTCCCAGCACTGCTGAAGAGCACTGTTTAAGCGCACTATAACTCATCTCAGATTTCAGGATGCCGTCAGCAGATATCCTGGGAAGGATGCCAGATGAGACAATAGTGCTTCTGTTAGACAACTCAAATCAAAAAATCAGAATGAATAAGGGGAGATAAAAGAAAGCTGGCTGAAGCACATCAGGGCGCATCAGTGAAGAGTACAGCAAGGAAGATGCTAATCTTTGAGATCACACCAGAAGAAGCTGCTGGCTGTTTGTACTCATTAAAGTAAGTGGGAACAGAGATTGCTTTAGCTATAAGGTATGATAGCATGCCAAGCTAATATAAAGTGTTTATTCTCTGTAATAAGAGCTAAGGTGACTTAATATAATGTAGGTTATTTATTTATTTATTTTCTTTGTTTTATATCCTGCCCTCTCTCCCTCATTGAGGGACTCGGAGTGGCTCACCTACGGCAGCTATTCGGTGCCATTCAACATAATCCACATCATATTCAAAATACATATCAATAAATATTTAAAAATACATATAAAATTTATATAACTCATCTAAAATAATAATACAGGATAAGATCATTGTTAATACTTCTATAATTAAGGGTTTTTTAGATCACATTAGAATGACTTGAGAACATACTGCAAGTTGCTTCTGGTGTGAGAGAACTGGCAGTCTACAGAGACTGGCCAGAGGACACCCAGATGTGTTACTATCCTGCTGGGAGGCTTTTCTCTTGTCCCCGCAAGCTAGAGCTGACAGACGGGAGCTCACCCCATCTCACGGATTTGAACCGGCAACCTTCAGGTCAGCAATCCAACATTCAGGTCAGCAGTCCAGCTGGCACAGTCCCCTCATAATTATAATTAAGGTTTAAAAAGCACCACTTTCCCATTGCCATATTCCATATCCATTGTACTTGATCAAACTTAACTGTTGTCTTCCCCAAATACAAAGTTTTTCCAAAGGAAAGTTTTTATTTTTTTCCTGGAGGGTAACAGGGAGGGAGCCATTCTGATGTTCTTTGATATGGATTTCCAGATCTGAGGGGCCACCATTGGGAAGGCCTCTCTCATGTTTCCACCAGCCGTACGTGAGACGGGGGTGGGACCGAGAGTAGAGCCTCTCCATCTGATTGCAGGGCTTGGGCAGGCTCATTTTGTGAGATGCAGTCAGATAAATAGTTTGGGCCTGAACCATTTAGGGCAGTGATTCTCAACCTGTGGGTCCTCAGATGTTTTGGCCTCCAACTCCAAGAAATCCAACAGCTGGCAAACTGGCTGGGATTTCTGAGAGTTGTAGGTCAAAACACCTGGGGACCCACAGGTTGAGAACCATTGGTTTAGGGTTTTAAAGGTTAATCTGCAGATCCCTCAACAGATGGTATGGATATAATACTGAAGCCTGAGCAACGCAGAGGAACACAAGAATCTGTTTAACATGTTATTATACTAGGATTCAGGCAGATCAGTATTTGAATCCTTGTTCAGCCATGGAAACACATTGTGCTCTTGGAAAAATCACTCTCTCTCTCTCTCAACCTTGGAGGGAGGCAATGGCAAAATGCTACTAAAGAAATATTGCTACGGAAGGGTTCAGTCCCATTCTTGACAGTGGTTTGACATTTTGTTTTGTAAAATTTGCCTGACATTTGTTGTTCATTCGTTCAGTCGTGTCCGACTCTTCGTGACCTCATGGACCAGCCCACACCAGAGCTCCCTGTCGGCCGTCACCACCCCCAGCTCCTTCAGAGTCAAGCCAGTCATTTCAAGGATGCCATCCATCCATCTTGCCCTTGGTCGGCCCCTCTTCCTTTTTCCTTCCACTTTCCCCAGCATAATTGCCTGACATAATCTGCCAAAAATACCCCCAATACGAAATCTGCCAAAAATCTCTACCATTATGAAAATGAAGAGAAGCTGCACAAGAAGTATGCACCACTATAAAAATCCCTGACATTTTAATGGAGATTTACAGAAGAAATTTCACATAGATTTCTTATTATCCTGTCTGCCTGACAAGAATCAGCATCTCGTTCTTGCCGCTGTTTTGTTAGGAAATGTGACATCATGCCTAAAACGTGTTCTCCACTGTGCTGTTCGTCCCAGCCTACAAAAACGCTGCTTGTTGTGTCAGACTAATGGGTAATAATTTGTTATGTTCCAACTTTTATCTCTGCAATTACTCATTTTCCCCTCTAGCCATGCCTCTCCCTCCTATGGCACGCACCCATTCTGTTCTCCCATTCAAAGGGCTTAAAAATAGATACATTTTCTTTTTTTAAAGAAATCAGGAATAGACAGGGCGGTGCAGTTTGTGGTCATGTTAGATACACATCTATATCTTTCCAATGAACACCTGGGTCTACAGTCAAAACTAGAAACCAAACAAGTGGGGGGAACGTGAACTATGGTTTCACATTTAAAATAGACCCTTTGCTATTGTCCATAGCAAGTAATACTATCATAGAATCATAGAATAGAGTTGGAAGAGACCTTGTGGTCCATTCAGTCCAACCGCCTGCAAATAAGCATATGTGAGAGGAAGTCACAGGGATGAGGGAGCAAGCTTGTTTTCTGCTTCCCTGGAGACTAGGACGCGGAACAATGGCTTCAAACTACAAGAAAGGAGATTCCATCTGAACATTAGGAAGAACTTCCTGACTGTGAGAGCCATTCAGCAGTGGAACTCTCTGCCCCGGAGTGTGGTGGAGGCTCCTTCTTTGGAGGCTTTTAAACAGAGGCTGGATGGCCATCTGTCAGTGTCACCTTCATATGGGCCCATTCAGTGTATTCAAAGTCAAAGACCTGTCTGGACATCCATGTTTTCAGGTTGGAATGGAAGGATTGAAGGGTGGGGGCTAATCTAATCTCTTTTCTGAGGGTATTCCAGAGCTGGGGTGGCACCACTGAGAAGGCCCTCTCTTTCATCCCCACCAACCGTGCTTGAGACGGCGGTGGCACAAAGAGGAAGTCCTCCCTTGTTGATCTCAGAGTCCGCACCAGTTTGTAGAAAGAGATGCAGTTGCAAAGGTGCATATACTCTCCCTGTGGAAGACAATCATGGCCACAAGTGACTACCTTGTGGGAGAAGCCTCCCACAAGGATGATAAAACATCAAATCATCTGGGCGTCCCCTGGGCAACGTCCTTGCAGGCGGCCAATTCTCTCACAACAGGAGCAGTCGCTCCTGACACAACAAAAAAGAAGTGACTACCTATGATATGCTTTTAAATGTTTTAATGTTTTTATGATATTGTTGGCATTGAATTGTTGCCTTGTGAACCGCCCCGAGTCGCCTGAGGGCTGAGAGGGGCGGCATACAAATGTAGTAAATAAATAAATAGTTACACAAGGAATCAATATAAACATGCCAACCACAATAAGGCATATACAAAAAAGTAAAACTGTGAGGTACAAATATAATCCCCTATACTCTCCACCATATACTTATACTTAGAAACACACACCTAAAACTTATAATTCTTTCATTACATCTTTATGACAAACTTTTTAATATTTTCCTTGATGAGAAGAGATTTTCCTGCTTCTTGGCAGGGGCTTGAACTGGCTGGCCCATGACATCTCTTCCAACTTTATGATTCTATTGAAAGGGTCTTTGAGTGAAATTAGCAATAGCTAAGCAAGGGGCTTTGAATGAAATTAGCAACAAAGGAGAAATGTACCCTTTCTCTGTAGAAAAGGAGCAACACAGAAGAAAATGTTTTAAAAACAAGAGGTGACATGTAGAGATCATACAAAGTTCGAGCTTACATAGGAAATTGGGTTGTGGTTAAGCGCAAAATCTGCAGGTGCAAGAAGGTACTTTCTATCAAAAGGTCAAGGGAGGGGGGCTGGAAAGAGAGTACTTTCCATGACCAAAAAGCCCTTGTATTACCTGAGCATAAAGGTTTGCGAAAGCTGAGGAGGGGTGCAGCAGTCTGTGAAAGAACTTACAGAAGTGCTGTCTGTTCGTGTCATCCTGATCAGCTTGAAGAAACGGTGCCTTAGCTGAACCAATTGGACTCTGTGGATTTCTTCAAAAAGGGACCCTGCACCCTAAACCCGTGATCCCTTACACTATGATATACATTTTGAATGGAAAGCAAGGCCTAGGTTGACCACCAACTTGGTGTTTAGTCTTGAAGTCACCTGTGAGCTATGTAACTGTTTGCTAACTATAGTTTCACATATTGCACAAATTCTGCAAGCTATGATAAGCTTGGTGAGATTTTGAGACACAGTGAAGCCAAAGACATTGTCATGATCACCATAATCAAAAAGGGGGCTCGCAACTTGGACTTTACCCTCTTGATCTTGCTAGGAACCCATGTTATCTTCCCCCCTGGCTCCTAGCAATCAATATTGACTCCTTTTCCTTAGACAAAGCAATATGCCAATTTATGAGGAACACTCCAGGTGTTTGTTGGTTGTGAAAGAAAAATGGAGCATGCAGTGGTGCCAGATGGACTTCCTAGCAGTGGAAACATGAATGTGCTTTCAGTTTTACACTGAACTTTGAGGTTACCCAGGTGGTAAATCTATTTTGTGGATAGGATTCAACACCATGAATAGCTTTTCAAAGATCATCATAAAACAGGAAGTGAATCCATCATCCCACTGACATGGATGTGGCCAAATACTACTGGGGCTAGGAGCCAGCCATTGACTAAAATACATATCTTGAAGAGATTCATGTAAAAACAGTTTCCCATTAACTGTATTACTTCACTCTCCTTGATCTGTAATCAGAATTCAGACAAAAAAAGGCAGTGCATAAATCTTACAAAGCTGAAGAAATTTTGTGAAGCTGTACACGTTAATAGGGATCTGCAGGAACATGCTTACATGTTATTAATAGGAATCAACCAGACAAAAATAAAGACACAGCTGGGTTGGTACATGTTCTTAGACAAAGCACGTTGTGTGAGATCATGGAGAAAAGGAGATGTTTGCAGAGGGTGGGCCCTTGCAACAGGAGTCTGCAGCTCACTTTAAGAGAGACTGGAGAAACTAGGGCCAAGAAATGGTGATAAAACCGAACTATTAACAGGATATAATAAAAACACCAGTGAATCAAGTAAAGGGGTGGACAAATAGAGAAGATATAGGGTAGTGTTTTTCAACCTTCCTAATGCCGCAACCCCTTAATACAGTTCCTCATATTGTGGTGACCCCCAACCATAAAATTATTTTTGTTGCTACTTCATAGCTGTAATTTTGCTGCTGTAATTGTAATACAAATATCTGATATGCAGGATGTATTTTCATTTACTGGACCAAATTTGGCACAAATACCCGATACACCCAAATGTGAATATTGTTGGGGAGGGATTACTTTTGTCATTTGGGAGTTGTAGTTGCTGGGATTTATAGTTCACCTACAATCAAAGAGCATTCTGAACTCCACCAATGATGGAATTGAACCAAACTTGGCACACCATAGGACTGTCACAGATAATATCTGGTCCCACTCATCAAGCTGGACATACTCTTGACCTTGTTTTCGTGGCGGACAACGAAATGATTAGAGTGGAAGATCAAAACATCCTTCCAGTGTCATGGTCTGATCATTATCTGATCACTTTTAGACTTGCTGCGACTCTTAACCTCCGCAGGGGTGGAGGACAGATTAAAATGGTCCGCCCTAGGAGACTGATGGATCCGGACGGATTCCTGAGGAATCTTGGGGTTCTTCCTGCCTTGGAGCCTGGCGATTCTATCGACGCCTTGGTAACTCTCTATAATGGGGAGATGTCCAGGGCGATAGATACGATCGCACCCGAACGCCCCATCTCATTGCGTCGTGACAGGCCATCTCCCTGGTTCACCGGGGAGCTGGCTGTGATGAAGCATACGAGAAGGGGGCTAGAGCGCAAATGGAGGAAATCGCGGGACGTCTCTGATCGAGCACGGGCTAAAGCCTCTCTTAAGGCATACTCCGTGGCTATACGGGTGGCCAGGAAATCATTCACGACCACCCGTATAGCGTCTGCAGCAAACAGATCGTCGGAGCTGTTTCGGGTCGTGGGGGAACTCCTCCACCCACCTGTGGTGGAGGAGGTCACTGATGACCCAGCAGCTCGGTGTCGCGATTTCGCACATCATTTTGCAGGTAAAGTCACTCAGATACGCCTCGAGCTCAACTCCAATTCCATCGCAGTGCCAGAAGAGGTGACGGAGGCACCTGCTTGTCCATCTTTGTGGGATTCTTTTAGGCTTGTTCTTCCTGAAACCGTAGAGGAGGTTCTTGGGACTGTGACGGCGACCACCTCACCTCTAGACCCATGCCCATCTTGGCTCATTAAATCAGCCAGGGAGGGGTTGGTTGATTGGTTTGTGTTGATTGTCAATGCATCGTTGGAGCAAGGGATTTTTCCATCTAATCTGAAACAGGCTGTGGTTCGTCCACTCCTCAAAAAAGCTTCCCTTGACTCCACGGTGCTGAGTAATTACAGGCCAATCTCCAACCTCCCTTTTCTGGGTAAGGTGCTGGAGCGGGTGGTCGCCTCCCAGCTCCAGAGCTTTTTAGACGATACCAACTACCTAGATCAGTCACAGTCTGGTTTCAGGCCTGGTCATGGCACCGAGACAGCCTTGGTCGCCTTGGTGGATGACCTCCGCAGAGAGCTGGACAGGGGGAGTGTGACTCTGCTGGTTCTCTTGGACATCTCAGCCGCTTTCGATACCATCGATCATGGTATCCTTCTGGGTCGTCTCTCTGGGATGGGCCTTGGGGGCGCGGTTTTGTCGTGGCTCTGGTCCTTCCTGGAGGGACGAACCCAGATGGTGAAGCTGGGAGACGCCTGCTCTGACCCCTGGCCTTTGACCTGTGGGGTCCCGCAAGGCTCTATTTTGTCGCCCATGCTTTTCAACATCTACATGAAACCGCTGGGAGAGGTCATCCGGAGTTTTGGAGTTGGGTGCCATCTTTATGCAGATGACACACAACTCTACTACTCTTTTCCACCTAATTCCAAGGAGGCTTCTCGGGTGCTGGACGAGTGCCTGGCCGCTGTGTCGATCTGGATGAGGAAGAACAAGCTGAAGATCAATCCCGACAAGACAGAGGTCCTCCTGGTCGATCGCAAACCGGATCGGGGTATAGGGTGGCAACCTGTGTTGGACAGGGTTACACTCCCCCTGAAGCCACAGGTCCGCAGTTTGGGTGTCCTCTTGGATTCTTCGCTCACACTTGAGGCTCAGGTGTCGGCGGTATCCGGGAGGGCCTTTGCACAATTGAGACTTGTGCGCCAGCTGCCACCGTACCTCGTGAAGGCAGATCTGGCCGGGGTGGTCCACGCCTTGGTCACCTCTAGAATGGATTACTGCAATGCGCTCTACGTGGGGCTGCCCTTGAAGACGGCTCGGAAACTTCAATTGGTCCAGCGTGCAGTAGCCAGGATGCTAACCGGGGCTCATTATCAAGAGAGGTCTACCCCTCTGTTTAAGGAGCTCCACTGGCTGCCATTTATTTTCCGAGCCCAATTCAAGGTGCAGGTGCTCACCTACAAAGCCCTGAACGGTTTGGGACCACCCTACCTGCGTGACCGCATCTCCATCTACGAACCCACACACTCACTCCGATCATCTGGGGAGGCCCTGCTCGTGATCCCACCCACGTCGCAAGCGCGCTTGGTGGGGACACGGGACAGGGCCTTCTCTGTGGCGGCCCCCTGACTTTGGAATGCCCTTCCAAAAGATCTCCGACAGGCCCCTACTTTAGCAGTTTTCAGAAGGAACCTAAAAACCTGGCTGTTCCGATGTGCCTTCTCAGATTAGGAATCCCCCATCCCAAGTCCTAGAAGCACTTTAGCACTACCGATGTTACTGCACACCGCACCTTTAATCCTATGTTCCTCCTGCCATTCCAGCACTTTAACCCCTGTACCCCATTGCGCCGGCCGAACCAGTTTTAATAGTGTCTTGATGTAGTTATTGTTGTTATTTTGCTTAACTGTTTTGATTTGCTTTGTGTATTATTGTGTTATGTTTTGTTGTATTGTGTTTTGAGGCTTCGGCCTGTGTAAGCCGCATCGAGTCCTGCGGGAGATGCTAGCGGGGTACAAATAAAGTTAATAATAATAATAATAATAATAATAATAATAATAATAATAATGTCCAACAGAAAAAACTGGAAGGGTTTGGTGGGTATAGACGTTGAGTTTTGGAGTTGTAGTTCAACTACATCCAGAGAATCAAACAATGATAGATCTGGACTAAACTTTGCATGAATGTTCAATATGCCCAAATGTGAACAGTGGTGGAGTTGGGGGATAATAGTCCTCGACATTTGGAAGTTGCAGTTGCTGGGATTTATAGTTCAGCTACAATCAAAGAGCATACTGAACCCCACCAATGATAGAATTTGGCCCAAACTTCCCACACAGAAGCCACATTCCTTGAAGGGACCCGCTAGCATGAGCCTCCCTTGCCTGCACATGCACACCATGCTGCCATGCGCCAAGCATGCCTGCTCACCCCCTCTGCAATTGGAGTCTCAGAAACAGCTCTCCCCTTAGCTGAGAGGCTGGCCAATCACAACGGAGGAGGGTTTTTGGTGGGAGGATTCACTATCTATTTTCAAAAAGAAAGAGATGGACAGGCAGAGAGATCTTCAGCCTTCTCTGCCACCACCCCGCCCCGCCTTCCTGAGGTTCCCGGCCCACAGGGTTGAGAAATGTTGATGTAGGGCAACACTTTTCTACCCTGGGACCTTCTAGGGTTGCATGAATTGGCTTCAAATACCATAAAATGGGGGCGGGGGGGGGGGGGAGAGAAAAATACATAAATCTGGAAGTCAGAAGATATTTATTGATGTTGAACAGTGTGTACTAGAGGGGCAACCTATTTAAAAGCGCAATCTCGTCTTCTGGAGCCTTTCCAGAGAGGTCCATTTTGGCCAGAAAAAGGTTGGTCCAGGAGAAACTTGGAGATCAAAGATTGAAAGAACAATACTGGGGGCCACACTCTGCCCATAACTCATTTAGTAAGGTTAAAACATTATATTAATTGTTTTGACTCGGCTAGGTCACAATGTAGTATCCTGTTTCCAACAGCATCAAACCAGATGCTTCTGAAATTTCCGGACTGGGTGCAAAGGGCATGCTATAACAGCTTTCCATCATAGCTAATGGAACATAAAAAGAAGAATGAGTGTTTTCCTATGCCGAAATAGGGAAAAGACAGAGACACCGAGGGCATGCACTCTGTAAAATCTGGCTTTGAACACCAAACATAGAAGATAAGTAACGTACTTTTAGGAATTGCACTGCATGACTCAGAGTACAAAAATCTATTACCTTATCAAAAGATAAACAAGTTTTAGAGCATGTAAGTTGCATGAATACACACACCCTTTATCTACTATATTTCTTCATTTCAGAGATGCTCTTTTTCTCCTATATAAACATCTCTAAAACTGGGGTATCTCTTAGAATCACAGGTGTATCTTATGTATTTTTTGTTGGTGATGGTTGTACTGAAATTAGGGTGTATCTTACAATCAATGGCATCTTATAATTGAAGAAATGCAGTATATATCTTTTACACAGCTACTTATAAGCAGGACAGTCATGGAAAAAATCAACAGGTACCTTTCCATTCCAGCTGTAATATACAGAAGAAGGAATACAGCACTAGAACGTTTTCCTGGTCTAGAGCAGTGTTTTACAAACTTCTGTCATCCAGGCATTTTGGACTTCGCTTCTCAGCATCACTGATCATTGGCCAACACACTGGGACTAGTGGGTTGTACTCTGAGGGAACTGAAGTCTGAAACACCAGGGGGATTAAATTTAGGGAGTCACTGGCCTACATGGATTTCAATGCACTCTCATGACAAACAGGGGAAATAGTCTTTAAGTGCACTGAAACTTTGAGAGCCTGTGTAATGTATTTTATGCTTTGGAATTAGCTGAGTAAAAACACTTTGTGAATTTTCTATTTTATTGTATTTTGCTGCTTGGCCAACACACCTACTGCTGAATAGGTTTCTTGGAGCTGAAGATATGCATAGGGCTATGGTTATGTCCTCTAAATGTTTGTTAATTGTTTATTTGTTTAAGATATCTATGTTACGGTAAGGCTGTTGATCAAAATGTTAGCTCCTCTGAGTATGTATAACAGAAAGGCAAGATCCATACTATGTGTTGGAAATAGCAACCTTCTTCAAGCCTCCACAAGTAATTTGCTTGCATATGATTCTGTTTTGCTTACTGGATTGACCTTGAAGGAGCTGGGGGTGGTGATGACCGACAGGGAGCTCTGGCGTGGACTGGTCCATGAAGTCATGAAGAGTCGGAAACGACTGAACGAATAAACATCAACAAATGTATATGTCTGTTCTGGTGTGCAGCTTCCCTTTACTTTCTATTTCTTGAGGTTGTGGGAGGAGCTGCAGACTACATGATCAGATCTGGGACTGCCCTGAGCTCAGACTCCATTTTAGAAAGACAGACTCCATTAGACTCTTAGAATGTAAAGATGTTGCTGTATATTCTAAGAAAGATGCCCTGTGTTATCTGCACAGAGAAACTACTTCAAACCTATTTGTAACTGGGTAAAAGTATGATAGCTGGGACCCAACACTGGTTACGCTGGTTGCGCAACGCGGATCTGAATTAATGAGGGGAGCATGTGCATGAGCCAGCCCATTGTTCACCAGAAAGGGGGAGAGGAAACATTTCTATCCCGTTTACTGTCTTCGTAAGCTGTGGTTTAGCATTTAACAGGAAAAATCTCTAGCATTGCTTTACTTGCCTTAAGCACAATGCTTCCCTGTTTATTGTCCCCTCCTTTCTGTCTCCCCTTTCTGTTTCCCCCCTTTCTGACCTGCATTGGGCTCGTCTTCCAGTCCTCTATTCTGAACCACCTTGCACAAGTAGTGTACCATTGGGTCCCAGCTATCATACTTTTACCTGTAACTGGATTGATAAGCAATGTATCTCTATGCTGAATACATGAAGTTTGTCTTAGATATATAAAGTATAATATATGCTTGCAAACTCTTTCATAAATTGGAAAAGAATCTCCTGCCCACTGGAGTTCCATGTAAGCAAAGTCTTAACAATAGAGTTTCTCAGATTGTAAAAGATTTTTTTCTACACATTTGAGTGCAGTTAAATTATGAAAAAATTAAGGAACTAGCTGCTGATATCAGTTAAAGGTAAGGAGATACTAAGCCTCCTTACCAGCGATGTGGCACAGCTTCTTTGTTTTCCTTACGTTCCTCTAAACACTTAATTGGAATAGAAGGACCTTTTTTTTGTTTGTCATGTCAGGAGCGACTTGAGAAACTCGAATCCAAGGAGAGGCAGATGAGCTCCCTCTATCAACTCCAGCTCCTCATGCGAGGACATGAGAGAAGCCCCCCACAAGGATGATAAAAACATCAAATCATCCAGGCATCCCCTGGGCAACATCCTTGCAGACGGCCAATTCTCTCATGGAAGGACCATAGCTTAGTTGTAAACTATTTTTGAAGCAAAAGGTTTCACATTGTGGAATATTAAATTAAAAGGATCAGAAAGCAGCAGTTTGAGGTAAAACGTATCTGTGTGGCTGAAATCTTGGTGGCGGGGCGGGGGGGGGGGGGGGCAGTGGCAGCTACTAGCAGGTAGTAGTAGCCTAGACAGGCAAACAGCTTGGTCAGTTGTAATCTTCACGTTCTTCTTGGCTTTCTACCTAAAAACTAATTTCATTAGCACAGAGCCCTGCCTACAAGTCTAATTCAGAAATAGGTACCCTTTTTGTTTACTCTGCTTTTGAGATAGCAGAAACGTCTAGCACGTCCATCATCTCTACAGTTATACAGTACTTCATATGAGAAGCAATCTGTGGAAGGAATTACCAACCTACTTGTTACAGTGTTTACATATTTCTGCGATGAAATATATATGCAATGCACTAAAGTAGACATTCAGTTCTTTTACTGTTTCACTTAGGAACATTCCTCACTGTAGCTGTTCTTAAGTGAAATGCTTCAAAAGGCTAAAGGTGCCGTATGAGATTCTTCAGGTCCATTACTCTTTCAGACAGAGAGCTGAATAGTTACAGACATGCTATAGCAAAACGAGTTCACAGAGAGCTTTGATTAGTGATAAATATCTGCTTCTTTCAAGGTATTTTTCAGGTTTATGGATAAATGAATACTTTTTCCAAGGATGTCTTATGTCTTCATTGTTGCGGTGAGCCTTCATATTCTTTCCAACTTATGGTGAGCCTATCACAAGGCATTGTTTCACTTATCCAAACCTGGGGGAGAGATAGTCTCTAGTAATCTACTGGGTCTGCCAGGCAATTCTGTGATATGCTTCCCTTTGAATTTACCTTAGAGATGCGTTGAAGACTCTACCGAATTCTTAGAGAGGAATCTCTAGATCCTCCAATGCATCTCTATGGCATCTTGGGACCAGATGTGAAGCAATTTAATTGTATTTGGTTGTATCCATAGTTTCATGTATCTCATACAGCCGTGATAAAGGGCTCCTCTTACTGTATGCACGTAGAACAGTTGTCGTGTCAGCTCAGATCCATCCTGAAAAATCCTTGAAATCTCTTGGACAGGAGCAGAATTCAAAATGATCTTGACAGATTAGAGAGATGGGCCAAAACTAACAAAATGAAGTTCAAAAGTGACAAATGCAAGATACTCCACTTAGGCAGAAAAAAACAAAATGCAAAGATAGAGAATGGGGGACGCCTGGCTCGAGAGCAGTACATGTGAAAAAGATCTTGGGGTCCTCGTGGACAACAAGTTAAACATGAGCCAACAATGTGATGTGGCGGCAAAAAAAAAAAGCCAGTGGGATTTTGGCCTGCATCAACAGGAGCATAGTGTCTAGATCTAGGGAAGTCATGCTACCCATGCTCTATTCTGCCTTGGCTAGACCACACCTGGAATAGTGTGTCCAATTCTGGGCACCACAATTGAAGAGAGATATTGACAATCTGGAAAGTGTCCAGAGGAGGGTGACTAAAATGATCAAGGGTCTAGAGAACAAGCCCTATGAACAGCGGCTTAAAGGGCTGGGCATGTTTGGCCTGAAGAAGAAAAGGCTGAGAGGAGACATGATAGCCATGTATAAGTATGTGAGAGGAAGCTTGTTTTCGGCTTCCCTGAAGACTAGGAAGCGGAACAACGGCTTCAAACTACAAGAAAGGAGATTCCATCTGAACATTAAGAAGAACTTCCTGACTGTGAGAGCTGTTCAGCAGTGGAACTCTCTGCTCCTGAGTGTGGTGGAGGCTCCTTCTTTGGAAACTTTCAAACAGAGGCTGGATGGCCATCTGTCAGGAGTGATTTGAATGCAATATTCCTGCTTCTTGGCAGGGGGTTGGACTGGATGGCCCATGAGGTCTCTTCCATCTCTATGATTCTATGATTCTAAGACAGACGGACAAATGTCAGAGTGCTGGAAGAAGCAAAGACCACCAGCATTAAAGTGATGCTCCTACACTATCAACTTTGCTGGACTGGCAATGTTGTCCAAATGTCTGATCACTGTCTCCCAAAGCAGTTACTATACTCCCAACTCAAGAACGGGAAACGTAATGTTGGTGGACAGGAAAAGAGATTTAAAGATGGTCTTAAAGCCAACCTTAAGAACTGTGGCATAAGCACCAAGAACTGGGAAGCTCTGGCCCTTGAGCACTCCAAGTGGAGGTCAGTTGTGACCAGCAGTGCTGTGAAATTAGAAGAGGCACGAATGGAGGGTGAAAGGGAGAAAGGTGCCAAGAGAAAGGTGTATCAAGTCAACCCAAACCAAGACTGCCTTCCATCTGGAAACCAATGTCCTCACTACAGGAGAACATGTGGATCAAAAATAGGGCTCCACAGCTGCCTACAGACCCACTACCAAGACACTACATTTGGAGAACCATCATTTTCGGGTTATGAGGGATCACCTAATGTAAACATAAAAGTAGAACAGTTAATTGACATATTGTCTCTGCCTATGTCTGCATGAATATAGTGCAAAGAAACATCAGTTTTAACAATATACTCAAACAAGCCTCAGGTAAAGCAACGTCTCACTTATTAAAAAAATCTTTCTGTATGGTGCAGCTGCTTTAACATTCAATACAACTATTAAAGATATTCAAGCAGTTCCAGAATATAAGAGCAAATCAGCTTGATGGTTTCTTGAACGGATTTCTTTGTAGAAGGGCAAAACCACAAGTGCATACAAGCATGCTCTTTATCTTCATTTTTTAAACAAGCTCGGCATGCGGCCACCCCAGAATGAATGCAAAAAATAAAGGCACTGTTCTAAAGGCAGAGACATACTGTTCTTTCAGCCTTGTTTAGTATTCGTGCCCTTTCAGTTCAAGACTTCTAAGATACTGTGCAACCATTTGGGTATCTTATTGTGAACTCTTAAAATAACAAGGCCGCAGACACCTAGAAAATCAATAGTAAGGAAGAAACATCTGTGGACAATAGTAATTAGGCTACAATATGAAATTTGATCAGACCTGGCTCTGTTATTAGGCAACAAATGTTGTGATTCCTATCAAGAGTTTTTAAAAATACCTCAATTAATTCATTACACTTTTTGTATAATTAATTAACCAAAAATGAAAAGAAGACATTTGAACGCCAACATCAAAAAATTATATTTCAATAGATTTCGAACACAAACCTGAAATTATTTTGCATATTACACTTGTCTGATTTTTTCAATCATTTCATTGTAAATATTGTTCATATTGTATATATTCAGTATAATCATTCACATGGATGTCTGGGGCACTGCAAGTTGCCCATTTTCCTATATCTAGGCCAGAGGTCCCTAAACTAAGGCCTGCAAGTGTTGGGATTCAACACCATACTGCTCAAGTTTCAAATCCTCAGTGAGTAACAAGTTAGTTCAATTAAAATAGGCTGAGGGTTTCCCTTCTCCCATTTCTCCTGTATGACAGTTGGAATGTATCTATTTCTTCTTTGTTTCTGCTCTCATTAATTAATTAATTTGCAGTATTTATATACTGCTTTTCTCATCCCTAGGGGGACTCAAATTGTTTACAAAAATAATGGCAAAATTCAATGCCTTACATACATAAACCAAATCATAAATCAAACAGCATATAATTAAGCATAAAATCAATTGCACAATTCACCATAAAAGGACATTTTAAACATGACTGGTTGTGTAGAATTGATACTTTTCTACTGCAAGCCTTTACTTTGACTTCTCTTTTTCCATCTTTGTGTACTGTGTGTATTGAGATTTCTCTCTGCTTGTGTGTCAGGAGAGATGTAATAGCTGGTGTTTTTCCCGCTCTTTGAAACCTTAGAAGAGATGGGTTATAGAGTAGCTCAGATCCAGTTCTTTAACTATTAAAGAAATACGGTTAGTTCTTATTATTGTAAACAAACCTTTTGTGATTTTTAAGATTGGACTCTGTATCTTTGCCTGCCTAAGCTCTTAATTCTTTTACAGCCACAACCAACAGCACATCATCCTCTGCTTGCTCTGAGCTAAATGCGCAACGAAAGTATCCTGTTTATGATTTTGGATGCTCTGCTTATTTTTGGGTAGCTTTCCCTAACAAAATCCTAACACTAAGGTCTTTTTCTCAGCCCCCGCCACTGCTGTCATGCGCTCACACACTCAAATCGCATCAGCAGTCCATTTATTTTGTGTGGCAGTTATAAGTGACTGTGAGTGACGGTAGGTGTGCAGTTAGGGCAAGTGAGTGTGGAAAGTGAGTGTGAGCAGTGGTGGTAAGTGTGTGCGCGCAGTGGTGGGTGTGTGGCATAGCCAACACTTGATACAGACATGCCCTATGCATGCACAGCATGCGCACACCTGGACACAATTAAAGCCTGTCCTCCCCAACAGTCATAGGTTCTGCGAACTGGCCTCCACTTTAAATGTTAGGAAATCCTTGATCTAGGCTATATGTATATTCTAGCCAACATGATCCCCAAGGAGGAACATATTACTAAAAAATAAATAAAATGATCAATACTTCAGATGTCACTGTTAGAAGTAAGTAGCTATATTTCAGAGTTACTTTGTCTGGCATTGAGAAATCTACAAAATAGGTCCTACAATTTGGTTTTATGTGCCGCTTCCAGAATATAAGTATCTTTGATCTGAGTGTTGTTTGTTTCCATTGACTCCAACAATGAAGTTTTATAGACCATGGAAACACAGGGTCCACCTACATGGAACAAATGAGTTGGCTCTGGGATGAACGGATTATGTGGCATTCACATGACGCACAGGATCAATTTGCCTTAATATGGCCATGTCCTGTCTTAATGAAGTTCTGTGAAGCTCTGGACTTTGCCCACATTTTGGACTTGTCTAAACAGTTGGATTGCTTCTTATTTAGAAATGGCTACACTGTTCACATCACCATCTCGTCATTCTGGGGTACTTCACTTGAGATCAACAATGCCATTCCTGTTCCCTTATAGCTTGAGAAGCTTACTAGATTTAAGAAGTGTTCCATTTTTTAAAAAGCATAACCTATGAGAATGTTTTACTTCCCCTTACTCCTGCCCAAAAAGGAGAGAGGAAATGGCCCAATCTCTTCTGCTGCAAATGATGTTTAGTCTGCTATAAACCAAATAAATGAGTTGGCAATACCTATGACTAAACAGTCCTGAGTTCTGACGGTGTATGGCTGCCGCTTTCGACATGTCATGAACTACTGTGCCTTTCACAATCTAGACACATGATATTAAACGAAATACCTAAATAGATATCAGACAGCTGTTTATATAAGAAGCAGAAAGGAGAGCAAAACTCCTACTGTTTTGCGGGAAGTGGAGCAAGGAGGGGAATTCTGATCAGCACCTAAAGGAAAATCAGTCCCTCACTCATATTTTCCAAACATAAGGAAGAAGTCAACATTTTCTTTTCTTGTTATCTCTTGTAAATTTAAGGGTTCAGAGATATGAGCAGTCTCTTATAAGAGTGTCTAGAAATCCAGACATGACAAGGGCCAGGGACTGAAGCCCAGTTGCATTTCTGAGCTTCCAGGAGGTAAGACTTGGCTTAGTTTCAGCTTAATCACAAGCTTTAAAGTTTTGTGATTAGATATTATGAGAATTAAAAATATCTCCAGAAAACTGTTGATGGTACTCTTGCAAAACCTGCTCTACTTTCCCCCCTAGAAAACGATACTGTGCAAATCTAGACAATTTTTGCAACAGTTCTAGGCAGTATCAGCACAATCCTAGGTATATCTACCTAAGAGTAAGTCTCACTTAGTTCAAAGAGTCTTATTTCCAGCCATATGTTTGCTACTCCTGTCTAAGAAGTAATGTTTAGAAAACAAAAGCAGGTAATTAAAATGTTATTTTCTCTCTCACTAAAAAGTCAAATGTGGATGAAAGGCCAAGTAATGTTTAGAAAACAAAAGCAGGTAATTGAAATGTTATTTTTCTCTCTCACTAAGAAGACAAATGCTAATGAAAGACCAAAGAAACAAAAGCTACTTTGTGTCCCATGTTTGAGGAAAAGACAGGTTATAAATGAGAGACAAGGATGATCATGGTAGAGGAGGAAAAAAATGTAACCATGGATACAATAATAAACAATAATAAATAATAAAACTTTATTAATACCCTGCCACCATCTCCCGGAGGGACTTGGGATAGCTCACAAAGCACTTAAAGTTGCAAAGACACAAAATGCAAAAATTCAATGATAATAACGCAAAAGCAATAACAACCAACATAAGATCAATAAAATGCAACAATAGCTGCAGATATAAAACGACTGCAATCAATATCAGTCTCATAAAGTGCACAGTGAAATGATCTCTAGGTCCTTGGATATGTCCATTAAGGGTTTCTAAACATGGTCAAAAGCTTGTCTAAACAGCCATGTCTTCAACTGTGTACAGAAGGCTTGGAGAGTTGGGGGTAACCTAATCTCACTTGGGAGGGCATTCCTAAGCCAGGGAGCCACCACCGAGAAGGCCTTCTCTCTCGTCTCCACCAACCGCACTTGAGTCAGAGGTGGAACCGAAAGGAGGGCCTCCTCAACAGATCTCAGATTGCAATAGTTATTAATGAAAAATTTGAAACTGAAGGAAAATTAATGTATTGTCGAAGGCTTTCATGGCCGGAATCACTGGGTTGTTGTAGGTTTTTCCGGGCTATATGGCCATGTTCTAGAGGCATTTTCTCCTGATGTTTCACCTGCATCTATCGCAAGCATCCTCAGAGGTAGATGCTTGCCATAGATGCAGGCGAAATGTCAGGAGAAAATGCCTCTAGAACATGGCCATAAAGTGAAGGAAAATTGTTTTGTTCTAGATCAAACAGGCAATCTTCATGGCATGGAATTTTGAAATGCCAAAACACAGTTAATCATATCATAAATAACTTAAGAGGACTGATATGTCATAAATATATGCTCAGAAAGGTCAAGATGGTAATCATATGCCAAATCGTTACTTTTCCTCTGGACAGTCACTGTGACTACCCTAATAGCATTTTGCCATGGAATCTATGTCTTTACACAAAATTAAACAAATTCTCCAAGGTTCAGAACTGGGGTCGACAATGAGCCGAATCATCCTACACTGCAACTGGCACGTTTTCTTTATCCAACTTGCATGGAAAGGCTAAGACAACAGTCTTTACTCTTTCTTATGGAAAATTACAAAGATTACGAAGTGATTTGTTATTTCAATTCAGGGTGGGCACTGTGCACTCCCCTTGCCCTTTTCAGCATGTTGGGAATTGCAGTCCACCACATATAGAGGACTACATAATCTGTGGTTTAAAGACCTCATCACACTAGAGAATGAATCCACTTTAAATCCGTTTTTTGTCTTCTGCATAATTCTGGGATTTGTAGTTTAGCGAGGCTCTTAAAAGCTCCTCCCTTAACTGCAAACCCCAGAATTTTGCAGGAGGCAGCAACTGAATTTAAAGTGGGTTCATTCTCTAATGTGATGAAGTAGTAAGTGATTTGACTTGAAACACATTTCAATAGTAGGTGAGCAATCATCTTCATTCAGATTTCAGTGGAAAGCTAGAATCTAGTTCCATCTTCCTGAGCACAGTACCCAATATTAAAATGTCAACTTGCTTTAAGTGTAATCTGCTTACAACTATTTTTCATAATATTTTGTATTTATTTATATATTTATACCGAATTCTTACCTGTAAGGGTCTGAAGGGTCCTTGGCGTCACAGACGTCCGCATGACCATGGCATACACACCGTCCTCCAATGCTGATATCCTTGATACTATAGTAATACTAGAAGATCAGAAAATGATTTCACTTAATAAAATGTCCAGGTATTCTCCACTTACAGCAGAATAAGAACAAACCAACCAATTCCAGCTAAATAGTTTCAGCTTTACAGTTGACTCATCCAAAAAGGCAGCCTTCTGCAATCAGGTGCCCTTCAGATCTTTTGTATTTCAATTTCAATTCCTTCCTCATCATCTTCTAGACAGAATAGGAGCTCTATTCTAAAATATTTCAAGGGAAATATTCTGAAGGGGAAAAAATCTTCTATAGACAGAGTGGGGTGACGTCAGGACTTTCTCCATGCTTGATGGGGGCTAAGACTGAGGATTTACAATGACTTGGCAACTGTAGTTGTAACAGCATTGTCACAATGCAACTTGGGAATGACATCACAAAGCATTGTGGACATTGAGGATGCCAGCATATTGATAGCAGGCAATTGCTAAACAGAGATCATAGGGAAATTTTAAAAAACCCTCTTTACAATTTCAATAAAATATTTCTTAAATAAAATCATTCTCTTTAGTGAAATAACTTTCTGCACCCTGACTCTTTTCACACTGGGATTTAGGCAGAAAGAACAAGTGTTCAAAATTCCCATTAATTGATATCCTTCACTTCCACCTTAAGCACATCAAGATATTATTGCAGTGGTACGAGATGTACTTATACATGTTACATATTACATTACATATTCACTGCTATATGGAAATTAGTAGCATATGATTTAGTACAGTGGTTCTCAACCTGGGGTCCCCAGATGTTTTTGGCCTACAACTCCCAGAAATCCCAGCCAGTTTACCAGCTGTTAGGATTTCTGGGAGTTGAAGGCCAAAAACATCTGGGGACCCCAGGTTGAGAACCACTGATTTAATAGCTTATGATGGGGCCGTGGGTGGCGCAATGGGTTAAACCCTTGTGCTGCTGAACCACTGATCTGAAGGTCGAGAGTTCAAATCTGTGGGATAGGGTGAGCTCCCATTGTTAGCCCTAGCTTCTGCCAACCTAGCACTTCAAAAACATGGAAATGTGAGTAGATCAATAGGTACTGCCTCGGCAGGAATGGCAAAAAGATGTTCCATGTAATCATGCTGGCCACACGACCAAGAGGTGTCTATGGACAATGCAGGCTACTCAGTTTGGAAATAGAAATGAGTGCCTCCCCCCGAGCCGGAGATGAGCATTGCATCCAGAGCCAGAAATGAAAGGAGAAGACTTTGTCTTTGTCTGTGTAGTTGTGTGTCATTGTAGTTCATTGTAACAAGACAATGAATGTTTGCCTGTGTCTGTTTATATGCTGTAATCTGCTCTGAGTCCCCTCAGGGAAAAAGGCAGAATATAAATAAAGTGTTGTTGTTGTTGTTGTTGTTGTTAGATACACAGCAAGATTAGTACACAGCAAACAGAATCACTATGCTGGCCTTTGTATTTGATCACATGTTGGACACTTCCCAAGTGTCAAGGACTATGTGATGTATCAGTGAATAATGTGTGCAGATCCGAATAGGATGGCCTTTTGCAGCTGACAGATGGTAATTTTGTCAGCTCTTATTGTTTTTAAGTGCAAGCCAAGGTCTTTAGGCACTGTACCCAGTGTGCCAATCAGCATTGGGACCACTTGACTAGCTTGTGCCAGAGTTTTTGCAGTCCTCATATCGTGCAAGATTTTCCAGTTGCTTCTTGTCTCATTATTATTATTATTATTATTATTATTATTATTATTAAATCCAAGTCATTCAAGAATGCATTTTCTAGTCCACTCTGGTTGCCAATGCATTCACTCTTATTCTTGAGATCTATTTTTTGAACAATAGAGCCTTTTAAACAGAAAATGACATTAATAAATCTAATCTGATAACAGCATTGACAAACAGCTTCCCATCAGGCCTAATCAGAGATTTATAAAGGCCTGAAGGCATTCATGGTTTCCTGCCTTGCAAAGCAAGCATGGCATCCTTCCAAGGCAAATGGTCACATAAGTTTATTCATTTCTCAGCTGCTTCCAAAAGCTACTGCTCGCACACCAGTAATGAGATGGATAGTCAAGAGAAGTATAGAAGCATCTTACCCTCCTGGTCACAGTAGGATCTCTTAGTGCCTTTCCCATTAAATGGCCAAGTAAAGTATTGGTCCTCAGGAAACGCAATCGGATGTTAGTGGCTTTGGTGAAATTCCTCAGGAGAGGGGAATAGGAGAAGTTCATGGCTCCTGGACGTCCATTCACCAAGGAGACAACAATCTACAGGAGAACAAATAAAGTTAGAACATTTTTTTCAAGTGGACAGAAGTTCCATATTACTCTAGAATCATTGAATCATAGAATCATAGAATCAAAGAGTTGGAAGAGACCTCATGGGCCATCCAGTCCAACCCCCTGCCAAGAAGCAGGAATATTGCATTCAAATCACCCCGGACAGATGGCCATCCAGCCTGTTTAAAAGCTTCCAAAGAAGGAGCCCCCACCACACTCTGGGGCAGAGAGTTCCACTGCTGAACGGCTCTCACAGTCAGGAAGTTCTTCCTCATGTTCAGATGGAATCTCCTCTCTTGTAGTTTGAAGCCATTGTTCTGCATCCTAGTCTCCAGGGAAGCAGAAAACAAGCTTGCTCCCTCCTCCCTGTGGCTTCCTCTCACATATTTATACATGGCTATCATATCTCCTCTAGCTGGAGAAATGTTTCCCTGCAGCAACTGAGCAATGCTCTTCTGCATCTACTTCCCATTTATTTTTCTAATCCATTTCAATTTATTTCTGAGTAAATATACTCATAGTAGGTATAATATTTCCACATCTTATTCCTGGAGCCTCTGGTGGCACAGTGGGTTAAACCCTTGTGCCGGCAGGACTGAAGACCAACAGGTCACAGGTTCGAATCCGGAGAGAGAGCAGATGAGCTCCCTCTATCAGCTCCAGCTCCTCATGCAGGGATATGAGAGAAGCCTCCCACAAGGATCATAAAACATCAAAAACATCCAGACATCCCCTAAGCAACGTCTTTGCAGACGGTCAATTCTCTCACACCAGAAGCAACTTGCAGTTTCTCAAGTCGCTCCTGACATGACAAAAAAAAATAATCTCATTCCTCCTGCCATTTTCCCAGCAAGCTGAAGATAATAACTTACTCAAGTTCATGCTTTGGATTTATCCCTCAGTTGGAATGTGAAGTGTTCCTCACATCCAAGCTCAGTCGTTGTTTACATGATGATTATTCTGATTTAGACACAGAAAGAACCAAAAGAAAATATGTTGACTAGCTACAGCTTAAGTAGCAGAGGGGGAAAAAGAAGGGGCCTGAGGATGTTAAGAATTGTGCAAGTTGGAGTCCAAAACACCTGGAGGGCCAAAGTTTGCCCATGCCTGAGCTACAGTCTGCCATTAAACGTTAAGGAGTCTGTCTCTGACTATAAGTTGAAATTTGTTCTCATTGAAACAAATGGAACTTGACATTTTGGACTACAGCCTCCAGGTGTTTTGGACTCCAACTTGCACAATTCCTAACATCCTCAGCCCCCCCCCCCCCCCCCCCCCCAGCTGCTTAAGCTGTAGCTGGTCAACATATTTCTTTTGGTTCTTTCTTTCTCATTGATTTTAGTAGAAACTAAGTTCAACTAACATAGCCTGGACTCAACCCAATGTACTGCTTTTCTAGGATCTATTTTAGCACCATAGTAAAAATAAAGGTTTCCCCTGACATTAAGTCTAGTCATGTCCAACTCTGGGGGTGATGCTCATCTCCATTTCTAAGCCAAAAAAATGGCTGTTATCCGTAGACACCTCCAAGGTCATGTGGCCAGCATGACTGAATGGAGTGCCATTACCTTCCCACCAGAATGGTACTTACTGATCCACTCACATTTGCATGTTTTTGAACTACTAGGTTGGTAGATGCTGGGGCTAACAGCGGGAGCTCACCCTGCTTCAGATTTGAACCGTCAACCTTTCGGATAGCAAGTTCAGCAGCTCAGTGGTTTAAACTGCAGCACTACCAGGGGGAGCCATTTTATCACCATATACCGACTTAATACAAGTCATGTCCAATTTAAGTACAATACTGAATGTCTTCCTGTGAGCATTTTTTCATTTAGGAAAACATATAGTGCCATGACAATCTTGGGATAAATAAGTGGTGAGCACAGAGCAACCATGTGTGTTTGTGTGTTGTTCAGGAGTTATTTTGGCATAATTTGCTGTGTTACGGGGTAAAGACTCACACAGTCCTAGACTTTTGGTGAGCTAAAACAATGGTTCATGCTTGCCATTATGGCTTTCGTCAGCTTTGCTAGACATAACAAAAGACAGAGGCTGAGTTCTTTTTGATGGTGTGCTGAGAACATCATGAGAAAGCGAGTCAATGCCCTGAAACATGGAAGCATAAATCATGGAAACTCCTTTCCCCTTGGCTTATGAATGACACGTGAAGATAACACAGCACCTGGAGAGGTTCTCTGCTACCACGGCAATTAAAATAGATGAAACTAAAATGGAAGCTTATCACAGGGCTGTCCTTGTCTGACTATGAAATAACACATAATAAGCAACCACACCAAGAATTTATTTTTGAAGCGATAGGGGTTCAAATTGCTTAAAATCTTACTGTTTCCTTTTCAATTTAACAGACCTTTTCACAGATGTAGGAAACTGCAAAGTCAATTAAAACAGGAGTAGCTCAGCAAAATATGGGGAATTTACTTTGGGAAATTAATCAAATAATTGTATTTCTTTCAGTTTGCAGATGTTAGTTCTATTTCTAAAAGTCTCTCCTTTCCTGCCCTAAACAGAGCATTTGATTTCTGAATAAGCATGCCTGTGGTTGAATAAACTGTTTTACACCCCACTGCAACCCTTTAACAATCCCAGCAGAGTTCATCTGCTGGAACACAGTATCGGCGCAGCTGGAACAGTTCCGCCAGCATGACTCAAGATTATAACAGAATTTAGCAACAGGATGCACCCGTGTTTCCCAGGCGCAACATCCCACAGCCTGCTATTAGCTTTAGATAACTTTAAAAATGTTTAAATATGCAAAGTTCACTGGGCTCCAAAGGGCAAAACCTTGCTTTGTCTCCTAAGGGAAAAGCATATCACTGTAAGATTTATCTTCTGTTTCACATATTCCTTTGCACATGGATGGAAGTGGATGGTACAAAATTTGGAATCTAAAAAGCCTCATATTTCTGTCTTTAAATGTAGCTACCTCCTGCAGCTGTAGATATACAATGGTTTGAACCACCAAAGCAAATGTGTGAAAAAGGCTTAGAAGCCAAAAGTTTGGTGGAACTACGAGTAGTTTATAGATGTTCTGTTACTGTTGTTGTTGTGTGTCTTCTAGAAGTTCCTGACATGATTACCTATAGCCAACCTATCACAGGGATTTCTGGGGCTTTTTTTTTTTTTTGTCGTGTCAGTAGCGACTTGAGGAACTGCAACTCACTTCTGGTGTGAGAGAATTGCAAGGACGTTGCCCAGGGGATGCCCGGATGATTTGATTTTTTTCCCATTATCCTGGTGGGAGGCTTCTCTCATGTCCCCACATGAGGAGCTGGAGCTGATAGAGGTAGCTCATCCGCCTCTCCCCGGATTCCAACCTGCGACCTGTCGGTCTTCAGTCCTGCCGGCACAAGGGTTTAACCCACTGCGCCATCGGGGCTGAGAGTTTGTGACTCACCCAAGGTCACCCAGTAGGCTTTCATGGAATTGAAGCCTTGTCTCCAGATTCATAGTCCAGCATTCAAATCATTGCACAATGCTGCCTCTCTACCTTTCCAGTATTGTAGTTCAGTGTTTCCCAAACTGTGCTCCTCCAAGTATTTTGGACTTCAGCCCCCGCAATTCCTAATGGCTACTAAGATGGCTGAGATTTCTGAGAGTCCAAAACACCTGGAAGAGCACAATTTGAGAAACACTGATCTAGCTCAAGACTTCATGACATTCCCTTATTCTCATTCTCTCTCTCCTCAATCCCTCTCATTAGCTACTTTTCAGTCTTCATTCCAGTAACATACACACACAGGGCTCCTCCACACAGCCCTATATCCCAGAATATCAAGGCAGAAAATTTCACAATATTTGTTTTAAACTGGGTTGTCTGGGTCTGTCTTGATTATGGGATATAAGACTGTGTGGAAGGGCATACACACACAATAATACCCCATTTTGTAAATGGGAAATGGTTTGTCCATGGTTATCATACAAACAGGAAGAATCTGAATCAAGATTCAGATTCCACACTTCTATTGAAATTCCACACTGTACTCTCAGGGCCCTTCCACACAGCCCTATATCTCAGAATATCAAGGCAGGAAATCCCACATTATCTGAGAGTGGGCTTAGGGCCCTTCCACACAGTCCTAGAATATCCCAGAATATCAAGGCAGAAAATCCCACAATTGGGTTATCTGAGTCCACACTCAAATAATGTGGGACTTTCTGCATTGATATTCTGGAATATAGGGATGTGTAGAAGGGCCCTGAGTCCTGACTCAGATAATGTGGGATTTCTTGCCATGATATTCTGAGATATAGGACTGTGTGGAAGGGCCCTCAAAAGCCAGAATGGCAAAATCCATAAAAAACCAAACATATCATTCCTGTTAAAGAACATCGTATCTAATAAAATCAATGACAAAATCCAGACAAGTCATTTGAAACACAGAGCAAACAAAAACCAAAGAGCTCACCTCTCCATTCTCCAGGGGAACAATGCGAGAGTATTCAGTGGTGCAAATGGCATCATCGTCTTTGGTAATCCGTTCTATAGTCTTTGGGCCAAATTTCTCTATACAGTCTCTCTTGGAAGCTATGAAACATAAAAGAGACAAAAAGTTGCATATCCTGGAAATGTGACTCCTGCTTTACATGAAATAATACTTTGCATTTATATAATGTTGTTGAATATTGGAAAATGCTTCATGTATTTATATCAAGACAATCCTTACAATACCTGTAAAGTCGAGTCAGTATTATTTTCTTCCTTGTGGGGCACAGAAATGCCACAAAAGTGAATAACCATGTATAAATATCTCTAGGAACTTATAGATCTCCAGCTTGGCTCTATGGTCAATTTCTATCATAGAATCATAGAATCAAAGAGTTGGAAGAGACCTCATGGGTCATCCAGTCCAACCCCCTGCCAAGAAGCAGGAATATTGCATTCAAATCACCCCTGACAGATGGCCTAAAGATTCCTTAAGATAACATTTTATTCAAATGCGTGAATAATCAAATCCAGCCGTCAAACTTGCAAATATGGAGGGTTTACTGAACCGTGAAGGCCACCTAGTGAGATAATGGCTGAGGATAGAGTCAAAGGGACATCCTTAGTTCTAATTTGACTGTTAGCCATGGCAGTACAGTAGAGTGTGAATGCCAGAAATACAAATAGGCTGCACAGAGGGAGGATGAAAATGTTGCACTCCAGACTGTTTTTGTTCTTAATGTGACATATTTTGTAAGGGTTTAAGTGCAACAATAACTCTTCATGAAACAACCATGAGCTGGAATGCTGAAAAACATGCACCTGCAATGCTTAAGAGAAGTACTTGGACGTGTTATATCTTTCTCAATATCTGAAATGGGAGAATGCAGAACCCACACAGATCTACTGCTGGGATCCTTAATATCCCTAAATGTCCCTGCAGTTTTGAGTCCAAAAGCAGCTGTAGAAGGAAATGAATTCCCATACTTTTACAAAATCCCACCTGAATATTGGGAAGAACTTTCTGATGGTAAGCGTGGTTTGACAGAAGAATATGCTGCCGCAGAGTGATATGAAGTCTCCTTCTTTGGATTTTTTCAAACAGAAGCTAGAGAGCTCTTTGTAGGGAGTGCTTTGATGGGTATTCCTCCATGGCAGAATGGAATTTGACTATATGACCTTTGTCCTTTCTTCCAACTCTATTAATATATGACTCCTGCCAAACTATATTTCCCCTTTGAGTATCCCTTGCATAAGAAAATCCCATGAAATCCACAAGGATCACTGTCAAGTTGTCAGGTGAATTCAAGGCACAAACACACACACAAGAAAAGCTATGCTAGGTTGCTATATAGCAGAGGTTCCCAAACTGTGGTCTGTGGACCACCGGTAGTCCTCAAGAACTAAAATATGATCTGTGAGTGACCTCACCATTACTACACCATTGCAACAAGAACAATTGGTCTTGCAAAACCCTTTATAGTGCTGAGGCAATGGGGATGTTGGGAGGGGAGAGGCTGACTACCCACGAAAGGTAAAACAGCAAGCATTCTGACTACAGCTGCTTCTCCTCTTTCTTCCTTTCCCGTGAGCATAGCCATTTCATGTGGTGCCTGGAAGCAGAGGTGCCTTGGTGTCTTCATTTTTAGGCCTGTTCTTGGGGTGATTTGGGGTGCTGATTCAGAAAATCGCATTGGATAGAACACATCAGCTCTAGATTATTAAATATGGTTTTCTGTGGGCAAGCAGATGGCAACTACTGAATGGCATATGCTCTGTATCAGAAACTAGAGCTGATGTGGTCTATCCAATGCAATTTTCCAAACCAAATCTAAAGTTGACCAAAAACTGATTTGTAACCCTTTTGGTACTAA
The DNA here is from genome assembly GCF_037176765.1 of Anolis sagrei. Classification (NCBI taxonomy): domain Eukaryota; kingdom Metazoa; phylum Chordata; class Lepidosauria; order Squamata; family Anolidae; genus Anolis; species Anolis sagrei. Next base: position 232,786,511 of record NC_090024.1, read on the forward strand.
TGTTGGAGAGTGGTGTTGGTCGAAGTGGTCCCTGGTTCAAAAAATGCTGGGAACCACTGCTATAAGCTAAGGGAATAGTGACAGTTACGTGTTCACAGTCCACCTGGAACTACACCCACCTTTCATCTTCAAATGTTGGATGCAACCATCACAGTCCCTTTCCAAATTATTAACTGGAAAACTATTTTATTAGTGACCTCACTACCTCTGAGGATGCTTGCCATAGATGCAGGCGAAATGTCAGGAGAAAATGCCTCTAGACCATGGCCATATAGCCCGAAAAAACCTACAGCAACCCACCTATTTTATTATGCTTCTTCGTGCCTCATTGCATTCATGAAAAGCACGATAGGCAGGAATAGAATAAGGAAAGTGACTATAGGGCTTTAGGTTTTCTTTCCACACATACATGATGGAAATCTCTAGCTGGAGCTGTGTTTAGCCCTGAGAGAAAAAGTCTCAATGACAATGAAGTCCCCCAGGGAAGCGTTACTCCTCATGTACCACAGCCCACATCTTACCCTTCCCCACAGCTATTTTTTCAACATATTCATCACTCCTAACCAACCAAGATTATATCTGGTTTTGGCCCATAGTATACAGCCCACACTGATTTGCAAGAGAGCTTTAGGCCAAAGGTCCCTAATTTATGCATGTTTGGCATTCCCGCATTAGCAAAGTAGGTAAGAGAGAGGGCACTGTGGTACAGTGTTGCCCCTAAAAGGGTGAGTGATCCTTTCTTTAGGAATCCCAAAACTTCCTGTTAAATCTCACATACTTGAATAATTTGTCATTCTCTGACATAACACAGCTCTGCATTTTGCAACAGTCCGTTCAACAGAAATACAAACAGCTTACTGCTGAAACCATAAATTAAAACATACGGTAACCATTCAATTTTTTTTTAAGAAAAAAAGATAAGTCCTTTAGTCTTATAACTGATAAAGGTCAATGTTAATATAACTGCATATAATCTGAACTACATCACTAGCTTACTTTCTCCAGAAAGGTGCTACACATGGTATGATCAGGGTTGCAATATTTCAGACTAAAATGCCTAGAGCTAAAAACTAAGTCAGAATTGCTTTACCTATCAACTGCAGAATAATAGTAAGCAAGGGGGGGGGGGGGGAGATTCAATTAACAAATTGCTCCTTACCCTGGAATTCTGGTTTTTTTTATTGAACTTGGGACAGAATATATTAACTCTAGCTAAAGTCAAACCTTTATCCCAGGAAGTGTTTGTTGCTGTTGTGTGCCTTCAAGTTTCCATAGTATGGAGACCCAAAGGTGCCCTAGAGGGCCGGGCTTTAGCACAGCTGGTTAATCACCAGGAGCAATAGATCTTACCAATTGAAAGGTTGGCAGTTCAAAGCCCAGGTCGGGGTGAGCATTCGACCTTCTTCCCAGCTTACTGTCTACCTAAGCAGTTTGAAAAGAGCTGTGAGATGTGAGTAGAGAAATTAGGCACCACTTTAAGTGGGAAAGTTTTTTACGGCACCATAAAAGAAATACCAGAAAATGCCGGTGATCAAAGGAAGTCTGTAATCAAGGGCTCTTTATCATAGAAGATGGTGTAACAGCACCTCCCTGTGGCCGGAATTGAGTACACCCTCCAGGATGCCAAAGTTGAGAAAAATGCCAACATAACACCTCTATCTGTTGTCTGTCCTGTCTGTTTAATAGCATTGAATGTTTGCCATGTATGTGTTCTGTGAGAAGGGTGGAATATAAAGGCTGTAAATAAATAAATAAATAAGATCAAACTGTTTTCTTGGCAATATTTGTTCATAGTGGGTTTGCTATTGCCTTCATCTGAGGTTGGGAGAGTGTGGTCTGCCTCAATGGGTTTCTATGGGCAAACAGGGATTTGAATCCTAGTCTTCAGAGCCATATTCAGGTGCTCAAACCACTGCACCATGCTGGCTCATTCACTGGGAGATGTGGTGATTTTATAGAAAGATCCAAACAAAATATTTGATTGTAGCTAATGATAGCTATCCTTCACTATGATTATGAAATTACAAGCTATTTATGTGGGGAACACACTGGTAGGAAAGGCAATAAAACAGCTGTAGTTCCCCATCATGACCACTAGCATATTGGGTCTGTAGATGATCCTGGCAAGATAAAACCTGGCATTTCTTGAGTCTTCATACCATTCATAACATCATAGAGTGAAGATTCACTGATCTAATAGCATCCTCCAAAGTAACAAATAGCTTATTACAAGCCTTTAGGTCAGTGGTTCTCAACCTGTAGGTCCCCAGATATTTTGAACTACAACTCCTAGAAATCTCAGCCAGTTTACCAGAATTCATAATTTCTGGGAGTTGAAGGCCAAAACATCTGTGGACCCACAGGTTGAGAATCACTGCTTTAGGTGGTATGCAACACACAGGCATGTAGCCGGGGGAGGGGGGGGGGGCTCGGGGGGCTTAAGCCCCCCCCCCCCCCGAAATTCTCATGGTGGTTCGTGAAAAGGCCTTACTGGTGCATTATTTAAACTGTTATGTTTATTCATATCATGATCTGATCACCATACTCAATACATCCCATATGCATGAGGGTATTGGGGTAATGATACAAAAGGTTTGCTAGGCTAGACCCTCTTTCACTCAGACTCAGCCCCCCCCCCCCCCCCCCCCGAAACGAAATCCTGGCTACGGGCCTGGCAACACATGTTATTGGTAAGGGCAGCAACACAAATATCTGGATTAAAATTCAATGCAACAACATAGTGAGCATTTTGACCTGTTATTCCCATATAAAAGTAGTGTTTTAAGTCCCAGAAAAAGGGTTGAGAGAAGCCTTCATGTGGCTTCAACCCACTCTTCATTTTTAACTTCTTGGGTGTTCCTGAATAAAGTCATTTTCACACTCCCATCACAGATTGGGATGATAACTGAGTTTGTTCTGGTTTCCTTTGAGTGTTACAGAGACCAGCCTGCCACTGTGCTGATTTTCCACAGATGAGTAACCTTCGTCTTTCCAAAATTACGTTTTGGCAGAATGCATCACAGCTGGAAAAGATGCTGTTTTGATGAATTGAGGTAGACTGTTAATGTCTTTATATACTGAAGAACATAAATATATTGTTTGGCATTCCAAACCAGTCAGTTTACCAACCTCAAATGGTTTAGAAGACCAAAGCCTAGAAACCATGAGCATAACGTGCCCCTCCAAACTACAAAGATATCTGTCAACTTCTTTGGATTTTTCAACCAAAACCATCAATATCACTGAAATTAACTGCTAAAATGTGAATTCATCCTTATAGTTCTAGCAAATCATCTTTCCCATTCCCACCATAAATCTGATTTCATGCTTCAGGCATGGAATCTAAAATATGATTCCAGATTTCAAGCAAGCCCTGCCATTAAACCCCCTTCCTACAGGCTGCTACTGGCAAAAAATCCTCTTACCCTCCCAATTCTCTCATATCTTGCCAGTTCTTTGAAAATGACTGTGGGCATCGGATTCCATGCTTTGAATATCTGTGTAAATATCTGGTACGGAACATAGTGGGAGAACCATGCTGGGAACCCCTAATAAACTGCTGAGTGTTAATACACTTGCTTTAAACAGTAATGTGAAAATAAGACATTATGCACAGCAATAGCATATACAATGGCAAGGGAAGTCTGTACTTGTTAGAAAGGATTTCCAGAAATGACAAGGGAGCCTTCTGAATAAGAGCAACAAGCAGGCCAAGCAGAAAAGAGGGCTCTTGATCTATAAGTATATAAAAAATACACATTGTCTATGCTATAATGGTATTATCCCAGTGTTTCTCAACCTTCCTCATGCTGCAACCCCTTCATATAGTTCCTTATGTTGTGGTGACCCTCAACCAAAAAATTATCTTCGTTGCTACTTCATAACTGCAATTTTGCTACTGTTATGAATCATAATGTAAATATCTGATATCCAGGATGCATTTTCATTCACTGGATCAAATTTGGCACAAATTTGGTGGGGATGATTTTATCATTTGGGAGTTGTAGTTGCTGGGGTTTATAGTTAACCTACAATCAAAGAGCATTCTGAACTCCACAAATGATGGAATTGAACGAAACTTGGCACACAGAACTTCCATGACCAACAGAAAATACTGGAAGGGTCTGGTGGGCATTGAACATGAGTTTTGGAGTTGTAGTTCACCAACACCCAAAGAGCACTGTGGACTCAAGCAATGATAGATCTGGACCAAACTTGGCACAAATACCCAACATGCCCAAATGTGAACACCAGTGGAGTTTGGTGAAAATACACCTTGACATTTGGGAGTTGGTAGTTGCTGGACTTTATAGTCCACCTACAATCAAAGAGCATTCTGAACCCTACCAATGACAGAATTGGGCCAAATTTCCCACACAGAACCCCCCCATGACCAACAGAAAATACTGTGTTTTCTGATGGTCTTTGGCAACCCTCCTGACACTCCCCTCATGACCCCCCCCCCCCCGAGCCCTGTTCCATAAGTTGAGAAATGCTGGTCTATGCTATTATGATATTGTCCTAATGCCATAGCATTCAGGTAGTGGCTAAACAAAACCCAAGCAATGAATCGCAGCTATAAATCTGCACCAAGACCAATAAAAAAGCCGCCACAGAGAACATAAGGCTATTTTTCAAGGTTGTTTTAAAATAGGAACACTATGTGAGGCATTTTTTTTATTAAAAATCTATTATTATTAGAAAATTGTTAAGAGAAAGATGCTTCTGATTCTTCTGACCTTGAAGAGAAACTAATGGGCTCATAGATGCATGTTGTTGAACAAGTGAGGACTGGTAGCACATCCATAGGGAAAATTCACAGTATAGCCTTTTCAAAAGTTCTTTCAACCAGGTTTTTCTGTTTAAAAGATCATCACAAAGCTTAACTCGCATCTTCTTGCAATTACGGCTTTTGCTCCCTAGAGGGGCATGTTCAGAGTAACTTGGCTACTCTCTGTGTGTTTTACATGATAGATGTGCAGAACAAGCCAGCGCTTCAGGATAAACTAAGCATCAGATTCTTTTCAAGAAGACAGCTCAAACTGGGAATTAAATCCTTGTGTTCAGTTTCCTTACATTTCATTTTCTAGAGAAATGCCAGAGAAAGAGAAGACAGACTGAAATGTCTCATCATCGGCTTTGTCTAGGCATCAGGAAATAGGAAGCGTGTCCTTTCCCAAGACAAGAGGGCTCCACAAACAACGACAAAATGAGACTTCAGATATTCACCTCTTCTTCCCATGTTCTACAATACGTTGATCTAGTGATGTTACCGCCAAATTGGTCTTGGGACTGCCAACTAGTTAGATAAAAGTTTCTGCCAAAAAGCAACACAGTTGGGCTTAAAGCCATACAAGCATTTCTGAACTAGCAGCTTTGTTGGTGTGGAAGCAGCAGATCGGAAAGATGAGAAAAAAAAGCACTAGAACTTGGTCAAACAACTAGTACAGAATGGAAAATGATGCCAGGAAGGTACTTTTTTCATGTCAGAAGCTACTTGAGAAACTGCAAGTTGCTTCTGCTGTGAGAGAATCAGCCGTCTGCAAGGACATTGCCCAGGGGATGCCCAGATATTTTACCATCCAGTGGGAGGCTTATCTTGTGTCCCTGCATGAGAAGCTGGAGCTGACAGATGGGAGCTCACCCAACTCTTGAATCTATGTAAATCAAAAAGCCACTTCTGAATCAAAGGGAGGAGGAGGTATTTAGAAGTACACATCCAGATTCCAAAAGGCTATCTGAACTTTAAAATAGTAGCTTCTTCAGCAATGTAACAAATCCAGCTGTGCAGTGCTTCTTCAATACTAGCTATAGATTTATAGCAAAACCACTATTCCATTCAAATCAAGGTAGGGGAATGGGTGGACTTCAGATGTTGCTGGGCTGCAACTCCAATCATACCTAACTAGCTTAGCTAATAATAAGGGACAATGAGAGTTGGGAGTTTGAAGATATGGGGAGTGATATGTTCCCCAAGATTGATTTAGATATAGGAATAGCAGTTAATCTTGGGCCTCATCTGCACTGCCATGTAATGCAGTTTCAGAATGCAATTTAATTGCATTGAATTGGATTATATAAGTCTACACTGCCATATAATCCAGTTCAATGCAGTTAATCTGCATTCTGAAACTGCATTATATGGCAGTGTAGATGGGGCCTCAGCTTCAAGAAGAAAACATCTCAGGTGTGAAAGAGCTACATTATTTTTATATTTGCTCGTGACATAATACTCATAAGCAGCTACGAGACAGGTTGCAACAGAGACCGCCAGATCCAGAGGAGCCTACAAAATCATTAACTTAATGTATTGTCGAAGGCTTTCATGGCTGGAATCACTGGGTTGTTGTAGAGTTTTTGTGCTATATGGCCATGTTCTAGAAGCATACTCTCCTGATGTTTCACCTGCATCTATGGCAAGCATAGATCACAACCTCTGAGGATGCTTGCCATAGATGCAGATGAAACGTCAGGAGAGAATGCTTCTAGAACATGGCCATATAACTCAAAAAACCTACAACAACTCAAATCAAAGCTCACCCACAGTAAGCATGACATGTTTGGAGTACAGGAAGGAGGGAGAATTTTGAGAAGTGCTGAAGAACATCTGCAGGGACTAGTTCTCTTCATCTTTCAGAGCATGCAATGGCGAAGGGATAGCAAATGAATGCCCCTCCCATTGCACAGTGATTTGGATGTGTTCCAAGCACTTCTGATGTTCAGTGTTAAGTCAGATCCAGTTCCTCACACAATTCAAGAATGGGTCTTGAATTGTGGTCTTGACTTGTGCTTACAAACAAGGCTGGTCAAATGTGTGTAAACCCTTTACACTTGGCTCCAGCTGTGCAGTGCTTCTTTAGTACTAGCCATAGATTTATAGCAAGACCCCTATAACTGTGAAACACATACCCATGGTATTGTTTACCCTGCCCATGGGGAAATGATCTCTCTAAGAATTTACTAAGGTTCCAGACAATCTGATAGAATGCTTCCCAAAAAGTTACCAAAGAGTCAAGCCAGATGATCTAGCAAATTTCTAGGAATTTCTAAGCTCTCCATGGTAACTCTGATATACTGGGATTGGAAGCCTGGAAATTTCATGACATTAGGTTATATCCATGATTTCAGGTAACTATGGACCAGTATCCCCTATGAATAAGGAAGTCTTAATGCCTTATAAATCCAATGGACATTGGAAAGAGGTTCATAGGAACAAAGCTGCCTTTGATCCCATTCCAGAAGAAAGATGGTATACAAATTCAATAAACAAAGACATTCTGACCATTTCCCAATGGAACTGACCGTTCCAATTCCTACTCTTTTTGTATAGAGTACTTTGTTATAGTGGTAACCATCCAGTAAATGCTTAGATTGAGGAATGAGGAAAGGAAATGCTGAAGAAGACAACAGGACCCAATGGAAAGACATTTGATAGACCACAATAAACTACACAGAAAACATCCAGCAGATTGATCTAATCTTTATCTGCAGCACTATGACAGGACAGATTGAATATCCGGCACTTACTATATCAGAAGAAACCAATAAAATAACTTCCCTGAGCAAATATATAAAAGTCTTCACATCCAGAGCACACCAAATAAGTGAGCAATGACAACTATTTTCCTCTCTGACTCACTCAAGTTTAGAAATAGGCTGAAGAACATTTTGACTGTTCTATATTTTCAGATCAAGCCCCAGACAAACCCATGAAGCAGAATACATGCCCTGTTCCTTTCTGCAAAAATAACTTCATTTTTCTCATCTAAGGGGAGTTCTATACTGCAGATGTTTTAGAATATTGTCTCTGTAGACCTTTCCAGTAAAAAAATAAACTGATAAGAAAAAAAAAACCCTTTTCAGTGCAACTGAAGGTCAGTCTTACAACATCATCCATCATTACCTGCCTTTTGGGAAGTGATAGTGATCAGCATGAAAAGCATTTTTCACTTAGCACCCAACTATCCCACTACATTTTGCATACCCCTTATCTGAAAAATTTGGGACCAGAAATGTTTGGGATTTTTTTTTATTTTGGAGGATTTTGTAATACAGGCAGTCCTCAAGTTCCAAACAAGATAGAGTCTGCAGGTGTATTCTTAAGTTGAATTTGTTTGTAAGTCAGAGCAGGTACATTTTCAAGTATAAGAGGCTGCAGTGGTGCAATGGGTTAAACCACTGAGTTGCTGAACTTGCTGACAGTTGGTTGGCAGTTTGAATCAGCGGGATGGAATGAGCTCCCGCTGTCAGCCCCGGCTTCTGCCATCCAGTTGAAAAACATGCAAATGTGAGTAGATCAATAGGTACTGCCTCAGCGGGAAGGTAAACAGCGCTCCATGCAGTCATGCCGGCCACATGACCAAGGAGGTGTCTATGGACAATGCAGGCTGTTGGCTTAGAAATGGAAATAAGCACCATCCCCCAGAGTCGGAGATGAAAGGGGAAGCCTTTACCTTTATCCAGGTCCAAACACAACATTCATTTATGTTTTATAGATATATAGATAATTTTATACAAAATGTTTTTAATAATTTTGTGCGTGAAGGCTGGAACATGTGGACACCAACCCACCAAAGCTATGGGTTTGTCAGGGTATGTATGTCAATTTCTAGGGCCAGTCTGGATCATTTCTGCTCTGAAGTGGTCATGGTTTTACCAGCCAATGTAGATTAACTCTAAGTCAGGCATGGGCAAACTTGGGCCCTCAAAGTGTTTGGGACTGCAACTCCCACAATTCCTAACAACCTCAGGCCCCTTCCTTTTCCTACTCATCCGCTTAAGCGGTTGATGGGGAAAATGAAAGGGCCTGAGGCTGTTAGGAATTGTGGGAATTGAAGTCCAAAACACCTGGAGGGCCCAAGTTTGCCCATGCCTGCTTTAGGCCTATGAAAATATATGGTACTAACATCTTTCCTCAGTTAATATCTGAGGTGCTACAAGATCCCTGTGAATATTTATTATTTATTTTATTTATTTAGCAATTTTGTCTTCTCTCCTCTGTTGAGGGACTCGGGCCGGTTTCCAACAGTAATATCACAAACAGTCATTAAAAACATCATATAGCATATTAAACTAAAACGTTAAAATAGCAAAATGCAATCACATAATTACAATGTCATAGTAAATTCGTCATAGTCGTCATAGTAAATTCGTTGTTCGTCATTCGTCGTCATCCATCCATGTCACAGAATATTGACTCATTCGTTGAAAGCCAAACTCCATAGCCAAGTTTTCACCTGTTTTCTGAACGTCAAGATGGAGGGGGCAGTTCTGATCTCCAGTGGGAGAGAGTTCCAAAGTGGAGGGGCCACCACCGTGAAGGCCCTGTCCCTCGTTCCCACCAGACGCGCTTGTGAGGCCGGTGGGACCGAGAGCAGGGCCCCTCCAGACGATCTTAGCAATCTAGATGGTTCATAGGGGAGAATACGTTCGGACAGGTAAACTGGGCCGGAGTTGTTTAGGACTTTATAGGTTAACACCAGCACTTTGAATTGTGCTCGGAAGCTTATTTATTTATTTATTACTTCGCTTATATACCGCAATTCTCAGCCTAATGGCTAACTGGCAGCCAGTGATAATGAACATAACAGAATAATGAACATAACAGAAATTCCCAAGCCTAATGCTAATGGTTTATTCAGATTAGGTTTTTAAGTGGCCAACCGCCATGAATGGTAAAGCGCAAAGTCACAATAATAAAGATTTACCAATATCCATGTAGATTATCACTCAGGAACATTGTGGGTGCTGGGCACAGCATATGAACTCTCAATTGTTACATTTGTTGTATTTTTCTCTCATACTTACAAGCAAAGTATTGCCAAGGTTCATAGGTAAGTCCAAAATCTGTGGATCGCTCAAGTACCCACAAGTCCGGACGTGGGGAATTGGCAAACTTGATCCAAACATAGGCAACATGGAACAGCTGTAAGTGAAAGAGAAAGGAAGATTAATGTAGCCAAAGTTTACAACAACAACATATATATTCAAAAAGGCTCTCCATTTGTAAGAATGAATGTGTCAGGGACACAGAATACAAAGACCCTTATTGTGATTTTTGTTCCTGTGCTAATAAAGAATGAAAAGCAGGTTATACAGATAACCCTCTTCTCTCCTTCCCCATTCCATTTTTCATGTTTCTGATATAGTTGTGGATTTGATTACATTTCCATGGTTTTAAGTAAGGGAAGTTTTCCAGTATTGCACTTGATACACTACTATATTATCCAGCTATAAAAGAGCTCCCACTGGTGCAATGGGTTAAACTCTTGCGCAAGCAAGACTGAAGACTGACAGGTCAAAGGTTCGAATCCAGGGAGAGTGCAGATGAGCTCCCTTTGTCAGCTCCAGCTCTCCATTCAGGGACAAGAGATAAGCCTCCCACAAGGAAGGTAAAGCATCAAAAATATCTGGGCATCCCCTAAGCAACGTCCTTGAAGATGGCCAATTTTCTCACACCAGAAACAACTTGCAGTTTCTCAAGTCGCTCCTGACATGAACAAAATCCAGCTATATACCTTGCCCTGTGGCAAATATTCTCCTATGACTATCCAGAAGTAATGTGAGTTCAGCAAACTTTCCTTCATATTCTAATTTGAAAACCTCTGTTCATTGGTTCAGCTTCTCTTTATTTTTTCCTGTTGATGTTAGCTACAGGATTAATGGGAAATAGCTTATATGTTTGCTTCCTAAATTGTCTATCTGAATTGTCTCAAAACCAGGCTCTTGCTTGCAAAGGAAAAGGAAGAGGAGCTTTCATTAACAATTTCCTTTTCCTTTCATTTTTTCCCTCTTCTTTTACTAAAACATGCAGGGTTAGTTTGGACTCAACATTAAAAAATAATGAGATAGTATAAGAATGGACATAACTTTCCTGTAGGAAGGAGTTTGGGAGCTTTTCGTTCCATTTTTGATTTGCTGTATTGATCAAATCCAAACAAACCATAGTTAATCTTAACTATGACTGGCATAAATAATTCAACTTCAAGCTCCCATGAAAACAAACCAGCTTCCTAAACTAAATATAGTTAAAACAAATTACAGATTCACGTTGAAACAACACATTAAAGAGGAGGGAGCAAGCTTGTTTTCTTCCGCCCTGGAGGCTAGGATGCGGAACAATGATTTCAAACTACAAGAAAGGAGATTCCATCTGAACATTAGGAAGAACTTCCTGACTGTGAGAGGTGTTCAGCAGTGGAACTCTCTGCCCCGGAGTGTGGTGGAGGCTCCTTCTTTGGAAGCTTTTAAGCAGAGGCTGGATGGCCATTTGTCAGGGGTGATTTGAATGCAATATTCCTGCTTCTTGGCAGAGGGTTGGACTGGATGGCCCATGAGGTCTCTTCCAGCTCTTTGATTCTATGATTCTATGATTCATTATTTCTCTGGTGCAGAAGCAGGGAAGAAGAGTGTGTGAGCTGGCATACAAGCTAAAGTAGTATAGCTATTTCAGCACATTTAGACATTTTGCCATTTTTAAGAAGATGAAGCCAAACAAGATAAAGTAATAATAAGCAATATAGAAGTATCAAAGCATTGTGGAGGCTATTAATAAACCATTTAACATAGAGCAGGGCTGTAGCACAGCAGGTTAACCACCAGAGGCAGTAAATCTTGCCAATTGAAAGGTTGACAGTTCGAAGCCCGAGTCAGGGTGAGCTCCTGGCCTTTAGCCCAGCTTCTGCCTATCTAGCAGTTCGAAAACAAATGTGAGTAAATAAATAGGTACCGTTTAAAAGCAGGGAGGTATTTAAGGCACCCAAAAGGAAATGCCAGAAAATGCCGGTGATTTGATCAAGGGGAAAGTTTAAAAACAAAGCTCTTTAGCAGGGAGATGGAGTATCTCCCCATGGCTGGAATCAAGCACAAGTCTCCAAGATGTCGAAGATAGGAAAAGCCTATATATACCTCTATCTATGTACAGTTGCCTGTCTTGTCAGTGTATAAATGGCATTGAATATTTGCCGTATATGTGTGTTCTGAGTCCCCTTTGGAGTGACAAGAGTGGAATATAAATACTGTAACTAAATAAATAATAAATAAATAAACAGCCACACATTTCAGTTCTTGTGGGTTTTTTCGGGCTATATGGCCATGTTCTAGAGGCATTTCTCCTGAAGTTTCGTCTGCATCTATGGCAGGCTTCCTCAGAGGCCTCCTCAGACCTCTGAGGAAGCCTGCCATAGATGCAGGCGAAACGTCAGGAGAAATGCCTCTAGAACTTGGTCATATAGCCCAAAAAAACCCACAAGAACTGAGTGATTTCGGCCATGAAAGCCTTCGACAATACATAGCCACACATTTGCATGTATAATACACACAAAGATGCCACAAATTGGGTCAGGAAAAACATAGGACTATTTAGTTACCAATAGAACACAATAAGTAACTACCAAATTGTTTGAATCATCCAAAAAAGAAAATGAAGACAAGATATAAATTCCACTGAAAACGTTTTGTGTAGAAATCTTATAGTGTGAAGCTAACTTTACTGAAATGAGGAAACTCACAATCTGGGTTCACAACATTACTTGTAGCTGGAGCAATTCCTTGCACAGCTAGATTTCCAATTCTCTGAAACAATGCTACCAAACAAAGAAACAAACCCAGTATTTTTACATTTTCTAGAACCCTGAAAATGTCTAGGAAATGTTTCCTCTGCTTGTTAGTCTCTTGTGTGAATTTAAGCTCTGTTTTCCTTTTGGGTGTTCCTAACGAAAATCTGGGTACTAGTACCCTTAAAACAAACCTCTTTAGCAAGGTTAATCCTATATCAAGCCAGTCATATGAAGTGGAAAAGCCGACTCTATATAAAATATACAGCCATCCTCTTCCATAGGAGAGTAACAAGTAGCTTCTGATAAGACCTCCTCAACAGTCAGCTTTGAGCTGCTCCCAATTAGTTCAAATACTGATTTATGCAACCATGTCCTTGCCAAAACTGAAATAAATGTACAGCTTAAAAATGTCAGCACTCAGGGGAGAAAAATAAATTCAGCAAGAGAATTTCCCTTTACTAGCTGGCACGGGCTCTTTTAAAAAATCCCCACTTTATCATCCTGTCAAAAAGTGATATTTGGCTGCAAACATTATTTTATCTGTAAGAAAATGTAAAGATCAACACGCACAGGAAATTCAGTGCTTCCAAGAGGGTGAGCTTCCAAGCATTCAAGGCAGAGATCTAAGTTATACGTGATTTGCTTAGCAAAAATAACATAACTCCACATGCTGTACAGTTCTAGAGATCTTGACCCCAAATCAAGAACAATCTTTATATTCTATTTTTAATTTACATTTTTATTGCTCCTGGGACAAATGTGCAAAGAAGCTTGGCGGGAAAGATAAGATTTGCTCAAGAGATTGGAAGTGTTACTCCAATTTCAAGTGTGTTTCCCCTTCTTCTCTAATGGATGAATCTCTGCAGAGCTAGGCATGTAAAGTTTGTTCAAAGTGTTTTGGACTTTCAAATGGGTTTTTTTTTCACATCAGGAGCGACTTGAGAAACTGCAAGTCACTTCCGGTGTGAGAGAATTGGCCATCTTAAAGGACGTTGCCCAGGGGATGCCTGGATGTTTTTGATGTTTTACCACCCTTTTGGGAGGCCTCTCTCATTACCCCACATGGGGAGCTGGAGCTGACAGAGGGAGCTCATCTGCACTCTCCCCAAATTTGAACCTATGACCTGTCAATCTTCAGTCCTGCCAGCACATGGGTTTAACCCATTGCGCCATCAGGGGCTCCCAGCAAACGGGCTTATGGTTGGCTACATACAATGATCACATCATTCAGGATTCATGTATTAAGAAATCCTTTTTGGAAAGGCATGATGTTTTAGAAATCATAACTCTTTGGAAAACCAGGAAGCTACATAGCCTTTTGGCAGTGTGACCCTTCTGGAGATTAACTGGCATTCATACTATTTGGAATAATCATAACCCTTTTACAAAGTATAATCTTCCTGAGAAGAGTTCAATACTTTTTTGAGTGATTTTTTTCCTTAGTGGTTAATATCCACTAGAATTCATGCAAGGCAAATTAAGTTTCTCAGTTGTTAGACTGATATACCTGGTTATTAGGCTTGGTTGTTCCAAAAAAAATGGTTCAAAACTTGTTTTGGATGTAGGGGGCGCTGGTGGTTCGATCTGGAAAGGAATTCAGTATTTTTCTGAAAAAAAATTCAGAACTTTCAGAAATTTCTGAAATTTCTGAATCGCTTTGTTAATGGTGGACATGATTGCACAATACACGAAAAACAGCAAATGGCACTGGGCAAACTTCAGGGGGATTCTCTGTCTCTCAATTTTAGACCAGTCCTGACAAAACTGACCACTGTGACACAAACAGCAGGGAGAGGCCTTTTTTGGCATTTTGAAGTTGATTTCATACCTTTAGGAAGGAAAATATTTTGACCATATGGGATTTCTAGTATCTCCTCAGTAGCAACACAAAGCAACTAAGGACACAAAGAGGGGGGATGGGCCTTTTTGGTTTTTTGAAGTTGATTTCACAACTTTTGGAAGGATAATATTTTGACTATTTGGCAACGCAAGGCAAACAGGAAACAAACTGCACCCTCACACCCCAATATTACCCACCCACATGTCGCCCACCTGTCCCAAACCCCAACAGCAAAAACACACAAGCAGCTGCATGGCAGCCCAGGCAGGCAACAGCCCTTCTCCCTGTCCTGGTTCTCTGCTGCCCTGCTCTTCTTCTTCCCTCCAACAGCAACAACACACAAGTGGCTGCAAGGCAGGCAGGCAACAGCCCTGCTCCCAGCCATTCTCCGCTTGCCCTGCTCTTCCAACCGCTCTTCTTCCAACTTCCCTTCACAACCTCCCTTCCCTTTCTCTTTCCCCTTCCCTTCCCGGGCTCACAATGAGCCTCTGAGCCATGTGCTGCCCTATACATAGCACAATGGCTGCTGTGCCTAAACCCTGCCCCTCCCCAAAACTTCTCTCCTCATTGGCTGAGAGGCAAGCATCCCAGCATGCAAGCTGCTTGCCTCCAAACATTGAGTCACTTCCAACTCACTTCCTGAGTCGGAAGAAAAATGGCAAAAGAAGCTTTGGAAGGGCAAAGGGACTTCCGGTTTTTAAAAACTTCAAAATCGCTTCAAAAAGGCAATTTTTCCTACTTTATTATGAATTACAAAGATTCTGACGGTACCTAACCATGCCTACTGGTTATCTCTCTGAACTCTTAGGAACAAAGATATGCCAATGCATAACATACATAGTGTTATTTCAGTTGCCCAAAAACATTTACTTTCCCATAAAATATATTGCTTTTAAATAATGCACCCAAGAGACCAAAATAGGTAGTATTTGTTTAAAGTAACATAGTTGATTTACTTACAAACATCATGTATTTATTGTTGAAAGCTTTCATGGCCAGAATCACTGGGTTGTTGTAGGTTTTTTTGGGCTATATGGCCATGTTCTAGAGGCATTCTTTCCTGACGTTTCGTCCGACCTCACAACCTCTGAGGATGCTTGCCATAGATGCAGGTGAAATGTCAGGAGAGAATGCCTCTAGAACATGGCCATATAGCCCGAAAAAACCTACAACAACCCAGTCATGTATTTAGCATACAGGGACATTTCTCATTGGGTGAGAGTTTAAACAGTAAGCTCACTAAAACATTCTGTTTCAGTCGCTTCTTTGTTGCATACAGAATAACACTCTCTTCAGTCTAATACATTAATGAACACTGACTCAATAAAGACTGACTACACATTGCAACATACTGACACTACTGACTTCGAAACTGGAGTCTCAGTCTGAATAGTCCCAGATCTGGTCACATGGTCTGTAGTTCCTCCCACAACCTCAAACAACATAGAGTTAGGGGAAAATTGCATATCAATATATAAATAGAATATAGTAAGCAATCTTAATTATATACATAACAAATAACTAGTATAGAAGGCTTGTAGAAGTTTGCTATTTCCAACAAACTTTAATATCTTGATTTTGCAGCACACTATAATTTGTCTTTCATTCACTGGACTACCACAAAGCAATGCTCTTATGGATACATTGGTAAGAAAACAGTACTAAGTACTCTCCCATCTCTTTATTTAAGCTGAACTACCAGAACCAAATTGCATGGTCAGATGTTTTTCCTACAGAATGTTGACATCTGTGTTTCTGCAATAAAAAATCACCACCAAATACCAACCCACGAAGTTATGCATCCTCTTGCTTTAGAAATCCTTTCATGGAATGGTTTTGTTCTTTGGGGAATTACTTTAATAGCCCTGCCACAACTCTGCATGGCTTCTGGTGTGGTGAGATTCACTATAGCCTTTCTAAGTTCCCACAAAATTCATTGGTCTACGTACTAAAGGAAAACTGCATGCAACTTGGCACTCTGTGAGCCTGGAGGATTTGTACAGGGTGGTCTTTCTTTGGTGACAACTGGATGGCAAGGCATTTGAGAACATTTAATACAAATTAGTTATCCCTGAAAATACTTCAATTATCCCTTAGTACATCATTGTGCTATAAAGTATGTTTGGAAAAAAAGGTCAACCCATTGATGTATTCCTGCTTTCCTAATATTATTTAAGGACCCCTAGTGCAGTGGGCAAAACCGCTGAGCTACTTAACTTGCTAAAGGTCGGCAATTTGAATCTAGGGAGCGAGATGAGTTCCCACTGTTAGCCCCAGCTTCTGTCTACCTAGAAGTTCGAAAACAGGCAAATGTGAGTAGATCAATAGGTACCGCTTAACTGAGAAGGTAACAGCACTCCATGCAGACATGACTTTGGAGGCATCTATGGATAGCGCCAGCTCTCTGGCTTAGAAATGGAGATGAGCGCCACCATCCAGAATCAGATTCAATTAGACTTAATGCCAAGGGAAAGCCTTTAGCTTTATTTATTTATTTATTTACAGTATTTCTATTCCATCCTTCTCACCCGCAGGGGATTCAGGAGAAATTACAATGCACATATACATGGGAAACATTCAATACCATTAGATGTACAGCATATACAAACACAGAGGGAATTTAACATTCCAGCTTTGCGGCTTCGTGTGGGTATGCTCAATTCTGACCACAGGAGGAGCTGGTGCTTCACTGTCCACTTGTGACACTGAGTCCTTGATGGAGTACTTCCTCATTCTTACACACACTGCTGGAAGGTTTTATGGTGTCGTAAATTAGTTAAATTAGCCTCCCCACATAAAGCAGTACCTAAATTTCCTACTTGACAGATGCAATTGTCCAGCTGGGACCAACATAACAAAGGCTACTATCAGTAACACACTACGCCGCCAGGGACTCAGATCCTGCAGTGCCAGACATGTCCCCCTGCTTAAGCCAGTACATGTCCAGGGCCGACTGAAGTTTGCTAGAGAGCATTTGGATGATCCAAAAGAGTATTGGGAGAATGTCATATGGTCAGATGAAACCAAAGTAGAACTGTTTGGCAGAAACACAACTCATTGTGTTTGGAGGAGAAAGAATGCTGAGTTGCATCCAAAGAACACCATACCTACTGTGAAGCATGGGGTGGCAACATCATGCTTTGGGGCTGTTTCTCTGCAAAGGGACCAGGGCGACTGATCCGTATACATGAAAGCATGAATGGGGCCATGTATCGTGAGATTTCGAGTGCAAACCTCCTTCCATCAGCAAGGGCACTGAAGATGAAATGTGGCTGGGTCTTTCAGCAGGACAATGATCCTAAGCACAAAACCAGGGCAACAAAGGAGTGGCTTAGTAAGAAGCATTTCAAGGTCCTGGAGTAGCCTGACCAGTCTCCAGATCTCAACCCTATAGAAAACCTTTGGAGGGAGTTGAAAGTCCGCGTTGCCCAGTGACAGCCCCAAAACATCACTGCTCTTGAGACTAGGATGTGGAAGAATAGCTTCAAACTACAGGAAAGGAGATTCCACCTGAACATGAGGAAGAACTTCCTAACTGTGAGAGATGTTCAGCAGTGGAACTCTCTCACTGCCCGGAACTCACTCTCTGCCCGGAGTGTGGTAGAAGCTCCTTCTTTGGAGGCTTTTAAGCAGAGGCTGGATGGCTATCTGTCAGGGGTGCTTTGAATGCGATTTTCCCGCTTCTTGGAAGGGGTTTGGACTGGATGGCCCACAAGGTCTCTTCTAACTATGATTCTATGATTTTCTACACTGCCAGATAATCCAGTTCAAAGCAGATAATCTGGATTGTATACAGCTCTTTAAAAGAAGCCTCAGGGGCCCCTCCACACAGCCATATAATCCAGAATACCAAGGCAAAAAATCCCACAGTATCTGTGCCGGCAGGACTGAAGACTGACAGGTCGCAGGTTCGAATCCAGGGAGAGGCGGATGAGCTCCCTCGATCAGCTCCAGCTCCTCATGCGGGGACATGAGAGAAGCCTCCCACAAGGATGATAAAAACACCAAATCATCCAGGCGTCCCCTGGGCAACGTCCTTGCGGGCGGCCAATTTTCTCACACCAGAAGCGACTTGCTCCTGACACGACAAAAAAAAGGGGGGTTATCTGTGTCCACACTGCCATATATTCCAGTTCAAAGCAGAAAATGTGGAATTTTATTCAGCTGTGTGGAAGGGCCCTCAGAGAAAGGCACCCTCTAAACAGATCTTGTCAAAGAGAAAGACCCCATGATGGGTTACCACAAGTCACAAATGACTTGAAGCCCTACAAAAATAAGACTCTACAGGGAAGGATTGCATAAGAAAGTAGGCCACCATATTCATCTACATATATTTTGCTGAATTTTAGAGGTAAAAGTATTCAAAACAGTGGGTTCCACGGTACTGCTGAATAATTTGCTCTGTCAGACTGCAGACTGTGGATTGCAGATTGTGTGTGCAGTATTTATATTCTTTTCTGTTCACAATTTATTCACAGGACAGAAAGTGCAATGTGTGTATTTTAGTTGTCATATTTGTTAATGTGGTTTACAATAAAATGTAAAATACAGACGACTTTGGTGTTCTTTGAACAGGCAAAGATGTCTTGTGGTCTAAGAACAGAGGCAATTCATACCACCATTGCAGGCTGGCATTTATCACCTCCACCTACCGAATTTGGACTAGGAGTTTCTGTTGTAATTTGGAAATCTGATCTGTCCACGGTGGTCCACACCTTAGTTACATCTCCAATGGATTATTGCAACACGCTCTATGTGGGGCTGCCTATGAAGACAGTTCAGAAACTGCAAATGGTGCAGAGCAGTAGCCAGGTTTCTAACGAGACCTGACTACAGGGAGCATAGCACTCCCCTGTTAAAGCAGCTCCACTGGCTGCCTGTGAGTTTCT
This sequence comes from Anolis sagrei, assembly GCF_037176765.1. Lineage (NCBI taxonomy): Eukaryota > Metazoa > Chordata > Lepidosauria > Squamata > Anolidae > Anolis > Anolis sagrei. The sequence goes on from NC_090024.1 coordinate 232,805,797, forward strand.
GGGCCCAATTCAAAGTGCAGGTCATTACCTATAAAGCCCTTTATGGTTCGGGTCCAGCCTATTTGCATGACCGCGTTTCCCCCTATGAATCCGCTCGGACCTTAAGGTCCTCCAGCCCTTCTCATGGTCCTCACAAACACATTGGTGGGAACGTGGGAAAGGGCCTTCTCAGTGGTGGTGCCCCAGCATTGGAATACCCTACCCAAAGAAATAAGACAGATTCGCTTCCCAGCTTAAAAACATGGATGTGGAAGCAAGCGTTTGAAAATGGTTGATTATAATTCTACTGTGATGGTGGTTTATAGCTGCTTCAATGCCAACTGGCTTGAACTGGTTTTGCCTCTGGTGGACAACATGTTTAAATCCATCCAAAAAAATAATTAATTCACATTGTTTTCTATTGTACTCTTGCTATGTTAGGGTTTTTGATATGGTTGTTATGTATTATGTTTTTATATTTGCTTCAATTTTTGCATTGTGTTTTATTTTCTGTTAGGTTTTTGTTATTATCGTTGATGTATCATGTTTTATTTGTGTTTTGCACTTTGTTTTACTCTCTGTAAGCTGCTCCGAGTCCTGTTTGATTAGGGGGAAGGATGTAAATAAAGTTTTATTTATTAATACATAATAATTATTATATATAATACTAGCCGTCCCCTGCCACACGTTGCTGTGGCTCGGTCTGGTGATCTGGAAAATAAAGTAATGGTTTCTAATATATGTAATTCCTTTATGCTTGTGGGTAAACATTATTCCTTGTTGTTTCTATGTCAGTGTTGATGTGGAGATTGTCTGGTTTGCCTACTCTGGAAGATGGGACATATAATTGTCCTTCTTTAGGGGTCCCTTTCAAATCTATGATCCTATATCTCTCTCTGTGTGAATAATATCTATCTATCTATATCTCTATATCTCTATCTATCTATCTATCTATCTATGGTTGGATGGCTCTTTGTCAGGAGGACTTTGATAACATTTTCTTGCCCTGATGTGGGAGTTGGATTGGATGGCTTTAAGTATTTTCTGTTGATCATGGGGGTTCTGTGTGGGAAGTTTGCCCTGATTCTGTCGTTCGTGGGGTTCAGAATGCTCTTTGATTGAAGGTGAACTGTGAATCCCAGTGACTACAACTCCCAAATATCAAGGTCTATTTTCCCCAAACTCCACCTGTGTTTATATTTGGGCGTATTGAGTGCTTGTGCCAAGTTTGGTCCAGATCCATCTTTGTTTGAGTCCATGGTGCTCTCTGGATGTAGGTGAACTACAACTCCCAAACTCAAGGTCAATGCCCACCAAACCCTTCTAGTGTTGTCTGTTGGTCAAGGGAGTTCTGTGTGCCAAGTGTGGTTCAATTCCATCGTTGATGGAGTTCAGAATGCTCTTTGATTGTAGGTGAACTATAAATCCCAGCAACTACAACTCCCAAATAATAAAATCATAATTTTTTGAGTGATGGTCACTCCTTGTGTTGTGAGACGTTTTGTTGCCAAATTTGGTGTGATATCGTTCATTGGTTCTTTTGTTTTTAAGGTATTCATTATGCACAGAGCATATATATATATATATATATATATATATATATATATATATATAAATATTATTAATAACTATAATAAAGTGCAAAAGACCAAGAGTGAATACTATAAAAACACAATGCAGAACAGAAGAGAAAACGGGCAAAAGAAGGCTCTCCATGGACAGTTCCTGGGGAAAACTGAGAGCCAAACAGACAAAGAAAAAACATGGCTGTGGCTCACAAATGGAACTTTGGAAAAGGAGACAAAGGATTCTGGCAGCCCAAGAACAAGCCATTAGAACCAATATAATCAAAGCCAGAATCAGGCCCGTAGCCAGGATTTCGATTTGGGGGGGGGGGGCTGAGTTTGTTGCGGGGGGGGGGCTGAGTCTGAGTGAAAGAGGGTCTACCCTAGCAAACCTTTTGTATCGTTACCCCAATACCCCCATGCATATGGGATATATTGAGCATGGTGATCAGATCATGATATGAATAAATATAACAGTTTAAATAATGCACCAGTAAAGCCTTTTCGCGAACCACCATGAGAATTTCGGGGGGGGGGGGGGAGGGCTGAAGCCCCCCAAGCCCCTCCCCCTGGCTACATGCCTGGCCAGAATTGAAAAGTTGACAACAGATCCCAAGTGTAGACTCTGCAAGGAAACAGACGAAACGATAGATCACATCCTCAGCTGCTGCAAGAAGATCACACAGACAGACTACAAGCAGAGGCCTGACACCGTTGCTCAGATGATTAATTGGAACTTGTACCACAAATACCATCTGCCTGTGATAAAGAACTGGTGGGATCACAAGCCTGAAAAAGTTACAGAAAATGAACGCATCAAACTCCTCTGGGACTTCCGAATTCAGACTGACAGAGTTTTAGAGCACAATATGTCTTCCCCTCTATAGAACATGGACCATTCTCTCAACATCCATATTGGTGACAAAAATGTCAAGTCCTTTTATTATTTACACAGTCATCCCCCTTTTCCTTTTTTAAAATCATGTCTTAATTTGATTGAAGCTGAGAGCAAGGAAATGATGATCATCACTGCCATCAACAACAACAAACTGATGGGCATTCTGCTGCATTAGGTATCAACAAGAGAAGAATGGAAAGCAAGTATTGTATTACATGAAATGACCTCTAATTCTTTCACATTCAGCAGAAGGCGGGGGGGGGGGGGGGAGCCAGGATGCCTGTTATCGAGTGAGCTTATGCTGAGAAAATTCACAGGGTTATAAAGACTTTGTGCATGACTCTAAAAATAGAGAGAACTGGCAAGAATCATGGGCTCTGACATGCCAAATTTAGTCTATTGCTGTTTTTCTGTCCAGCCACCAATACAGTGAAAAGGCGGGGGGGACAGCAACAGCAGCTTTCTTCCTCCTAGAAACTTTATTTAGCTCATATTTTCATTTAAATAAATGCTGTCCTCTATATCCCTAGAGATTTGGTCAAACATTTTCTCATTTGGGGGCAGGGAAAATAATAACGGTACGCACAGAATGAATCAGCTTGCTTGATTCTAACTGTAAAGTCACAAATCAGATTCAACTATTTTATATTTATAAAAGTTATAAGTTATAATGTATTTAAAAACACAAACAAAGTTAAAAACTTGGCATTATACTAAATGTCCTTTTGACCAGAAACTGACCACTTGGAGTGCCACTGGTGTCGCTGTGAGAGGGTCCTCCATTGTACATGTGGAAGGGCTTAGGCTGCACTGTAGTAAGTGGTCTGTGGTTTATTCTTCTCCACACTCCACTTAGTAGCCCAATTTCTGAAGATTGATTCTGCATCTCATGGTGCCAGAGTGCAGTTTGTTCAGCACCATCCAAGTTGCCCAGTGTGCCTAGGGAGGAGTCTCTCATCGGGTATCAGCCATGGATTGAGGTTCCAGGTTTTAGCCTGCCATTTTTGGACTCTCGCTTGCTTGCTTGCTGAGGTGTTCCTGCAAGCATCTCTGTAGATCTTGGGAAGCTATGTTTTGATTTACGGTGTTGGCAAGCTGGCTGATAACCAAACAGGGGATGGGCCAGAGGTGTCACTGCCTTGATCCTTTCATTACAGGCTGCTACTTCCTGATGGATGTCAGGTGGTGCAATACCGGCTAAACAGTATAATTTCTCCAGTAGTGCGGGTGCATAGACATCCTGTGATAATGCAGCAAGTCTCATTAAGAGCTTATTTTAACATGGTGAGATGTGTTCCATGCTGGGCATGCGTATTCTGCAGTAGAGTAACAAAGGCCAAGGGCAGGTGTCTTCTCTGTGTCTGGTTGTGATCTCCAGGTTGTGCTAGTCAGCTTTCATATGATATTATTTCTAGCACCCACTTTTTGTTTGATATTCAAGCAGTGCTTCTTGTAAGTCAGGACACGGTCCAGGATAACCCCCAGGTATTTTGGTGTGCTGCAATGCTCCAGTGGGATTCCTTCCCATGTAATCTTCAGAGCTCAAGATGCTTGTCTGTTCTTAAGATGGAAAGCACATATCTGAGTTTTAGATGGATCAGCTGGTTTTCCTGTAATAGGCAGTAAAAACACCTAAAGCTTTTGTTCGACCATTTCAAGCTCCTTGCTTGAGCGGTGATGACACGATCATCAGCATAGATGAAAAATCTTTGTCCCTTCTGACAGTGTGTGATCATTTGTGTAAATGTTAAACTTTGATGGTGCAAGCATGCTCCCCTGAGGCAGGCTGAGTCAACTGACATCTAACCATTCCTCCTTGCAGGCCCGTAGCTGAGTTTGATTTGGGGGGGGGGGGTGCTGAGTCTGAGTGAAAGAGGGTCTACCCTAGCAAACCTTTTGTATTGTTACCCCAATACCCCCATGCATATGGAATATATTGAGCATGGTGATCAGATCATGATATGAATAAACATAACAGTCTAAATAATGTACCAGTAAGGCCTTTTCACAGACCACCATGAGAATTTGGGGGGGGGGGGGTTAAGCCCCCAAAGCCCCCCCCCCCTCCCCCCGGCTACATGCCTGCCTCCTTGGGTCAGTTTTTTACCCAAAAGTTTTGTTTTCCACCCCTAACTCCAACTAATGTGGAGGATTGAATGTATAACTTCCTAATTCCTGCATTTCCTCCATGTCTGTATGCCTCTCCAGGAAAATCTAAATTCTTCTCATGCTCATATCTATGGAGATATTGGTTTACCATGCAAGTTTTTTGTCTTAAGAGATCAACCATTGATTCAAATTTGAACTTGAAACTTCCTAGCTCATCTCAGAGGCCCTTTCCAACTCTGCATCTTCCTAACCCTTGGCTATTCTTCTTTTACCTGTCCTCTTCAGTAATCCACAAATTGAAATGTACAGTTTCTGAACAAACTTGGCATTTTGAGAATGTTGTACAAACACAGATAAAGTCGCATTTTTCTTAAGCCAATAATTCTTTCCCTAAAAAATATCAAGACATTGCAAATCAGTTCACTAATCACAGATTCACAAAGGTTAAAGCGGTTTGTCTTTCTTCTCTGCTAAACAAAACATACAATCCTTGTGCAAATGAAGGTTTGTAAAGCATGTACGATGCATCCGGAATGCTAAGTTGTGGTACTAAAGGAATCCACATGGGTACACTGCACAATACCTTTCTAGGTGCCTCATTCCTCCCCCCTCCACCCAACACACGCACAAACCCCACCCACATTCCGGAGATGGTGAACTAGTCCTTATCTTTCTACAGTAGGTTAATTATGGAGGAATCTGGCTGGAATGGAACACAAATCAAACCTCTCCCTTTTTATTTCACGGTGAAGGATACTTTCTGGATTATATATTACTCCTGCAGCTCCAGAGGGAGGATATAAACAAACCAGGTTTTTCAAATCTGATTGAAAGTAAAAGAGACAGAACCTGTGCAACAAAAATATCAAGCTTAATACAAATGGAAAACGGTCTTTCTAATAAATGCTGCAAATTATATATGTGAGCAACCTTAGTCCATTAAGTCATATACATGCATTGAGTGTACTTTAATGAGTACAAAACAACCCTTGTTTTTAGTTTTGTAATTTTTGAACTATTCTTTTTCGGCAGGCTACATCAAGAAGTCCTCAGTTATACTATAAGGATGACATATATGGGTGTTTGTGGGTATGCATGTGTTTAAATGTCCTTGATTTCCCCAAGTTGTTAAAACAAAGGGCTAATTCCAATATAATATATAGTATTATGTTTGTTTGTTTTTTGTCGTGTCAGTAGCAACCTGAGAAACTACAAGTTGCTTCTGGTGTGAGAGAATTGGCCGTCTGCAAGGACGTTGCCCAGGGGACGCCCAAATGTTTTTTGATGTTTTATCATCCTTGTGGGAGGCTTCTCTCATGTCCCCGCATGAGGAGCTGGAGCTTGATAGAGGGAGCTCATCTGCCTCTCCCTGGATTTGAACTTGCGACCTGTCAGTCTTCAGTCCTGCCGGCACAGGGATTTAACCCACTGCGCCACCGGGGGCTCCTATGTATGTGCTGGTACGGCTGTACCAGGAGCTCCAACTTTATTTGCTTCGTATTAAATGTTTGCTTGCAGTCCAAGGTTTCAGGGATTCTGCAGATAGGTGGCTTCCTTTGGTTGCAGTCGTAGGGCAAGTCACCTGTCCATCATTGTTAAGTTTTGGTTCCGCCCCTTGTTCAGGGCAATTGGGAAGGGAAGGGAACCATTTTTAGTTAGTCTCAGTAAGGAAAGCTAATTTAGAGGACGTGTACAAGCTTCTCCTATACAAAAGCTTCAACCCTTAAGACTTTCTGGGGGAGAACAGTCTTAAGAGCATCCAAAGATTTCCAAAGATTTCCAGGGAAGCAGCCCTAAAGCTTTGAGGAATTTCGGAGGGTAAACAGTTTGGAAGTCCAAAGAACTCCAGCTGGAGAATCTACTGGCCTTACTGGTAGGTCCACTCACTGCTCGAGACACAGTTCGACCCGGTAGCGGAGCCCACATCAATAAGGCTTAGATTACAGTCAGCCTGGGAGAAGTTAAAAAGGGATTTTCCTTAAAGTAGAGAAACAGTTATTGAAGACAATTGTCCATCCCTCGTGGACATGATTAGGAAGCCACCAGTTGCATAAAGGCCTGAAAGCATTTGTTTAACTTTATTGAAGACAAGAGAAGTTTCTGTTTGATTGTTCATTAATAAAGGACTTTGTTATACTTCACAAGCCATCTAAAGACTATTTGTGGTGGAAAATCCTTGAGAACTTCTCTTCGGGGGGCCCTGGCTTCCTGCTGGGCTCAAGTTGCGTGTCCTATTTTAGAGGCAATTCTTTACAGGCCCAGTGCATGACAGAACAATGTATACTGGTAAGAACATATTCCTGATAGTACCACATCAGAAGAAAATGAAATATGCTGATTTTGGCAGGAATGCTTTGTACAATTATCAGTGATCGGAATCTAAGCCCCTCTCTACACTGCCATGTAAAACCTATATTATCTGTTTTATAATTATATGGCAGTGTAGACTCATATAATCCAGTTCAAAGAAGATAATGTGGATTTTATGTGGCAGTATAGACAGAGTCAAATTTTGTACTAATTAGGGTCTGCACTTTATACTACCTATGGTTCTTGTCACCTTGCAGTTTTACTGTATTCGAAAGTAATGGGCATTCGAAATACAAAACAAAACAAAAAACATGCCATACTGGTGAAATAAAAATCTACATTACAGGTAACTGGTATAAAGCTTCCCAAAGGATTAAAATAAATCACTGTAGTTTTAACTTGTAATGTAACTTTCCATGTCTATAATTTGTCTTTTCCTTTTTTTTAAAAGAACCACAATCTGGTTTGTGTCACAAAACAGGGAGGATTCAGACATACAAACAACACCCAGAAGGCAGAAAAGCAACATGCATCCAAGTCACCTGTTGGCTCATAATGACCCCATGGGTTACATAGCATCTTCTTATGCAAATAATATTCAGATAAGGTTTTGCCAATTTCTTCCTTTGAAATAGTGCCTATTGCACCTGATATTCAAACCACACTGACCCTACTTAGCTTCCAAGATCAAACAAGATCTTCTGCCTTTAGGGCGCCACATAAACCATCAAATAATATCCAAAGATGTGGGAACTCCTCACATTCACACAAAAGCCTTGAACAGCAGCAATCACTAAACCCACCCACCCCAAACTAAAGGGTATTACAAATTAGCTGTATCCCACTTTCTTCCCTTTGAACACTAGAGCAGTTTTTGCATGCAGCTCAGCAGGGGATGATTAGTGCCATCTGAGCTCAGCTGGCAGAACTGGATGGTCATTAACTAATTCCAGGCAAATAGGAAGTTTAGTCTCCTAAGTTACTCAAGGAAGCTTTGGAGGTTCAACTATCTTGTCAGCTGGCCACTAAAAAAAATAATAAAGTGTCAAGCAGCCTGTTGCAAGCTCTTATTCAGATGGCTTCTTCCACATGAATGAGTTGGCAGGCAGGGCCTCCCCCAAAAAATTCTCGAAATATGACTTTTTTTTAGGGAGGGGTCTGTCTCCCAATATCCTAGTCCAACACTCAAACCACTACACCACACTGCTCTCATTACTTCTTAGTAATCCTCCATGAGATTCTAAGATTAATTGGGTTGCTGTGAGTTTTCTGGGCTGTATGGCCACATTCCAGGAGAGAATGCATCTGGAACATGGCCATACAGCCTGGAAAACTCACAGCAACCCAATGATTCCAGTCATGAAAGCATCCAACAACACATATTTGAAAATTATTATTTTCTTCAATATCTCCCACTGCCTTTTCCCATGCAACTCTCAGTGCTAACAAAAAAGGTAGGCAATGTAGTAAATGCAAGCAGAAAGACATTATTGTGTGTCTTCTCAAGTCAATTCCCACTTATGGCAGCCCTAAGGCAAACCTATCACAGGGTTTTTCTGAGGCTTAGAGTATGTGAAATGCATACATATAAATAAATGTAAGGGACCTGGTTTTGTAGTTGCTTTCTTCTGTTGATTCCGCCCCACCCCACCCCCAACTTGGTCTGTTTTCATGTAGGGAAGACTTCTCTACCATTGTACAGAAGGCATTTCTCTGAAACTATATATAATATTGTGTGATCTGATGATTTCTAAATGTGCAACTATGTGTAATACTGAATAGTAGCATTTTTGTGAAAATGGAAAATAAGTTCAGTTTAGAAATCTGGAAAGGCCAGGGACATTTGACAGATTTTACTCTAGGGAAAACTGTAATAAAGAAATGGTTTTCAATGGTTGGTGTTCAACCTAAAATTAACACTCACCGCAATAAGTGATGTTTATCCTTCTGAAAGTGCATAACCGTATTTTTCTTCCTAAAAAAATTACTTCATAGACGTAACAGCTGCCCTAAAACTGCAGCAAATTTATTCCAAGTCTGAACAACAGCTGCAGCCATTTCATCTTCCTCAGAAATAATTAAACACTAAAGATAATGACATGCTATGATAACTGTGCTGCGTGAGGAATTTGAAACCCTTTGACCTTTCACGGAGTACCCCAAGGAATCAAGAGTCTGTTAGCAGTTAACTTAGCTGAGAATACTTTCTTGCCGAGGATTTTGCCACTGGCAGTAGCATTCTTGGTCATCTCTGGAATGTTTTTGGGAAAGAATGATACTCAGCAAGGAAGAAATTATGCTTTCACGTGTCCTGATTCCACACCGTAATGTTGACCAAGAATGCTACTGTTGTAACTTCAGAAAAGACCCAACCATCCAACCAGTAGCAATTCTACATGCCTTACAGCAACAGTTTCTACACTGTACAAGAGTGGTAAGGGGACAAACTGTGGCATCCACCAAATAAGGAAAGTTTGTACATTGTGTGAGGAACAGTAGGATGAGTAGTCCCACCATCACCATTAGAGGATAAAGTTGTCTGAAAGGACTCATTACCAGTTCAATGCTTGCAAATGAATCTTACCAGCATTTTCCCCCTCAGCTACCAACAGTCCTTTAACACTGTCAAGACACAGAATCATAGAATCATTGAATTGGAAGAGACCTCATTGGCAATCCAGTTCAACCCCTGCCAAGAAGTAGGAAAATCACATTCAAAGCACCCCTGACAGATGGCCATCCAGCCTCTGTTTAAAAGCCTCCAAAGACGGAGTCTCTACCAGGGCAGAGAGTTCCACTGCTGAACAGCTCTCACGGTCAGGAAGTTCTTCCTCATGTTCACGTGGAATCTCCTTTCCTGTAGTTTGAAGCCATTGTTCTGCGTTCTAGTCTCCAGAGCAGAGAAAACAAGCTTGCTCCCTCCTCCCTATGACTTCCCCTCACATGGAAGAGACGTGGAATTAAAAAGGACTCCTCATACATGCCAAGACACAGAATCATAGAATCATTGAGTTGGAAGAGACCTCATTGGCAATCCAGTTCAATCCCTGCCAAGAAGTAGGAAAATCACATTCAAAGCACCCCTGACAGATGGCCATCCAGCCTCTGTTTAAAAGCCTCCAAAGAAGGAGTCTCTAGCAGGGCAGAGAGTTCCACTGCTGAACAGCTCTCACAGTTAGGAAGTTCTTCCTCATGTTCACGTGGAATCTCCTTTCCTGTAGTTTGAAGCCATTGTTCTGCGTTCTAGTCTCCAGAGCAGAGAAAAAAAGCTTGCTCCCTCCTCCCTATGACTTCCTCTCACATGCAAGAGATGTGGAATTAAAAAGGACTCCTCGGACCTGTCACCAGTGCTAAGAATACTGTGCATTCACAGCCAAGAGAAATGGTGGTGATCCCCCTCAGAGGCAAGGCATTCAATGCAAACAAGGAAAAATAATGCAATTATAGAGTTGGAAGAGACCTCAAGGACCATCCAATCCAACCCTGTGAGATATATGGACACAATCAAAGGACTCCTGACCCAACCTTGGCTTAAAATCCACCTCAGAAGGAGACCCCACCACACTCTGGGGGCAGAGTCTTTCACTGTTGAGCAGCTCCTAATGTTAGGAAGTTCTTCCTAATGTTTGAGTGGAATCTCTTTCTGTGTAGTTTCCATTGCTCAATGTCATTGTCTCTGAAAATACGCTTTCTCCTCCTACCTTCAATATGAAAACCTTTCAAATATTTGAAACATGGCAATCATGTCACATCTTTAACCTTCTCTTCTCCAGACTAAACATACACAGCCCATTAAGCCATTCCTCAAAGGGCATGGTTTCTGCATCTCTGAATTGTGGTATGAGTAAGCCCTGGGCTTAAATAATGTACCTGAAGGCCCAGTCTCTCCCATTTAAACTAATTCAGTATACTGTGTACACAGTATGATGTTTAATGGCACATTTCATAATTCTACTTCATGTTAACTTTAATAACATGGAGAATATGGGTCATCTGGTACCTTCAGTTAGGTGGGAAGAGAATAACTCTGGCATCTTCACAACAAAATAAAATATTATGGGTGTTTGCTGTATAATCAGTCTGTGAACTCAGTATGTTGAATCACATTTGGCCAATAGCTTCACAGGTTAAAAAAACAACAACTTGTAACTGACCTGATCATACTACTAATTTAATATATCTATCCACTCCCTCCAAATTTCAGGACCAGTTTTCAGTCCAATACAATAGAATTCCTAACCCAGGGAGGGATCTTCCAGCATGTTTTCCAAGGACAGCAACATTGGTCTAGGTATTTGCATGCAGCGTTTTGCCCTTGGATAGTATCAAGACAGACAGCATGTTATCTTTATAAATAAACAGTGAAAATGATACTGTAAACAGTAGGAAAATAGCAATTGTCAAACAAACAAAAAGCATATGATTGTTTGTTATTGTGTCGCATTCTATCCAGCCTTTGCAAACTACAATAATATATTTTCCAGCATGGTTTCCCAACAGAGAAAGGGAGGGGAAGCACTGTGCCTCTAGGACTCCCTACCTATCAGTTTACCAGGCATCAAATCTAACCTCTATTAGTAGCCATGTCAACATATTTTCATTTCCCTAGACTTTCAATAATGTCAGTTCAGTTTTTAACTGTTAATGAAGATAAAATGCTATGCTGATTTCATTGTGAAAGACTTATTATTTTAATTTTTATTGCAGTTAGCTGCCTTGGAAAATATTTCATTAAAAGGCAATACATACGTGTTTCAAATGAGTAAATAGTTCCATGCTACCGGCAATTAAAGCCAGCCCTCCATATCCTTGGATTACACCAGCCTCATATTGAAAATATTCCAACAACCAAACCTTGATTCTGCCATTTCGTTTAAAGCAGCATTTCTCAACCTGGGGGTTGGGACCCCTGGGGGGGAGGGTCATGAGGTGTCAGAGGGGTCACCAAAGACCATCAGAAAACACAGCATTTTCTGTTGGTCATGGGGTTTTTGTGTGGGAAGTTTGGCCCAATTCTATCATTGGTGTGGTTCAAAATGCTCTCTGATTGTAGGTGAACTATAAATCTCAGTGACTACAACTCCCAAATGTCAAGGCCTATTTCCCCCCAAAACTCCACCAGTGTTCACAATTGGGCATATTTGAGTATCTGTAAGAAGTTTGGTCCAGATCCCTGATTGTTTGAGTCCACAATGCTCTCTGGATGTATTTATTATTATTTATTTATTTACAACATTTTCACCCTGTCCTTTTCAACCCCCGAGGGGGGACTCAGAGCAGCTAACACTGGCAACAATTCGATGCCGTAATATCACAATATAACACAATATAAAACCATAAATATACAATAGATCAAAAACAATAACACTAATTATACAGTCATATAGCCATTTTTTATCATAAGAATCATATGGTCCAGTTCCGTGTTCAAAGTGCCGTTGTGCCTGCTAGCCAAAACCCTGGTTCCAAAACCATGATTTCAGTTTTTTCCTAAAGGAAAGGAGGGAGGATGCTGATCTAATCTTGCTAGGGAGGGAATTCCACAGGAGGGGGGTCACCACTGAGAAGGCCCTGTCCCTCGTCCCCACTAGACACATTTTCGAGGCCAGTTGGACCAAGAGCAGGGCCTCCCCGGTGGGTCTTAAACTACGAGGTAGAACATAGGGGGAGATGCGTTTGGACAAGTAAGCTGGGCCGGAGCCATATAGGGCTTTATAGGCCAAGACCAGCACTTTGAATGTAGGTGAACTACAACTCCAAAACTCAAAATCAATGCCCACCAAACCCTTCCAGTATTTTCTGTTGGTCATAGGAGTTCTCTGTGCCAAATTTGGTTCAATTCCATTGTTGTTGGAGTTCAGAATGCTCTTTGATTGTAAGTGAACTATAAATCCCAGCAACTACAACTCCCAATTTACAAGATCAGTTCTTCCCCCCACCCCAACTCAACCAATATTCAAATTTGGGCATATCGAGTATTTGTGACAGATTTGGTCCAGTGAATATAAATACATCCTGTGCATCTGATATTTACATTACAATTCACAACAGTAGCAAAATTACACTTATGAAGAAGCAATGATAATAATTTTATGGTTGGGGGTCACCACAACATGAGGAACTGTATTAAGGGGTCGTGGAATGAGGAAGGTTGAGAACCACTGGTTAAAGGGACATCATTTTATGATTTTATTATATATAATAGGACTAGACCAGGCATGGGCAAACTTTGGCCCTCCAGGTGTTTTGGACTTCAACTCCCACAATTCCTAACAGCCTCAGGCCCTTTCCTTTCCCCCCTCAGCCGCTTAAGCGGCTGAGGGGGGAAAGGAAGGGACCTGAGGCTGTTAGGAATTGTGGGAGTTGAAGTCCAAAACACCTGGAGGGCCAAAGTTTGCCCATGCCTGGTCTAGACCAAACACATCAAATTTATTTACATCTGGACAACAAATTCAAGCAACAATAACAACAACAAAACAGACTATGAACACAGTCAAGTATATGAGCTAAAAGTTGGAGATTGTTTTGAAAAATGTAGTAAGCTAATCATTTCACCTTAACCAATACACAATACCTCAAAGCTGGTAAGTTACAAATGGTACTTCACTGAGAGCATGAAAATCTATTTCCCAGGTTAAGATTCCTCTTTCAGGATGTGAAGCTTGTCCCAACAAATTAAGGCAAAGTTAAACTGAAGGGCACGGCAGAAGATGGATGCCTCTTTTCCCTTTGAAGAAATGGATGCTAGACATCACAAGACAGATTAGCAGGACGGGAATGCAGAAGCAAAGGAGGTTTAAGAAAAAGACCTTGTGACTAATAGGAAGGTTTAGTGGAAAAACACAGAGGGATTCACTTACATAAATTGATGTTTTGGAAGAAGAAAAAACAGAATTATTCTGCCTGCTATTGCATGATATCTTACCTTTAAGCCATGTTTAATATTTGTTTATTATATCTGTTTGTCCTTCTTTCCATTACACCCCTAAGAAAAACACATCCAACAACTCAACTGTTCTTATCATTAGTGTTTTCCAATCTCATCTAAATTCTGCTCAATTGTGAGGGAAGTGCAATGGAACCATTTTAGCAGAATTTTCTCATAATCCCCAAAGAAGCCACTGAATTTTGACAAGAGCAAAAATGTACTCTCGAGCATGTCCCAGCAGTTTTAACAGGACTTGCGCTGGAGAAATGCCTGCACACTTTGGTTTGCAGCTTCACAACTTTCCTATAAGGAGCTGCAGTGGCGCAATGAATTAAATCCTTGTGCCAGCTGAACTGCTGACCTGAAGGTTGGCGGTTCAAATCCACAAGACAGGGTGAGCTCCCTTCTGTCAGTTCAAGCTTCCCATGTGGGGACATGAAAGAAGCCTCCCACAGGATAGTAACACAGCCAGGCATCTCCTGGGCAACGTCTCTGTAGATGGCCGATTCTCTCACACCAGAAGCAACTTGCAGTATGTTCTCTATTTGCTTCTAACATGATAAAAAAATCAACTTTCCTCTAGCAAGCATTTTCTTCCTTAACCAGACTCCTTCCAGATGTTGCATGCTACAACTCCTTTTAGGCTATGGTCAACACCTAGGGATGATGGGATTTGTAGTCCCACCTGGACTAAACTTGCTATTTTCAATTAGTGTTGCCTCACTAAATAAACTGCTGAATTTATGTAAATCCCAGCCTTTTTAATGGGTCTACTCTAGTTGCGAGGAGCGAGGATGGAGAAGATGCAATAGGTGAGTTAGTCTCACTTGTATAAGGCAACTTCCTAGATTTTATGAAGTCTTGGCTCTGCCTTCTCCTCACCTCTGCTTCAGTTCCTCCTGTTTATTGGTCTTCCCAATAGTGTAGATAACTTCCTTTGTATTAGTTTTGGGTGGAGCTTAAAATCCCTCCAGAGGCCACTTAGTTGGTCTATTCCATTTCCCTGTACAGAGCTCTTTGCTGGACTCTTCCTTTTTTCTGCAGCAGAGCTACAGAGATTGTCTTGTATCCTAGGCACAAGTAATCCAAAACTGGTATTCTTAGCAGTATTCTTGTACCAGCAATCCAAAGGATAACAGAAGCTTCTGGCCAGCCTAAGCTTCACAGGAGAGAAGATTAAGACAGTTTGTAAGCAATAACTTATAATCCATCGCTTTGCATCAAAGGTGAAAGATTCAAGAAATATGAATCTTTGATTTAAGTTACCTTATGATAGTCCCGGATGGAGTTAACCCTTTATTAATCTTATTTGCAGTAAACTCATTTTGGCTTTTCACCTTGCCTAAAGTGCCTTTGTCTGCTAAGGGTCTTAATCTTAACAGAAGGTATCAGATAGTCCCTGGGTAAAGCCAGACAATATAGTTTTCCTAAAGGTTCAGGCATGCCATCACAGGTTTTGAAATAAAATTTGCCTCTTTCTTAAATATTTTTGCTATAACAGCACACAGTTTTCTAACTATAATCTATCCATGATAAAACATAGTGGACTTAGCTGTTATGTTTTATATACAATGCATTGCAAATCAGCACAGCCCCCTTTTTCCAAATAAAAACTTCACATTACACTACAGTTGCAACCTCAAGTTTGCAAAACCAACTCAAGTACAGAGATTTAAAGAGGAAGCTTGCACTATCGGGGACAGCTGGACTTTCCTTGAACTTTGAGAGTTGGCAGCTTGTACACTTCAGAAAACATGGACTAGCACAACCTGTATTGCTCCCACAACTTGACAGTAACTCTTGTTATATTCCCTTATCTCCACAGCCTTCCTGTCTCACTCTCTGGCTACTCAAGAGTTTATGTGCATTCGTGTGTGTGTGTGTGTATGTGTGTACATAAAGGAGGAGGGGGAGGCAGGTTTGCTGAAAGAAAAATTAGCTTGTTAAGAGCTTCAAAAGACACAAAGGAACAATTCTGTAGTGAAAAAGGTAGCTTCAGTCAGGCAACCCACCTCACTAAACATCAATGCACTAAGGCCCAATGCAGTCATTTCAGATAATTTCCAACAAAGAGAAGTGAGACACAATAGTTTACTATTTCTTACTTCTCATATGGAACAGATATACCAAAGCACACAAACTGAGCATGGCTTGCGAAAGAGGCGAGAAAAGAGGCACTAGTCAAACCCTCTCACAATAGTGATGGAAGTTTTTACCTATTTTTGAAAAAGGGTTAAAGGAGAAGGAAATACATTTACACCACATTTCCCACAATAATGTTAACACATATGGTTCTTCCCAATTCACCCTTTTGATCACCACAGAAGTCCTGTGATATCATAAGTGTTTTGCAATTTCTTAGTGAATTTCATGGGAGAATAAGGATTTGATTGTGGGTCTCCTTAATCCTAGCACTCCTAACCATTACAGGCTACTAACTGGAGCTACTTATAGGGAACATACAATAACTGCCAATAAGTTGCCGGGCCCAATTTAAGGTGCAGGTTATGACCTACAAAGCCTAAGCTATTCAGGCCCTGCCTATTTTCACGATCACATCTCCCCTATGAACCAGTGTGGGCTCTAAGATCTGCTGGGGAATTCCTCCTCTCAGTCCCACCACCATCACAAGTACAATTGGTGGGGATGGGGGAGAGGGCCTTCTTGGTGGTGGCTCCCCGTCTCTGGAATGCCCTCCCCAGAGAAATAAGACAAGCCCCATCACTGTCCTCCTTCCGCAGGGATCTGAAAACTTAGTGGTTCCAGCAGGCCTTTGGAAATGATTAGTCCCAGGCCCTTCCTTGGACATCTTTCTTGGACATCTGCCCTGCACTTTATCCATTTCCCTGGCCCTATGCTACTTCGTTGCACTAGCCCTTGCCCAGCCCTCTTACAGGTGACTAGATCGATTTTGAAATTCCTGGCCATTGGTAACTGAATCCCTGTTTGATGGAGAAAACTGAAACTGGTTTTAAGTGTTTGTGATTGCTTTTTGTAGGATTTATGTTCATGTTTTATAATGTTTATTTTTGAATGATTTTTGTGTCATTTGGCAATTGAATGTTTTGCCAAATGATTCTGAATCCTCTTGAGGAGATAGAGTGGTGTACAAATAAAGAAGGAGAAGAAGGAGAAGGAGGAGGAGAAGGAGGAGAAGGAGAAGGAGATTATTATTATTATTATTATTATTATTATTATTATTGCTGATCTCAAATCTCTAAAAGCCAAACTCTTTTTCCTGGAAAGAACTTCCCAGCAACAAGGTAGAGCTTGGTTTTGTTTCACTCAAGGGAAACCAAGTCATAGCTTTCAAGGATATGCATGTCAAAGTCAACTTCTCTCCTGGTCTCCTCCAAAACTCAATTCAGCCCTTCTTTCACCACTAGAAGGACAATTATGGGGGGGGGGGGGGGGGGGCTTAATATGCAAGAAATCTTGAAAACCTTCCACTATGTTCATTAATCTTAACTAGCAAAAAGAGTGCGAGCTTTCAACAGTTTACAGATCTCGCAATTTTAACATAGGTTTTCAGAGAAAAGTAGACGTGTCTTCAAACACATTAGAGCTCCAGGCTTTTTTTAATCAATCATTTTTGTAGCAGTGTTCTCTCATTCTTCATCAATCTCTCTCTTTTTCTTTCTTCTTTCCAGTACTATTTCTTTTATTTTTATTTATTTTACTGATAGCCCATCTTTCTTCTAGGATCACAAAGAACTATAAATGGTTTTCTTTCCCATTTTTATCTTCACAATAACACAATGAGATAGACGAGACTAAAGGATAGTGGCTGGCCCAGATGGAAACTACTGGACTGAGCAGGGATTTCAATCTAGTCTCCTCAGTTTAAGGACCTCATCGCACAAAGTCTGGGCTCCATCTTAGAATGCTTCCTGAATGGACCCACGATGGAGCCGAACAGAGCCCATCATGCGATGCAGGGCTACTTCCAGTAGAGCTCCATCCTGGAAGCATCCTAGGACGGAGTCCTGAGAACACTGGAGGGTAAGCTGGGGGAAGCACGGAGGGAGGCCAGGGATGGGAAAGCAGTGCAATGGCTTCCCTTACTGCCTGCCAGATTTGTCCCACTGCCCTCCAGATGCCCCTGCTTTCCTCTGAGGTCCCTAATCTACCATTTTGACTTCTAATACCCACTGAAACATGTCAGCAGAGAACTCAAATCTGAGAAACTGGTCTGTGCATAGAAATTGGAGATATGTTTTAAGAATAGGAAAAAAAGAATTCTTCTGCTCCTTTCTCCAGGAAATTATTTAAGTATCAGATATCTCATAAAATATAGGTGATTTCTTATCATACAAAATCACACTGCAACATATGTAAATAGATAAAAAAACTTATTTGCTTTTAATTCAGGATCATCATCACATATAGGAACTAAGCCATGGTACTTCACAATCAGGCATGTAGCGGGGGGGGCTTCAGCCTCCCCCCCCCGAAATTCTCATGGTGGTTCACGAAAAGGTCTTACTGGTGCATTATTTAAACTGTTATGTTTATTCATATCATGATCTGATCACCATACTCAATATATCCCATATGCATGGGGGTATTGGGGTAATGATACAAAAGGTTTGCTAGGGTAGACCCTCTTTCACTCAGCTTCAGCCCCCCCAAAACTCAGCTCCCCCGAACCCCCCCCTGAAAAAAATTCAGCCCCCCCCCCCCCGAAACGAAATCCTGGCTACGGGCCTGTTCACAATATTCTTGAAGACTGAAGCCATCTGAACTATAGCATCATATTTTCCCCTTTCCTTCCTTCCATATGATTAAATTCCATCCTTGGGTTCCTGATCCATAGTTCATAATAACTAATGATTAAGAACTAGGATCTGCAAACCAGCCAAGCCATGGCTACCACAGACCATTTTTTGTCTCCCAAAGTAGTAGTAGTAGTAGTAGTAGTAGTAATACAGGTTGAGTAACCTTTATTCCAGGGGTCCTCAAACTTTTTAAACAGAGGGCCAGGTCACAGTCCCTCAAACTGTTGGAGGGCCAGATTATAATTTGAAAGAAAACATGAATGGATTCCTATGCACACTGCACATATCTTATTTGTAATAAAAAAACTTAAAAACAATACAATAATTAAAATGAAGAAAAATTTAAACACATATTAACTTATTAGTATTTCAGTAGGAAGTGTGGGCCTGCTTTTGGCCGATGAGATAGGATTGTTGTTGTTATTGTTGTGTGCTTTCAAGTTGTTTCAGACTTAGGTTGACCCTGAGCGAGGGGCAGGTAAATGCCCTTGGAGGGCCGTATCCAGCCCCTGGGCCTTAGTTTAAGGACCCTTGCTTTATTCTCATGGTAATGGGATGAAAACTCAAATCCGTAGTTTGAGGACCCCTGCTTTATTCTCAGGGTAATGGGATGAAAACACAATAATGGAAGAGGAAAATTAGGGAATGAGAAGGGAACACGCAATCACCAAGGCATAGCTTTGATCTTCAAGTGCTGATGTCTGGACCATGTTAACATTCTACTGGGTATATGCCACAAGAAAAGGGATAATGAATCCGGCTTATCCCGGGGTCTCAAAGCTGATTCAGCAGACACAGGGTGCCCATAAAAGATGAGCCACAATGGGTGATTCAGTCTCCAGCTATGAGCCTGTCTCCAGAGTCCTCTGGAATGACAGGAAGAGAAAACATATGTGACACACAGATTCCATTGCAAAGCACAGTCCATGGATGCAGAACTAGATTGGGAAGCGCAGCAAGAGAAACAATTAAATGTTTTTGTTTTAAACATTCCCCACTGCAAGAATCCATTTAGGCCTGGATTTCTTCTCTTAAGTCTCTTTATGTGAGAAAGAGCACTGGTTGCAGGGCTGAGGCCAGGAATAAATCATTTCCTAGGGCAACTGGCCAAACACCATAATCAGAAAATTCTGTAGTCTGTTCTGGATAGAAGCTTTCCTTGGAACCAGATTAATTGGCCCCATTAGAAGTTTAATATTTCTGCTGAAGAGCTACTGTTTACCCACTAAAGGGGGGAAACCTACCCAACGAAGAGAAAGGATGAGGATGGATTCTTAGCCAAAATTTAATTCAAAGGAAAGCCAGGAGCTAATTAGCTCCTCCGAAATAATTTCCAGCCAAGGTTTGGAAGATCAGGTGTACTGTGAGGTATTTGTCCCTTTTAGCTCCCTTTCAATACATACAAAGCAACGCTGACGTTAAAACTTTTGTAAGTCTCCAAATGTTGAAGGGTCATCCAGAAGATTTCCAAAACCGATTCCCACAGTACTCAAAATGAAGATTATAATTAGCTCATTACATCCTTTTCAGATAAATGCTTTCTTTTCCAGTGTAATAAAATATAAGTAGTGAAATATTTCTGCTAAAACAGTAATTTTGAATGACACTTGAAGGTAACAGTGAGGACATTCTGGTGTTAAATGAGCCTAATATTGCTATGGTAGGTGGGACAGGCCACTTCACCACAGTCTTTTGAAAGACAGGTGTATACAGCTGTGTTGAAGGGGCCATACTTTAAAGCAGGCATGGGCAAACTTTAGCCTTCCAGGTGTTTTGGACTTCAATTCCCACCATTCCTAACAGCCTCAGGTCCTTAGCGGCTGAGGGGGAAAGGACCTGAGGCTGTTAGAAATGGTGGGAGTTGAAGTCCAAAACATTTGGAGGGCCAAAGTTTGCCCATGCCTGCTTTACAGGGTAAGAGGTGCAATCCCACTATGTTTTGCAGCGTTCCGGGTTATTTTAGGCCCATAAATTATTTCTTTAAAAATAGGAACTAAACTATTGTATGTATTAAATACTCAAGAAAACAATCACTACCCATTCCATTTGGAGAGGGGGTTTTTGTGCTTGGATTTTCCACATATGAAGAGGCAGTGGAGAGTTTCTGCACTGCAACCCCAAGGAATGTGGAGAGCTCTCTGTGTATACATAAAAGCCATGGAAAAGAATGGATTTTCATATATTCATAACCTATTCCTCTCCCCTTGCAGGAATTATGGTTATATGCTGCCTCTGGTATGAGGTACAATGTGCCCCTGAATTAGCATCTACAGAAGAATCTGGCTATTGTCATATAGGTCTTGCTTGAGGGTTTCCCTTCGTCATCCTTTTGGTCACTAGGAGAATAATGTTTGACTTGACATTTGCTCTGAGTTTTTTTTTAATTGTTTACATTCATAATATGTTCTGCTGCAGAATTTGAGAATCTCCACAAGAAACATTAAAATTCTCATCTCCTTTTAATAAAGTAGTCCAATTCCGCTAGCCCAGTGGTTCCCAACCTGTGGTCCATGGACCACCAATGGTCTGCAAGAACTACACCAGCGGTTCTCAACCTGTGGGTCCCCAGATGTTTTGGCCTTCAACTCCTAGAAATCCCAACAGCTGGTAAACTAGCTGGGAT
This sequence comes from Anolis sagrei, assembly GCF_037176765.1. Classification (NCBI taxonomy): domain Eukaryota; kingdom Metazoa; phylum Chordata; class Lepidosauria; order Squamata; family Anolidae; genus Anolis; species Anolis sagrei. The sequence goes on from NC_090024.1 coordinate 232,826,987, forward strand.
TTCTAGTAGTTTTAGGCCAAAACACCTGGGGACCCACAGGTTGAGAACCACACCATTGCAATGAGAGCAACTGGTATCACGAAACCCTCTTATAGTGCCAAGGCAACAGGGATGTCAGGAGGGGAGAGGCTGATTACCCACAAAAGGCATGAGAAAAGTCTCCTGACTGCTGCTTCTCCTTCTTCTCCCTCCCCCTGAGTGGAGCCCTTCCATGTGGTGCCTGGAAGCGGGGGTGCCTTGATGTCTTTGTTTTTAGGCCTGTTTCGGGTTATTTGGGTTGCTGATTCAGAACATTGCATTGGATAGACCACATCAGCTCTTGATTATTAAATATGGTTTTCTGTGGGTGAGCAGGCGGCAACTACTGGATGGCATATATTCTGTATCAGAAACTAGAGCTGATGCAGTCTACCCAATGCAATTTTTTGATTCAGCACCCCAAATAACCAAACTGAATCTAGGCCAAATACAGATTCATAACCCTTTTGGTACTAAAGTTGGGGAGTGTTCCCTGGTCAAAGTGGTCCCTGGTCAAAGCGGTCCCTAGTCCAAGCGATCCCTGGTCCAAGCGGTCCGTGGTAAAAGTGGTCCCTGGTCCAAGCGGTCCCTGGACAAAGTGGTCCCTGGTCAAAGTGGTCCCTGGTCAAAGTGGTCCCTAGTCAAAGTTGTCCCTAGCCAAGTTGTCGCTGGCCAAGTGGTCCCTGGCCACGTGGTCCCTGGCCAAGTGGTCCCTGGCCAAGTATTCCCTGGTCAAAGTGGTCCCTGGTCAAAGTGGTCCCTGGTCAAAGTGGTCCCTGGTCAAAGTGGTCCCTGGTCAAAGTGGTCACTAGTCAAGTGGTCCCTGGTCAAGTAGTCCCTGGTCAAAGTGTTCCCTGGTCAAGTGTTCTCTGGTCAAAGTGGTCCCTGGTCAAAGTGGTCCCTGGTCAAGAAAAGCTTTGGAACCACTGTGCTAGCCAATAGCATATTTCTTCATTAGAAAGAAAGCCAAGATTCTCCAGGTGCTGCTTTCTGAACCCAGCACTGATTTTTGCAACTGAATGCAGGTGCAGCCACAAAACCATGTAATACACTCAGCTCTGGTTAGGACTTGCAAAATGTCTGGCAGGAATGCAAAGTAAGGGCCTCCCCAGCCTATAAAGTTTGTCTTTCCTCATTACATTTGAAGGGATAGCAAACGACACGGGCATACTTATCCGTATTTAAATTATTGTTTTAAAACTTTATATTTATGGCAGCCGAAACAATAGACAAAATGTACAGTAAGTCTGGTAGAGATAATGAAAACCACATTTTTTTAAAAAAAAATTAACAGCTGGATATTGTAAACTTTAGCCAAAGAAAACTCCTCAAAGTGAAACAGGTCCAGACATCTGGGAAAGACTTTTCAGGGCAAGGAGGCAAGACAAGACAGAAAATCTCAATTATGCCTTGTAGCAATTAGCAAACAAGAAGAAATCAGATCTTACCATTGTTGTGTTTTCTGTCTGATTCTGGCATTTTGGTTTTAGGAGGAAAAGAAAAGCCTGTTTTGATTTAATAAAATCTTTAAGCAACCCTTAATTTGTACTCGGAACACATAATCTGGAATGCAGATTTAAACTAAAGGAAACAAGGTGCGAAAACTGAGAAAAGGAAAATCAATAATTTAAGATCTGTAGATATTACTGGCAGAATTTTTTAAAAAAGAATTGGAATGACTGTTCATTGAAGTTAAGGAGGAAAGTTACAGTTAAGTATTAAGAAACTAATTGATTGGTTCAGTTTAAAAGTGCATGATGAAGACGTTGAAACGCTGGTAGTTAAAACATTTTCTATACATTGGCTTAATCAGTAATCAAAATGGAAACTGCAGTCAAGAAATCAGAAGATGACTAACACTTGGAAGGTTGTTGCTAATACTTTTGTTTTGGAAGACTGCAGAAACTAGGCAAGAGTTTCAAGTGTACAGAATATATAATTAAATACCAAAGTCAGAATCATCAATGCAAGTTGGGAGCCGTGGTGGTGCAATGGGTTAAACCGTTGTGCCGGCTGAACGGCTGTCTTGAAGACCTGAAGGTCAGCAGTTCAAATCTATGAGATGAGATGGGGCGAGCTCCCATCTGTCAGCTCCAGTTTCCCATGTAAGGACATGAGAGAAGCCTCCTACAGGATGGTAACACATCCGGGCATCCCCTGGGCAACATCTCTGTAGACAGCCGATTCTCTCACACCAGAAGCGACTTGCAATATATTCACAATTTACTTCTGACATGATAAAAAAATCAGTGCAAGCTACTGTGATTTGTCCAGATCATGAGATTGACCGACTTGTTGGAAAAAACATTATAATGCTCTGTAAAGTGAAAGATGGAAAAGAGGAAGGCAATGTTGCAGATAGATTGATTCAACCAAGGAAGCTATGGCCCTAAATGTACACGAGTGAAGCAGGGCTGAAAGTGAATTGCCATAAGTTGAAACAGTCAATGGTAAATAAGAACAAGAAAATGCCCTTTACCTTGAATTTTATTACAATTTGAGCCAAAAGAGAGCAAGAACTCTCCACTGAGCTATGCACATGAAATACAGAGAAAAATAAGTTTTCTTTTTATACATATGTATGCATGTCTTCCAAAGATTTAAAATGATTGTTTTGCTATCCTAATTGTGAACTAGTACACAATAAAAACAAGCTTTTAGACAACTTCCAACAGATTAAGAAATTGCTTTGAAGACTGGCAGTGGATTCTACAAGGTTAGGAGGGTTGTGTTGGATGAATGGTTGGGAGCCTGCTCATACTCTCTCCTCCAGAGGCTTTGGTCTGTTTAGTATCATTTCAGCTTTAAAAGCAAAAGTGTGGCATTGAACTTTCCCCATTAACTGATACCTTTTCACTTTCAATGGAGGCAAGAAATCAGCTTTCAGGTGACTACAAGTCTGCACTTCTCATGAAAGTTCCCTAAATGCAGGGGCATAAAAGAGTTAGAGCAGGCATGGGCAAACTTGATCCCTCCAGGTGTTTTGGACTTCAACTCTCACATTTCCTAACAGCCTCAAGCGGCTGAGGGGGAAAAGGAAGGGGCCTGAGGCTGTTAAGAATTGTGAGAATTGAAGTCCAAAACACCTGGAGGGACCAAGTTTGCCCATGCCTGAGCTAGATCTTGCAAAAGTTGCCCTTTCCCCCTTCTCACATAGAGATATCCTAATGGGTACCAGGAGCTCCAACTTTATTTGCTTTGTATTGAATGTTTGTTTGCAGTCCTAAGTTTCAGGGACTCTGCAGATAGGTGGCTTCCTTTGGTTGCAGTTGTAGGGCAAGTCACCTGTCCATCATCGTTAAGTTTTGGTCCCGCCCCTTGCTCAGGACAATTGGGAAGGGAAGGGAGCAATTTTTAGTTAGTCTCAGCAAGGTAAGCTGATGTATAGGATGTGTGCAAGCTTCCCCTGTACAAAAGCTTCAACCTCAAAGAATTTCCAGGAAAACAGCCCTAAAGACCAAAGAACTCCAGCTGGAGAACATCTACTGCCTTACTGGTAGGTCCACTCAGCGTTCGAGACGCAGTTCGACCTGGTAGCGGAGCCCACATCAGCAAGGGTTAGATTACAGTCAACCTGGGAGAAGTTAAAAAGGGGGTTTTCCTTTAAAGAAGAAGTTATTGAAGACAGTTGCCGGTCCTTCGTGGGCAAGATTAGGAATTCACCAGTTGCCTAAAAGCTTGGATTCATTTGCTTAATTTTACTCAAGACAAGAGAAGTTTCTGTTTGATTGTTCATTAATAAAGGACTTTGTTGTACTTCACAAGCCATCTAAAGACTATTTGTGGTGAAACCCTCTGAGAACTTCTCTTTGGGCCCCCTGGCTTCCCCCCTGTGCAAAGGTTGCACATCCTGTTCTAAAGACAATTATTTACGGGCCCAGTGCACAACAGAACAGGTTCCCTAAGTATTATTGTTGTTGCTGTTTCCAACTGATGGTGACTCTAAGGCAGACTTCTCAGAAGCTGTCATCCTTTCCCATCCTCTGAAGAGGAGAAAATGTGACTTGCTCAAAGTCAACCAGTGGGTTTCCATGGCTGAGCAGTGATTTGAATCCTGCTGTTCAGAATCACAGGAAGAAATTAACAACAGACCTCCCAGCCCTCACACTTAACTGTTCATTTATAAGGCACTGGGAACCAAGCTGCTATTAACACTGCAACTTAAGCTCTCCAAGAGTTCAAAAGCTGCTTCTTTAGAGTTTCAATTTTGGCTCTCGGCCCATCTTTCATACTGAATAGGGTATAGGAAGTTGGAATCTGACTACAGAGTGTGAACTAACCAAGCTGAAGAAAATCCTTCCCATGGGAGGCTGTGAAATGAACGCGCCCTACCTCAATTTCCCTTAACAGATCTTGAACACAGTATTTCTTTTCCCAATCTACTTCCATGAAGCTATTATGAAGAAAAAATACAATGCTATACAATATGGCTCACCCAAATTCTTGAGGAAGCCATAATTAAGCATTATTCTTTCTTAAAGATTTATTTTGTGTCTCCCCAAAAAATATTGGCCAAAATCCTTGTGATTCCTTCTGCACCCAAGTCAAATATTTTATCACTGAGCTCCAAAAGATATATTTTTAAAAATGAGGTGACCAAAACTATACTAGCTGTGGTTTCAACATGGATTCATATCCGTACTGAATGATTTATTTTACCTCCCCCCCCCCCCAATTATGCCAAATATGAAATTTGCAAACCAAAGAGGTATAGCGGTCAGAGAGTGCTGGCTCAAGACAGTGGGCAACCAGGGTTTGAATACCTTCTCATCTATGGAAACCTACTGGATGAACTTGGATGATTCACACTGTCTTCAGCCTTCAAGACTGACTTATTTGTCAGCAATTATTTAGTTGGAGGGTAACTAAATCTGCGACACTGATGAAGCACTTCTGCATTCCCGCATGCTTCCCCGCTGGAATGCTTTGCTGGCAGGCCCGTAGCCAGGATTTCGTTTCGGGGGGGGGGGGCTAAAAAAATTCAGGGGGGGTTTCGGGGGGGCTGAGTTTCGGGGGGGGGGGGCTGAGTCTGAGTGAAAGGGGGTCTAGCCTAGCAAACCTTTTGTATCATTACCCCAATACCCCCATGCATATGGGATATATTGAGTATGGTGATCAGATCATGATATGAATAAACATAACAGTTTAAATAATGCACCAGTAAAGCCTTTTCACGAACCACCATGAGAATTTCGGGGGGGGGGGGGGCTGAAGCCCCTCAAGCCCCCCCCCCCCCCCCCCCGCTACATGCCTGTTTGCTGGAGTCTTCTTTATGGCCTCATAAATCAGTTAATTTAGCCTCCCCACACTTTAAGGTGGTACCTTATTTTCCTACTGTCTTTTGGGTTTCAAAGGTCGACAACAGGCTACACACAATTGGTTGGAAACCCACTCCAACCCGGGCTGGCTTCAAACTCATGACCTTTTCGTTCAGAGTGATCTTAATGCAGCTGACACTCAGCCAGCTGCGCCACAATCCCGGCGATTTCAGCAGCTCAGCGGTTTAACCCACTGCCACCAGGGCTCCCACATACTTATATGTAAATACAAGTATTCCAAAATCCAAAACTCAACACACTTCTGGTCCCAACCCGTTCAACTAAAAGGCCCGTCCCACACAGCTAAATAAAACCCCACATTATCTGCTTTGAACTGAAATATATGGCAATGTGGACTCAGATAATCCACTTCAAAGCAGATATTGTGGGATTTTCTGCCTTGATATTCTGGGTTATATGGCTGTATGGAAGGGCCCTACGTCAGAAACTCTGGCTGATGCTCAAAGTAAGAAACTTTAAGTCTAATAGATATTAATTTACATTCTAATATACATATACGTGTTATCATTAACCCATCCCCGTCAAATAAACACACCCTGTTGTTATTTTTGCTTTAAATGTTCACCGAGTAATTCGCTTAGCCTGGTGTGCCATCACAATAAGGTGCGGAAGCATTTCAGAATGCCAAGCCCAAGGCAGTATTTACATTGATTAGCAGCAGTCTCCTGACCAGCATTTTAAGAAGGCTTTTGATCATCCAATAGAAAGTTTTTTCCCACTCTCATTTGATCAAGGCTCCACAGGGCAAACAATGACACATTCACAGATGCTTGTGATGTTTCCTGATTTATAAGCACAGGAGTTGGCATGTCTCTATCCCCCCCCCCCCCCCATCATTTTGCAGTACCAAGAACATTTCTACATGAAAAGCAAAACCTCTTTTGAAAATCAGTGACAGCTTTGCATTAATTAAGGGGGAGAATTAGTGCACATTTGCTTTTAAGGCACTGTATGTTATTTCAATTAATAACAGGAAATGTCTAAGCAAGAGGCCAGGCAGAGTGCAAGCACTGCAAGGGAGGTCACTGACGGTTGTTAATCCAGCTCTGACGTTCCTCCCAAACCTTGAAAAAAATGATTTCATTCACAAGACAACAGTAGGAGCTTCCCTGCCTTGTGAATAGTGAGCCCAGGGCGACCAGATTCCAGTTGTGAAGAGGGCAAGGGGTTAGAGGCCTCCTTTTCCCCCACTGCAGTTATAGTTTGGCATTTTAAATACATCACTGTGTCTCTCTGACTCCACCACAGGGGCCACAGTGCTTCTTCCAATATAACTGATACAAGTGACTATGAAAATTGCAGCTCAAGCATGTACGCTTTGCAAACTGCAGGTTACAGAGTCAACTTCTGGCATTTCATTTTGTATGTGTGGTGTGTCTTAGGAGCAACTTAAGAAACTGCAAATCGCTTCTGATGTGAGAGAATTGGCCATCTGCAAGGATGTTGTCCAGGGGATGCCTGGATGTTTCGATGTTTTACCATCCCTGTGGGAGGCTCCTCTCATGTCCCTGTATGGGGAGCTGGAGCTGATAGAAGGAGCTCATCCACGCTCTCCCCGGATTCGAACCTGTGAACTGTCGGTCTTCAGTCCTGCTGGCACAGGGGTTTAACCCACTGCGCCACCGTTCATGTTCATGTTGATGTATTGTTCAAATCAACATATGTTGTTCATATCAACATGAACATCAGACACAATCACAGGCTGACAGGCTGATATACAACATAGTAGAGCTTTTTTTCTTTTCTAATGTCACCCTGGACTGATGACTAAGCTCTCCCCAGATACGAACCTCCGACCTGTCGGTCTTCAGTTCTGCCAGCACAAGGGTTTAACCCATTGTACCCAGGCCTGTAGCCGGGGGGGGGGGGGGGGGTGTTAGGGGTACAACCCCCCCCCCCCCGAAATTTTTCAGGTTAAAAAAAAACCTGGTTTACTCATGAATTTTAACTGGTTAACCAAATTGCCATGCTAAGTCTATGAGACGCAAAAAATTAAGTGTCCCTCCAGAACTGCAAGCACTATCTCAAGCAAATATTGACAATTTATTCACACTGTAATTACTTGCAGCAATAGCCGATGTAGCGAAGCAACCGGGGTGTGTGTTGAATGCTCTCATTAAGGAGGCCAGACTTGGTGGAGGTGGTTGACAGGGGCAGAGCTGCAGGCTATTGAAGGCTGCTCTGATGTGCTCTTTGCTTCAGCGTGGCCCTACCCGCCCCCCCAAAATTTCAACCCCCCCCCCAAATTTCAACCCCCCCCCCCAAATTTTCAACCATCCCCGAAATTTTTTTCTGGCTACGCCCCTGATTGCACTACTGGGGCTCGAACTAAAAGGACTGGTTTGCCTGTGACAGGAAAGATCTTCAAAATGCTGCTGCCAGTCTGGGTCAACAATACAGTTCGATGTGGTATAAATCTGCTTCCTATCTTCTTACCAGCGCTTTCATGCTCTGTACTTTCTGTGCTCATTCCTATCAGCAATATGAGAAGCAATAGCATGACCTCCAGTTGGATCTCTACCTCCTGCTGCCAATAGTTGCACTAGATCCTTTCTCTCCCTCCCATCATTCAGGGAACTAGATCCTTTCTCCCTCTGCCATTCTCCCGGCAAGAGTTGCATATGTCGCTCTAAAAGGATAAATATATTATTATAATCCGCAAACATACTTGAAGTTGTGTCCAGCAATATCTACTCAAATATTTAATCAGAACATGCATGATTTGGGGTGAAGCCTCCAGCCCACTTTTAAAATAGGAGGGTTCCTTTCGCAGAAGCATTCCAATCTGAGATGCACAGAGACTTGAGTGTCTCTAATCGTCCCAGTCCTATGCAGCTGTCATTCCGTGTCCCATCCAGTAATCTTATATCTAACAGTTATTTCCACTCGCTTCCTGTCCAGCGGCACAAGCTGTGCTCAAGAACACAGACACACTGCAGCATCGGCACTGGAAATGTCAATCAACCATAGAAAATAAAGAGGGGACACAGCTTTTTCACAAGTAATGGCAAGAGGAGGTAGAAAACCTTTTAGAAAAAAAGGTGGAAACTCTTTGCTTTCAGATAGACTTTGGAAAACTTCCTGCCTGCTGAATAAAGAGCTTTTGATGTGTGGGTGGGTGTTGGTTTTTTATACTCAAGGTGCTTTTAAATTCTTCTAAATTCAGTGGTCTTCTAACATCATACAGTCAGTCACCTGCCTCATATTTGCAAGCTTAATTTTTGTGGATTTCATTATTTATGGATTGGATTAATATGTTCTATTTAAGAATCTCTAGGTCAGGGATCCCCAAACTAAGGCCAGTGAGCCAGATGCTGCCCTCCAAGGTCATTTATCCGGCCCCCATTCTAAACTTTAGACCTTCTGCTTAAAAAGTGTAATAATAATAATAATAATAATAATAATAATAATAATAATAATAATACAACAGCCAGCAGAGTGAACTTGTCTGCTGTGGACTCATCTTGTTGTGTTTCTAATAATAATAATAATAATAATAATAATAACAGCCAGTAGAGTGAACTTGTCTGCTGTGGACTCATCTTGTTGTGTTTCAAATAATAATAATAATAATAATAATAATAATAATAATAATACAACAGCCAGTAGAGAGTGAACTTGTCTGCTGTGGACTCATCTTGTTGTGTTTCAAATAATAATAATAATAATAATAATAATAATAATAATACAACAGCCAGTAGAGAGTGAACTTGTCTGCTGTGGACTCATCTTGTTGTGTTTCAAATAATAATAATAATAATAATAATAATAATAATAATAATAAAACAGCCAGTAGAGTGAACTTGTCTGCTGTGGACTCATCTTGTTGTGTTTCTAATAATAATAATAATAATAATAATAATAATAATAATAACAGCCAGCAGAGTGAACTTGTCTGCTGTGGATTCATCTTGTTGTGTTTCTAATAATAATAATAATAATAATGATGATGATCAGCCAGCAGAGTGAAATTGTCTGCTGTGGACTCATCTTGTTGTGATAATAATAATAATAATAATAATAATAATAATAATAATAATACAACCAGCAGAGTGAACTTGTCTGCTGTGGACTCATCTTGTGTTTCTAATAATAATAATAATAATAATAATAATAATACAGCCAGCAGAGTGAACTTGTCTGCTGCGGACTCATCTTGTTGTGTTTCAAATAATAATAATAATAATAATAATAATAATAATAATAATAATAATGCCAGCAGAGTGAACTTGTCTGTTGTGGACTCATCTTGGGTTTCAAATAATAATAATAATAATAATAATAACAATAATAATAATAATAATAACAACAACAACAACTTTATTTTTATACCCTACCTCCAACTCCCCAAAGCAACTTGGGGTGGCTTACAAAAAGACAAGCCTAATAAAACAGGTTAAAATAAGCATAAAAAATAGGCAATATAAACATCAATAAATATAAAATCAGACAACATTATAAGAACAATTAAAAGCAATATAATGGCTAAGCAAATAAGGTGCTGAGTTCGGTTCATAATTACTAAATGCAATGAATCCTAGGTAGAGCCAGGGAAAGTGTGACAATCGGAGGGCTGGGCTAGGAGGCAAATGTCCTTAGGTTATCAAGGTGTCCAGAAAAGGACCATGTTAAAGTGCAGGAGCTGGATAGGTTGGGAAATTCTGTAGTGAACTGCCTAATCAAAGGCACTATGGAACAGCCAAGTTTTGATGCTATGATCCCTCCTTAAGGAGATCCAATATTAAGAAAAATGGACTGCAAAGTCAAAAGCTTGCTATAGATATGCAGTGTGTGTTTTGTGGATTAGAAAACACAACAGGCCTGGAACAGCTGGCCTGGTTCACAGCAGAGAAACCTTCGACCACCAGTGCTGCAAAGTGAACCTCACCTTGTGACCTGCGCTGCCAAGCCCGACTGCCAAGCATTCCTGAGCATTAACTCTATCATTAAAGCAGCTGGAGAGGCCACTTGACACTTTCAAAGAATCCCGTTCAGTGAACAGAGTCTCAGCAAGATAAGGGTTTCATACCTTCAAACAGTAGCTACCACATTAGATATGCATGGCCTTAGAAACCATGGTCCTTTGCATACTGATCTTGTTTTAAACCAAAGAGTAGCAGAGTGTATCTAGCCTTCTAAGTCACAAAGATTACACCACAAACATGTCTCTCTATGGTTGACTGATTTCAGCATCTACAAGAACACTGGGTTCGGGAGTCTGGCATGTCTAGCTTCCCAGAAGGTCGAATGAGACACAGACGGGTTGAAAGCAAAATCAGAGGTTTATTCTCAATGGCCAGAGAGGATGTTAGTGGAGAAAGAAGTGACACACTGAATACGGAGCATATTTATTACATTTTTACAGCTATAAAAGTCTCCTGAACTGGCTCCTGATTGGTTCAGAAACTGTCTGACTAGGATTTGTTCCCTGAGTGATCCAGGGCTATATCTGACATCACTACTGGTTGGTTCTTGCTTTAGCAAGAAACCTTAATAAATTGTCGAAGGCTTTCATGGTCGGAATCACTGGGTTGTTGTAGGTTTTTTTGGGCTATATGGCCATGTTCTAGAGGCATTCTCTCGTGATGTTTTGCCTGCATCTATGGCAAGCATCCTCAGAGGTAGTGAGATGAGGTGGCCTCACTACCTCTGAGGATGCTTGCCATAGATGCAGGCAAAACATCACGAGAGAATGCCTCTAGAACATGGCCATATAGCCCAAAAAAACCTACAACAACCCAACCTTAATAAACTGTCATTGGTTTATTTTGAAGAGTTTGTCCATTTATTGATCCACCTCTGAAAGGAGCATGATTGGAAAGGAATGCAGTCCAACAATTGATAATGGGCTTAATGTGCTCTGGCTCTGGTGGAGGCAAAGGTGTAACTCCAAATAAACAATGGGTGCTTTAGGGTGCTGACCATCCCAATGGGTGTTGCAAGACTGGGTCTTGCTTTGGGCATGGAAAAGAAAGCGTTACCAAATCATATCAGGAAAAACAGGAAAGGACCCATAGAACCGAAGCAAGCCCATTGTGTACCTCCCCTAAGTCTCCCTAGTCCATGGTAAAAGGATTGTGGCAATTTGAGAAATTGTTTAGTGGAGTCTAGGGTGTGTTGAGCAACATTCAAAAGCATTTCATGAAGAATTACTACAGGGAAAAAAACTGTAGTAATTCTGAGACATGGCTAATTCTGAGACATGGCTCCATTGCTGTACACCCCATGCTGTACATGTCTCATAATTCATATATTTCACAATTTGGGGTCCCATTTTTCAATAGCACTGTTATACATTCAAAACTTGTAAAAAATCAGAGCTTGCAAAAGTTATGTTTGGAGCAAAATTCCCCAAAATTACCAGCTTGCATGATCAGCACTCATTCTGGTTGGAAGATTGTTTTGAATCCAAACAGGTTTCCAAGTTTTGAAAGAAATTGTTGTTGGTGTTGACTCTCATAAGTCAATTTTGCGTTATGGTGACCTCATGAAAGAGTCACCCAATCATCAATAAGTCTTGCAGATGCAGGGCAATTGCTTTCTTGATTCAGTATATCAATTTGGAATGCAGTCCTTCTCTTTTCCTACTGCCTTCTGCCTTATCAAGTATTATTGTCTTTACTAATGAGTCATGTCCTCTCATGATATAGACAAAAACGTCAGCCTCTGTGTAGGCATCTTGACTTCTAGGAAGAGTTCAAGTTGGATTTGCTCTAGGGCCCATTTATTTATCTTTTAGCAACCCATGGCTTTAATAGAATTTTTCCCAGCACCAGATTTCAAATGTTTTTATTCCCCCACCCCCGCATCAGCTTTCTCTTTACTGTATTGTCGAAGGCTTTCATGGCTGGAATAACTAGGTTCTTGTGGGTTTTTTCGGGCTATAGGGCCATGTTCTAGAGGCATTTTCTCCTGACGTTTCGCCTGCATCTTGGCAAGCATCCTCAGAGGTAGTGAGGTCTGTTGGAATTAGGACAATGGGTTTATATATCTGTGGAATGGCTGGGGTGGGGCAAAGAGCTCTTCTCTGCTGGAGCTAAGTGTGAATGTTTCAACTGACCACCTTCATTAGCATTTGAAGGCCTGGCTGAGCCTGGGAAAATCTTTTGTTGAGAGGTGTTAAGATGTGCCTGGTTGTTTCCTCTCTGCTGTTTTGCTGTTGTAATTTAAGAGTTTTTTAATACTGGTAGCCAGATTTTCCCAGGCTCAGCCAGGCCTTCAAATGCTAATGAAGGTGGTCAGTTGAAACATTCACACCTAGCTCCAGCAGAGAAGAGCTCTTTGCCCCACCCCAGCCATTCCACAGATATATAAACCCATTGTCCTAATTCCAACAGACCTCACCACCTCTGAGGATGCTTGCCATAGATGCAGGCGAAATGTCAGGAGAGAATGCCTCTAGAACATGGCCCTATAGCCCGAAAAAACCCACAAGAACCTAGTTTCTCTTTACTGTCCAGTTTTCACAACTGTGTATCAAAATGGGAAATATGATGGCATGGACAACCCTAACTGGAGTATTCAGTAGTCAATCAGACTACTTTTAGATAAAAATATATATAATATCAATGACACACAGCCTTGCCAATTCATCTATCCCAGCTGTCCCATGCAATCTACTCCTCCCTGTAGACCCATCAGTTTTTTATCCCTACTCATTTCCTAGCTAGCAGGCAACCCATAATTTCAATGATCCTTTTTAAAGACAGTTCTCTTTGTTTTATTAGACTACAGCAAAGGAGGGTGTAATCTGAGTGTAAGAATAGTATGGGAAAGAGAAAGGAGCATTTGAACCCTTGCAGTGTTTTTCTAACATTTCTCCTTCAAGAGCTGATTTTAAACTTTGCTTTTTAAAAAAGGGATATGTGTTTAAACAATGTCCCCAGTGGATAATAACAGCAGGTAGGAAGGAGTTTTCATTGTAAATATACCACAAGGGTAAAGAGTAACCCCAATAACTTTCAACTATTGTCTGTGCACTAAAATCTTGCTAATAAAATGGAGGGAAAAGATATCCAAGAACAGAGTGACAGACCATATCATCCTTCTCAAAGAATAAGCTTTCTTATATATACAGTATGGGTAACCGGGAGCACCGAATCATCCCAATCTACAAGAGTGGTGGACTACCCCTTCCATGATTGTTGGTGGCCAATACTACCATGCCAAGGCAGCAGAAGGTATGGAGATATGGCTCTTTGCTAGGAAAACTACTGTAAAGCTATCACTCCGTATGGTCACAAGAAACCATTTTGCAGCAGCAGTATATATGTGCTTTATGTTCCCTATAACAACTGTAATAGTTCTGTAAAATGGGTCATTAATATTTCTTTTTATATGTGGAAAATACAGGCTAAAGGGGTTAGCAACGTGCTGGCAGCTTCCCTGTAACTTTATGACTCCCCACAGATTATAATCCATGATTTCAACTCAAACAAGCTATTTTTAATATTTTATTAGCCATATTGCGTGCCATAATTTGTACTCAAGGGGAACAGTTAAAAAGCAAACAGTTTATTGTTGCTGTTTTAAATCCATCATTAGTATAACCTCTTTTATGCTAATATTATTCTACTTGCTATTTATTTAATATCCTGCTTTCCCCAAAATAGGGACCCAACATGCCTGTTTATTTGGTTCATATTTTGACATTGTGTTATTAATGTTTTAAAATACTTTCAGCTGCTTAAGATCACTTTGGAAAAGAAAAAATGGATGTAGATGTCAGACAATAATATGACTGCAAATGATCTTTGCCAGACTGAAGCTCAGTTCTATTGCAGATTCACTTTCCTGCCAGAAACAACAACAAAAGCGAAAATCAGTTACACTGGATGAAACCAATAGCTGCTCCCTCACTGTGGATTTACTTCAGTGAAATGGTAGAATAATAATTTTCTCTGGATGTTTTCAGTAGCTGCTCTGCCAGACAGTGGCTTACAGTCCCACACTCACAAGCTCAAGCAATATCAGAGAAATTGCGGCATCCTTATATATCTCCTGTCAAAGGAAAAGGGCTCTGGTTCTGCTAAGCTCTGAGTCCAATAAAGCAGAGAACAGCTTCAGAACTACCTTTCTATTACAGCAGAGGAAATCAATATAGAATCATAGAATCAAAGAGTTGGAAGAGACCTCATGGGCCATCCAGTCCAACCCCCTGCCAAGAAGCAGGAATATTGCATTCGAATCACCCCTGACAGATGGCCATCCAGCCCCTGTTTAAAAGCTTCCAAAGAAGGAGCCTCCACCACACGCCGGGGCAGAGAGTTCCACTGCTGAACGGCTCTCACAGTCAGGAAGTTCTTCCTCGTGTTCAGATGGAATCTCCTTTCTTGTAGTTTGAAGCCATTGTTCCATTGCGTCCTAGTCTCCAGGGAAGCAGAAAACAAGTTTGCTCCCTCCTCCCTGTGGCTTCCTCTCACATATTTATACATGGCTCTCATATCTCCTCTCAGCTTTCTCTTCTTCAGGCTAAACATGCCCAGCTCCTTAAGCCACTCCTCATAGGGCTTGTTCTCCAGACCCTTGATCATTTTAGTCGCCCTCCTCTGGACACATTATGCTACCTAGGGTTCAGCTCTTTAAAGCAATGGCTCTACATTCAGGCAACGGGTAGACCTTAGTTGGGTGTTTTAGCTGATTTCTTGAAAGCTGCTGCAAAAGGAAGGCCAAATGCTTATGTAAAGTGAGTAAATGTGATATCTCTCAGGACAACTGACTATTCAACTAAATCATATAGGCCCTTGATTTGATCAACTTAGGCCCCTTATACACTGCCATATAATCCAAATTATCAAAACAGATAAACCACATTATCTGCTTTGAACTGGATTGTCTGAGGGTGCTTTCAAACAGTGCCAAAATTTCCGTTTT
Source organism: Anolis sagrei (assembly GCF_037176765.1). Taxonomy (NCBI): domain Eukaryota; kingdom Metazoa; phylum Chordata; class Lepidosauria; order Squamata; family Anolidae; genus Anolis; species Anolis sagrei. The sequence goes on from NC_090024.1 coordinate 232,842,217, forward strand.
AAATCTTGGGCAAAAAATCCTGCAATCTGACAGCAGGTTTAAACACAGACCTGTCAGTCCCAGGAAATAGTCCCCCACTGTTTTCACATCTTCCTTTGAAGCGGATCAAGATGGAGGGTGGAGGGGGGACATCCGGCATAAGGTTTTGAAAAACAAGTAGAGTTCTTATCTCTCTCTTACCCAATTGTTAATTCAAGCTCTGTTTAATATTATAAAGTTTAAAAGAAAGAGTTTCCAGAGTTCTAATTGCTTTCCACTTGTGCTTCCATTGAGTCACCTGTGTGTCTGTGGCTCAATGTTTTGACAGTCTGATCAGCTCTTTCGGGCGTTAAAAAAGTACAAATGTTCTGGAGCAGTCCACACAGGAGAAAGGGAAGGAAAGCTGGTGTTTTGCATGACTGCAGGGATATACAGTCATGCGAAAGTGCACATTTTGGGGGCAGAATCATGTTTTAAGTGCACCTTTTTAGCACATGCCTTTCATCTGTTAACCCTATCCAATTTGGCTAAACACCCCCGTTTTAAACTGATTATTTCTGGAATTTTATCCATGTCTAGAAGGGCCCTGAGTCTACACTGCCATATAATTCAGTTCAAAGCAGATAATCTGGATTTTAAATGGCAGTGTTTTTATGTTAAACACAAGACTGGTTTACAGTACATACTCACATATAGGTCTACATTTTTAAAGAAAAAAATCAACCCCAAAAATTTGAATCGACTTACCCACAGATCAATTTGAATTCTGTGCCTTAACTCTTACTTTTAAAAAGGCACCATACTCTTTTATGAATATTGTGGTGAAAGGCAAGAGCTTAATCTATTCTGGAAGAACCTAAAATAAGCCCTGACTATCTTTACTAACTCCACCATGTTGCCACTTCTGGCCTTTTTGAATGCCTGGAGAGGGAAATGGCGGTGGCCACAAAGGATAGCTCCTGCTATTGGATGGCACTGGTGCTTTCCCCTCTCCATGGAATGACCCATGACTTATCCATGGGTCATATAAAAATCCATGGAAGGATTTCCTCGACTCATATATGATGTCAACTTATACATGAATATATATGGTACATCTGCTCCATGTGTTTTACTCAGAATACTTTAAACAATTTAGAAATTTAAAGTGTAGGCCACTACTTGGAGATGGCACCCTTAGGTTTTCAATATTCATTACATGTACCATATTTGTGAATGCACACATGGTCCTTGAGTCACTTCTCACAGGAGCCGAGTGACACCTCTCCTTGCCTCCCTTCTATTTTATTAGTGAGCCAAATAAGTCATAAAACCAATGGGACTTTGGCCTGCATCAATAGGAGCATAGTGTCTAGATCTAGGGAAGTAATGCTACCCCTCTATTCTGCTTTGGTTAGACTACACCTGTAATATTGTGTCCAGCTCTGGGCACCACAATTCAAGAGAGATATTGACAAGCTGCAATGTGTCCAGAGGAGGGCGACTAAAATGATCAAGGGTCTGGAGAACAAGCCCTATGAGGAGCGACTTAAGGAGCTGGGCATGTTTAGCCTGAAGAAGAGAAGGCTGAGAGGAGATATGATAGCCATGTATAAATATGTGAGAGGCTTCCTTGGAGACTAGGACGCGGAACAATGGCTTCAAACTACAAGAAAGGAGATTCCATCTGAACATGAGGAAGAACTGTCTGACTGTGAGAGCCGTTCAGCAGTGGAACTCTCTGCCCTGGAGTGTGGTGGAGGCTCCTTCTTTGGAAGCTTTTAAACAGAGGCTGGATGGCCATCTGTCAGGGGTGATTTGAATGCAATATTCCTGCTTCTTGGCAGGGGGTTGGACTGGATGGCCCATGAGGTCTCTTCCAACTCTTGATTCTATGATTCTATGCTGTACCACAATCCTCTACGTTGGCGATTTTACATTGAGTACAATGTATAGGTGGCCCAGCCACATGTCACATGAGATTATCATTTCCCTTTAAACTACATGCATAAATGCTCTGCTATTGAGAAACAAGGACTGAGTCAAGTGAAGTTCCCATGACAGGCACAGGGAAGCTTTGTGCTTCAAGTATGTTTTCTAAGTTGCCATACAACAATTTGACATAGCACCTGAGTTGCCCAGCACAGATATAAAATCCTACAGACAAAAGTTGTCTCCATTAGGTTGCTATGAAGATCTGTGACTCTGCTCTCTAAGTACACATATAGTCTGATGGAAAAGGGTCACAGTCTAAGCATTTAATCCCCAACAAACTCAAAGCATGACTTTAAGTTAACGTTCATTGTCACTTTACTGCTGCTTACCAATAAGTATAAAACTTCAGGATTTCACAAACCCATAATTACCAGCACAAGTACACAGCTGCTATGGCCATAAATTCAAAGGAAAGAAAGATTGGCTGCCTGACCAAATACTCCCTGCAGAAGATATATGTATCCAGATGTGCATTCTCTTTGTCTTCATCTTAGAGGGCTGATGAGAGGGGTTGACACTGTTTCAGCCACTTATAGCAGTGAACCCTGTATGATGATGCAGTATCACAGCAGAAACTTTGGATTTTTCCAAAGACAAAATATACTCCAATGGTTAGAATCACATATAATTCACTGACTAAGAAAGGTATCTCCTCTCCTCTGCAACTCTTGGAAATACAAATTCCTTTTCAGATTGTCTCAGATTAGATTTGTTATGCTGCAACTAATAAACTTGTAATTCTCTGTTGCCCACTGTTGAGTCAGGGTGTGGTCTGAAAGCCAAAATTAGGAGAGTAGCATTGGGAGAAGGGCAGAGGTAGGAATATTTAGCCATGGCATATATCAAATGTAGACACTGCTCTGCCAAGTCTAGGAAGAGACAGTTTCTTACTGACTCTATAATCCATATTAGGCAGTATCTTTATTAAGCCAACTGAAAAAAAGGACACAAATATGTATCCGCAATTTTTTGTGCTGCACTTGTTGTTATCTTAATAAAAGCATTGCCCTAATATGGATTTTGCTTCATGCCCATGGAGGCTACTTCTCTTTTCAGTTCAAGCTGTGATGCTAAAGGCTTGTCTATGAAGTAAGACCATCTGAACGCAGTGGTATTTGATCTTGCGTAAGTACTGAACAGGAAAATGGAGTTTTTTTGCTCTCTCCTGTGAACCTATATGAGTGAGGATGAGATGGGAGAGATGTGATATATGGAAGTGTTTCCATTGCTAATTAAACAAGCAACACATACAATATTTGGTATTTGAATGTTATCTATCTCAAGATTCTAGGTTTTCGTTGCTATTTATTTAGTAGAGTCTCGCTTATCTAACCTTCTCTCATCCAACGTTCTGTAGTATCCAATGCAGTCTGCGGTCACCCGGATCCACAGCTGTTTCAATACATTACCAGATTACTAACGGGTGCTGGGTACAGGGAGCACACCACTCCGCTGTTACACCAGCTCCACTGGCTGCCAATTAGCTTCCGAGCACAATTCAAAGTGTTGGTGTTAACCTATAAAGCCCTAAACGACTCCGGCCCAGTTTACCTCTCCGAACGTATTCTCCCCTACGAACCATCAAGATTACTAAGATCATCTGGAGGGGCCCTGCTCTCGGTCCCGCCGGCCTCACAAGCCTGGCTGGTGGGGACGAGGGACAGGGCCTTCTTGGTAGTGGCCCCGCGACTCTGGAACTCTCTCCCGCCAGAGGTTAGAACCGCCCCAACAATCCTGACATTCAGGAAACAGGTGAAGTCGTGGTTATGGAGACAGGCCTTCGAAGAATGAGACAATGATCTGGATGGAAGACGGTGTATATTCGATTTTAGTATGACGACTGACCACTGTAGTTTTAAATATATGTGCTTTTTAAATGTTTTATTGTAATGTGTATTTTGATATTTTACCGATTGTATGTGTTTTTATGGTTGGAAACCGGGCTGAGTCCCTCTTATGAGGTGAGAAGCTCGGTATATAAAACTTTGAAATAAATAAATAAATACATTGCAATGTTTTGGTGCTTAATTTGTAAATACAGTAATTACTACATAATACATAATGTATTGAACTGTTTTTTCTGTCACTTTGTTGTAAAACATGATATTTTTGGTGCTTAATTTGTAAAATCATAATGTAATTTGACGTTTAATAGGTTTTTCCTTAATCCCTCTTATTATCCAACATTTTCGCTTATCCAACGTTCTGTTGGCCTGTTTATTTTGGATAAGCGAGACTCTACTGTAAATGTATATCCTGCTTTTGAGAGCAATACTCCCAAGTTTACCATGTCTTTTATGTTTAGTATATAGATCAGTACCACATTCAGATTTACCCCATCTCATGGAGGTTTCAATACTAACCTTACCAAACATTTCATGCTCTGTGCATGGCATCTAAGCATATGGAACAGCCCTATATTCAGATCTGGTCCCTTTCAAGGTGAATTTCCATGCAATTTTCAGCAACATTTGCCTTGTGTTGTTCACATCAGTAGCTGAATCTTGCTCCAAGCTAAAAGCATACCTTCTGCTTTTGTCATCTCCCTGCCCAGCCCCTTGGACTCAACCCAGATAAGGAGATTCCTTCAGGAAGAACAAAGCCAGGCCTGGAGGAAAGGTGGGGCTACTGGAAGAAGGAACGGGAGGGAAATGTGTCATTTCATAGAGAAGGGATGGGGGAAGCAATGGCTGAGTTCACTTCCTTATCAGGCTTCTAATCTGATAAACTAGGTGGTGATCGGAATTTCAAAAGCTGCTTGCAGAACAAATAATGGAAGTGCCCCTTTGTGAGCTAATTAGCTCAAGGGAAGGAGGTGTGAGGAAAGGGTCTGCCCTGAATGTGCACCACCGGCTGAGGAAATCTACTGATAGAAAGATGCTATGAAAGAACCAATGATTTATCAAGTTGCCATTTATCTTAAGGAGCTGCTCTATACTGTGCTGCCCACAGAATTTTAAATATCTTGCTACATAAATGCAGAATTTCATTTATGTGAAGTCTTAGCTCTGCCTTCTCTGCTTCAGATCCCCCTGTTTATAGGCCATCCCAATAGTGTAGATACCTTCCTCTGTATTAGTTTTTGGGTGGAGCATGAAAACACCCCTCAGAGGCCAGTCTTTGTTGTTCTATTCCATTTCCCTGCACAGAGCTCTTTGCTGGACTCCTCTTTTTTCTACAGCAGAGCAACAGTCTTTTAGAGGCTTGAATATTGTCTGATATTCTAGGCCTAGAAATTCAAACCAGGCATTTTTAGCACCTGCTACAGCACTTAGCAGTATTTTATACCAACAGTCCAAAGGACAACAGAAGCTTTTGGCCAGCCTAAGCTTCACAGGAGAGAAGATTAAGACAGTTTGTAAGCAACAACTTATAATCCATCACTTTGCATCAGAAGCAGAAGATCCCAGAAAGATGACTGCAACCAGCAAGATCTCCCTTTGTAATGTATTGTTTTAAGTTGTCCTATGATAGTCCCAGGTGGAGTTAACCCTTTATTCATCTTGTTTCAGTAAACTCGTTTGGTTATCTTTTCACCTTGCCTCAAAGTGCCTCTGTCTACTAAGGGTCTTAATCTTAACAGAATGTATCAGATAGTCCCTGGGTAAAGTTTTCCCAAAGGCTCGGGCATGCAATCACAATTTATTTTAAACTAGCTGTCCCCTGCCACGCATTGCTGTGGCCCACTCTGGTGGTCATGGGGGTACTGTGTGAGAGGTAGGGTTCAGAATGCTCTGTGATTGTAGGTGAACTATAAATCCCAGTAACTACAACTCCCAAATGTCAAGATTCTATTTTCCCCAAACTCCACCAGTGTTCACATTTGGGCTTATTGAGTATTCGTGTAGAGTTTGGTCCAGATCCATCACTGTTTGAGCCCACAGTGATCTCTGGATGTAGGTGAACTACAACTCTAAAACCAAAGGACACTGCCCACCAAACCCTTCCAGTAGTTTCTCTTGGCCATGGGAGAACCGTGTGCCAAGTTTGGTTCAATTCTATCATTGGTGGGGTTCAGAATGCTCTTTGATCGTAGGTGAACTATAAATCCCAGCAACTACAACTCCCAAATGACAAAATCCATTTTTGAGTGAAGGAAATACATTGGGTTGTTAGGTGTCTTGTGTGCAAATTTGATGTCAATTCGTCCAGTGGTTTTTGAGTTCTGTTAATCCCACAAACGAACATTACATTTTTTTATATATATAGATGAAGAGATGGGCAAATCCCCTCTAAACAAATTCAACCAAAAAAAATCCAATAAAGGAATCTTAAGGTCACCATAACTCAGAAATGACTTGAAGGTACACAACATCTATTTGAACAATGACTACAAAAAATGCCCTGTCTGTAAGCTTCCTCACTTTCCTAGTTTGACATTTGTTCCTGTATGCCAGAAAGCTATTTCCAACTTATGCTGACCCTAAGATGGGCCCCATCGTAGGCTTTTCTGGGGTTGAAAGTGATTGAGTCGCCTAAGGTCAGCTAGCAGATTTCCATGGTCAACCAGGGAATCGAATTCTAGTCTCCATTCATTCAGTGCTCCATTCATTCAGTGCTTATAGTGAGGATATTTATCCTGGTTTTTCCTTGCTACAACAGTACTTTAGAGCATTCTCCCAACCCTTCCTGCCTGATCACATCCTAAAAACATATGCCTGTATAGATCAGTGAATCACTCCCACCTCACATTCCCCAAATCAGTAAATATTCTTCCAAGCCAACTATTCAAATACTGGACATGATTTTGTTGAAGTACAGCACTGCTATTTGTGGCACTGTACGGAGAAGATTTGTACCCAGGCATTTCAGCTGCTGCTATTGGTAGGATGTTATGCCAACAATATTTAATTCTGGTATTAACTGTGCCCTTAGAGGTCTCTCAGCTTTTCAACACAATCTATTAATGTCTTTCATCACTGAGAGCAAACAGCTTATACTTTTTGAGCCTTTTCTATGATAAGCCTAAAGCAAATTTCTTGTACAAATTTTGAACCAATTTTGAAAACAAGAGTTGCAAAAGTCAACTTATCACAGTCTTTAGAAAAGTGTATATACATTTAATATAGCCTTGTTAGAGGGATACATTTGGCTCTGAAGAAAAGATTGGTTTTCAGGTAGGAGGTGAAGACTTGTTACCAAATCATAATCTGATTTAGGGTAGGTTAGAACAGCAGCATGACTGCCAATCAAATATGGATACAGAAATATAAGTTTGAGTTAAAACTTTGCCTGAACACACAGAAGACTGCTAGTATATTTCACATGCTATTTGATGGCAAGTGATCACAGATAAATTGCTGCTGAGCATGTGCTTTGCATGCAAAAAAGCCTAGGCTTTGTCCCTAGCATTTCTAAATAGGGCTGGTAACATTTCTGCCTGAAATCCTGTTCCCAGTCAATTGAAAACACTGGTATTTGGATCAACAGTCTGGCCAGTAGTCCAATTCTTTGTTTAGTACGAAACAAAGAGATGAGTAATTATTCAAAGAATAAAGGCAAGCTTCATGTATATTAAGATCTCTTCTTCAAAAATCCTCCATATATTTGTCCATACTTTGAGCAGATATTCAAGACAGGGATTAAGATAAGGAGAACTGTACAGTTCACCACCTTCCCAAGGAGTCTGTCCTTTACTGAAAATTTCACAGTCCCACTGCAGATTTCCAGCAGCAATTCTTATCTCTGGACTTCCTTGTTATAACTTGTGTCTACTCTAGATAGATATATCCCTGGTTCCACTTCAGTTTTGGAAAGGAAAATTGGTTTCCTTGGAACTAGAAAGACCAGTATCCACTAACTGCAGTGATGCAAAAGCATCAAAACACATAGAAGTTCAATGTATACATACACATACAAATGTCAGTAAAACATAGGATTGTTTCATTCACATCAAACAGAAATAATTTGTTCTTTTCTCAAAAGATGAAAAAAAAATCCTCTTCATGTGTGTGGAAATAGTTCTTGCGTCTTTACTACAGATGAGTAGACTCCAAATCCTTGCACAGTAAATTTATTTATTAGTACACTTGTATACCGCTAATATCTCAGCCTAAAACGGCGACTCATTGCGGTTTACAACAATGTCCTGTTTTCTTTATTGCGCAAGCGTGGACTTCAACATTCACTCACAACCGGTTTCGACTCTCAGGAGTCTTCATCAGGTAGTTGGGTCTATCAACAATACATGTTAATAATATATACATACAGTTTGTCAACTGAAAAGATTAAGCTTGTCCCCTGACATGTATGTATGTATGTATGTATGTATGTATATATATATGTGTGTGTGTGTGTGTGTATATGTGTGTGTGTGTATATATGTGTGTGCGTGTGTGTGTGTGTAAAGTAAGGTAAAGGTTTTCCCCTGACATGTTCAGTTGTGTCCAACTCGGGTGTGGTGCTCATCTTCATTTCTAAACCGAAGAGCCGGCATTGTCCGTAGGCACCTCCAAGGTTATGCAGCCGGCATGACTGCATGGAGCGCCGTTACCTTCCTGTCGGAGTGGTACCTATTAATCTACTCACATTTGCATGTTTTCGAACTGCTATCTTGGCAGAAGCTGGGGTTGACAGCAGAAGCTCATGCCGCTCCCCGATTCAAACCTGCGACCTTTCGGTCAACAAGCTCAGCAGTTCAGCGCTTTAACCCACTGCGCCACTGGGGGCTCCTCTCTCTCTATATATATACACGCTACTTACTCTTCTTCAGTTTTATCACAGAGCCCACTTTCTCCCATTCCATGACATATAGTTACTTCCAGCAGGGCTCCATGCAAAACTGAAGAGGAACCAGCGTATGCTGCCACGACGGCAAAAGTTGGGAGGTGGATGCTTCCCCCCATGAGATGGGGTTAGGAGTAAGTCAGGCAATGCAGAGATGTGGTGCGACGGGTCCTCCCCACACTCTGTTGGACCCCATTGGATTCTCCACAATCTGTGGCGATTCCAGGGCAAATGTGATACAGGCCAATCCTATCATGTTTTCCCATGCATTCAGCAACACTATCAACACCTTCTTTTGTGAAACACCTTCTTTTGCAATTCCCAGTCTATTCTCTTTCAATACAGTTCTATTGCTAGGATTTCATTTATTTTAATCCATAAACAGGAAAGGTAGGATAGAAACTCCAAAGATAATTATGCATTATAGAACAGGAGAGAGGGCTTGGGGGAACAGTAGAAACCTAAGATCAAACAACCAGAAACAGGTGCAGATGAGTAGCCAATTTTCTACTACTGTTCAAAACTCAACATTTGATAATAAACTATATATACAAACAATAACCTGCATCTCAGTTATGACATTTCAGGGATTTATCCTTGAATCTTGGCCAGGAAATCGACACAATGGCTTAATGATATACATAATCTATCATTTGGCATGTGGTTTTATTGGCAAGATCTCTTCTGTTGCCTTCCTGAAGCTGAAAGAGTTTTGCTTGCCCAAGGTCATCTAGAGTTATAGTCCAATGCTCAAACCACTAGACTACACTGACTCTCAGATCTATCAATACCCATATTTTCCTAGTGAGCAACACTGAGACTGAAAGGGCAATAACTGAAGCTGCAGTTTAACCCTCCTTCAGCCCTTTACCATGTTTCACAATATTTTGGAGTCAGGAACCTCTGCAGATCTACTACAAGCCATCCAGAGATCTACCTCTTATCTATTCCTGCTCTGGAAAATAACTGATGAAAAGATCTTTGCTGTAATCACTACCCAGTCATACTGAAGTAATATTAAAGATGATGCAATGTATGGTATCAGTCTGATCTATTATCCTCAAGATTTCAAAATCAAAGGGACCACAAATCATAATTAAGCCTTCTGCTTGCTGACTACGGCACAGAGTATGCAGTGGGGACAAAGGCGAACAAATGTTTATAGTGCATTTTTAGGAGAATTTCAAACCCAGGTTGGCTGGCAATGCATCCAGTTACACAAAGCCTTGAAAGGCCAGGCTGGAACCTGGCCAGGACCCAAATTCTTGCTGAGCCTGGGTGGGTGCAGCCTTTGTGAGGGGCTGAAGGAGGATTAAGCTGCAGCTTCAGCAAACAGTTTGTAGCAACAACAGTGAAGCAATGATGAAGCCAGAACACTGGTCTGTGTTTGCAGTCTTGAGTCTGCACTTACAACTGGAGACAATGTACAAAGACGTTGAAAGAACAAGCTCTTTCCCCTTACCAGGAAAAAAAAGAACCTCGATATTGCTACATATTCAGCTGTACTACCTGGCACAGAAGAACTATGTTGGCAGGACTGGGTGAACTCAACGCCAGCCACAAACCGCACTGTGTGTCTAGAAAACTCCAATTCTGTAAGCTAAATATATTAAGGATGGTGCTATGCTTTTGAATACAGTCAATCCTTGCAGCAGAGAACTAAAAGATGCAGAGAGAAACTGAGTTTAATATCACTAGTTCAAAGCAAAAAAGGGCACAAGGCAAGAGTATGAATTTATGAAGTGAATTTCCCACCACAGAACTCTCTTTCTCAATAGTCAGTCCATGGCTTGTAACCACTAGGCTCAGCCACCAGGTTAGCTGCTTTCTCTCTCACAATCTCAAAAACATCTTCTGAGGTTCCTAGTTGCCCTTATGCCTAACGCTGACTCACACCTTTAGTCTTTCTAACGTAGTGTGCTCCAATACTCTGCATGGTATCAACACTCCAAAGTTTCAGTGGAGACTTCTCCCGTTATGAACTCACTTAATCCTTCTAAGTGGAAATTCCAGCAACTGAACCAGATAATTTCCACTTGAAAAGCATGTGATTCCTCTGCAACGACACTACAATGTAGCACACAGTACTGTGCCTTCTGATGAAAATGTATTGAAAGGGGTAAATGTACCAAATATTGTTTACAATGGAGCATTTCAATAATGAAGAGATGCAGACAAGTAACTCGCTTTCCAAAAAGTACATTTCCTACTTAGCACTGAAAGCAATCTGGTTTGTTTGTTTAAAGCAGTGGTTTCCAACCTATTTTTGACCAGGGACTACTTGACCAGAGACCACTTTGACCAGGGACCATTCTCCAACATTAGTACCAAAAGGGTTATGAATAAGTTTTGGGTCAACTTTAGATTGGGTTTGGTTATTTGGGGTGCTGATTCAGAAAATTGCATTGGCTCGATGACATCAACTCTAGTTTCTGATACAGAACATATGCCACCCAGTAGTCTCCATCTCCTCGCCCACAGAAAACCAAATTCAATAATCTAGAGCTGATGTGGTAGTAGTAATCTTTCATGGGTAGACAGCCTCTCCCCTCCCGACATCCCCATTGCCTTGGCACTATAAGAGGATTTTGTGAGACCAGTTGCTCTCATTGCCACGTGGTTTCGAGGCAACGGTGTAGTAATGGTGGGGCCGCGGACCATATTTTTGTTCTTGCTGACCACTCGATCTATCAGAGGTGATGCCTGCTATATGGAAGGAGGCTGTGGTGTGCCCTCAACGGAAGAAGACCTCTATGAACACAGAGATATACAAGACCTGCCATCCAACTGATATGCCCTTTCAAAGCAAGGTGTTTGAACATCTAGTGGCTGCACAATTCCAGATGTTCTTGAATGAAGCACATTACCTGCACTCAGTAAGTCTGTTTTCAGTCTATATTGTGCTATTGAAACAACCGGAATTGCCCTGATCAACAATCTATTATTGTGAAAGATGAGGAAAATACAGTACCGCACAGCACTTTTGATCAGATACTTCAGGGACTCCCTCTGCAGAATGAAAATAGGAGTCACTGTGTAATACTGATATTTCTCCTTTCTACAAGACTAGTACTAGAGCAGGAACGGGCAAAATTTGGCCCTCCAGGTGTTTTGGAATTCAACTCCCACAATTCCTAACAGTCTCCTGCTTGTTAGGAATTGTGGAAATTGAAGTCCAAAACACCTCGAGGACCAAAGTTGGCCCTTGCCTGTGCTAGTGGGTGGCATTGGGAGTTCCAACTGAGCCTCATGGCTCTTAAGGTGTAGGATGCCATAAGGTTCCATCCTATCACAAGGTTTTGTATGTAGGACAGGGTCTTCTTTGATGGGTTGCCCCAGTTATGGAAAGTCTTCTCCTTGGAGGTCCAATTATAGTAAACGCTGGCTGAACTGCAGCATCAAATTAAAGCATAAGCTTTTATTAAAGCCTTTGGGCAGACCTGGCTTCACCCAAATCTGTACGTGTGCATGGTTTTAAATGGTTTCAGCATGTCAAATTGTTTAATATGCTTTCAGTCTGTTTAAATTATTTTCTATTGCTTAAATTTAAAATAGTTTTACATTGTTTACATTGACTTTATGTTTATGTCACCCTGAGATACTGTGATATATAGTGGGATATAAATATTTTAGTAAAATAAATAAACAGTAATAAGCAATGACTTGTTGGATGATGATAATAATGAATAAAAATGTGGTCTTTTAAAAAAGCTCTGTTCTGTTTTGAGAGTGATGCTGTAAGCACAATAATAAGTGATCTCACAGTCAATTACACCTATACGCTGATGACTGAAGTTCAAAATTCCTTTTCGAATGGGATTCCTGTGATTACTTACTACTCAGCATGATTCTATTTCCATGTGGATTTCCAAAAGTTTACAAAGAAAGTCTCCAAAAGAGGACTGCAAAGAAACATGGTGTCATTTTGATTTCTTCCCATACCTTTTTTTTTAAAAGAACATTCGGATTGTTTTTACACAATGTATTGTTGAAGGTTTTCATGGCCAGAATCACTGGGTTGTGAGTTTTCCGGGCTGTATGGCCATGTTCCAGAAGCATTCTCTCCTGATGTTTTGCCTGCATTTATGACAGGCATCCTCAGAAGTTGTGTGGTCTGTTGGAAACTAGGAAAATGGGGTTTATACATCTGTGGAATGTCCAGGGTGAGAGAAAAGAACTCTTGTCTGTTTGAGGTAGGTGTGAATGTTTCAACTGGCCACCTTGATTATTTTTATTTATTTATTTATTATTTAAACTTATATGCATTTAATAGCCTAGCAGTTTTAAGGTCTCGCTTCTTCTAAAATCATAACAGTAAACAAAGAAAACACTCAAAAATAGGGGAATTCCAGACAAGAAACAATCAGGGCCAGCTAATCAACTCCCAACAAAGGATTCCCCCAGGCAGTAAGATCATGTTATTCAAAATTGTAGTGTATGGCTATTACAAACTGTCATTGTACTGGGTTGTTGTGGGTTTTTCCAGGCTATATGGCCATGTTCTGGAGGCAATTTTTCTCCTGACGTTTCGCCTGCATCTATAGCAAGCATCCTCAGAGGTAGTGAGGTCCTCAGAGGTAGTGAGGACCTCACTACCTCTGAGGATGCTTGCCATAGATGCAGGCGAAACATCAGGAGAAAAATTGCCTCCAGAACATGGCCATATAGCCCGGAAAAACCTACAACAACCCAGTGATCCCGGCCATGAAAGCCTTCGACAATGTCATTGCACTATTCCACAATTCTCTAGTGGGTTACTAACTGAACACTTGATCAGTTAGTAACCCACTAGAGAATTGTGGAATAGTGCAATTCACATATTTAGCCTTTTCCTGAACATCAGGAGGTGATCTAATTTTGTTGGGAAGGGACTTCTATAACCGAGGGGCCACCACTGAGAAGGTCCTTTCTCTTGTCCCCATCAGTCACACCTCCCCAGAAGCAGGGCCTCCCCAGAAGATCTTAACATCCTAGCTGGCTCATAGAAGGAGATACATTCAGACAAGTAAACTGGACTGGAACCGTTTAGAGCTTTATAGGCTAAAGTCAACACTTTAAATTGTGCTCAGTAGCAGACTGGCAGGCAGTGGAGTTGACATAACTAAGGAGTTGTGTGTTCCCTGTACCCTGCTCCGATGAGAAATCTAGATGCCGCCCACTGGACTTCTTTAAGCTTCCGAACAGTCTTCAAAGGCAACCCCACATAGAGCACATTGCAGCAATCTATTGTTGATGTGATCAGAGGAATCCAGAATCAAAGCACTCCCAAGGGGTAAATTCAAAGGGTTTTGCCTTTACTTTTTCTGTCTGAGGCAGAAAGAGTGTGACTTACCTAGATCTCACTTTCCATGGCTAAACGAGGATACAAACTCTGTTCTTGGGTTGTAGTCCAACACTTTAATCATGATTACACTGTGGCAGTTCACTAATACTGTACTGAATGTTTGTGAGGTTTTTAAAATCGCTCTGAGGAATATCTTAGTCACAAGATAAGGAAGTGTCCAAGAAAAAAATGGCTTACACTGTTTAGCATTCTCTCTTCCCTGTGTTTTCCACTTTGCTGCTTCACAAGGGGCAAATGTGCATCCCACTGAAACTAGAAGGCTGGATGTTTTTCGTCCCACTCTGTCTTTTACTACAGCAATCTCCCTTTAGCTTTTAAAGTCCAAACTTCCTATTAATGGTCAACAAGGGAAATGCCTGCTAGGCTGAATCCTTTTCAAACAGTTCAAAAGCCTCCAATTATTACTATATGCAACCATCTTCAAGGTCCCACTTATCTGTTGTCCTCACCAACCACAGCAGGAGAAGTTACATGTGGCTCACTATTGATTTTAGATCAACCTCTCTGAAATTTCCAGCTTTTCTGGCAAGTTAGACCTTGCTGTGGACAGAACTAGCCCAAGGGTCTTTATTCTAATTTTGAAAGAATCCAAGTGTACTTAACAAAAGTAGTAGCCTGGGGGAAATGTGGAGTGAGGCTGAAACTATGCTTCACCAGAACTCCCAGGTGCAGTCTTGGGTACATTCAACTGTCACTGGATGCTTTGGTGTTTTTCATAGAAGCAAAGTACCCTGAAATCTTTTTTCAAAAATTATAAGAAGTTCATTTCCCATAAAAACAAGGAAAGAAAGAAAATACTAAAGATTCATTCAGTCCACAACAGTCTACCAGATGCCTCTGGAAAGCCCACCAGCTGGACTTTCTTGTGTTTGTTCCTCAGCAACTGGTATTTGGGAATGTGTCTAAACATGGAGCCATTGTGGTAAGTTGCCAATGATAAGAGCCGCCGCAAACTAGTGTCTTGGGAGAGCAAACTGTGCCAGCACAGTCGAAGACTCCGCCTCTGTCTCCGCCTATTTCTCTGCCCCCGCATGGTTTTCCCTTTGCTAGGGCAGCGATGTGAGCGTACTCTCGCTGTTGACAGAATTCAACAGTGAGAGTACGCTCGCATCGCTGCCCTAGCAAAGGGAAAACCATGTGGGCACGGAGAAATAGGCGGAGACAGAGGCGGAGTCTTCGACTGTGCTGGCACAGTTTGCTCTCCCAAGACGCTAGTTTGCGGCAGCTCTAAGACTTCACCTCCATGAAAATGCTTTGAAAGTCAGTTAAGCTAGTGTGTCCCAAACCACATCTTAAGAAGACAAGAAGAAAGTAATAGACATAATGAACCAGATCATTATTCTTCCTACACTGTATCCTATGGGAAGCCTGCAAGCAGAACAAGAAGGCAACTGTACCTTACAGCTCATTTATTCCAGTAACTGATGCATACAAAGAACCAATCCCTCTGCAATGCCAGAAATACAGCTAAATGATGTAACGTTAGAAAATGTTGACCATTTCTACTACCTTGGCAGCCACCTCTCCACAAAAGTGAACATTGGCATTGGAATACAACATTACCTGAGCTCTGCAAGTGCAGTATTTTTCCAAATGAAGCAGAGAGTGTTTGAGGATTATTATTATTTATTATTATTTATATTATTTAGAAGTTTTCTATACTGGCCTTCTCACCTCAGCGAGGGACTCAGGTAGATTTACAGCATATATGAAAGTACAATAATATATAAGTACAACAAAGTGCAACGTCATTACATATTAAAATAGTACAATAATGTATAATAAAAACATCATCATCACAATTACCTAAGCCAAGTCGTCAATCCAGTCATAGTCATAATCATAGTCACAGTTCATCATCCTCCTTCTTCGTGGAAGGAGGTTATAGATTCAGTCCTCGAATGCCACATTCCAGAGCCAGGTTTTTAATAGTTTCCTGAACGTCAGGAGGGAGGGAGCAGATCTAATCTCTAGTGGGAGGGAGTTCCAAAGCCGGGGAGCCACCACCGAGAAGGCCCTGTCTCTCATCCCCACCAACCGTGATTGCAAGGTTGGTGGGCCCGAGAGCAGCCCAACCCCCCCCCCCCCGGAAGATCTCAGTAGCCTAGGGGAGAATCCGTTCAGACAGGTAAACTGGGCCAGAGTCGTTCAGGACATCTGTAGGGATACCAAGGTGCTTGTTTATAAAGCTATTGTCCTCTCAACCCTGTTATGAGTCTGAGAAACATGGACTGCCTACAGATGTTACACTCAACTTCTGGAACAATTCCAGCAGTGTTGCCTCTGAAAAAACCCCAGCCTCTGGGGAAAAAGGAAGGAAAAAGGAAGAGGGGCCGACCAAGGGCAAGATGGATGGATGGCATCCTTGAAGTGACTGGCTTGACCTTGAAGCAGCTGGGGGTGGCCATAGCCGACACGGAGCTCTGGCATGGGCTGGTCCATGAGGTCACAAAGAGTCAGAAGCAACGGAACAAATAAACAACAAAATGGAAGTGATCCGTCCTTTATCAGTAAAATGTTTTCAAATAAAGTACAGGTAAAGGCTTTCCCCTGACATTAAGTCTAATTGTGTCCGACTCTGGGGGTTGGTGCTCATCTCCATTTCTAAGCTGAAAAACCGGCGTTGTCCTTAGACACCTCCAAGGTCATGTGGCCGGCATGACTGCCTAGAGCGCCATTTAAATGTGACAAATTAAATGTGGCTGATGTTATGGTAATTTAGGAAAATTGTCTTATTTGATTAACAGATAGCATTTCTGCACAGTTCACAAGCACTATGTAGAAATCTTTTGTGCCCAGACAGAAGAATCTTATACTTATATACATATGAGATGCTGAGTCCTGCAACCTCATATATTTTTAGAGTACAGTCAACATCATTCCTCACAGTAATGAAAACGTTAGTAAAGTCCAATCTTCTGGAAATTGTTTCATCCTGAATGTAATATTTTCGCTGTTGACAGAAGTGTAATGGAACCATGTAGTTCAGGAAACAAAGCCATTCTTCAAAGGAGAGCTCAGAAACAGAGTTAGCAGGTTAGGCCACAATGCCTTACATAGACGTGAAAGATCTTGACTGCGGGTGGTTATTAGAAAACCAAAAAGGCTTTCTGAGGAACAAGACAAATGATCTTTTTCTATTGAACACACAGGTTTATTACAGTCACTAAGGGAAACGACATTAAGCTGACCCTGAAGGAAGAAAACCAGTCTTTCTTCTCCCGCTTTTCTTCTGAAAGCTGCCAAAGAACACCACTTTTTATTTCATCTAAATTGAACTAAACTAACTCCGCATGTTTTGGAGAAGCAAATTTTACAGTTGCCTCTTTAATGTGAGAAGGGAGACTATATATAAGTCAGACTCGTGTATAAGTTGAGGGCAGGTTTTGGTGGCACAATTATGGATTTTGTTATGACCAGTTGATATGTTGAGGGTAAATCATAAACAAGTATTTTCCTGGGTTGTTGTGGGTTTTCTGGCTGTATGGCCATGTTCCAGAAGCATTCTCTCCTGACATTTCACCTGCATCTATGACAGGCATCCTCAGAGCTAATTAAGGTGGCCAAATGAAATATTCACACCGGCCTCCAACAGGCAAGAGTTCTTTCTCCCACCCTGGACATTATTCCACAGGTATATAAACGCAATTTTCCTAGTATCCAACAGACTTCACAACCTCTGAGGATGCCTGCCATAGATGTAGGTGAAATGTCAGGAGAGAATGCATCTGGAACATGGCCATACAGCCTGGAAAACTCACAACAACCCAGTGATTCTGGCCATGAAAGCCTTCAACAATAAATATTTTCATTTTTTTAAAATGCATGGAGGGAACATGCATAACAAGAGCTAAAGAGAATCGTAGCACTTCAAAAGGCATCACCCACACAATCACACTACATGTGTACAGTATGCTCACAATATAAGATCTAGAAACTTGCTCTTTGTTTTAAACTGAAAGCCAAGATCCTTAGATTCTTAAGAAACTAAGGTCCTTTGTACGCTGCCATATAATCCAGTTCAAAGTAGATAATCTGGATTTTATATGGCAGTGGAGAAAGGATCTAAGATCTACACACTGCACAGATTTTCAGCTTCCTTTCAGACTTGTGGAAATTTTTCTCTAATTCTCCCTTGTGCCCCAAAAAAGTGCATGAAAGCATTTAGTGATTCGGGTTATTTTATCCATTGGCTATTGACAACTAACAAGAAGTATAGTCTGTGACTCAAAATACTCCCCAACATTACAAAAACAGGTAAAGGCTGTCAAATATCTCTACATTTCTAGTATATTCCACTCAGTAATGCCTCCTTGTAGATGTGTCCCGCATCAACAACACTTAGCTGCAAGCAAGCACTAGCATGAACATCCCTTTGTTGTTGCTTTCAAAGACCCCCCAAGCAATTCTGTCATGCAGCATACCATGAAATGCTGACATCATATAAACAAATCTGTGATGGCTTGGCCTGGATTCACCTTCATGGGAGATGATGACAGTGATTGGAAAGAAGCCAGCTATTGATATGCCTTAAAATGCAATAGGCCTGTGCCAACCACACAATGCAATAGGCCTGTTGTATACAGTGGATCCTTTGCTATCCACTAGGTTTTGGTTCAAGGACTTCCCAAAGATGTCAAATCCGTGGACTGTAAAGTCCCATTACATGCAAAGGCAAAGTAAGGAGGTTTTTCCTGAATATATTTGAGCAATGGGTAGTTATTTATTTTATTATTGGGTTGTTGTAGGTTTTTTTCGGGCTATATGGCCATGTTCTATAAGCATTTCTCCTGACGTTTCACCTGTATCTATGGCAAGCATCCTCAGAGGTAGTGAGGTCTGTTGGAACTAAGAAAAAGGGTTTTTATATCTGTGGAATGACCAAGGTGAGACAAAGGACTCTTGTCTGCTGGAGCTAGGTGTGAATGTTTCAACTGACCACCTTGATTAGCATTTGATTGCGTGGCAGTGCCTGGAGCAATCTTTTGTTGAGGTGATTAGATGTCCTTGTTTTTTTATTATTTATTTTACTATATTTTATACCGCTTTTCTCAGCCCTCGGGCAACTCAAAGCAGTTCACAATAGCAAAATACAATGCTCAAAACATCATAAAACAGTTAAAAACAATTAAAACAATAGCATAATAAACAATCAATTAAACATCAATATAGTATCTCATAGTGGAATCCACCAATGCAGGACCTGTAGTTATGGAGCACCAACTGTACCAGTTTCCTCAACCAGCATAACAAATATAGACAAGAATGTTGTTGTTTATTCATTCAGTCATTTCCGACTCTTTGTGACC
Source organism: Anolis sagrei (assembly GCF_037176765.1). Taxonomy (NCBI): domain Eukaryota; kingdom Metazoa; phylum Chordata; class Lepidosauria; order Squamata; family Anolidae; genus Anolis; species Anolis sagrei. Next base: position 232,861,549 of record NC_090024.1, read on the forward strand.
TCCTGGACCAGCCCGTGCCAGAGCTTCCTGTCGGCCGTCACCACCCCCAGCTCCTTCAGAGTCAAGCCAGTCACTTCAAAGATACCATCCATTCATTTTCCGGACCCAATTCAAGGTGCAGGTGCTTACCTACAAAGCCCTAAACGGTTTGGGACCCGCCTACCTGTGTGACCGCATCTCCGAATATGAAGCCACACGATCTCTCCGATCATCTGGTGAGGCCCTGCTCACAATCCCACCTGCGTCGCAAGCGCGATTGGTGGGGACAAGGGACAGGGCCTTCTCCGTGGTGGCCCCCGACTCTGGAACTCTCTCCCCAAGGATATCAGACAAGCCCCAACATTGGCAGTCTTTAGGAAGAGCTTGAAGACGTGGTTGTTCCAGTGTGCCTTCCCAGAATAGGAAACTCCTAGCATCATGTCCCAATTGCACTTTACTAGAGATTAAGATTGTCTGCACACCGCGCTTATCTCCAAAAACCTATCCATCTCACCTGTCATGTTCAGCATTTTAAAATTTTAATCATTACATTTGGCCCGGCCTTTAGGTTTTAAATGTGTCATAGTGTTATTGAATAATGTTTATTGCTATTGTTTTAATGTTTATTGCTTGTTTTATGAGTTTATTTATTGTTGTATTTGTTATGCTGTTGTTTTATTGATGTGTTGAGCCTCGGCCTCTTGTAAGCCGCACCGAGTCCTTTGGGAGATGTTAGCGGGCTATAAATAAAGGTTTATTATTATTATCCATCTTGTCCTTGGTTGGCCTCTCTTCCTTTTTCCTTCCGTTTTCCCCAGCATCATTGTATTCTCCAAGCTTTCCTGTCTTCTCATTATCCCCACAGCCCATCTCGGTTCTTTGAGCTCTTTCAGAAAGGCCCAGGTCTAATGGGTTGTCAAAATAATTTGGGACAATTTGCTTTGTCTCAAATTATTCCTCTTTTTCCTGAGGCATCATTTGGATGCCTCAGGTAAAAGTTTGACAAGGCCCGCATTTTTGGCCCTGTCTGGAAGGGCCTTAAGAGTGGTTCAGCAGTGGAACCAATTGCATAGAAGGATGGTGGAGTTCCCCCTTTTCGCTATCACAGCAGGGCTTTAAATGGGCAGCCCCACATTTCTTCCACCTTGCAGTATTCTGAGAAACATAATTCTAGGCTTCTCACTTGTAACCATCTATTCACAGGCTATATTTTCTAGATGCAAATCCAAGAATGATAAATCCATCGCTGCACCCTCTAAAGTTTTGAGGGATGATAATATGGTCATGGGAAACACATGCAGTTGCCCATTCATGTTTTAAACATTCCACTTCAGTTTTGCAATTTAACCCCTTTGTTTAGTGCCAATCATTACTATTACTAAATTTAAGATTATTATGATTCCTTTCTCTTACTGCTTTCAGCACGCAGAATGCTTGGCAACTCCGGTCTCATTTACCTTCCCAAACCATTCTGTGAATGAGGCTGCTATTATTCCTATTTAACAAGCTGTCCTTTTATTCATGCCCTTTCCTGTTGCCTGCCCATCTGTCTTGAGTAGTGCTAAAACCCACAAATAAAGAAGCAAAGAGAAGTATTGAAATTCTAGTCAGTGAATGACAACCTGAAAAAGAGGGGGGATAAAAACGAAAGGGGAAGGCCACCCAGCTTGAGTAATTTATATAATAGACTCACATCGTGTCGAAAATGCCCGCAATGGGGCAACGTTTACAGTTCTCTGCTGGGGGAGGTCAAGAAACCCTGTTAAGAATGGGGAGGGGCTATGCAATTGATTAACTTGTGGGGGTCGTGGGGTGGAGGGATTTTAAGTTCCAACTTTGCCTTAGAAAATATAAACTATTGAGCACTTAAGAAAATTCACAGAAGAAATGGGAACACATCTTAAGAGGGGCAATTTGATTTATGATTTGTTAATTATATCTTTTCAAAGACCTTATTCTAGGATAGTGGTTCTCAACCTTTCAGGATTGCTTCAGACTAACATCAGTTGTGTGCCTCTAAGGCAGCGTTTCTCAACCTGGGGGTCGGGACCCCTGGAGGGGTTGCCAGGGGGTGTCAGAGGGGTCGCCAAAAACACAGTATTTTCTGTTGGTTATGGGAGTTCTGTGTGGGAAGTTTGGCCCAATTCTGACCTTGGTGGGGTTCAGAATGCTCTTTGATTGGAGGTGAACTATAAATCCCAGTAACTACAACTCCCAATGTCAAGGTCTATTTTCCCCAAACTCCAGCAGAGTTCACATTTGGGCATTGACTCCAGCACGAGCCGGCCCTGTGCTGACCGAATTGTGTTACCATCATTGTGTTACCATCATCAGACTGAGTGCCTGCGTCGACCGAGCGTGTACCATCTCGCAGTGTATTCCACCAAACCCGGAAGACTGAGTGGGCCACCCTTGCTGGTTAACCATTTCATCTTTCAGCACCTCATTGTTTAAAATCTTGTAAGATATCAGCAATTATATGACTAGCACTTTAATTTACTATATCATTGGACTACTATCTCACGAGTTTTAGCACCTTAGTCCTTCTTAACTGTATCATCTAGCTCTGAGCGTGCTAATTACTCTGACGGTGCTAATTCCCCCGTTCTGATTGATTATTATTGCAACCTATGTGTGACCATCTTAAAATGTGCTGACCGTTCCTGATGATTGCTAATTAATTAATCTTGATTCCATGATCAATTGGTTACTTCGTGCACTTTATTAACTGCTGTGATCTTGCACTTTATACCATTAGCACTTTAAACTATTTCTTGTGCACTTAGCCACTATAGCACTTTAAATTCGATTGTTACAGCTAGTGCCGAATCAGGCCTCCATGACGCACTTTAATTAATATCCAGGGTCACTTAGCCTTCGCATTTTATTGCTGCTCTACTGTGTTGCTGCTCTATTGTGTTGCTCTGTTGTGTTGCTGCTCTTCATTGCTGCTTTATTGTATTGCAAAAACATCATCTGTATCCCAACAGCACAATCCCTTGTTCCCAACTGTGCTTAATAACTACGACCAATGCTATTACCTACTTCTTGGCACCTGTTAATCTGGTTGCTAATTGTATATGTAGGTAAGAAGGAATGGAATAGCACGAGGGATCCCGAATATGACCTAACGGGACTGAAGAATGCGTGGAGGGCAAAGCTATGGCAAACTGAGACTGTAACATGGCATGTACACCGCAATGATCCCTGGTTTATTAGTATAAGTACCAAATGCGTCATGGAGGAGGGAGAGGCTTCCGTTAACCGAGGAGCCCCCATAGAAGTCGTGGTGGGGAAGGGGAGATACGGGAAAAGGAGACCTTTAATTCGGCCTAGGGAACGTGGAACAACTTTAGTAATTCCAAATCGGTCTCCTGATATGGTAAGTAGGTGTAACCAGGATGGCGGTCCCTCAGGATTGAAAGTGGTGCTGTTGAACGCCAGATCTGTCAATGGCAAAACAACTTTCATCCAGGACTTAATCCTGGATGAGCGGGCAGATCTGGCGTGCATCACAGAGACCTGGCTGGACGAAGCTGGAGGTGTAAACTTGACCCAGCTTTGTCCACCCGGGTTCTCTGTGCAGCATCAACCGAGATCCGGAGGGCGGGGAGGCGGGGTTGCAGTAGTCTATAGAGATTCCATTTCTCTGACCAGGACCCCCATCCCACAGTCAATAAATTTTGAATGCGTCCACCTGAGGGTGGGTGACCGGGACAGTTTAGGGATTCTGTTAGTGTACCGTCCACCTCGCTGCACTACAGTCTCCCTACCTGAGCTAGCGGGGGTAGTCTCGGACCTGGCATTGGAGTCCCAACGGCTGCTTGTGCTGGGGGACTTCAATGTCCACGCCGAGGCCGCCCTAACGGGAGCAGCTCAGGACTTCATGTCTACCATGGCGACCATGGGTCTGTCCCAACAAGTATCTGGCCCCACCCACAGTGCTGGACATACATTGGACTTGGTTTTCTGTCAGGGATGGGAGGAAGGTGGCGGTGTTGAGGAGTTATCCATCTCTCCGTTGCCATGGACCGACCACCACCTGGTCAGCTTTAGACTTACTGCACCCCCTAACCTCCGCAGAGGTGGAGGACCTATTAAATTGGTCCGCCCTAGGAGGCTTATGGATCCGGAGGGATTCCTGATGGCTCTTGGGGAGTTCCCCGCCACCTCGGTTGGTGATCCTGTTGATGCCCTGGTCGCTCTCTGGAATGGGGAGATGACTAGAGCAATAGACACGATCGCTCCAGAACGTCCCCTCTCAAGTAGCCGAGCTAAACCAGCCCCTTGGTTTACTGAGGAGCTGGCGGTGTTGAAGCGAAAGAAGAGGGAACTAGAGAGCGTGTGGCGTTCGGATCCAAGCGAGCCAAACCGAACACGGTTTGTGGCCTTTTTAAGGTCATATGCCGCGGCAATAAGAGCCGCTAAGAAAACTTTCTACGCGGCCACTATTGCGTCTGCAAAGAACCGTCCGGCTGAACTGTTCCGAGTTGTCAGAGGCCTTTTAAAACCCACCATTCAGGATGGGTGTCCTGATGACTCGGCTGCTCGCTGTGAAGCTTTTGCTCGGTTCTTTACAGACAAAGTCGCTTTGATCCGCTCTGGACTGGACGCCGCATTAACGGCAGTCTCTGAGGATGTAACACGAGCATCTGCTTGTCCGATTTTGATGGATTCATTTCAATTGGTTCAAACTGAGGATGTGGACAAGGTACTTGGAGGAATGAGAGCTACCACTTGCATCCTAGACCCCTGCCCATCCTGGCTTCTAAAGGAGGCCAGAGGGGGATTGGCCGAGTGGGTTAAGGTGGTGGTTAATGCCTCCCTTCGGGAAGGCATTTTTCCAGCCAGCTTAAAGCAAGCTGTGATAAAACCGCTGTTGAAGAAGCCATCACTGGACCCCACTCAATTGGTAAACTATCGGCCTGTTTCCAATCTTCCCTTTTTGGGCAAAGTCATGGAACGTGTGGTGGCCTCACAACTCCAGGCATTCTTGGTAGACACGGATTATCTAGATTCGGCACAGTCTGGCTTTAGGCCGGGACATGGTACCGAGACAGCCTTGGTCGCCTTAGTGGATGATCTCCGTCGGGAGCTCGACAGGGGGAGTGTGTCCCTGTTGGTGCTACTCGACCTCTCAGCGGCCTTCGATACCGTCGACCACGGTATCCTTCTGGGACGCCTCGCGGGAATGGGTCTCGGAGGTACTGCTCTGCAGTGGCTCCGGTCATTCCTCGAGGGTCGGTCTCAGAAGGTGTCACTGGGGGACTCCTGCTCTACCCCACAACCTTTGCTTTTTGGGGTTCCTCAGGGTTCAATCCTGTCCCCCATGTTGTTTAACATCTACATGAAGCCGCTGGGCGAGATCATCCGGAGTTTCGGGGTGCGGTGTCATCTGTACGCAGATGATGTCCAACTCTGTCTCTCCTTTCCACCTGCTACTAAGGAGGCTGTCGAAGTCCTGAACCGGTGCTTGGCCGCTGTGACGGTCTGGATGGGGGCGAACAAATTGAAATTGAATCCAGACAAGACAGAGGTGCTCCTGGTCAGTCGCAAGGCCGAACAGGGTATAGGGTTACAGCCTGTGTTAGACGGGGTCGCACTCCCCCTGAAGACACAGGTTCGCAGTTTGGGTGTGATCCTGGACTCATCGCTGAGCCTGGAGCCCCAGGTTTCGGCGGTGACCAGGGGAGCATTCGCACAGTTAAGACTCGTGCGCCAACTGCGACCGTACCTTGGGAAGTCTGACTTGGCCACGGTAGTCCACGCTCTGGTTACATCCCGCCTTGATTACTGCAACGCTCTCTACGTGGGGTTGCCTTTGAAGACGGCCCGGAAGCTTCAATTAGTCCAACGGGCGGCAGCCATGGTATTAACAGGGGCTGGGCGCAGGGAGCATACAACTCCTCTGCTGTACCAGCTCCACTGGCTACCGATCAGCTACCGAGCCCAATTCAAAGTGCTGGTTTTGACCTTTAAAGCCCTAAACGGTTCTGGCCCTACATACCTATCCGAACGTATCTCGGCCTATCAGCCCACCAGGACCCTAAGATCTTCAGGAGAAGCCCTTCTCTCTATCCCACCTGCTTCACAGGTGCGGCTTGTGGGAACGAGAGATAGGGCCTTTTCTGTGGTGGCCCCCCGGCTTTGGAATGCCCTCCCTACTGAACTAAGATCAGCCACCTCGCTAATGGCATTTCGGAAGAAACTAAAAACTTGGATGTTTGTGCAAGTCTTCAATTGATTTTTGATGTGATGTTGTTTGACCATGGACTAGCAATCAAGGATAACGAATTGGACTACGATTTAAACGATGAGATGTCTCGATCTGTATTGGTGGCCCAATACTATGTATGTTTTGTATGTTTTCTTAATTTTAATCTATATGTTTAAAGTGAATTGTATATTTTAACATGTTGTAAACCGCAATGAGTCGCCGCATAGGCTGAGATATTGGCGGTATACAAGCGTACCAAATAAATAAATATTGATTGTCATGCCAAATTTGGTCCAGATCCATTATTGTTTGAGTCCACAGTGCTCTCTGGATGTAGATGAACTACAACTCCAAAACTCAAGGTCAATGCCCATCAAAACCTTCCAGTATTTTCTGTTGGTCATGGGAATTCTGTGTGCCAAGTTTGGTTCAATTCCATCCTTGGTGGAGTTCAGAATGCTCTTTGATTGTAGGTGAACTATAAATCCCAGCAACTACAACTCCCAAATGACAAAATCAATCCTCCACCATATGCCACCTGTTGTGGGTCACGACACCACCAGTGTTCAAATTTGGGTGTATCGGGTATTTTTGCCAAATTTGGTCCAGTGAATGAAAATACATCCTGCATATTAGATATTTACATTATGATTCATAACAGTAGCAAAACTACAGTTGTGAAGTAGCAACAAAAATAATGTTATGGTTAGGGGTCACCACAACATGAGGAACTGTATTAAGGGGTCACGACATTAGGAAGGCTGAGAACCACTGCTCTAAGGACACAGAACTAGTGAGGGAGTTTAGGCCTGTGATGGTGCTGGAATTGAATCATAGAATCATAGAGTTGGAAGAGATCTCATGGGCCATCCAGTCCAACCCCCTTCCAAGAAGCAGGATAGTCACATTCGGAGCACCCCCAACAGATGGCTATCCAGCTTCTGTTTAAAAACCTCCAAAGAATAAGCTTTTACATTCAAGTTGAATTCCATATTACCCTACTCCCTGAATGCCTGTGTGCAAAGCCAGGTCTTTAACCTTTTCTTGAAGTCCAGAAGGGAAGGATCCAGTCTGATCTTACTGGGAAGAAAGTTCCATAGCTGAGGGGCCACCACTGAGAAAGCCCTGTCTCTCATTCCCACCAGTCACACTTGTGAAGGGAGTGGGACCAAGAGCAGGGCCTCCCCAGCAGATCTCAAGGCTTTAACTGGCTCATAAAGGGAGATATGTTTGGACAGGTAAGTTGCCCAATAGCAAACAAAAAAGTTATTTTCCTAGACCTATTTGGAGATAAAATTTACAATGTTGTTGTTCATTCATTCAGTCGTCTCCGACTCTTCGTGACCTCATGGACCAGCCCACGCCAGAGCTCCCTGTCAGCCATCACCACCCCCAGCTCCTTAAAGGTCAGTCCAGTCACTTCAAGGATGCCATCCATCCATCTTGCCCTTGGTCGGCCCCTCTTCCTTTTGCCTTCCACTTTCCCCAGCATAATTGTCTTCTCTAGGCTTTGCTGTCTCCTCATGATGTGGCCAAAGTACTTCAACTTTGTCTCTAGTATCCTTCCCTCCAATGAGCAGTCGGGCTTTATTTCCTGGAGGATGGGAAATTTCCATCCTCCAATATTCAGCAAGTGACTAGAAATTTACAATATTGTAATTTTATATTTAAATCTAGCCAACAAGGAGAAATAGTAAACCATTTCTATCAGGTATTATCTGCACCTTTCAAGATATTCCAGCAATGTTTAAAGACACTCTTCTGACTAACGCATTGCCACAATGTCAACATCTTATCTCAATAGACTTGGTGTTCAGTCCTCCCTTAGCCATAGCTTTCACACATAACTGCTTGTGCTCTAATCTCAGTTGACATTCCTTAAAGTTGCAAAAGTAATTCCTTTCCACCGTGAGAGCTTCACCCAAAAAGAGGAATCCTGCAGGGCCTTACCAGCCTTCCACTTATGGTACTTTATGCTGATATGAATAAATGAACTAGTAATGAACCAACTGGATTACTCCCAAAGTAAAAGGTGACAGGATAAGGGGACCAGCCAGAATTCTCCAGACAACTACCATTAAGCATGCAGATGTACAGGAATCAGCCCTCATGTTCCATCAAGGTTTTGAAATGGATTTTCTACAGCATCATTCATTAACTGTGTGCACAAAGCCTAGAAGAACACTAATGTGTAACTTCCAGTACTGTAAGAGGAAGAAGGAAAGGAAATCCAAGGTCATGTATGCAAAAAGTAATTGCATTTAACAATGGCTAGGAAGCTATTCCAAAATCTTCCTGGAAGAAAACCAAATGGCTTGGTAAGCCTCCAGCCAGCCTGCTGGGACACTGCAGCCCTTTAACGTCTGCATCATCAAAATCACACCCCAGAACCGAATGCCCAACAACACACTGAATACTAAGGAGGGAAACTGTTTACAGCACAGACTGCCTCCTCCGCCTATTCTATTCAGCAAGTGACTGGGAAGCCAGTTCTTGCCAGCAGCTTCCTCTGTCAAATGCAGTGTGTATTTGGAATGAAAGGCCGCTGCATAGGTTACTGTCAGACTTTTCATCTACAAAAAGGCTCTCTCTGAGCAGATGATCAAATAGCCCTTTCCCCAGCTCCCATTCAAGACAGCTGCCCTTCTTCCCCTGATGTTTTGGAGCTTTGTTTAAATATTTAACGAGAACGTTTCAAAACGAAAATGCCTCCTTTGATATGAAAATGTGGTCCCCTAAACAGTCTGTATTTCTGAATGGCTGACGCAAGACAGTTGTCCATAATAACAAGCCACATAATTGCAAAAGGCAGTCAGAAATTATCTCCTATTGATACTTAAAGAAAAAAAGCACTTTCCCAGATAATGGCAGTTGTCATAAAATGCACAGATACATTATTCAGACTGCAGCTTCACTTGTTAGGTAAAAGTTTTAGTCTGAATTCTATTACTTAATCCCAACTAAAGAAAGAGGAGAAACAGAACCAACTATTGAAAGATAAATCAACACCTATGTAAATTCCATTCATTCAATTGGTCTACTGTAGCTGGGTCTAACAATAGGATCAGACTGCCTTTTTTTTTTTCATCTGTTGTAACAAACACAAAAGTCTTCTGGCACATAGAAGTCTAACAATTTTTACTTGTCAGAAGTTTCACATAACTATCCCCATAGAAATTGTTAATATAGAAGACCCCAAATTTAACTGTATGAAGTAGCATAATCAGTATTTCACTGTGCATCTGATAAAAATTCCTTCAAGCAGGAAGTAGCCAGGCTTTGAAGCTGCAAGGCCATTAAATGCTAATCAAGGCAGCCAATTGCATCATTCACACTTGCCTTCAACAGACAAGTTCTTTCTCCCACCCTGGACATTCCACAGATATATATTTTATTTTATTTATTTAGCAGTTTTGTATACCGGTCTTCTCACCTCCATTCGAGGGACTCAGGCTGGTTTCCAACATCAATATTACAGACAGTCATTAAAACATCATATTCTAAATCACACTAAAACATTAAAATAGCAAAATACAATCATATAATTACAGTGGTCAGTCGTCATCAAAAATAATTATTCGTCGTCATCCATCCATATCACAGGATCATGGCTCATTCGTCGAATGCCAATCCCCAAAGCCAAGTTTTCACCTGTTTCCTGAACGTTAAGATAGAAGGGGCAGTTCTGATCTCCAGTGGAAGAGATTTCCAGAGTCGAGGGGCCACCACCGAGAAGGCCTTGTCTCTCGTCCCCACCAGCCACACCTGTGAGGCCAGTGGGATCGAGAGCAGGGCCCCTCCAGACGATCTTAGCAATCTTGATGGTTCATAGGGGAGGATACGTTCGGACAGGTAAACCAAACTTGCCTAGTTTCCAGCAGACTTCACAACCCCTAAGGATGCCTGCCATAGATGTGGGTCAGGAGAGAATGCTTCTGGAACATGGCCATACATCCCACAAAACTCACAGCAACCCAAACATTCTATAGTCCACTAAACCTATGCCAAAACAGCTCTGTTAGTCGTAAAGGTGCTAGAGAAGTTTTTATTGACTTTCTTGGAATTCTTCCCATGACCAGAAAAACATTAGCAATCAGCTCTATGACTTCCCAGAAGCACAGTTTTCCAAATGAATAGGAGTCTCAGACACAGCAGCCAGTACAGGCTGCTACAGCTAGCATCATCATAACACATTTGCTTTGGCAGGTTTAACATTTAGAGATGATTGTTGATTGCTTCATTGTGCTTAGATTTCAGCAGTGTAGTGGTGATGTGGAAGTGGATTTAGTTTTTTATTAACCTGCACCGCATAACAGGTGTGCTTATTTGCATTAAATTCAAAATGCAGACTATTACAAAGTAGAAAAGTGCAATGCACACCATATGCATTTCACATTGACATTATTTCACTTAATCTTCACAAGCCACCATGAACTCTGATCTGCTGAGGTTTGAGTTAACATTCAACATCAGCAATTCTTTTTAAAATCCCTGAAGTGACTGCTCAAAGAACAGTTATTTGCTCTCTTTTGTATTTAAGCGGAGTGTCACCTTTCAGAATATTCATTCTGCCTGTAGAAAAGACCTTGAAAGCTCAAATGTCTGCACAATCGCACCAACAAAAGCTGAGCCAATATTGACTTTGTGTCTTCCACTCTTGGAGATCCTATCAACAGGAAGACTCCAAACCCATCCATCCTCAAGACTAATTCAGGAACCATTAGTACTAATATATGCCAATTAAATGTATGGAATATATGAGGATAGTTATATATTAAGAATTTGCTTGACCTATAGCATTTTGTGTTGCAAGGAGATGGGTTCAAAATCCAGCTTTCTCCCTGACTTGTGTTTTTTCAACATGCATTGCCTCTCTCCTCCAATCAAACACATACATTTTCCCCACACAATTAGCACACAAATAGCACACAAATCCTTTTAATGTACACAACCTACCAAAATAGTATATTTCATAACACATTTCCAAATGCTGCTTGTGCACTTGGATATAGAGCTGTGCATGGTAATATCTTGTAACAGCCTAGCTTTTGCCAGAACTTTGCATGCCAACCATGCATTGACTTGGGGTGCTTCCAGACAACACCAAATCGTGGGTTTGATAGGTAGGACAAAAATAAACCTGGGACCTGAGATCAAGTCCGCACACAGACCTTTTGTTCTCACGAATTGTGCTTGCGACATCCTGACTTGCTGCTTTGTTCTGGGATTCAAAAGCCCATAAGATGGGCACCGCAAGACAGCAGCTTAAATTTTTTTAATGCGCTTGTGTGAATATGCGCATTGTTCATATGGGTTTTGTTCCTGGGTTATAAATGTTGGTTCCTCATTGGTTATATCATAAAAACCTTGAATGTTTGCCGTGTATATGCTGTGCTCCTCTCTGAGTCCCCTTCAGGGTGAGAAGGGCGGAATATAAATGTAATAAATAAATAAATGAACCAGTTAGGACGTTAAGATCGTCTGGGGAGGCCCTGCTCTCAGTCCCGCCGGCCTCACAAGCACGCCTGGCGGGGACGAGAGACAGGGCCTTCTCAGTAGTGGCTCCTCAGCTGTGGAACGCCCTTCCTACAGACATCAGATTGGTCCCCTCCTCTCTGGCATTCCGGAAGAGAGTGAAGACCTGGCTCTTCGAACAGGCTTTCAACTAAGCAGTGCAATTGATTGACTATTGGAATATAGATTAATGGACAATGAGAGTGGATGCTGATTCTATTGATGAGACGTGATGGATTGTTATTTTGTTTATTGTTGTATTGATGTTTTGATGTTAATTAATTTATATTGCTGTTTTAATTGACTAATGATCTGTTTTGTACTGTTGAATTGGTTGTTAACCGCTCTGAGTCGCCTGAGGGCTGAGCGGTATACAAGTAAAGTAAATAATAAATAAATAAATGCCTGGAGAAAGTTGATTACAGGGTAAAAACTTTGTTGTGGCAAGAGGGACATCGCCATCCACCCATTTATCAAAGTTTGTGACATGCAAAATTTTTGGCATGTACATTTACATTGGCTTCCAACTGAGTACCGTGGCCTGTATAAGATGTTAGTTCTGACTTTTAAAATTCTTTCTGCATATTTTCTGCATATTTTTACAATAGAAGCAATGAGAAACCGGTATTTATAACCTGGGAACAAACCAATTATTAAAAATCCTGTATTTTCTGAGTGCAGAAACCATACAGATATTTGAAGACCTGAATCTTCTGGCCAGAACACACTTGTTTATCTCGTGGTTTTTCGGCTTTGTAACAATTCCTCCTGCATTTCCAGCTGACATCATCTAGCCACCCTCTATTTTGAACCAGGAGCTCCTGCGATAAAAGTACTGTGTGTATGGGCCCCTAGTTAAACAAACCTACAGCAGGATAGCTATTGTGTTTTATATCGCATTAAAAACTCACTTATCTCTCAGAAATAAAATCAAGATTCGGGCTGTTTACGCCTCAACCACATTTTCACTTCACTTCACTTCACTTTATTTCTTAATTAGTCGCTCTCCACCAAGGTGCTCTGAGCGACTTACAATCTAAAATAGCATTTACACAATATAAAAAAAAATCTGTTATTACCTGTCCAAGATCCAGTGTGACATTGACTTCATTGAATTCCAGCCTACGAGAAAGAGGAGGGCTCTGCCACCAGCGCTCGGTGCCGTCTATAGCATTGGTGATAGGGTGGGCTTTGTTGCTGTTTGCTGACGAACAAATGTCGCAGTACTGACCCTATAGTAAAGGACAAAACAGAAATATGTTTTGAATTAGAAACAATAGAGATCATTACACACCTTTATCATGAGTAGCACCCACAATCACTAGGGGTAGATCTGCACTGTAGAATGAATGCAGCTTGACAATGCTTTAACTACCATTGTACAATTTATTTATTTTATTTATTTATCATATTTATATACTGCCTTTCTCAGCCCGAAGGTGACTCAAGGCGGTTTACAGTTGGCAATCAATGCCCCCAAACAACATAAAATATAATTAAGAACATTAACATATAATATAAGCCATATAAAAACAGTAGAAACAATAAAAACACAAGTCCGCAGCGTCTCATTACTAAAATCATTATCCAGTTGCATTGTCCAATTGTTCCGCAGATCTAAATTAGCCTGTTACACTGCATTTGCAAATGCTTGCTCAAAACGCCAGGTTTCAACTCTTTTTTGAAATGTTAGGAGGGGGGGGGGCAATCTGATATCCCTAGAGTGGGCGTTCCATTGCCGAGGGGCCACCGCTGAGAAGACCCTGTCTCTCGTTCCTGCCAATCTCCTGGGATTTATAGTTTGGAAAGGCAATAGCACTCTTTGGCAGAGAAAGCTAAATACCTTGTAAAACTGTAACTCTCATGATTCCCTAGCATTGAGTCCCTAGCATTAGTGTCAAACTGTATTAATTCTATAGTGTAGATACACCATAAGACAAAATGGGAAATTTTCTAATTCTTCTCTATCCGGAAAATCTACATCACCACAGAGGAAGATGAGAGAGGAAAAATGGGGGATGGCTGTTTAAAAAATCTCATTTCCCCCACCAACTAAGCACTGATTCTATGGCTGACACAAGTGTTGCATACCGTTGAAAACTATTCCAAAAGTTCAGTTAGGGACATGATTCCTTCTATGAGACAACAGTGTAATTTGAAGACATTGACCAACTGATGATCATAAAATACTAGTCCACTTTCCAATTCTTCTTATAGGCCTTGTCCCAAAATAGCTTGTCCCACACCCACACATATGTCCTCAGGCTCCTGAGGCTCTTTGTGTTTTCAAGGACAGCTTCATCAAAATCATCCCTTTTCCTCAAGAGATTCAGAAGGCATGTGTTCCAACTTTCCAGAACTTATTTTAAGCCTTATTTAGAACTTATTTATTACCATATAATAATCCAGAAAAGAATTATATTGTTATTTTATACACTAGGCTATTTATTGCTACTTAGGGCAGTAGAACCCTTCTGCAGTGGTTCCCAAACTTTTTTTTGACCAGGATTCACTTGACCAACGACCTCCAATCTTAGTTCCAAAAGAGTTACAAGTCAGTTTTTGGTCAACTTTAGATTCGGTTTGGTTATTTGGGGTGCTGATTCAAAAAATTGCACTGGATAGACCACATCAGCTCTAGTTTCTGATACAGAACATGTGCCATCCAGTAGTCACCATCCTCTCACCCACAGAAAACCATATTTAATAAGCCTCGGCACTATAAGAGGGTTCCACAAGAGCAGTCACTCTCGTTGCAATGGTGTAGTAATGGTGAGGCTATGGACCATATTTTAGTTCTTGTGGATCACTGGTGGTATGTGGACCACAGGTTGGGAACCACTGATATATGGAACCAAGGACACACTATGGAAATGAGACAGTGTGACTTATTTAAAAAAAGACCTAATGCTCAGCAAAATGGAAGGAAGAAAGGAAGACTGCATTACAAGTGGATTCATTTAACCAAGGAAATCACAGTCCTGAATTTGCAAGATCTAAACAGGGCCGTTGATGACTAGGTTTCTTAAAGATCTCTAATTTATTGGGCCTCCATAGCTAAACAACAAAGAACAACAACAATGTTGTTCAGCTGGCTAGAACGTAAATGAGGCAACCTGTCCTGAATACGAAGTTGAGAGATTTCTTTATTTATAGCATTTGTATCCCGTCCTTCTCAACTCAGGACGGCTTACAATTGGCGGTCATTAGATGCCGACAAAAAACAGAGCACAACAATTAACATGGACAAATCAACAACTATAAAAATACACTAAAAAGGCAATAAAAATACATTTAAAAACATTGGCCCTTAAAATATTAACACAACCAAGTCTGAGTCCACAAATCTAAATCACAGTCTTGAGTTCTAGTACAAGTCTCTAAATTAACAATTCTCACAAGTCATTACAGATGTTGCTCAGCCAGCTGCACGAATGCTTGGTCCCAAAGCCAAGACTTGAGTTTCTTCCTGAGGGAGAGGAGAGAAGAAGTTGCCCTGATTTCACTGGGGAGTGCATTCCACAGATGAGGGGGGCCACTACAGAGAAGGCCCTGTCTCTTGTCAGGATCGAGAACAGGGCCTCCTCTGACAATTGTAAACTCTGAGGTGGGTCATAGAGGGACAAGTAAACTGGGCCGAAACCTTATAGGGATACAGATTGAGTATCCCTTCTCTAAAATGGTTGGGACCAAACATATGGCAACAGTTTTAATAACTTTATGCACAAAACAAAAGTTTTCATAAAAACAAAACCATTGTTCTCTGTGCAATGTTAGAGTATTTCAGATTTTGGGATTCTGGATAAAGACTGTTCAACCTGTAGTATTTTCTTTGGCTATTTAAAATGTTTTGAAAAGCTCGTCGTTCAAAAGCAGTGCTTCAGTAGAACTATCTTTTGCTAAGAGGCCTGTTGGCTAATGCTCCAGTCAGGGCTGATGGTTGCCACAGTAACAGCAAGCTTCATTAGGCCAAACAAGGCCTCTTTTTTTTTCTTTTTTTTTGGGGGGGGGGGGTAAATGAACTGAAACCGAGAGTGAAAGAAGAAAAACACACATCACTTTCAGATTTCTCAGTGCCCTTTGCTCTAATAAGACCACCTGAGAATATTCTACAAACATACACATACAAGACTTGAAGATACAAATTATCTTTACTGTTTTGCAATTGGAAGTTAGCTTGTAACTGTAGTGGCTAGACAACAAACTCTCATGGAAGGGTACAAAAGCCAGCCGTTAATACACATCAGTGCTCTAGTTAGTGTCCCCACCATCAGGGCCTCAAACTGGTTCTGCATGGCTCGAGAGCAGGACGTGTGAAAAAGATCTTGGAGTCCTCGTGAATAACAAGTTAAACATGAGCCAACAATGTGATGTGGTGGCAAAAAAAGCCAATGGGATTTTGGCCTGCATCAATAGGAGCATAGTGTCTAGATCCAGGGAAGTCATGCTACCCCTCTATTCTGCCTTGGTTAGACCACACCTGTGTCAAGGTCTGGGAACTACAATTGAAAAGCTGGAATGTGTCCAGAGGTGAGTGACTAAAATGATCTGGAGAATAAGCCGTATGAGGAGCAGCTTAAAGAGCTGGGCATGTTTAGCCTGAAGAAGAGAAGGCTGAGAGGAGACATGATAGCCATGTATAAGTATGTGAGAGGGAGGAGGGAGAAAGCTTCCTTTCTGCTGCCCTGTAGACCAGGACATGGAACAATGGCTTCAAACTACAAGAAAGGAGATTCCATCTGAACATGAGGAAGAACTTCCTGACTGTGAGAGCTGTTCAGCAGTGGAACTCTCCACCCTGGAGTATGGTGGAGGCTTTTAAACAGAGGCTGGATGGCCATCTGTCAGGGGTGCTTTGAATGCAATTTTCCTGCTTCCTGGCAGGGGGTTGGACTGGATGGCCCATGAGGTCTCTTCCCACTCTCTCATTCTATGATTCCTATGAGCAAACTCACCTGCACAGCAAACTCATTTCTTTCAATACCAGTTTGAAACTGACTTATGTGGTTGGTGTAGACATACTCCTCATTAAAAAAGACAATGAGGCAGAGCAGCAGCAGAGTTGGCCGTCCACATCTGCACATATTTATAGGGACCAGACAAGATTTGAAGCAGAAAAAGAATGACAGCATCCCATATGCGAAAGAGAAACGTGCATAGGCAATTGCGCAATGCTAGACGCCTTCGACATGCCCACCTTTTAATTAACATGACTGGAGACAGAAGTATGTCAGGCAGAGAATTACAAAGGAAAAGGCTGGAACCGGTTACAACGGCTGTTCTCTGTCTGTATGATAGTACAAAATGGAGGTGTTGTTTGAAAGGAAAACCACAACTGGTTCACGAAAAAAAAATGCAACTCACAACTCATTTCTTACTCTGTGTGTGTCGCTTCAAGCTGTCTGCAGACTTATGGTGTCCTCATGAATTTTGTAAGGTTTTCTTAGCAAGAAAACTCAAAATAATCCTTTAAAGAAACCCATCTTGGGGTCCACTGATGTTTGAAACCACTTTAATGGCCATGGCTCAATGTTATGGAATTATCGGCACTGTGGTTTTACAAGGTCTTTAGCCTCCCCTGCCAAGAAATGCTGCAGCCTTGCCAACCTACAAATCCCAGAATTTCATAGCATGGAGCCAGGATAGCTAAACATTATGTCAGATGGCATTAATTCTACAGTGTAGTCAGTGGTTCCCAACCTTTGGTTCTCCAGGTGTTTTGGACTTCAATTCCCAGAAATTTTACCAGCTGTTGGGAATTGTGGGAACTGAAGTCCAAAACACCTGGAGCATCAAAGATTGGGAACTACTGGATGCACCCTCAGAGACGGCCTTCCATTACCATCCTCTGATATGCAGTCTAACACACCTGGTATTAGTTGGCGGACTTTTGGAATTTTTGGAAATTTCACAAAAAATTTGTGAATAGTGGCAGTAAGGAAGCTGTGTGTGAACCATGTTTATTACACTTTTGCAGCTTGAAGACACATATATACATAGTAAAAGGACAGGGCAATTGTGTTAAATGCCCTTTTTATGGTCTTCCTAAAGGCATGTGGAAGAAACAATCTTCAGTTCTGATCCAAAAGGATTTTTATTAGGTTTCTGAGTGAGAGATGAAATCTAGGTGCCATCTACACTGCAATATAATACAGCTTGAAACTGGATTATATGGTAAGTGTAGAGCAGGCATTGGCAAACTAGGGCCCTCCAGGTATTTTGTACTTCAATGCCAGCTGTTAGGAACCACAGGAGTTGAAGTCCAAAACATCTGGAGTTCCAAAGTTTGCTCATGCCTGGTGTAGAGACTCATATAATGCAACCCAAATCAGTTAAATTGCATTATAAGAACCTACACTGACCATATAATGCAATATCATTATATGGTCAGTGTAGAGGAATTAAGATTCCAACACTTGACCACACTCCAAAGGTATCACCATAAAAAGCAGAGTGATGAGAACAGTGAAATGACAATGACTCCATACTCCCATTTATCTACAACCTTCTTTCTGGGTCCCAGACCTGAAAATCTATGTCAATCAATGGCTTTAAAAGTTAACATTGGTCACTGCAAAGGATTAATTTCATGTCTTCCCCAAGTATTGTTTTACTTTAGCTGAAATCATTAGCATGGAACAATTTTACCTTGCATCTATTTAAATAAATTGGCATGCACGTGTAGATAGTAACAGTGACCTTTTTCTTTGGTAGAAGAAAAATATAGCTCTATACCATGTTAGAAAGTATTAACTCTACTACAAATGACCTGCCAACAAAGAAAATACCTGCTTGGGGCATGTTAGGTTGCAGGTATAATACCTGGTTTCCCATAAATGAAATCACCAACTGCAGCTCAAAGCCGGGTCAGGATGAGCTCCTGACCTTTAGCCCAGCTTCCCACCCACCTAGCAGATCAAAAACAGCAATGTGAGTAGATGAATAGGAGCTGCATTAAATGGGGAAGTATTTAAGGCATGGGTTTCGGAGGAAAGTTTACGAACAAAGAAAATCCTTCGGCAAGGAGATGGGGTGACAGCCCCCCTGTGGCCAGAACCAATCATAGCCTCCAAAGATGCCGAATGATGAGAAAAAGCCTAAATTTATCTCTATCTGTTGTCTGTCTTGTAATTGTATAATCGGCACTGAATATTCGTCATATATGTGTTCTGTGATCCACCCTGAGTCCCCTTCAGGGTGAGAAGGGTGGAATATAAGTACTGTAAATAAACAAACAATAAATAAAACTGAACTCTAACAAATAAAGAATTCAATCTTGTTTGTAAAAAAAAATGAATCAACCATCTGCAAATATTACAACACTAATTCAATTATAACAATGTTCTCAAGAAAAAGATGGGGAGTCCTAGAAGGGCTGGCAGAAAACCTGAAAGAAGTATTGAAATGGTAAAGAAAGACAAGGAAGTTACAAAAGGGATTAAGGAATTCAATACCTTTGTTATCAGAACAAACTGAGATAAGGAAGCAAGCTGGGATGGAATACTTTCCTTTCAAGGAATTACAAATCTAATCCTTTCCCTCATTTAAATCAAAGGGATTGTTTAAGAGTTCAGGGGATGATGCAACATAAACCTGGAAGGAAGCAAGGACTATCCAGGAAAACCATTGAGTAAAATCCCTTTTTTAAAAAACCCTTTCACTGCTGTTTTATGCATCTAAGTGTTATTGACCATGTATTTTCCACAACAGATGGCATTCTGAGTGAATAAAAACCAGCCTATAAAACACAAATTCTTTAGGAAAAGATTCAGCAGATCAGTAAAGAGAGTGGCAAGGAAAGAGCAAAGAATAAAAATGACCAACTCCTACGTCATTAAGAGAGATAGTCAGGAAATCCCAACTAAAAACAAAATTCCACTGGTAATCCCCTACACTGTGTTATTACTACTGCTATTTTAATTATTAAAATGTGTTTATGATTGCACACTTCCAGTTGTTGGCTAACTCAGGTCTTCAGAGCATTTTTATGGGATTATCTTATCCATATAATTAAAAACCAGCATCCCAAACACACTGTACTAAAAACTCTAGTTCAAACAATTAACTGAAAATAACAGAATCATATAGAATAATAGTGTTGGAAGAGACCACATGAGCCATTTAGTCCAACCCCCTGCCATACAGGAAAAGCACAATCAAAGTATCCCTGATTGATGGCCATGCAGCCTCTGTTTAAAAGTGACTTATATGACATATATGAGTGTAAATGTACAATGAATTGTTCTTGAACTGAATTATTAACTGGCTTCATGGGAACCACTACTACTCTTAATGTCCAGCAACAGCAAGAGTATCCCTATGGGCAGGTAAACCAGGAAATCCCAACTAGATGGCTCTCCATGAAGGTCTTCATCCAAGGGCAAACCAAGAATGGGCAACTTGGAAGTCCCTGAACAGATTCAGAAGGCAGATCAAAAGACAACCTGGCAAAATGGCACTACCTAGACCAGTGGTCCTCAACCTGGGGTCCCCAGATGTTTTTGGCCTACAACTCCCAGAAACCCCAGCCAGTTTACCAGCTGTTAGGATTTCTGGGAGTTGAAGGCAAAAAACATCTGGGGACCCCAGGTTGAGAACCACTGACCTAGACGAATCCTCTGCCTTATGTGACTGTGAAGCAGAACAAACAACTCAGCATCTGTATGTTTCCCACAATGCCCTGCCTCATGCACAGAGGATGAACTCTTAAAGCTACAGACAATGCGGTCGCTGTTGCCCGTTTTTAGTCTAAAATTATTTAGCTACTTGTGTTCCCTCTGTTTTATCAGATTTATACTTATTTTTGCTTTTGACATGAAATTTTCACCATTTCCATAAAAATCATAGAGTCATAGAGTTGGAAGAGACCTCATGGGCCATCCAGTCCAACCCCTGCCAAGAAGCAGGAAAATCACATTGAAAGCACCCCTGACAGATGGCCATCTGGCCTCTGCTTTAAAGTCTTCAAAGCACTTCAGGGCAGAGAGTTCCACTGCTGAACAGCTCTCACAGTCAGGAAGTTCTTCCTAGTGTTCAGGTGGAATCTACATTCCTGTAGTTTGAAGCCATTGTTCCGTGTCCTAGCCTCCAGGGCAGCAGGAAATAAGCTTGCTCCCTCCTCCCTATGACTTCCCCTCACATATTTATGCATCGCTATCATGTCTCCTCTCAGCCTTCTCTTCTTCAGGCTAAACATGTCCAGCTCTTTAAGCTGCTCCTCATAGGGCTTGTTCTCCAGACCCTTGATCATTTTAGTCACCCTCTTCTGGACACATTCCAGCTTGTCAATATCTCCCTTCAATTGCGGTGCCCAGAATTGGACACAGTGTGATTCCAGGTGTGGTCTGACCAAGGCAGAATAGAGGGGTAGCATGAATTCCCTGGCTCTTGACACTATACTCCTATTTATGCAGGCCAAAATCCCAAAGGGGCATTCATTTTGTACTTGATACAAAGCCAAATTCAGAAGGATCGCTTAACCCAGAGGTCAACACTCTAATCATTTAAAAACCTGTATTAGGGTAATTCCTTTTAGTAGTCAACTTAATGAACTTTTATTAGTCAACTGGAGACCCCGGTGGTGCAGTGGGTTAAACCCCTGTGCCAGCAGGCCTGAAGACTGATAGGTCACAGGTTCAAATCGGGGAGAGCACAGATGAGCACCCTCTATCAGCTCCAGCTCCTCATGCTACCCCTCTATTCCGCTTTGGTTAGACCACACCTGGAATATTGTGTCTAATTCTGGGCACCACAATTCAAGAGAGATATTGACAAGCTGGAATGTGTCCAGAGGAGGGCGACTAAAATGATCAAGGGTCTGGAGAACAAGCCCTATGAGGAGCGGCTTAAGGAGTTGGGCATGTTTAGCCTGAAGAAGAGAAGGCTGAGAGGAGATATGATAGCCATGTATAAATATGTGAGAGGAAGCCACGGGGAGGAGGGAGCAAGCTTGTTTTCTGCTTCCTTGGAGACAATGGCTTCAAACTACAAGAAAGGAGATTCCATCTGAACATGAGGAAGAACTTCCTGACTGTGAGAGCCGTTCAGCAGTGGAACTCTCTTCCCCGGAGTGTGGTGGAGGCTCCTTCTTTGGAAGCTTTTAAACAGAGGCTGTATGGCCATCTGTCAGGGGTGATTTGAATGCAATATTCCTGCTTCTTGGCAGGGGGTTGGACTGGATGGCCCATGAGGTCTCTTCCAACTCTTTGATTCTATGATTCTATGCAGGAACAGGAAAGAAGCCTCCCATAAGGATGGCAAAAACATCAAAACATCCGGGCATCCCCTGGGCAACATCCTTGCAGACGGCCAATTCTCTCACACCAGAAGCGACTTGCAATTTCTCAAGTCACTCCTGACACACACACACAAAAGTCAACTTAAAGGTCACAAAATAGCATGTAAGAACACAAATAAAAAAACCTAAGGAATTACTAAAAGAACTTTTAAAAAATCAATTCCATATTCTTGTTTAAAAGATTGACATGATAACAATTGTTGCAAGATGAATAATTGTAAAGAACTTCAGTATCAACTGATGCTTAAAAACTCTGCACTGGGTACTTTGACCATTTTTCACTACAGTCAAGAAAAGAAGAAATCTGTCACAATGAAAGCAACATGAAATGCTGTCCGTGTTCTCTTAGAGAGCCGCTCAGCCAGGCTCCCTTCCCCCAAATCTCCAGCCTATGCCTACATTTTGTTGGGGGATGATATATGAGATTGAGCAGGTGAAAAGGTTAGAGCAAGCTCAATTTGCGAAACATGAAGACCTCTAGAAACATAGATTCAAGGGTTCATTATTGTTGTTTCAGACTGCTGGAAGTGAGTATTTCCTCTCTTCTTTGTTCTACAATTCCCTCACCAATTTAGTTACCGAGGAGTGCTGAAATCCCTAAAGAGAATGAACTGAGATTGGTGACCTTTCAATGAAAGTCTTCTTTCCTTTCCTCTCCCTTTTTTTCCCTTTTAGGTATTGCCTGCCATTATGGGAAGGAGTCAGCTACAAAAGAGTTTTACTAAACTTTTCAGATTGGCCAGAGATAAACCCACCTTCTAAGTCAGATAGAGATCAAAGGGGGTTCGATATCAAAGCTATACAGAAGAACAGGAAAGGGGATCACAACCACAATTCAGTTCAGAGTCTATAAAACTAAAGTTCATTTGATTGGAAGTTGCTGGTAGGATCTCAGAGAAAAAAACCACATGAATGAGACAAGGCTGCACTTGCAAGGACATGAATCAGACCTCATAAGTTAAAAAGTTGCCATGAGAAACTTTAGCTTTGCTGCTGTGTCTAATGCAGATTTGATGCAGCTGGCAGTAAATTAGATATTGTGAAAAGCTAAACAATTGTTGGATAGCATACAAACAGTGTTCTGATGGGGTACAATACACAAACCTTGAGTAATACACAGGATATGGATAGCTACACAGGTACAGAAGCAGGATAACACTAAAGTTCAACACAGAAAATGACACGAGTGTATTAAAACTGGTCATAAGCCTTCAAATGGGCGGCTTTTTCATTTATTCATTGGATTCATTTACTTAATCAGTTCAGCTGGACTGAAACAAAAGAAACAGGTCAGCTACCCTTACTTAAAGCATTAGGCTGGCAAAAACACAGCCTTCCCCCAAATTAAATTACAAACTCCAAAGCTACATTTTCGAGGATAATCTGTCCCTCTTTAGACCCCAGGAAAAAAAAGAGACGGGTTTTCAGGAATGCTGAACTTCCAGTTGTTTCTGCATTTCACCCAAGGCTGGGCCATTTTAAACACTCAGCACACTAAATCTACCAGGAGAGAAGCTCTTTTGAACATTCAGCCTCAAAGACTTTGGCTGAAACTTTAGAAACCATAAGCCTGTTAGTATATCACTTGGGGGAAGAGGGGAATTTGCACAACTTCCTGCATATGGGGCCTGATGCTCTTTGGTACACATCTAATTATGCTACCAGTAAGGGCCCTCAGTGGTGCAGTGGGTTAAACCGCTGAGCTGCTGAATTTGCTGATCAAAAGGTTGCAGGTTCAAATCCAGGGAGCGGTGTGAGCTCCCACTGTTAGCCCCAGCTTCCGTCAACCTAACATGCAAATATAAGTAGATAAATAGGTAACGCTCCAGCAGGAAGGAAACGGCGTTCCATGCAGTCATGCCAGCCACATGACCTTGGAGGTGTCTATGGACAATGCCGGCTTTTCAGCTTAGAAATTGAGATGAGCACCAAAGTCCCAGAGTTGGACATGACTGGACTTAATGTCAGTGGAAAACCTTTACCTTTTTATGGCCACTTGAAGGAAGTGTCAGCATCAGCATTTGAGGAAACCTCAACATACAGGGCACTTTTTTCACTGTCAAGCTTCTTCAACAAAGCAGCACAAACAAATATACCCCTACTTTTATCTGTGTATAGTCAGCCCTCCACATTTGCTGGATGAGGGGCACAGGACCCTGCAGAAGTGGGAAAACCACACTTCTATTGGAAGTTGACCATAGAGTTACACTGGAGAACCAAAGGATTTGTAGAGAGAACATTTTAATCAAATCCACCACACCCTCACATTTGGAGGGCCAAGTGTGTTCTTCATTCCATGTATTTTACTAAATAGCTTGGGGGGAGATATATACAGGGGGCAGCAGCATAACTTCCTTTTTTCAAAACTTGATAAAACCCATTGTATGAATCAGATTTTTTTTTATAATGTAGACTAGGCACATACCTAAAGTTTTGTTTTACATAGTTTTGAAGATCAAATTAGGTAGGTGACGTCCCCCATTCTCCATTCTCCATACACTGAGTAAACCGATTTCTGGTGTTTGTCATGACTCTTGCCAGCATAGCAGGCATTATGTTGGCAATTTCTTCCTGGATGTTGGTCTTCAAATCTTGTAGGGTCCTTGGATGGTTCACATAAACATGGGATTTCAAAATCCCCATACAAGATTTGAAGACCAACATCCAGGAAGAAATTGCCAACGTAACGCCTGCTATGCTGGCAAGAGTAATGACAAACCCCAGAAATCAAGTTTACTCAGTGTATGGAGAATGGAGAATGGGGAACGTCACCTACTAATTTGATCTTCAAAACTACGCAAAACAAAACTTTAGGTATTTATTTATTTATCGTGTCAGGAGCAACCAGACAGTTGTATTACATTTTTAACAAAACAAACAAACAAGCATACAAAACACAAAGTTTGCAAACTTGGTATTTGATTAAATGTCCTTTGACCAGTATCTGGCCACTTGGAGTGCCTCTGGTGTTGCCGCAAGAAGGCCCTCCATTGTGCATGTGGCGGGGCTCAGGGTGCATTGCAGCAGGTGGTCAGTGGTTTGCTCTTCTCCACACTTGCATGTCGTGGATTCCACTTTGTAGCCCCATTTCTTAAGATTGGCTCTGCATCTCATGGTGACAGAGTGCAGTTTGTTAAGCGCCTTCCAAGTAGCCCAGTTGTCTGTGTGCCCAGGGGGGAGTCTCTCATTTGGTATCAGCCATTGATTGAGGTGCTGGGTTTGAGCCTGCCACTTTTGGACTCTTGCTTTAAGTATGCGCCTACATTATAAAAAAATTCTAATTCATACAATGGGTTTTATTAAGTTTTGAAAAAAGGAAGTTATGCTGCTGCACCCTGTATATATTCTACTGCAGTATTCAGATCAGGCACTAGTCCACTACAAATTACATTCTTCAGCAAAAATGGAACAGGATCAGAACAGGATGAGGACACTGTCATTGTACCACAGTCGCTTACTAAGATCAGGATTAGCATCTAATATCAGAACACACATATAATGTTTCTCTTAAGCCCCTTCCACACAGCTGAATAAAATCTCACATTTTCTGCTTTGAACTGGAATATATGACAGTGTGGAATCAGACAGTTCAAAGCAGAACTTGTGGGATTTTCTGCCTTGATATTCTGGGTTATATGGCTGTGCGGAAGGGCCCTAAGTCTATTGGTCAATGCACCCCCATCTCTCCATCAAAAAAAAAATTAAAAAACACACTGTCAACAGCTGAACATGAAAATCTAAATACTTTGGTGTTGGCAAAAGTATGGTATAGAACCAAGCCAACTGGCACAAAGTCACCTCCTAAGCCATTTACAGCAATGCCAGAGTAAAATCTTTCAAGTCTGGGGAAAAGGAAATAAAACCCTGTCTTTCCCTTTGGGTTCAAGCTGACTGAAGTAAAGCCTAGGCAGACTTAACTGAGATAACTAGGAATTATCCCTCTTCTGCGAGAAATTCTGACTTCCTCATCTGACATTATTCCATCCAGATAACTGTTTACAGACGAATACAAGTAACAACTGTTGTGTTTCCTAAAATATGGTCGTCCAGGTGTTTGGGACTTCAGCTCTCAGATACCTGATCATTGTCCAAGGCAGCTGAGACTTCTGGGTGTTGAAGTCCAAAACACCTGGAGGACTGGAGTTTGGCAATTACTGATCAAGATCTTTGCTAGTTCACCACAAGAGTACAAGAATACAACATGGCTGTTTTCATATATCAATTGCATTCATATTTTCTGCAAATGTCTCTGACAAAGATTCTCCTTTTATACAACCTTTTAGTAATACCCAGCCATCTTTCTCTCCTTGTCTCTCCTTGTAGTTTTTTTTTCTAAGCAGCAGGATGTTGTTAAGTAGGAGGATCATGAAAGAGAGCTGGAGAAACAGATTTTTGTTGTCAAACTGCAGCAATGTATCTTTAGGAAGCAATGCAGTGATGACTGGGCTGGGACAGAATGGGTTTGTCTTTTAAAAGAACCTGTTGTAATTCCACACAGCGGAATAAAATCCCACAATATCTGCTTTGACCTGGAATATATGGCAATGTGAACTCAGATAACCCAGTTCAGAGCAGATATTGTGGAATTTTCTGCTTTGATATTCTGGGTTACATGACTGTGTGGAAGGGCTCCCTCTGTAACTGACAAGAGGCAAGGTAAACAGCAGCTGTCTCCAAAATCCCTTAGGAAAAGGGATAAAGGTTAAGCCTTCCTTACCAGCTACACCTAACATATTTTCAAAACTTTTCCTCACTTTTTTCCTTTCCAGTTATTTCTACCTCTGGCACCAAATTTTCTATAGGGACACATCTGCTTTGTTACTTGCATTCGTCTGTAAACAACCATAGACAGATACATTATTTTTCCATCTTATAAAACCCCAAGTGAATGTGATGGACTGATTGTATCTATACAACATGGCTGTTTTCATATATCAATTGCATTCAGATTTTCTGTATTATTCAGCATGAAGGTTAGAACCCAATTTTCTCATCACTCCTTAGCATGTATGATGCAGATTTTGAAGTGTGTATTATACTGAAGCAATTGCTCATGTGAACAAAGTTTTAGAAGCCAAATATTCTCCTAGCAAGGTATGTTCAATATAGATGTCCAAGCCACACATACATTGTTTGACTCTTAAATGAAGATTAACCCAGTTGTTTGTTAAATAAACCATTAACTGAATTCCAGTGTTGAGGGAAAGAGGGAAAATAATATATAATCTTAATTCCAGGCAAGTAAATGATGGATGATTCAGAGGTACAGGCACTCATCCATACTTGGCTCTGGTTTTATCAGGATTCCTGATCACAGCACTTGAAAGCAGTAGAACTCTGCACAGGTTTTGGGGTTCACTGTGTGAATGTTTGAAAGGTGCCATATGCCTAACAACTCTGTAAAGTTTGGTGCTACATCAGTGTTTCTCAACCTTCCTAATGCTGCGACCCCTTAATACAGTTCCTCATGTTCTGGTGACCCCCAACCATAACATTATTGTTGTTGCTACTTCATTACTGAAATTTTCTAGTCTTATGAATCATAATGTAAATATCTGATATGCAGAATGTATTTTCATTCACTGGATCAAATTTGGCACAAATACCCAATATGCCCAAATTTGAATACTGGTGGGGTTGGAGGGGGGATTGATTTTGTCATTTGGGAGTTGTAGTTGCTGGGATTTATAGTTCACCTGCAATCAAAGAGCATTATGAACTCCACCAATGATGGAATTGAACCACTCTTGGCACACAGAAAATACTGGAAGGTTTTGGTGGGCATTGACCTTGAGCTTTGGAGTTGTAGTTCACCTACATCCAGAGAGCACTGTGGACTGAAACAATGATGGATCTAGATCAAACTTGGCATGGATACTCAATATACTGAAATGTGAACACTGGTGGAGTTTGGGGAAAATAGACCTTGACTTTTGGTAATTGTAGTTGCTGGGATTTATAGTTCACCTACAATCAAAGAGCCCCTTGAACCCCACCAATGATTGAATTGGGCCAAACTTCCCACACAGAACCCCCATAACCAACAGAAAATACTGTGTATTGTCGAAGGCTTTCATGGCCGGAATCACTGGGTTGTTGTAGGTTTTTCCAGGCTACATGGCCATGTTCTAGAGGCATGCCTCTAGAACATGGCCATATAGCCCGGAAAAACCTACAACAACCCAGAAAATACTGTGTTTTCTGATAGTCTTTGGTGATCCCTCTGACACCCCCTTATGACCCCCCCAGGGGTCCCGACCCCCAGGTTGAGAAATGCTATGATACATGCTAATAAGCAAATAGTCTGCGTAGAACTATGATGAAAAGTTATTTCCAATTCTGCTGTTTAATAATACCTCAAATGTTGTTGTTTTGCATCCCTAACGTTTTACTTTCCTGTGCCAGGTTTCTTTGACTGTAAATGTATAAATGGAATACGTTCATTCTTAACTCTCCATGAAGGACGACCTGTGGGTACATGGGGATCTGAAGTTCTTCCCAACCCAACAGAAACTGCAGCATTCCCTGCTGCTCAGGTTTGTCTTAGGCTTCCTTCTCACACTGCGGGAGGTTTCAAATTCCATTTGATTTCCAACTATGTCAATTGCTCTCCCAGGATTTACAACTGGCTTCAGACTCAGAAAGAGAGAGAAAGGCTCACTGGGTCTCTCTCTCTCTCCTCCCCCAACCCACTCGCTTAACAAATCCTCCCTTTCAAGGAGCCCCCCTCCATCCCAGATGTCCCCTGTGGTTAAGCACTTTGCCAAATACAGGTTCCTTTGAACAGCAGTGCACTCCTGCCATTGGCATTCCTGGGAAATTCTTAGCCTTTCGGTTGGGTCCCAGTTGAAACAGATAACATTTACTTTGACATAAGCTTGTAATAATTGTTTACCCGTAACACACCCTTCTCTCCCACCCACATTCCTTCAAACAACTTGCAGGCTTCTTGACACCCATTTTCTCAAAATCAACACACCACGCTTGGGGCCAAACAATGTGTCTTTTCCAAAAACAGGGTATGACAAAACATAGCTGCACATGTTAGGCACACAGCTTCCTTATTGTCTCTGTTGTGCCAGTTTTTTTTAGAGTTTCCAAAAACTATTCTATCTCTTTGACCTGAGCAAAGGTCACCAGTCTGTACATAAATTACAATGCCAGCATCATAGCACCTTCAATTCTCTTTAAAATAATTATTATCTGTCTTCAAACTTGTGCAAGTTTGAAATGGTTTGAAGGCATGTCTCTATATGTATGCCCTGAAGTCATGAATTTCATAGGATTTTCTTAGTCAAGGGATACTCTGAGGTGGATTTGCCAGTTCCTTCCTATGAAATATAGCCTACATCACCTCCCATTCATTGGCTGTCTCCTATTCCAACAATTTCCAGAGCGGTTCCTGCTTAGATTCTAAGGATCTGGTAGTTCTTTACTGTTAGGAATGATCCCAGGAAAACTACTGTAATTAGAGCAAAACCGCAAGAAAAAAAACCCAGTACTAATATCTCTATCCTTCCTATTTAATGCTATGTCAAGTTATTTGCTTTAAATATCAATTTCTAGAAGTGCAAATCTTAGGAAGTTATAGAATCACAGAGTTGGAAGAGACCTCATGGGCCATCCCGTCCAACTCCCTGTCAAAAAGCAGGAAAACCACATTCAAAGCACCCCTGACAGATGGCCATCCAGCCTCTGTTTAAAAGCCTCCAAAGAAGGAGCCTCTACCACACTCCAGGGCAGAGAGTTCCACTGCTGAACAGCTCTGACAGTTAGGAAGTTCTTCCTGGTGTTCAAGTGTTATCTCCTTTTCTTGTAGTTTGAAGCCATTGTTCCGTGTCCTAGTCTCCAGGGCAGCAGAAAACCACCTTTTTATCATTGTTGCCACCATGGTAACACATGATAAAATCCCATACTACCCACTATCCATGGTGAATTCATTCCCAGACTTTACATGGATACACAGATAAATAATGAACCCCATGAAAATGAAGGAGCCAAAAAATAGCATAGTGTTGGAGGACCTAGAAAATGGCTAGAGAGGACATATTTTGTCAAGAGTAAATGAAATCACAGATACTCGTCCTACAGATATGGTATTGTACTCTATTCCCAAATGGACACAAGTTCATGTTGATAAGGAGGAAAAAGTTCATTATGAAGCTGTGGGAGACAGTGAATGCACACAGCTGTCAAGCAGATTTAGCAAAGCACAAAACTCAAGTCTGCTTCCTAAGTCTGAGGCTTTTGTTTCTACAAGTGAACTAGCCAATTCCAAGTTGTATGTTTTCTACCAGGTAGGGCCTAATAATCCTATCTGATCTTGGAAGCTAAGGAAGGTCAGCTCTGCTTAATATTTGCATGGTGGGGGGAAACAAGAGATATTTGCATGGGAGACTGCCAATGAATACCAGGTGCTGCAGGCTATATCTCAGAGGACAGAACTGGCAAAATTATCCCAGAGTATTCCTTGCCTGAAAAACCTTATGAAATTCATGGAGGTTGCCATACATTTTGACTTGGAAGATGACTTGACTTCTAAGGTGACACACACATCTGAGGCTGATCAATGATTCCTCCCTCAACTGGCAGTCAACTTGAGACAGCCAGCTTAGCAAGGGATTTGTCTGCATTTATCCGAAATGTATTAAGAAAGGCAAGGAATAGGTAACTCCATCCTATCTTAAAACAGAAAGGTGACACCGCCGTCCAGTATAAGTTACTTCAGGAAAATCTCTGTGCTCTTCTCAAACATCTGCTTTAGAAGTGCTGAGCAAACATGTGCCGAAGTGTGCAAATAGGCACAGATACACACTCCTAAGGCACTTCCTCCCAGAGCTTTGAGGTGTCTGTCCCAGAGCTGAGAATAATTCACCAGCCCCAAATAAACTTGGAGATAAGAAATAAGGAGGAGGGAAGGAGATGGAGGATAAGAACAAGTTAGGAGATGTGATGCCTAAGAGTTGGGAAGACACAGAAGACACATCTAAACTTATTCTGTTTTCTTTTGTTTCAGAGACTAAATGTGCATGTATGTTGAAGAACTAATGCAGTTTAACACCACCTTAATAGCCATGTCTCAATACGGCTATGGGGTCATGAAAGTGGTAGTTTTCATGGTCTTTAGCCTGCCAAAGTGTACTAGTGCCTCACCAAAGGACAAATCTCAGAACTCCCTGACATTGTGAAGTGGTGCCAAACTGCAATAATTCTGCTGTGTAGATGCACCCATAGATTTACTTTTCACTGTTCGGAAGTGATTTTTTAAATCCTTTAACTCCCCAAACACTCAGATTTAAGACTCACTGCAATCCATGGTTGCTGAAAATGCATCTTCCATACTAGTGGTTCCCAACCTTTTTTGACCAGGGATCACTTTGATGAAAGACCAGTATGACAGAAGGACCATTTTGACCAGGGACCACTTTGCCCAGAAACCACTTTGACCAGGGACCACTTTGCCCGGGGACCACTTTGACCATGGACCACTCTCCAACATTAGTACCAAAAGTGTTATGAATCAATTTTTAGTCAACTTTAGATTCGGTTTTGTTATTTGGGGAGCTGATTCAGAAAACGGCATTGGATATACCGCATCAGCTCTAGTTTCTGATACAGATCATATGCCACCCAGTATTCGCCATCTGCTCGCCCACAGAAAACCATATTTAATAATCTAGAGCTGATGTGGTAGCAATAATCTTTCATGGGTAGTCAGCCTCTCCCCTCCCAACATCCCTGTTACCTTAGCACTATAAGAGGGTTTCGTGAGAGTAATTGCTATTGTTACCATGTGGTTTTGAGGCAATGCTGTAGTAATGGTGAGGCCACCAACCATATTTTTGTTCTTGCAGATCAATGGTGGTCCACGGACCACATGATGTTCTACACTGTCCAAATGCTATAGAATCATGGGCGTTGTAGTTTTAGAAGGTCATCAGCCTTCTAGAGTTGCTAAAGAGCACTGATGTCTCAACATACGACAAAGTTTGGGATTCCATAGAATTGTAAACTGGTGTCAAACTGCATAAATACTATCTACAGTGTGGATCAGGCATGGCCAAACTTGGGAACTCCCTTCAGGAGTTTTGGACTTCCAGTCCCACCCTTCCTAACAGCCTCAGGCCCCTTCCTTTTCCTGCTTAAGCGGCTGAGAAGGGAAAGG
Source organism: Anolis sagrei (assembly GCF_037176765.1). Lineage (NCBI taxonomy): Eukaryota > Metazoa > Chordata > Lepidosauria > Squamata > Anolidae > Anolis > Anolis sagrei. Next base: position 232,893,721 of record NC_090024.1, read on the forward strand.
AAAGGGCCTGAGGCTGTTAGGAATGGTGGGAGTTGAAGTCCAAAACTTCAACCCCTTAAGCGGCTGAGGGGGAAAAGGAAGGGGCCTGAGGCTGTTAGGAATGGTGGGAGTTGAAGCCCAAAACTTCATCCGCTTAAGCAGCTGAGGGTGAAAAGGAAGGGGCCGGAGGAAGTTAGGAATGGTGGGAATTGAAGTCCAAAACTTCAACTGCTTAAGCAGCTGAGGGTGAAAAGGAAGGGGCCTGAAGCAGTTAGGAATGGTGGGAGTTGAAGCCCAAAACTTCAACCACTTAAGCGGCTGAGGGGGAAAAAGAAGGGGGCTGAGGCTGTTAGGAATGGTGGGATTTGAAGTCCAAAACTTCAACTGCTTAAGTGGCTGAGGGGGGAAAGGAACGGGCCTGAGGCTGTTAGGAATGGTGGGAGTTGAAGTCCAAAACACTTGGAGGGAAGACCAAAGTTTGCCCATGCCCCGTGCAGATTAGGGAAAGTAAACACAGACTGAAGCAACCCTTGGCTGAGCACTAAACTCAGGCGCAGAAGTGCAGGTTTCAGGCTCCAAGGAGGCGCACCGTGAATATCAATGATGGTGATGCGGCTGCAAGAGAAAAAGAGGATGGCTTGGGAACTGGAAGTTCTGGAGTCCTGGGGGAGAGAGAGAGAGAGAGAGAGAGAGAGAGAGAGAGCTCCTACCTGGATGGTTTGGTTGGGCTCGGCTCCGGCGAGGGGCCCGCCCACCAGCTTGCAGTACAAGTCTTCCACGGGCCTGGGGCTCCCCTTGGCGCCGGAGTCCTCCTCGCCGCAAGTGGCGGTGGCCGAAATCTTGGTGCCCTCGGCCAGGTTGAAGTAAGGCGGGTGCAAGCTGTGCCCGTTGACGTCCGCGTGGAAGGAGACCGGCTGGCCCCCCGAGCCCTGGGGCAGCAGGAGGAGGAGGAAGAGGAAGAAGGAGAGCAGCCCAAACAGCGGACCCCCAGCAGGCTTTCTCCTCGCCATCTTCGCGCCAAGCTTTGCGCGCAGCCAAGTCTCCAAAGGAGGAGAGGAAAGGGGGATCGGCTTGGAGAGGCTGAAAGGGCCGGGGGACCTGTAGGGAAGGGGCTGCTAAAGCTTCCCCCAGAGAGGCATGGGTCTGAAAGGGAAAGGGAAAAGTTCCCGCGGCGCCCAAGGAGGCAGCAACCTGCGCCTTGCCGGCTATCCCACCCAATTGGCAAGTTTTACGCAGCGTTTTGACGCACGACTCTCTCTCTCTCTCTCTCTCTCTCTCTCTCTCTCTCTCCACGCTGCCTCCTCCTCCTCCTCCTCCTCCTCTTCCTCGGTCTCCAGAGGGAGAAAGGCAGGGAAAGAGGGAGGGAGGGAGGGAATGAGAAGGGGTGGCCGGAGGAGGGGCCCCGGCCTCAGGGGGATTATTCATGCTCTGATTCGGGCCATTGTTTTTTCGGGACAGCCCTGGCGGCTTTCCCGTCGCCTGGTTGGTGTTGAGTTGGTGAGGCTCCTATTATTTATTTATGATGAACTCCTCACTCCTCCTCTCCTCCACCAGCTCAGAGAGGTCAGGAGAGATAGATAGACAGACACACAGAGAGAAAAAGGATGGCATACCGGCGGCTAAAACTTGGGAAAGTTAGTTACTTTTGTTTTCGGAGGACTGAAGGAACTTTGTATTGTCGAAGGCTTTCATGGCTAGAGTCCCTGGGTTGTTGTAGGTTTTTTGGGCTGTATGGCCATGTTCTAGAAGCATTCTCTCCTGACGTTTCGCCTTCATCTGTGGCAAGCATCCTCAGAGGTTGTGAGGTTCAACATCAGTCAAAAGATGAATTCCCAGGACTGGGCCTCACCTACAGAAAAAGAACTTGCTCAAGGAACTTTCCCAAGCTCTTGAGCTACAGAAGCTTGGGGTGAATGCAGAGAGACACCACTCCTCCTCTTGCCTTTGGGAACTGTGGATGCTGGGAATTGTCATCCCAAATCATCCCAGTGGATTCTGTGGTGTAATCTATCTACCTATCTATGTATATAATCTGTTTGTTTGTGTGTGTGTGTGCGTGTGTGTGTGCGTGTGTGTGTGTGGCAGCTTTCTGATTGATTCCCACTTCCACAGGCCACTGCGACCTGCACGAGTGACTGACCTGGACCAAACTTGGCACACATCACCCCCATCACCCACTTTACGTCCTGGTGTGGGAAAGTATGGACCACAGAGGATGGAATTTGCAGCATTGTCAATCACTTCAGCTCCCTCAGACCACAGATTCCCATCAATGACAGATCAGCACCAAACTTGGCACACAGACATCCCATGACCCACTTTATGTCCTGGTGCAGTTTGAGGGAGGATGGATAACAGATGATGGGATTTGCAGTACCTTCACACTTCCTGAGACCACTATGACCCTCACCAATGACGAATCAGGACCAAACTTGTCACACAGAACCCCCATGATCCACTTTATGTTCTGATGAGGTTTGGGGGACTACATACAATGGATAATGGGATATGCAGTACCTTGACAGCAACCCATACCAATGACTGATCAAACCCAAACTTAGCACACAGAGCACCCATGACCAACTGTACATCCTGGTGCAGTTTGGAGGAGGACGAGCCATGGACTATGGGACTTGCAATACCTTCACTCACTTCCTGAGACCACTGTGACCACCCCCAATGACTGATCAAGACCAAACTTGGCATCCAGAGCCCCCATGACCCATTCTACATCTTGGTGCAGTTTGGAGGAGGATGGATCATGGATAATAGGACTTGCATATGGGAGCTGTAGTTCACCTACACCCACTGAACCCAGCTGACATAGGAGTATAAACAATGCTTTCCTAAAATAACCCATGTTTGATCAACCCACACACTGCCTTACCAGAGAAAGAAAATACGCCATGCAGGTGAACAATAAAGAACAAGTAGTTTACTCTTCTCAGTTTAAAACAACATATGTACATCAACTCACATAATGTCCTTTTATGAGAGATCTAAAATGGTCTTTCTTTTGTCCATGTGGATAAACTCCTTCAGCAGCTCATGAAATGAGAGTAAACTCCAAATTCTGTCTCTCTTTGCTTCTCTCTTCAAACTGTCTCTTTCTGCACCTGCATACCTCAAGCCCAAACAAAAATGTAACAGTAACCAAAAGTTCAGGCTCAGCCATCTCTCCAGGTATTGCAACGGTCAACAATCCTAGCTGGCATGGCCAATGGTGAAGATTGCTGGGAGCAGTTCAACCACATATAAAGGGCTGTAGTGCTCCCACTCCTGCTTTCCTGCCATGTGTGTATGTGCGGTCAAGTTTTCTGTCAATGTATGGTGACCCCATTGTTCTTAGGAATTCCTTAGTCAAGAAATACTCAGAGGTGGTTTTGCAAGTTCCTTCCTCCTACATTTAGCCTAGAACACCTAGTCATAATTGACAATCTCCCATCCAAACACTAACCAGGACTGATCCTGCTAAACATCCAATATCAGACAGGATCTGGTATTCTAGTGTGCAAGATGATGATTATATCCAATAACTAAAGGTAAGATGAAATAGCTAAGTGGCATAATATAAGAGATACTGGTGATTTCCCTGATATGACTTGAGTTGCCGCTTGAATGAGCTGGGAGCCTACTTGAAAAAAACTCAGGACTATTGAAAGATGCTAACTTGCGCTCAACCGGCGCTCTTTACAAACCGTTGCAGCCTCCAGCTGTTCCTCTGCTGGCACCAAGCTGCTTCAGATTGTATTATCATGACGTCATGACTTTCATGTGAAGTTTTTTGTCCTCCTCAAGGTACCTCGGCCCCCAGTTTCACAGGGCACAGAAGCAGTCGACCACAACAGCCAAACCCATTCAATTAGGAGTGACTTCCTGGAGTGCTTTCAAAGCCTCCTTTTAACTCCTTCCGCTTTGGTGAACGGTTTCCGAGCTTGGGAATCTTAAAAGCGATCACTGCATAAACAAAGCCAATTCTGCAATTTAATCTTACCAAAGGGAGCTGGTTCAGTTTGGATCCAGTCCATCAGGCAAAGCACGGAGTTCTGAAAATGTGCCATTTTAGAACACCTTAAGATAAGAGATTGAGTCTTCCAAATTATGACAGATACAGTTAACCCTCCTTGTCCATGGATTCTGCTTCTACAGATTCAACTATGGCTTGAAAATATCCCCCCACCCCCACCTCTGGCCCATGAAAAAAAAATGCTTGTTTTTCCATTTTATTTATTTACAGCATTTATATTTTGCTGTTCTCACCCTGAAGGGGACTCAGGGCAGATCTCAGAACACATACATGGCAAACATTCAATACCGTTAAATAGACACGACAGACAACAGATGTCAGCATTTTTCCCAGCTTTGACGTCCTGGAGGTTGTGCTTGATTTCAGCCACAGGGGGGTGCTATCACTCTATCCTCTGACAAAGAGCCCTTGATCATAGACTTTCTCCTTCTGTTGATCACCGGCAATTTTGGGGTATTTCCTTTTTATGGTGCTGTAAAATACCTCCCCACTTAATTGGTGCCTAATTTCTCTACTCATAACTCACAGTTGTTTTCAAACTGCTTACATGGACAGTGAGTGGGCTGAAGGTTGGGTGCTCACCCCAACCCAGGCTTTGAATTGCCAATCTTTCGATTGGTAAGATCTATTGATTTTGGTGATTAACCAGCTCTGCTACAGCTCGGCCCTGTGCTACAGCTGGTGACCTTGGGCGAATCACATCCTATCCGCTTCAAAGGATGGCAAAGCCCCTCTGAACCAGTCCACTTCAGTCTTCTCATATTATGTTTACTTTTGATTTGCTCCATGTGAGGAATAAGATGAAGGTACACAGCAACAACAATGCCTGGACTCTTACTAGAAGACAAGATGGCTGAAATGAGACTGGCATATTTTGCAGATATTATAATAAGCCATTTATTATTTATTTATTTATTTATTTATTTATCTATCTATCGTGTCAGGCAACCGAACAGTTGTATTACATTTTTGACAGAACAAACAAACAAACATACAAAAGACACAGAGTTTGCAAGCTTGGTAGTTGATTAAATGTCCTTTGACCAGTATCTGGCCACTTGGAGTGCTTCTGGTGTTGCCGCAAGAAGGTCCTCCATTGTGCATGTAGCAGGGCTCAGGTTGCATTGCAGCGGGTGGTCTGTAGTTTGCTCTTCTCCACACTCGCATGTTGTGGATTCCACTTTGTGGCCCCATTTCTGAAGGTTGGCTCTGCATCTCGTGGTGCCAGAGCGCAGTCTGTTCAGTGCCTTCCAAGTTGCCCAGTTTTCTGTGTGCCCAGGGGGGAGTCTCTCATTGGGTATCAGCCATTGATTGAGGCTCTGGGTTTGAGCCTGCCACTTTTGGACTCTCGCTTGCTGAGGTTCCAGCGAGTGTCTCTGTAGATCTTTAAAAACTATTTCTTTATTTAAGTCGTTGGCGTGCTGGCTGATGCCCAAACAAGGGATGAGCTGGAGATGTCTCTGCCTTGGTCCTTTCACTATTGGCTGCTACTTCCCGGCAGATGTCAGGTGGTGCAATACCGGCTAAGCAGTGTAATTTCTCCAGTGGTGTAGGGCACAGACACACCATGATAATGCGGCATGTCTCATTAAGAGCCACATCCACTGTTTTAGTGTGATGAGATGTGTTCCACACTGGGCATGCATACTCAGCAGCAGAGTAGCATAGTGCAAGGGTGGTTGTGATCCCAGGTCATGCCAGTAAGATAAACCAGAGCGACTTGCAGCATAAGAGGCCATGACTCACTAGAAAAAGCAACAGTCGTTGGCAAGGTATAAGGTAGTGTGAAAAGAGGAAGACCACAATCCAGATGGATAGATCCAATCAAGAAATTCACGGCTCTGAATCTGTAGGGTCTGAACAATGCAGTTGATGGGGAGAATTTGAGGTTTCTCATTCAATAGGGCCATTAAAGGAAACTTGATGGCGGCTAACAGCAACAATTTAGCATAAATATAAATCATTCCAAAAAAGCCCTGAGGCTTGTCTACATTGATGAAAACAATCATTTTCTCAGTCCACTGTGATCCCACAGTGGCCTCATTAATGCCGCACACATCATGGTGAGGTCCTATAACTGCTCCCAACTTGGGAAGGAATACAGTGTTCCCTTGCTACTTCACATTTCACTTCAAGAGGACTCGCTGTTTTACGGGTTTTTGAAAATATTATTAATAATAATATAAAATATTACATCCAGTGGAGGCCAGGGACCCCAGAAGTGCGGTGGCCTGAGGCATGGTGGGGAAGACCTGCCTCCCTGGGCTGCTGCTGCCTGTGTGGCTCCGGAGACTTTACAGGGGTCTGCAGAGGCAAGGGAGGCAGGCAGACAACCTTGGGATGGGCCAGGAGGCAGGTAAGAAAGCACAAGTTAGAAAATAATACATATGTATAAATATTAAAATTAATATGGCATCCCTACTTTGTGGACATTCACTTATTGCAGGTGGTCCTGGAATGGAATCCCCACAATAAGTGAGGAAACGCTTTAACTTCACAGTAGGAATGCTCGCATTCCATCCACCAGTTCTACCCATCACTAATACCCCCACCCACTGAACTAAACAACTAAGCAATGCTGCTAATAAATTGGTAAAATTGTTGTGTGTCATGACTGCAGTACCTATGAGGTGAATATGGATTCTTTTCTCTACAGTGTAGACAAGCCCTGATAGCACCACCATAAGTCTGTGTCAATCTGAAAGCATATAACAGTACTGTGCTTTGTTTACACTTCTCATTGTCTTAAGCACAACTACCACTACCAGACTGGCTTTGCAAGGCAGGAGTGATGTCACCTTGAGAGGTTTAGAGCACATGCAAATCCCTCTTCACGCAGCACTGAACTGGATGTATTGCTCCCAGCTATGTCTATAGTAGTGATAAACACACACCCATTTAATTCACCCACATTGTGCAATGGACAAGATATACACCATCTATCAGCTGATAACCATCACAACCCAGAGCAAGAGAAATCAAATGATTCTGAGCCATGGTGTTCTGATATCCAAGGCAATTTATTGTAAAGTGTTTCTTTATCACTAGCTGTACCCAGCCACGTGTTGCTGTAGCCCAGTATGATTAAATGCAAAAGAAAGAAAAGAGAAATAGCTGGTTAATATATGTAATTTCATAATACTTGTGGGTATACAATATTTTAAAATAATAATGCTGTAAATAATAATACTGACTTATATAATCTATATAATAATAATAATAATAATAATAATAATAATACTGGTCTATATAATAATGATCAGTGTGTTTTGGGGAAACCCTTTCTTTTCCTCCTATGTATCTCTCCCTTCCTACCATTTAATCCTATCCTTCTGAGCCTTCAGTCTTCCTGGAGGTGTGGGCGTAAGATGGTACCGGCCAAGGCAGAGCAGGGCATGAAGCTATGGGAGCCCAGGACTTGGGCTGGGCCTGCCTCATTGCCTGTCTCCTTCCCTCCCATCCTTGGGCCCATGCCCCGACCCTCATCCTGGCCTGGATTTCCCTACCTGCCCTACCGCACTTTTCCTGCTCTTCTTCTCCCAGTTCTGCTCTGGAGGGAGGCAGGCAGGCAGGCTCGGTGTGGGGTGTTCAGGCCACAGATCCCTAATGGCAGCTCCAGCCCTGACAGAGTTGCTTCGCAATGTGTTGCTTGGATGTCCAGCAGATGGCATTGTTTTTTATGCTAAGCATGTTTTTACCTGTCACAGGTGTGATATATATGTAATAGTAGGTATGTGAATACATAAAAACATTCACCTATTCAAATGCTACATTGTGTCCAAATTTTGAAGCAATCAGTGAAGTATTTTGGGAGATTTGAGGTCATTCACAAATGGACATTTATTATAAGGGCTCAGTACAATTGTCCTATTGCCAAGACAGAATTAATTATCTCAAGCTTTGCATTACTCTACATAGAATGATGTCTTCCCTCCCTCCCGAAGAAATCTCTTTTATAAAAACCCAAAAAAACAAGCTGATATTCTGTTGAATGCCTATTTTCCCTACTGCTATTTTGCTGCTTTAAATCAGACTCACGAAGTTGTTCTACCCCTTAACTTTCTTGTTTCTTCATCTTTCATCAGGAAGGAAAGCTGCTTAGTAGAGGTTGCACATCTCTGTGAATAAATGCCAATGAGAAACAGGTTAAATCGCTTCTCTTCTCTTGCTTTTGATGGCCTTCAAATCATTTCAGACTTGTGGTAAGCCTAAGGCAAACCTATCAAAGAGTTTTCTTGGAAAGATTTGTTGAGATGGGGTTTGCCTTTGCCTTCCTCTGAAGCTGAGAGAATGTGACTTGCCATAGGTCACCCAGCAGGTTTCATGGCCAAACGTGAACTCAAATCCTTGTCTCCAGAGTTGTAGCTCTACACTCAAACATATACTTTCCTGCTTTCCCCTTCTTGAATGCTACCTCCAAGACTGCTTTTCCTGCCAGGGGAAAAATGAAGCTAGAATAATATTGCCCAGAGGGGACTAGGCAGGGAGGGAGGTGGAGAATGTCATGTCAGATCATGTTCGATCCTTCAGCGTTGCAACACAAAGTTTTTAGTTACACGACTGGCAGAGATGATGAATCTGTAATGTCATCGTTTTGCTTAATTTTGGGGCTGTATAGAGGCTTTGTTTGTTTTGTTTGGGTTTTTTTGGCTCAGTGATTCATAAAACATGGATTGATGATCTAAATGAAAACATTCCCCATTTCTGCATAGGGTTCTTCAGTGGTGGTCTGAGAACCAGTGCTGGTTCCTAGTTTTGTGTTTGCACTCCCCAGAGAGCTTCCAGGAAAGAAAAGAAAGAAAGAAAGAAAGAAAGAAAGAAAGAAGGAAGGAAGGAAGGAAGGAAGGAAGGAAGGAAGGAAAAGTGAGTTGTAACCAATGGCCACATCAGTTAACTTCAGCAGCACTACTGTCAACCAAAGCTTCTCAGGGTATATGATGTAGAAGGCCAGTAATTATTTTTCTCCAACGTGCTAGGGACTAGCACCATATTTGTGCTCATTAGAGACAACTATTTCTTTTCTGAAAATTTGCCAACAATGAATGGCTTGGGGACTGGCATAAGTCCAAGGACCATGACTTGGAATAGCACTGCTCTAGATTACAATGCATAGTGTTCCTGTCCATCGACCATGCTGGCTGGAACTGCTGGGAACTGAAATCCAATACATCTGCAAAGGACTAGACTGGGGAAAGGTGGTGTAAAACATGATTGGGAAGGGGACTAAGTCTGTGCCCTACACCACTGGAGAAATTACCCTGCTTAGCCAGTATTACAGCACCTGACATCTGCCAGGAAGTAGCAGCCAATAGTGAAAGGACCAAGGCAGAGACATCTCCAGCTCATCCCCTGTTTGGGTATCAGCCAGCACGTCAATAACTTAAATCAAGAAATAGTTTTCTAAGATCTACAGAGATACTCACTGGAACACCTCAGCAAGCGAGAGTCCAAAAGTGGCAGGCTCAAACCCAGAACCTCAACCAATGGCTGATACCAAAAGACTCCCCCCTGGGCACACAGAAGACTGGGCGACTTGGAAGGCGCTGAACAGACTGCACTCTGGCACCACAAGATGCAGAGCCAACCTCAAGAAATGGGGCCACAAAGTGGAATCCACGACATGTGAGTGTGGAGAGGAGCAAACTACAGATCACCTGCTGCAATGCACCCTGAGCCCTGCCACATGCACAATGGAGGACCTTCTTGCAGCAACACCAGAAGCACTCCATCTGGCCAGGTACTGGTCAAAGGATATTTAATCAACTACCAAACTCGTAATTTTTGTATTTTGTCTGTCTGTTTGTTTTGTTCTGTTAGAAATGTAATACAATTGACTGGTTGCCCTGACATGACAAATAAATAAATATACCATGTCTTTGTCATGCTGTGGCATATTGATGTGTGTATGCAATGTCTGCAGTATACAAATTAGAACAGGCTTCCTTAGGTTTTATTATATGGCTTGCTATTTAGAACACACAATTAAATCTGCATATAAAATTAAAAACAGGAAATGGATTAGTCTATAACTCCCAGTGGAATTAGTGCAAACATCAGAGCCTCTCAGATGGTTTTAATTCCCTCTGGTCATAACCTATTGGCTTATAATTAATGATCTTTCTAAAATCCTGCTTGGTAACATGCTATTTAGATCCAGCATAAGCTCTTAACAGGGAAATCAAACACTGTTAAGTCCATTTCCCACCGCAAAGCTTATATGTGCAGATAGGCTAAATAAATATATGCAAATATGGAAGTAAAACTGTGTTGTATGTTGTTCCATTAAGAATGTAAGAAGGTGCCTTATTCTAGTTTAGGTTATTTGTCCATGTAGTCTATTTAGGGTTCAGAACCTTGGATAGCTCTCTTCCAATTCACACTATAAACTGGCATAGATTCATCATCCTACAAAGTCATGCAAAGCCTATCTGCCCTATGAGCGGTTTTCATGATACATGCCAACCAAGTGATCTCTCGATTTTTGCCAAAAAAAAAACCATTTAATTTTTGGCCAAAACCCTGCTTTAAGAGATGTCCTCTTAAAGCAGCCACCATGGTATGCCTCCCTATCCTTCACCATGGTATGCTCCCCATCCTTCTTCCTGGGGAATGGCTGAAAAATGTCTGATTATATGACCATAGCCAGATGCACAAAGATGATATCATCTTCTAGGACCTTCAGCAAAACCCTAGGAAATCTCAGGTGATGCATTCATGTTTTCTTTTTTCATGTCAGGAACAACTTGATAAACTGCCTACTTGACCGAATGTCCGGGGAGGCCCTGCTCTCAATCCTGCCTCCTTTGCAAGCGCGATTGGCGGGGATGAGAGATAGGGCCTTCTTGGTGGTGGCCCCCCATCTGTGGAACATATTCCCCATAGAAATTAGATCGGCTCCATCTATCCTTTCCTTTAGGAAGAAACTCAAATCATGGTTCTGGGACCAGGCATTTGGGTAGCAGGCCAACAAGTAACCGCAATGACTCATGAGAACTGATAAGGGACAGGCTATGGACTGAAACTATGGATGCTGAACTGGACTTGGATGTGATTATATGGCTGTTAGAAATGTTTTTAATTGGATAGTTATAACTTATTGTTTTAATTAATGTCAAATCTGTGTTATATTGTTTTGTGGTGTGTATTGCCATCAAATTGCTGCAGGACAACTTGAGCAAATCACACTCAGTTTCAGAGGAAGGCAAAGGCAAACTACCTCTGAACAAGAAAACTCTATGACAGATTCACTTTAGTGTCACCATAAATCAGAAATGCCTTGAAGGCACAAAGCAACAACAGTATAAACAAAGAAAAACCCAGAAGGTGGAAGAAACTCGATAGCTATGTTTAAATATTTGAGAGGATGTCACAATGAAGAGAGGGCAAGTTTGCTTTCTGCTGGTTTGGAGATTAGGACGTGGAGCAACAGATTCAAATTTCAGGAAAAAGGATTTCACCTAAATATTGGGGGAAACTTCCTAATGAGAAGAGCTGTTCGGCAGTGGAATAGGCTGCCTTGGGGTGTAGTGGAGTTTCCTTTTTTGGAAGTTTTTAAGCAGAGGGTGGATGTCCATCTGTCGGGGGTGCTTTGATTGTGCTCAAGAATGGAAAACGGAATGTTGGTGGACAGGAAATGAGATTTAAAGATGGGCTCAAAGCCAACCTTGAAACCTCTGGCATAGACACTGAGAACTGGGAAGCCCTGGCCCTTGAGCACTCCAGCTGGAGGTCAACTGTGACCAGCAGTGCTGCAGAATTTGAAGAGGCATGAATGGAGGGTGAAAGAGAGTTGGCTCTTTTGAGGTTGGCTTGACGTGCCAAGAGGAAGGCACGTCAAGCCAACCCCGACCAAGACTGCCTCCCACCTGGAAACCAATGCCCTCACTGTGGGAGAAGATGCAGGTCAAGAATAGGGCTCCACAGCCACCTACAAACCCACCCCCAGGATACCAAACTTGGAGAACCATCATCCTTGGACTACGAGGGATCGCCTAAGTAAGTAAGATTGTGCTTTTCCTATATGACAGTGGTTCCTAATACCGTGACCCCTTAATGCAGTCCCTCATGTTGTGGTCACCTGGTGACCCGCAACCATAACATTATTTTCATTGCTACTTCATAACCGTAATTTTGTTACTGTTATGAATCATAATGTTAATATCCAATATGCAGGATGCATTTTCATGCATCTTCATTCACTGTATCAAATTTGGCACAAATACCCGATACGCCCAAATTTGAATATTGGTGGGGTTGGGGGGAGATTGATTTTGTCATTTGGGAGTTGTAGTTGCTGGGATTTATAGTTCATCTACAATCAAAGAGCATTCTGAACTCCACCAACAATGGAATTGAACTAAACTTGGCACACAGAACTCCCATGACCAACAGAAAATACTGGAAGGGTTTGGTGGACATTGAATTTGAGTTTTGGAGTTGTAGCTCACCTACATAAAGAGAGCACTGTGGACTCAAACAATAATGGATGTAGACCGAACTTGGCACAAATACTCAATATTCCCAAATGCAAACACTGGTGAGTTTGGGGAAAATAGACCTTGACCTTTGGGAGTTGTAGTTGCTGGGATTTATAATTTACCTACAATCAAAGAGCATTCTGAACCCCACCAAGGATGGAATTGGGCCAAACTTCCCACACAGAACCCCCATGACCAACAGAAAATACTGTTTCTGATGGTCTTTGGTGACCCCTCTGACACCCCCTCGGGTCCTGATCCCCAGGGTTGAGGAACACTGACATATTGGATAGTTCTCTTGACAGAGAAGTATACCTTCAACATTTCACAGTTTACAATTAGGACATGTGTGACCAAGCAGCATGAGAGTGTGGTGAAGATGGCAAAAGTTATTCATGAGGAAGAATAGACAAGATAAGAGAGGCTGCAGCAGTTGGCTTTTGCCTGAACCTACTGGGAAGAACAAGATTCCATCCCCTCCTTTCCTTTTTCCTTTGCTGGGTTAACTGAGCAAAAACCATTTTTGGACTTTGAAATGTGTTTACAACAACTGAAGTAAGCTGAAGGCAAAAGAGGAAAGTATGAGCAGTAGAAAGAAATTGGGACATTTTACAAACAACTGAAAAAGTGGGACTAACTGAAGGCCCTTCCACACAGCCATATAACCCAGAATATCAAGGCAGATAACCTACAATATCTGCTTTGAACTGAATTATCTGAGTCTACACTGCCATATAATCCAGTTCAATGTGGATTTTAGACAGCTGTGTGGAGGGGGCCTGGGACATTTCCTGCCAAATTGGGATATTTGGAGAGTGTGAAGTAGATCATGGTTGAACATGAAAGATACTCCACCATTTCCACCCCATTGAATTGTGATACAAGACTGAAGCATATTATACCATCAAATATTCTTTTGCTAACTTTTCAATGATTTGAGTTATATTGAACCTTCTAAGGGGTTATATCTAAGCAAAACACACAAAAAAATATTTGGTGTATATTAGCTTTTGGACAGCACCTGTTAACAATACAGTTCAGCCTATTTAGCACAAATAAACATGGCCTTTCTCTCTGTCTCTGTTGCTCTCTTTCTCTCTGTCCCTCTGCAAGTCAGTCTTATAGCCACAAGTGGACTGTTAGTGACCAGGGTTATTTCCTGCTAAAGGAAACGAGTTAATATGTTATTGATGGTTTGAGAAATCAGAAAAGAAATCATTAACTCACTCTCCAAAGTCTGCTTTTATAAATCTGGCAAGGATGTAAGAAGCAGGGAATGTTTTTGTTTTTGTTGTTAGCTACTTTCAAGTCAATTTCAATTTATGGCCACCCCCTGAAAGAGAGACCTCCAAGTCTTCCCATCTTCAATTACACTGCTCGCCTCTTAAAGACTCAGAGCTGTGGCTATCTTCCGTGCTTGTGTCTGTCCATCTGTAATGCCATCTTTCACTCTTCCTGCTTCTTCTTCTTTAACAGACATTGTTTTCTTTTCCAGTGATCCATGTCTTCTCGTGATGTGTCCATACTCTACCAAAAAGAAGGTAAAATGAGCTTATTTCTGTGTCATCATAGTACCCTAAGAAGCTTTCCTAGCCTCGTGGGAATTTGTCCAATAAAACCATAGCTTGTTTATTCAGAATTGCTAGGTGCTGTGCACATACACACACTCTGTCTACCTTAATGAAGGGCCAGAAAGCCTTCCCTTATAAGAGCTAGAGCAGGGGTCCCCAAACTTTTTGAATAGAGGGCCGGGTCACAGTCCCACAAACTGTTGGGGGGCCGGATTATAATTTGAAAAAAATGAATGAATTCCTATGCACTCTGCACATATATTAATTGCAGTGCAACCCCCCCCCCCCCAAATCAAAAAACAAAGACCCACACTTCTATATAAATAAAAATGTAATGTTTGTTTGTGGGATTAACAGAACTCAAAAACCACTGGACGAATTGACACAAATTTTAGGCACAAGACACCTAACAACCCAATGTATATCCTTCACTCAAAAAAAATGATTTTGTCATTTGGGAGTTGTAGTTGCTGGGATTTATAGTTCACCTACAATCAAAGAGCATTCTGAATCCCATCAACGGTGGAATTGAACCAAACTTGGCACACAGTTCTCCCATGACCAACAGAAAATACTGGAAGGGTTTGGTGGGCAGTGTCCTTTGGTTTTGGAGTTGTAGTTCACCTGCCTCCATCAATCACTGTGGACTCAATGATAGATCTGGACCAAACTTGGCACTGATATTCCATATGCCCAAATGTGAATACTTGTGGAGTATGGGGAGTATAGAATCTTGTGGAGTATGTGGAGTATAGAATCTTGACGTTTGAGAGTTGTAGTTGCTGGGATTTATAGTTCACCTACAATCAAAGAGCATTCTGAACCCCATCAACGGTGGAATTGAACCAAACTTGGCACACAGTTCTCCCATGACCAACGGAAAATACTGGAAGGGTTTGGTGGGCAGTGTCCTTTGGTTTTGGAGTTGTAGTTTACCTGCCTCCTTGGAGACCAGAGCGGCCGGAGCAGCGGGTTCCAGTGATGGTTGGAGCGGAGTGGCCAGAGAATGCCAGCGTTCCCTGGCCACGCCCACCCGGCGCCGCTGGCCATGCCCATCCAGCACCGCTCCGGCCTTTGCAGGAACCCTCTGCTCCGGCCGCTCTGGTCTCCAAGGAGGCAGGTAAACTACAAAAGGCTTCTGCCTCTCACATGAGCATAAGGGCCAGAGCAGAGGGTTCCTGCGATGGGCGGAGCAGCGCCGGGTGGGCGTGGCCAGGCCAGGCCACGCCATGCGGGCCGGAGAAATGCCCTCAGCGAGCCGCATACGGCCCGCGGGCCATAGTTTGGGGACCCCTGAGCTAGAGGGTGCCCCTTATTATTAGAAATGTCCTATATTTGAGGATTGGAAAGTTCTCTTTTCATAAAGACTGAATGAGATGCCAAAAATCTTAACGATGTAAATGGACATGGATTTAAACCTGGACGTCACTGATTTGTATAGTTTCATGCATGAAACAAAATTTGTGTACACTGAACCATCAGAAAGCAAAGGTGTCACTATTTCATGTGGAAAATGTTGGATTTTTCAGTGTTTCAGATTTTGGAATTCCCGACAAGGGATGATCAAGGTTTGGAAAACCTTGCAAAACTACATCAAGTGTTAACAGAACAAATGACTCAGAATAAAGGTGTGTGTTCTCTTTCTCTTTTTTGAATTCCTCTGAATTAACTATTCAGAGCATTAAAAAGTGGACTTTGGGGAAAATAGAATCTTGACATTTGGGAGTTGTAGTTGCTGGCATTTATAGTTCACCTACAATCACAGAGCATTATGAACCCCACCAACGATAGAATTGGGCCAAACCTCCCACACAGAACCCCCATGTGGGCCACAGCAACGCGTGGCAGGGGATGGTTAGCAAATAAATAAATACAGAAATGTTAGTAGATAAATAGGTACCACTATGGCGGGGAGGTAAAAGACGCCCCTGAAGACATGCCAGCAATTCGATCATGAAGGCATCCATGGACAGCAGGTTCCTCAGCATGGAAAAATGAGACAACAGGACCTCCCCATGGCTGAGTTGAGCACAGCCTCCAGATGCTGGAAATTAAAATGAGAGAAGCCTAGCCACTGTCTATGTATCATCAGTCTTTGTTAATTGTATAACAGCATTGAATGTTTGCCACATATGTATTCTGTAATTTGCTCTGAGTCCCTTTGGGGAGATAGAGCAGAATATAAATAAAGTATAAGGTAAAGGAAAGATTTCCCATGACTTTAAGTCTAGTCATGTCCAATTCTGGGGGTTGGTGCTCATCTCAATTTCTAAGCCAAAGAACCAGCACTATCCATAGACACCTCCTAGGCCATTTGGCTGGTATGACTGCATGGAGCGCCATTACCTTCCCACCAGAGTGGTACTTATTGATCTACTCACAATTGCATATTTTTGAACTGCTAGCTTGGCAGAAGCTGGGGCTAACAGTGGGAGCTCACCCCACTCCCCGGATTCAAACTGCTGACCTTTCAGTCAGCAAGTTCAGCAGCTCAGCAGTTTAACCCACTGCACTACTGGGATCTCCAAATAAAGTAAATTGTATTATTATTGTTGTATTTTTCTTGTAATTTAATAAAACTATATCAATAAAATGTTTTTTTAAATAATTGAAATATATTTGTTAATTACCCATGAAGACTTCAGCCTCCTGGTGCTGCATGAGAAGTTTGTTTGTTTGTTTAAGGAATAGACCAAGGAAGAGATAGTGTGAATTTTTTTGGCAAACTTTGCCACATTGATTGAAAGTTTTCTCCTTTTTATAATTTTCTCAGGTCCTTTGCAGTGCATCTTTTTCAGAATGAACATGTCCAGAACCCAATGGGAAAAGACCTCTTTATTTGTCACTAGAAAATGCAATTAACTCTTAAGGTCAGACAATGCCTTCCCCTGTAATCAGGCCGTTTCAGGCTCTCTCTGCAAAGCCAGAACAGGTGTTCCTTTCATTTCTGCTGCCTGTCTACCTGGCGAAGGCCCAAATAGCTTTCATTGAAGCCTGTGCTGCGCATGACGCATGGGCACATGCCTGTCTCAGGGTAGCCCCCAAACTGGCTCCATACTAAGCCCTGGGTAGTTTTGTTTTGTTTCTCTTGAACACAGATACAAACAGTTGCTTTCTCGCACTTAATTAAGTAATCGCTTGCATTTTTAGACCACTCAGCTCTTGCCAATAAGAAGACAAATGACAACAATCAGAACAACTTGAACATTTGGGTTACACATGTCACAGGTTCAAAATAAAGTTTTACAATAGAAGTAATTATTATCCCTGTATTATGGGTATTAGGCCCCCCTGGTGGTGCAGCGGGTTAAACTGCTGAGCTGCTGAAAAGTTGGCGGTTCAAATCCGGGGAGATGGGTGAGCTCCCTCTGTTAGGCCCAGCTTCTGCCAACCTAGCAGTTCAAAAACATTCAAATGTGAGTAGCTCAATAGGTACTGCTTCTGCAGGAAGCCAATGGAACTCAATGCAATCATGTAGTCATCTTATGGAGTCCTAGGATGTGTAGTTGTGAGCAATTAAGCATTCTCTCTCAAGATACTCTAACAATGGTTCTCAACCTGTGGGTCCCCAGATGTTTTGGCCTTCAACTCCCAGAAATCGTAACAGCTGGTAAACTTGATAGTATTTCTGGGGGTTGTAGGCCAAAACACCTGGGGACCCACAGGTTGAGAACCACTGCTCTAGGACAAGTTCACCACAAGCCAGAGTTGGACACAAAGGCACATAAAAACAACAAGATGAATACTGAATGAACATGACATCAATTTTCTCTGACCCTTCCTGCCCTTTGCAGTTTGCCCTCCAACTGTCCCAATTTGACATCCCTGATGAGGGTGCATCCACATTGTAGATTTAATGCCGTTTAACCCCATTTAAACTGCCATGGCTGAAACCTGTGGAATAAGGGGAGTTGTAGTTTGGTGATGCACTACCACTCTTTGACAAAGAAAGTTTAAAAAAACATGTAAAATGACAATGTCATCATTCCATAGAATTGAGCCATTGCAGTTAAAATGTTGCCAAAATGTATTACTTCTGCAGTGTAGATCAGGCATGTTCAAACTTGGGCCCTCCAAGTGTTTCGGACTTCAACTCCCACAATTCCTAGCAGCCTACCGGAATTGTGGGAGTTGAAGTCCAAAACACCTGGAGGGACCAAGTTTGCCCATGCCTGGTGTAGATGCACCCTTAATCTTCAGTCATTCAAGTTTCTCAGATGTTTTCAAAATGTCCCAGCTTCTCACCCCACATCCCATCTACCCCCCTCGTATTATTTTCAACTAGTGAGCTCAAAATATATAAGGAATTTGGATTCAAAAAGAGAGAAGAAGAAGGTGTGAAAGCAAGCTGCTGCAGGCCCTCCAGGCTTGTGAATTTTTTTACTTACGAATGACTTGACCATGCTCTGATATTGAATGCCATATGTGATATTTTTTCATAGAATTACAGAAACATAGTGTTGGAAGAGACTCCAAGGGCCATCCAGTCCAACCCCTATTCTACCACTCAGGAACACACAACCAAAGTCCTCCCAACAGATGCCCATCCAGCCTCTGTTTCAAAAACTTCAGATGGGACTTCGCTACACTTTGAGGCAGCATATTCCACAGTCAAAGAAGTCTTGCTCTCAGGAAGGGTTTCAGTGATGTTTTCAGTGATTTGTTTATTTTGTATCAAAAGCATTGCATAAATTAGTATAAAACTGATAAAAATAGAAGGTGCACAGGCAGCTAAATATCTTTTAACCAAAAAGGGAAAACAGCAATGGCATTGTCTGTAGCCTCCAACAATTCTTCCTTTCTTTCTGTACATGAGGCAGGGCATAGTGGACAAGCATACAGATGCAGAGTTGTCTGTTCTGCTCCACAGTCACACAAGTTGTGGGATTCTTTTAGGTAGTGCCATTTGCCAAATTCATAGAATCATAGAATCATAGAATCATAGAATCAAAGAGTTGGAAGAGACCTCGTGGGCCATCCAGTCCAACCCCCTGCCAAGAAGCAGGAATATTGCATTCAAATCACCCCTGACAAATGGCCATCCAGCCTCTGCTTAAAAGCTTCCAAAGAAGGAGCCTCCACCACACTCCGGGGCAGAGAGTTCCACTGCTGAACGGCTCTCACAGTCAGGAAGTTTTTCCTAATGTTCAGATGGAATCTCCTCTCTTGTAGTTTGAAGCCATTGTTCCGCGTCCTAGTCTCCAAGGAAGCAGAAAACAAGCTTGCTCCCTCCTCCCTGTGGCTTCCTCTCACATATTTATACATGGCTATCATATCTCCTCTCAGCCTTCTCTTCTTCAGGCTAAACATGCCCAGTTCCTTGAGCCGCTCCTCATAGGGCTTGCTCTCCAGACCCTTGATCATTTTAGTCGCCCTCCTCTGGACACATTCCAGCTTGTCAATATCTCTCTTGAATTGTGGTGCCCAGAATTGGACACAATATTCCAGATGTGGTCTAACCAAAGCAGAATAGAGGGGTAGCATTACTTCCTTAGATCTAGACACTATGCTCCTATTGATGCAGGCCAAAATCCCATTGGCTTTTTTTGCCGCCACATCACATTGTTGGCTCATGTTTAACTTGTTGTCCACGAGGACTCCAAGATCTTTTTCACACGTACTGCTCTCGAGCCAGGCGTCCCCCATTCTGTATCTTTGCATTTCATTTTTTCTGCCAAAGTGGAGTATCTTGCATTTGTCACTGTTGAACTTCATTTTGTTAGTTTTGGCCCATCTCTCTAATCTGTCAAGATCGTTTTGAATTCTGCTCCTGTCCTCTGGACTATTGGCTATCCCTCCCAATTTGGTGTCGTCTGCAAACTTGATGATCATGCCTTCTAGCCCTTCATCTAAGTCATTAATAAAGATGTTGAACAGGGCCGGGCCCAGGACGGAACCCTGCGGCACTCCACTTGTCACTTCTTTCCAAGATGAAGAGGAAGCATTAGTGAGCACTCTCTGTGTTCGTCCACTTAACCAATTACAGATCCACCTCACCGTAGTTTTGCCTAGCCCACATTGGACTAGTTTCCTTGCCAGAAGGTCATGGGGGACCTTGTCGAAGGCCTTACTGAAATCCAGGTACGCTACATCCACGGCATTCCCCGCATCTACCCAGCTTGTAGCTCTATCGAAGAAAGAGATCAGATTAGTCTGGCATGACTTGTTTTTGATAAATCCATGTTGACTATTAGCGATGACTGCATTTATTTCTAAGTGTTTGCAGACCGCTTCCTTAACAATCTTTTCCAGAATCTTGCCCGGTATCGACGTGAGGCTGACCGGACGGTAGTTGTTTGGGTCGTCCTTTTTTCCCTTCTTGAAGATTGGGACCACATTGGCCCTCCTCCAATCTGCTGGAACTTCTCCCGTTCTCCAAGAACTCTCAAAGATGGTTGCCAATGGTTCCGAAATGACTTCCGCTAGTTCCTTCAGTACTCTTGGGTGTAGTTGATCTGGCCCTGGGGACTTGAACTCATTAAGAGCGGCCAGGTATTCCTGGACGACTTCTTTCCCAATTTGGGGTTGGATGTCCTCCAATCCCTCATCCACTCCAACTTGCTGAGGTTGAAGACTCTCTTTTTGTGAGAAGACCGAGGCAAAGAAGGCATTAAGTAGTTCTGCCTTTTCCCTGTCCCCTGTCAGCATTGCCCCATCTTCTCCTCGAAGAGGTCCTATCGCCTCCTTGTTTTTCCTTTTTCTACTGACATAAGAATAGAAGCCCTTTTTATTGTTTTTAATGTTCCTGGCAAGTCTGAGCTCGTTTTTTGCTTTAGCTTTGCGGACCTTTTCCCTACAGGTGTTGGCTATTTGTTTGAATTCTTCTTTGGTGATTTCTCCCTTTTTCCACTTCTTGTGCATGTCTCTTTTGTGTCTTAGCACAGTTGGAAGTTCTTTGGACATCCATTCTGGCTTCTTTGCACTTGTCCTATTTTTTCTTTTTGTTGGCACGGTTTGCAATTGCGCCTTGAGTATTTCACTCTTGAGAAATTCCCATCCATCCGTAGCTCCCTTGTCTTTTAGTATCTGTGTCCACTGAATGCTGCTCAGCGTTTCCTTCATTTTTTGGAAGTCAGCTCTCCTAAAGTCCAAAATGCGGGTTTGACTTGTCTTAGTTTCGGCCTTCCTTTGTACCTCAAATTGCAGGAGCACATGGTCACTTGCCCCTAAGGATCCTACCACTTCAACCGCATCGATCAGGTCCTCCGCATTTGTTAGGATATTGTCTTTTGATCTGCCCACTCCACTTCTGAGTCTGTTCAAGAACTTCCAAGTTGCCCATTCTTGGTTTGCTCCTGGAGGAAGACCCTTGCACGGGGACATCCAGTTGGGATTTCCTGGATTAGCTGCCCAGAGGGATACCCTTGATGTTGCTGGGGGGATGCCAAGAGGAGTGGTAGTTCTCATAAAGCTTTTCCTTGATTTGTATCTACCAGGAGGAGGCTGGTAGCCATGTAGTGGGTGGCTTTCACAGTGTTCAACCTTCGATCCTCCTCGAAGACTGAGTAAACACAGCTGGGCATCCCCCGGGAAACATTTCTTGTAAATTGCTAATCTTTCAAAACCCAAAAGCACTGCTTTTAAACATTTGAAATATTTTCAGTGGTGAATTGTTGGAAGGTGTGGATGCTGTAGTGGTTTGAGTGTTGGATTATGGCTCTGGAGATCAGGGTTTGATTTTTCTGTTAGCGGCCGACAGGGAGCTCTGGCATGGGCTGGTCCATGAGGTCATGAAGAGTCGGAGACGACTGAACGAATGAACAGCAACAGCATAGAAACCCACTGGGTGACCTTAGGTGAGTCACACAAAACCCTGCTGTCCTCTCACATTTCACAAATATAGGACTGACCACTGTTCCTGCATCCTGAGGTGTGCAATCTTGTGGAGAGACAGTGTAGCATCGTGGTTTGAGCATTGGATTATGACTTTGGAGGCCAGGGTTCAATTCTATGCTTAGCTACGGAAACCCACTGGGTGACTTTTGGTGAGTCGCATACTCTCAGTCCTTGAAAACCCATGCTATATTCTCCTTAGGTTTGTCGTAACTTGGAAATACCATGAAGATATACAACAACAACATTTGGAGTACTACCTTTTAAGTTGTTCCAAAGTGTGGGCTACCTTCCAGAACAGATTGGAAGTTGATGTTTGGAGTGACACAAAGAAAGGGAAATAGGATCTTGCTGTTTCCTTCCTCTGGGAATCTTCCACTGGGTTCTAGTTCTTTCTGTAAACAGAAGGAGCTCTTTGGTTCTCAAAGGTTAGATTCAGCATGCTGCCTTTTTCTGTACAGCCTCAAGCACTCTTTGTTGGAGGTGGCATTTTAATAAACAGATAAATCAGCAGCCCTGTGAAAACAAATGCCACAGTTCTAATTTCATCCCCATATGCTTTGACATTAAGCTTAGTTTGATTGTATAAACCCAGCCTGAAAACATATTAAAGAAACACGAGGTTCTACTAATGATAAATGCAAAGGCAGGAAAAGAAAAGTCTGGATTACACTCTGCTTTCTGTCCACCTGTGCTTCTCCGCTTGCATATGTTTTCCCAGTTGAAATAAGAACAATTGGATTTCTAAAGCACACCAGCTGTTGGAAGAAAATGTTTGGAAGAATATGGCAGAGACTGTTCAGAGGGGAGACCCACTCCCACTTGCTCCATACTTCCTACTGAGTTGGGAGTTTATGTCTTTTGTAAATCAAATGAGAAGCAAACATGATGACATCACAATGGGCACCCACAAAGAATGGCATTGAATTAATACCATTTACAATGCAACAATGCTTTGCCTTGGAATGTCCAGTGCAGCCACATTGAACACTTGTCTAATCCAAATTCAGATTAACAGCAGTGCTGTTTATATAGTGATGGAGTGACATGAAGCTACAGGACCATAGCGAACAATTTACATACCTCAGTGAGTAGTTATTCATACATCTGATTTAAAGAAGAGACAACTTTCCAAATATTTCTAGTTGATTCACAGCACAATCCAGCTACCTGGATGTGAATTCCAACTGATTTCTAAGAAGAGATTGATTTCTGAGTTAGATTACTTTTTTAGCTGGCAGAGTAGAGTTGCATTTTATCTGGTGTGGTTAAAATTCATAGAATCATAGAGTTGGAAGAGACCTCGTGGGCCATCTAGTCTAACCCCCTGCCAAGAAGCAGGAAAATTGCATTCAAAACATCCTGACAGATGGCCATCCAGCCTCTGTTTAAAAGCTTCCACAGAAAGAGCCTCCATCATGTGTGAACATATGGATTAATGGCATATTTTCCCTTGCAAGCTGTTTTGAGTTACTGTAACAAATGATGTAAAATAAAATATTTACTATGTTCACAGCTATTAAATAATAAAGTATCTGGAGAGGCATTTATTATCAGGCTTGGTTGTCATCCACATTTATTTGTATAGTGTGGCATAGCAGTCTGGATGTTGGCAGAGGACTCAAGGAAACCAAGAGTTTGATCTCTGCTTAGCCGTGGAAGCAAATGGGTCGCCCTGGGCAAGTCACATACTCTCAGCCTCACAGAAGGGCAATGCACATCAAACGCTTTACAAGACCAGTTGTGCAAAGCAGTTGTGATACCACACAGACATGTTTTGAGTTTATGCAGATTCCTTTTCATAGCGACACTGTTGAATCTGTATTGCTTCCACCTGCGTCTGTAACTATGATAACTACACACTATTTAATGGATCATCCACTCTGTGCCATAGGTAAGATGCACAACACATTGCATGACAACTATCAGAGAAGGTGGCCCAATATTGGCAAAGAGACCTACCTAGCAGTTTCGAAAACAGCAATGTGAGTAGATAAATAGGTTACTCTTATGCGGGGAGGTATTTAAGGCGTCCATAAGGAAATGCCAGAAAAATGCTAGTGATTCGATCAAGGAGGCTTACAAACACATTTATTTGGCAGGGAAGTGGAGCGACAGCACACACACACCATGGCTGGAACCGAGCACAGCCTCCAAGATGCCAAAGATGGGAAAGTCTATATTATACCTCTATTTATGTACAGTTGTCTGTCTTGTCAGTGTGTAATGACATGGTTTGCCGTATACGTGTTCCTTCGGGGTGAGAAGGGTGGAATATAAATACTGCAAATAAATAAATAATCAATGGCATATTAAAATATACGTGTATAATGTGCACATACGCATATTCACATGCAGGGGGAGTGGAACGAAGAGGCAATAGTTCTGTGGACAGAAATAATGTGATGTATAGCACATAAGAACATGGCAGGGCAGCCCTTTAACACCAAAGTGAACTCACATAGGAGAAAAGTGGCTGACAATACCGCTTTTGCTTTGATATAATAACCAAGTGTGTGGCATTAACATGGTCACTGTGGACCAAATGCACATTTTTTCACACACTGTAGAATTTAATTTATCCCAACAATTTCATATGTCAAGCTCAAAATCATTGTTTTATAAGAGGGTGAGAATCATACTGTGAGGGATCTAGAGGGACCACACAGGGAAATTTATAAAGCTGATGATATGGCTCAGCAGAGTTAGGAATGAAGGGAAGGATGAGGAAGAACAAATTCCATGATAATTCCCTAAAATGCAAAGAAAACATCAACAGGATAATACAGAGCAGAAAGGCTATGATGCTGAGCCTTCTCACATTACCACCCCAGCCAGTGTTTTTCCCCAAAAAATCTACAAAATGTTGTAACTTGCCCAGAACACTTGGAGATTTAAGACGTTAATTAATTTTAATTTCATTTAATACTGTAAGAAGTTGCGGGGGAGTGGGGAGGAGGAGAGCACCAATTATGAGATCATAACACAGGATTCACAATGTTTCCCCAAGCTTGAAATTGGCCTCCCTGTAGCATTTGTTGGCATTACAGCTTTTCTGATACAGTGGGTTGTTGTAGATTTTTTCGGGCTATATGGTCTAGAGGCATTCTCTCCTGACGTTTCGCTTGCATCTATGGCAAGCATCCACAGAGGTAGTGAGGTTTGTTGGAACTAGGAAAAAGGGTTTATATATCTGTGGAATGACCAGGGTGGGACAACGGACTCTTGTCTGCTGGAGCTAGGTGTGAATGTTTCAACTGACCACCTTGATTAGCACATAATGGTTTGACAGTGCTGAGAGCAAACATTTGTTGAGAGGTGATTAGATGTCCTTGTTTGTTTCCTCTCTGTTGTTGTGCTGTTGTGATTTTAGAGTTTTTTTTAATACTGGTAGCCAGATTTTGTTCATTTTCATGGTTTCCTCCTTTCTGTTGAAATTGTCCACATGCTTGTGTATTTCAGTGGCTTCTCTGTGTAGTCTGACATGGTGGTTGTGAGAGTGGTCCAGCATTTCTGTGTTCTCAAATAAAATGCTGTGTCCAGGTTGGTTCATCAGGTGCTCTGCTATGGCTGACTTCTCTGCTGAAGTAGTCTGCAGTGCCTTTCATGTTCCTTGATTCGTGTCTGGGCAATGCTGCATTTGGTGGTCCCTATGTAGACTTGTCCACAGCTGCATGGTACACGGTAGACTCCTGCAGAAGTGAGAGGTGGTTCAATTCCAATGTTGGTGGGGTTCAGAATGCTCTTTGATTGTAGGTGAACTATAAATCCCAGCAACTACAACTCCCAAATGACAAAATCAATTTTTGAATGAAGGACATACATTGACCTGATAGGTGTCTTGTGTCCAAATTGGTGTCAATTCATCCAGTGGTTTTTGAGTTCTGTTAATCCTACAAACGGACATTACATTTTTATTTATATAGATGACTCCCATGATTCCATAGCATGGCAGTTAAAGTGACATCAATCTGTATTAACTCTGCAGTGTAGATGTACCCCATTCTTGCTGCAGGATTGTAGACTAAACCTCAACCAAAGCAGAGAGCCATTGAGTTCAAATTCCTGCTCAGCCATGAAAACCCACCAAGTGACTTTGGGTGAGTCACACACTCTCAGCCTCAGAAGAAAACAAAAACAAACCCCTTCAGAACAAATCTTGCCAAGAAAACCCCGTGATAGGTTTTTGAAAACAGTTCATCAAAGTTTCAAACTGCAGGGCCGGCTGCCGTGCGAAGAGCTGTAATCCCAAAATGTATCATTTTCAAACATTGTCTCTGGGTTGTAGTAAAACTGCTCCCAGTGTAATTTAGTATCTGACCAAGTCAGCACACTGAAGCCTTGTTTATTGTTACAGTTAATCTGATTCTCTCACAGGCACACCAAAGGGAGGCAATTGTGCTCATTTTGCACATTTGCTCCCACTTTTATCTTACCGTTTCTCAGAGATCCAGGCAAATATTTGCCATTCTGAATTTCCCGGGCACATCAGGAAAAGCCCAGGGAAGGGAGGAACGGGAAAACAGCTGAAATGCAAACAGCAGTGAACTGTAAAAATGGCTCTGGCAACAGTTTCTTTGCTTCATTAACCACACCACTTACAGTAACAGGTGGAGAAAGTCGAGGGCCCTTCTGCCAGCGGAAGCGTGACTCTCTTCACAGCCCGGCCTTTTCTTGTCACCCTCTGAACTCCCAAAGCCAAGCTGGATTTTCAAGCGTCTCAAATTGGTTAATATATCATTAAGCAGTCCAAAGAGAAAAGTGCCAAATTAAAACGCAAAGAAGAGCACTCCTTGAACTTGGTGGCCAAATTAGAAGCAGATTCAGCTTGGTGTTCAGGGATATTAAAGAAGGCTAACTGTTATAGATGCTCCTAGTAATGCAAAAAATATAATGATATTTTTTGTTTCCAGCTTTGTCTTCAGCTTATTCGTATTGCTGAAACTTGAGTTCAAAGTATAAGGGAAGTTTGCACAGTCAACTCAGAAGAGGGAGGAGAGGAAAAAATAAACTATTGCAGCTTTTGTCCATCTTATCATTCAGAAATTTCCCAGTTATAGGACATTCTATGGGAATGAGGGAGAGAGACTTTTCCATTGTGGCCCCCCAGCTTTGGAACACGCTACCTGGTGAGATTAGGCAAGCCCCCACCTTAGCAGCCTCTAAGAAAGACCTAAAAACTGGTCTTTTTCAATGTGCCTTTGGAGAGTGACCATTCAATAGACAGAAAAGAGGGTGTAGGGTATAGAGTACTGTAATACTTCTCATATAGGTATTCAGTTTATCCACATTTCACATAAGTATACTCTTAACATAGTAAGTGGTATAACTCACATAATTTTACTGTAAACTTGCTAAGATTCTCAAGTGTAACCAAGGCTTCAAATTAGGTTAATAATGCATATTAAACACCAAGCTGTGCATATAGGTAACACTTCCTTAAACAGTACAGTAGTAGTAGTTTTGTTTCTGTAACACCAATGAAGTTCAAAAATAGTCTTATTGCTGTCTTAAATTTGTTCCAAAGTCTTCATGAGGTCAACAAACAAACAAATTAATGTCCATATACATGTTCAAATTCTTCATACGAGTGAAGTTGACGTGGAT